>NW_027413946.1:2083630-2778174 GCF_048773025.1 Camelus bactrianus | reverse complement strand
CTGCAACCCGTTCCCTTTGTGCTAGATGAACGAACGTCTCTCCACATGCTCAGTTCTGAGAGATAAGTGTGTGTGAAAGCCGTCCTTCACCTAGCTTGTTCGGAACACAAAGTTTCTTTTCAGTTGCAAACTCCACTCCATACATATATATGGGGGGGTACTAGCTGCAACTCGGTTTTACAGTGAAAACTGCAGGAACTTCAAACCGGCACTAGGAAACAGACTGAGAATTCAGAGTAAAAGTTTCTCCTGAAACCCGTTCCCTTTGTGCTAGATGAACGAACGTCTCTCCACATGCTCAGTTCTGAGAGATGTGTGTGTGTTGAGCCGTCCTTCACCTAGCTTGTTGGGAACACAAAGTTTCTTTTCAGTTGCAAACTCCACTCCATACATATATATGGGGAGGTACTAGCTGCAACTCGGTTTTACAGTGAAAACTGCAGGAACTTCAAACCGGGACTAGGAAACAGACTGAGAAACCAGAATAAAAGTTTCTCCTGCAACCCGTTACTTTTGTGCTAGATGAACGAACGTCTCTCCACATGCTCAGTTCTGAGAGATATGTGTGTGTGAAAGCCGTCCTTCACCTAGCATGTTGGGAACACAAAGTTTCTTTTCAGTTGCAAACTCCACTCCATATATATATATGGGGAGGTACTAGCTGCAACTCGGTTTTACAGTGAAAACTGCAGTAACTTCAAACCGGCACTAGGAAACACTCTGAGAAACCAGAGTAAAAGTTTCACCTGCATCCCGTTCCCTTTCTGCTAGATGAACGAACGTCTCTCCACATGCTGAGTTCTGAGAGATAAGTGTGTGTGAAAGCCGTCCTTCACCTAGCTTGTTCGGAACACAAAGTTTCTTTTCAGTTGCAAACTCCAATCCATACATATATATGGGGCGGTACTAGCTGCAACTCGGTTTTACAGTGAAAACTGCAGGAACTTCAAACCGGCACTAGGAAACAGACTGAGAAACCAGAGTAAAAGTTTCTCCTGAAACCCGTTCCCTTTGTGCTAGATGAACGAACGTCTCTCCACATGCTCAGTTCTGAGAGATGTGTGTGTGTTGAGCCGTCCTTCACCTAGCTTGTTGGGAACACAAAGTTTCTTTTCAGTTGCAAACTCCACTCCATACATATATATGGGGAGGTACTAGCTCCAACTCGTTTTTACAGTGAAAACTGCAGGAACTTCAAACCGGCACTAGGAAACAGACTGAGAAACCAGAGTAAAAGTTTCTCCTGCAACCCGTTACCTTTGTGCTAGATGAACGAACGTCTCTCCACATGCTCAGTTCTGAGAGATAAGTGTGTGTGAAAGCCGTCCTTCACCTAGCATGTTGGGAACACAAAGTTTCTTTTCAGTTGCAAACTCCACTCCATATATATATATGGGGAGGTACTAGCTGCAACTCGGTTTTACAGTGAAAACTGCAGTAACTTCAAACCGGCACTAGGAAACAGACTGAGAAACCAGAGTAAAAGTTTCTCCTGCATTCCGTTCCCTTTCTGCTAGATGAACGAACGTCTCCCCACATGCTGAGTTCTGAGATATAAGTGTGTGTGAAAGCCGTCCTTCACCTAGCTTGTTTGGAACACAAAGTTTCTTTTCAGTTGCAAACTCCTATCCTTACATATATATGGGGCGGTACTAGCTGCAACTCGGTTTTACAGTGAAAACTGCAGGAACTTCAAACCGGCACTAGGAAACAGACTGAGAAACCAAAGTAAAAGTTTCTCCTGCAACCCGTTCCCTTTGTGCTAGATGAACGAACGTCTCTCCACATGCTCAGTTCTGAGAGATAAGTGTGTGTGAAAGCCGTGCTTCACCTAGCATGTTGGGAACACAAAGTTTCTTTTCAGTTGCAAACTCCACTCCATACATATATATGGGGAGGTACTTGCTGCAACTCGGTTTTACAGCGAAAACTGCAGGAACTTCAAACCGGCACTAGGAAACAGACTGAGAAACCAGAGTAAAAGTTTCTCCTGCATCCCGTTCCCTTTCTGCTAGATGAACGAACGTCTCTCCACATGCTCAGTTCTGAGAGATAAGTGTGTGTGAAAGCCGTCCTTCACCTAGCCTGTTGGGAACACAAAGTTTCTTTTCAGTTGCAAATTCCACTCCATAAATATATATGGGGAGGTACTAGCTCCAAATAGGTTTTACAGTGAAAACTGCAGGAACTTCAAACCGGCACTAGGAAACAGACTGAGAAACCAGAGTAAAAGTTTCTCCTGCAACCCGTTCCCTTTGTGCTAGATGAACGAACGTCTCTCCACATGCTCAGTTCTGAAGGATAAGTGTGTGTGAATGCCGTCCTTCACATAGCATGTTGGGAACACAAAGTTTCTTTTCAGTTGCAAACTCCACTCCATACATATATATGGGGAGGTACTAGCTCCAACTCGGTTTTACAGTGAAAACTGCAGGAACTTCAAACTGGCACTAGGAAACAGACTGAGAAACCAGAGTAAAAGTTTCTCCTGCATCCCGTTCCCTTTCTGCTAGATGAACGAACGTCTCTCCACATGCTCAGTTCTGAGAGATAAGTGTGTGTGAAACCCGTCCTTCACCTAGCTTGTTGGGAACACAAAGTTTCTTTTCAGTTGCAAACTCCACTCCATACATATATATGGGGAGGTACTAGCTCCAACAAGGTTTTACAGTGAAAACTGCAGGAACTTCAAACCGGCACTAGGAAACAGACTGAGAAACCAGAGTAAAAGTTTCTCCTGCAACCTGTTCCCTTTGTGCTAGATGAACGAACGTCTCTCCACATGCTCAGTTCTGAGAGATGTGTGTGTGTTGAGCCGTCCTTCACCTAGCTTGTTGGGAACACAAAGTTTCTTTTCAGTTGCAAACTCCACTCCATACATATATATGGGGAGGTACTAGCTCCAACCATGTTTTACAGTGAAAACTGCAGGAACTTCAAACCGGCACTAGGAAACAGACTGAGAAACCAGAGTAAAAGTTTCTCCTGCAACCTGTTCCCTTTGTGCTAGATGAACGAACGTCTCTCCACATGCTCAGTTCTGAGAGATGTGTGTGTGTGAAAGCCGTCCTTCACCTAGCTTGTTCGGAACACAAAGTTTCTTTTCAGTTGCAAATTCCACTCCATACATATATATGGGGAGGTACTAGCTGCAACTCGGTTTTACAGTGAAAACTGCAGGAACTTCAAACCGGCACTAGGAAACAGACTGAGAAACCAGAGTAAAAGTTTCTCCTGAAACCCGTTCCCTTTGTGCTAGGTGAATGAACGACTCTCCACATGCTCAGTTCTGAGAGATGTGTGTGTGTTGAGCCGTCCTTCACCTAGCTTATTGGGAACACAATGTTTCTTTTCAGTTGCAAACTCCACTCCATACATATATATGGGGAGGTACTAGCTCCAACCAGGTTTTATAGTGAAAACTGCAGGAACTTCAAACCGGTACTAGGAAACAGACTGAGAAACCAGAGTAAAAGTTTCTCCTGCAAACTGTTCCCTTTGTGCTAGATGAACGAACGTCTCTCCACATGCTCAGTTCTGAGAGATAAGTGTGTGTGAAAGCCGTCCTTCACCTTGCTTGTTGGGAACATAAAGTTTCTTTTCATTTGTAAACTCCACTCTATACATATATATAGGGAGGTACTAGCTCCAACCAGGTTTTACAGTGAATACTGCAGGAACTTCAAACCGGCACTAGGAAACAGACTGAGAAACCAGAGTAAAAGTTTCTCCTGCAACCCGTTCCCTTTGTGCTAAATGAACGAACGTCTCTCCACATGCTCAGTTCTGAGAGATAAGTGTGTGTGAAAGCCGTCCTTCACCTAGCTTGTTGGGAACACAAAGTTTCTTTTAAGTTGCTAACTCCACTCCATACATATATATGGGGAGGTACAAGCTCCAACTCGGTTTTACAGCGAAAATTGCAGGAACTTCAAACCGGCACTAGGAAACAGACTGAGAAACCAGAGTAAAATTTTCTCCTGCAACCCGTTCCCTTTGTGCTAGATGAACGAACGTCTCTCCACATGCTCAGTTCTGAAAGATGTGTGTGTGTGAAAGCCGTCCTTCACCTTGCTTGTTGGGAACACAAAGTTTCTTTTCAGTTGCAAACTCCACTCCATACATATATATGGGAGGTACTAGCTCCAAATAGGTTTTACAGTGAAAACTGCAGGAACTTCAAACCGGCACTAGGAAACAGACTGAGAAACCAGAGTAAAAGTTTCACCTGCAACCCGTTCCCTTTGTGCTAGATGAACGAACGTCTCTCCACATGCTCAGTTCTGAGAAATAAGTGTGTGTGAATGCCGTCCTTCACATAGCATGTTGGGAACACAAAGTTTCTTTTCAGTTGCAAACTCCACTCCATACATATATATGGGAGGTACTAGCTGCAACTCGGTTTTACAGTGAAAACTGCAGGAACTTCAAACTGGCACTAGGAAACAGACTGAGAATCCAGAGTAAAAGTTTCTCCTGCATCCCGTTCCCTTTCTGCTAGATGAACGAACGTCTCTCCACATGCTCAGTTCTGAGAGATAAGTGTGTGTGAAACCCGTCCTTCACCTAGCTTGTAGGGAACACAAAGTTTCTTTTCAGTTGCAAACTCCACTCCATACATATATATGGGGAGGTACAAGCTCCAACCAGATTTTACAGTGAAAACTGCAGGAACTTCAAACCGGCACTAGGAAACAGACTGAGAAACCAGAGTAAAAGTTTCTCCTGCAACCTGTTCCCTTTGTGCTAGATGAACGAACGTCTCTCCACATGCTCAGTTCTGAGAGATGTGTGTGTGTGAAAGCCGTCCTTCACCTAGCTTTTTGGGAACATAAAGTTTCTTTTCATTTGTAAACTCCACACTATACATATATGTGGGTAGGTACTAGCTCCAACCAGGTTTTACAGTGAAAACTGCAGGAACTTCAAACCGGCACTAGGAAACAGACTGAGAAACCAGAGTAAAATTTTCTCCTGCAACCCGTTCCCTTTGTGCTAGATGAACGAACGTCTCTCCACATGCTCAGTTCTGAGAGATAAGTGTGTGTGAAAGCCGTCCTTCACCTAGCTTGTTCGGAACACAAAGTTTCTTTTCAGTTGCAAACTCCACTCCATACATATATATGGGGGGGTACTAGCTGCAACTCGGTTTTACAGTGAAAACTGCAGGAACTTCAAACCGGCACTAGGAAACAGACTGAGAATTCAGAGTAAAAGTTTCTCCTGAAACCCGTTCCCTTTGTGCTAGATGAACGAACGTCTCTCCACATGCTCAGTTCTGAGAGATGTGTGTGTGTTGAGCCGTCCTTCACCTAGCTTGTTGGGAACACAAAGTTTCTTTTCAGTTGCAAACTCCACTCCATACATATATATGGGGAGGTACTAGCTGCAACTCGGTTTTACAGTGAAAACTGCAGGAACTTCAAACCGGGACTAGGAAACAGACTGAGAAACCAGAATAAAAGTTTCTCCTGCAACCCGTTACTTTTGTGCTAGATGAACGAACGTCTCTCCACATGCTCAGTTCTGAGAGATATGTGTGTGTGAAAGCCGTCCTTCACCTAGCATGTTGGGAACACAAAGTTTCTTTTCAGTTGCAAACTCCACTCCATATATATATATGGGGAGGTACTAGCTGCAACTCGGTTTTACAGTGAAAACTGCAGTAACTTCAAACCGGCACTAGGAAACACTCTGAGAAACCAGAGTAAAAGTTTCACCTGCATCCCGTTCCCTTTCTGCTAGATGAACGAACGTCTCTCCACATGCTGAGTTCTGAGAGATAAGTGTGTGTGAAAGCCGTCCTTCACCTAGCTTGTTCGGAACACAAAGTTTCTTTTCAGTTGCAAACTCCAATCCATACATATATATGGGGCGGTACTAGCTGCAACTCGGTTTTACAGTGAAAACTGCAGGAACTTCAAACCGGCACTAGGAAACAGACTGAGAAACCAGAGTAAAAGTTTCTCATGAAACCCGTTCCCTTTGTGCTAGATGAACGAACGTCTCTCCACATGCTCAGTTCTGAGAGATGTGTGTGTGTTGAGCCGTCCTTCACCTAGCTTGTTGGGAACACAAAGTTTCTTTTCAGTTGCAAACTCCACTCCATACATATATATGGGGAGGTACTAGCTCCAACTCGTTTTTACAGTGAAAACTGCAGGAACTTCAAACCGGCACTAGGAAACAGACTGAGAAACCAGAGTAAAAGTTTCTCCTGCAACCCGTTACCTTTGTGCTAGATGAACGAACGTCTCTCCACATGCTCAGTTCTGAGAGATAAGTGTGTGTGAAAGCCGTCCTTCACCTAGCATGTTGGGAACACAAAGTTTCTTTTCAGTTGCAAACTCCACTCCATATATATATATGGGGAGGTACTAGCTGCAACTCGGTTTTACAGTGAAAACTGCAGTAACTTCAAACCGGCACTAGGAAACAGACTGAGAAACCAGAGTAAAAGTTTCTCCTGCATTCCGTTCCCTTTCTGCTAGATGAACGAACGTCTCCCCACATGCTGAGTTCTGAGATATAAGTGTGTGTGAAAGCCGTCCTTCACCTAGCTTGTTTGGAACACAAAGTTTCTTTTCAGTTGCAAACTCCTATCCTTACATATATATGGGGCGGTACTAGCTGCAACTCGGTTTTACAGTGAAAACTGCAGGAACTTCAAACCGGCACTAGGAAACAGACTGAGAAACCAAAGTAAAAGTTTCTCCTGCAACCCGTTCCCTTTGTGCTAGATGAACGAACGTCTCTCCACATGCTCAGTTCTGAGAGATAAGTGTGTGTGAAAGCCGTGCTTCACCTAGCATGTTGGGAACACAAAGTTTCTTTTCAGTTGCAAACTCCACTCCATACATATATATGGGGAGGTACTTGCTGCAACTCGGTTTTACAGCGAAAACTGCAGGAACTTCAAACCGGCACTAGGAAACAGACTGAGAAACCAGAGTAAAAGTTTCTCCTGCATCCCGTTCCCTTTCTGCTAGATGAACGAACGTCTCTCCACATGCTCAGTTCTGAGAGATAAGTGTGTGTGAAAGCCGTCCTTCACCTAGCCTGTTGGGAACACAAAGTTTCTTTTCAGTTGCAAATTCCACTCCATAAATATATATGGGGAGGTACTAGCTCCAAATAGGTTTTACAGTGAAAACTGCAGGAACTTCAAACCGGCACTAGGAAACAGACTGAGAAACCAGAGTAAAAGTTTCTCCTGCAACCCGTTCCCTTTGTGCTAGATGAACGAACGTCTCTCCACATGCTCAGTTCTGAAGGATAAGTGTGTGTGAATGCCGTCCTTCACATAGCATGTTGGGAACACAAAGTTTCTTTTCAGTTGCAAACTCCACTCCATACATATATATGGGGAGGTACTAGCTCCAACTCGGTTTTACAGTGAAAACTGCAGGAACTTCAAACTGGCACTAGGAAACAGACTGAGAAACCAGAGTAAAAGTTTCTCCTGCATCCCGTTCCCTTTCTGCTAGATGAACGAACGTCTCTCCACATGCTCAGTTCTGAGAGATAAGTGTGTGTGAAACCCGTCCTTCACCTAGCTTGTTGGGAACACAAAGTTTCTTTTCAGTTGCAAACTCCACTCCATACATATATATGGGGAGGTACTAGCTCCAACAAGGTTTTACAGTGAAAACTGCAGGAACTTCAAACCGGCACTAGGAAACAGACTGAGAAACCAGAGTAAAAGTTTCTCCTGCAACCTGTTCCCTTTGTGCTAGATGAACGAACGTCTCTCCACATGCTCAGTTCTGAGAGATGTGTGTGTGTTGAGCCGTCCTTCACCTAGCTTGTTGGGAACACAAAGTTTCTTTTCAGTTGCAAACTCCACTCCATACATATATATGGGGAGGTACTAGCTCCAACCATGTTTTACAGTGAAAACTGCAGGAACTTCAAACCGGCACTAGGAAACAGACTGAGAAACCAGAGTAAAAGTTTCTCCTGCAACCTGTTCCCTTTGTGCTAGATGAACGAACGTCTCTCCACATGCTCAGTTCTGAGAGATGTGTGTGTGTGAAAGCCGTCCTTCACCTAGCTTGTTCGGAACACAAAGTTTCTTTTCAGTTGCAAACTCCACTCCATACATATATATGGGGAGGTACTAGCTGCAACTCGGTTTTACTGTGAAAACTGCAGGAACTTCAAACCGGCACTAGGAAACAGACTGAGAAACCAGAGTAAAAGTTTCTCCTGAAACCCGTTCCCTTTGTGCTAGGTGAATGAACGACTCTCCACATGCTCAGTTCTGAGAGATGTGTGTGTGTTGAGCCGTCCTTCACCTAGCTTATTGGGAACACAAAGTTTCTTTTCAGTTGCAAACTCCACTCCATACATATATATGGGGAGGTACTAGCTCCAACCAGGTTTTATAGTGAAAACTGCAGGAACTTCAAACCTGTACTAGGAAACAGACTGAGAAACCAGAGTAAAAGTTTCTCCTGCAAACTGTTCCCTTTGTGCTAGATGAACGAACGTCTCTCCACATGCTCAGTTCGGAGAGATAAGTGTGTGTGAAAGCCGTCCTTCACCTTGCTTGTTGGGAACATAAAGTTTCTTTTCATTTGTAAACTCCACTCTATACATATATATAGGGAGGTACTAGCTCCAACCAGGTTTTACAGTGAATACTGCAGGAACTTCAAACCGGCACTAGGAAACAGACTGAGAAACCAGAGTAAAAGTTTCTCCTGCAACCCGTTCCCTTTGTGCTAAATGAACGAACGTCTCTCCACATGCTCAGTTCTGAGAGATAAGTGTGTGTGAAAGCCGTCCTTCACCTAGCTTGTTGGGAACACAAAGTTTCTTTTCAGTTGCAAACTCCACTCCATACATATATATGGGGAGGTACAAGCTCCAACTCGGTTTTACAGCGAAAATTGCAGGAACTTCAAACCGGCACTAGGAAACAGACTGAGAAACCAGAGTAAAATTTTCTCCTGCAACCCGTTCCATTTGTGCTAGATGAACGAACGTCTCTCCACATGCTCAGTTCTGAAAGATGTGTGTGTGTGAAAGCCGTCCTTCACCTTGCTTGTTGGGAACACAAAGTTTCTTTTCAGTTGCAAACTCCACTCCATACATATATATGGGAGGTACTAGCACCAAATAGGTTTTACAGTGAAAACTGCAGGAACTTCAAACCGGCACTAGGAAACAGACTGAGAAACCAGAGTAAAAGTTTCACCTGCAACCCGTTCCCTTTGTGCTAGATGAACGAACGTCTCTCCACATGCTCAGTTCTGAGAGATAAGTGTGTGTGAATGCCGTCCTTCACATAGCATGTTGGGAACACAAAGTTTCTTTTCAGTTGCAAACTCCACTCCATACATATATATGGGAGGTACTAGCTGCAACTCGGTTTTACAGTGAAAACTGCAGGAACTTCAAACTGGCACTAGGAAACAGACTGAGAATCCAGAGTAAAAGTTTCTCCTGCATCCCGTTCCCTTTCTGCTAGATGAACGAACGTCTCTCCACATGCTCAGTTCTGAGAGATAAGTGTGTGTGAAACCCGTCCTTCACCTAGCTTGTAGGGAACACAAAGTTTCTTTTCAGTTGCAAATTCCACTCCATACATATATATGGGGTGGTACTAGCTCCAACCAGGTTTTACAGTGAAAACTGCAGGAACTTCAAACCGGCACTAGGAAACAGACTGAGAAACCAGAGTAAAAGTTTCTCCTGCAACCTGTTCCCTTTGTGCTAGATGAAAGAACGTCTCTCCACATGCTCAGTTCTGAGAGATGTGTGTGTGTGAAAGCCGTCCTTCACCTAGCTTTTTGGGAACATAAAGTTTCTTTTCATTTGTAAACTCCACACTATACATATATATGGGTAGGTATTAGCTCCAACTCGTTTTTACAGTGAAAAATGCAGGAACTTCAAACCGGCACTAGGAAACAGACTGAGAAACCAGAGTAAAAGTTTCTCCTGCAACCCGTTACCTTTGTGCTAGATGAACGAACGTCTCTACACATGCTAAGTTCTGAGAGATATGTGTGTGTGAAAGCCGTCCTTCAACTAGCATGTTGGGAACACAAAGTTTCTTTTCATTTGCAAACTCCACTCCATATATATATATGGGGAGGTACTAGCTGCAACTCGGTTTTACAGTGAAAACTGCAGTAACTTCAAACCGGCACTAGGAAACAGACTGAGAAACCAGAGTAAAAGTTTCTCCTGCATCCCGTTCCCTTTCTGCTAGATGAACGAACGTCTCTCCACATGCTGAGTTCTGAGAGATAAGTGTGTGTGAAAGCCGTCCTTCACCTAGCTTGTTCGGAACACAAAGTTTCTTTTCAGTTGCAAACTCCTATCCATACATATATATGGGGCGGTACTAGCTGCAACTCGGTTTTACAGTGAAAACTGCAGGAACTTCAAACCGGCACTAGGAAACAGACTGAGAAACCAGAGTAAAAGTTTCTCCTGAAACCCGTTCCCTTTGTGCTAGATGAACGAACGTCTCCCCACATGCTTAGTTCTGAGAGATGTGTGTGTGTTGAGCCGTCCTTCAACTAGCTTGTTGGGAACACAAAGTTTCTTTTCAGTTGCAAACTCCACTCCATTCATATATATGGGGAGGTACTAGCTCCAACTCGTTTTTACAGTGAAAACTGCAGGAACTTCAAACCGGCACTAGGAAACAGACTGAGAAACCAGAGTAAAAGTTTCTCCTGCAACCCGTTACCTTTGTGCTAGATGAACGAACGTCTCTCCACATGCTCAGTTCTGAGAGATAAGTGTGTGTGAAAGCCGTCCTTCACCTAGCATGTTGGGAACACAAAGTTTCTTTTCAGTTGCAAACTCCACTCCATATATATATATGGGGAGGTACTAGCTGCAACTCGGTTTTACAGTGAAAACTGCAGTAACTTCAAACCGGCACTAGGAAACAGACTGAGAAACCAGAGTAAAAGTTTCTCCTGCATTCCGTTCCCTTTCTGCTAGATGAACGAACGTCTCTCCACATGCTGAGTTCTGAGAGATAAGTGTGTGTGAAAGCCGTCCTTCACCTAGCTTGTTCGGAACACAAAGTTTCTTTTCAGTTGCAAACTCCAATCCATACATATATATGGGGCGGTACTAGCTGCAACTCGGTTTTAAAGTGAAAACTGCAGGAACTTCAAACCGACACTAGGAATCAGACTGAGAAACCAGAGTAAAAGTTTCTCCTGAAACCCGTTCCCTTTGTGCTAGATGAACGAACGTCTCTCCACATGCTCAGTTCTGAGAGATATGTGTGTGTTGAGCCGTACTTCACCTAGCTTGTTGGGAACACAAAGTTTCTTTTCAGTTGCAAACTCCACTCCATACATATATATGGGGAGGTACTAGCTCCAACTCGTTTTTACAGTGAAAACTGCAGGAACTTCAAACCGGCACTAGGAAACAGACTGAGAAACCAGAGTAAAAGTTTCTCCTGCAACCCGTTCCCTTTGTGCTAGATGAACGAACGTCTCTCCACATGCTCAGTTCTGAGAGATAAGTGTGTGTGAAAGCCGTGCTTCACCTAGCATGTTGGGAACACAAAGTTTCTTTTCAGTTGCAAACTCCACTCCATACATATATATGGGGAGGTACTTGCTGCAACTCGGTTTTACAGCGAAAACTGCAGGAACTTCAAACCGGCACTAGGAAACAGACTGAGAAACCAGAGTAAAAGTTTCTCCTGCATCCCATTCCCTTTGTGCTAGATGAACGAACGTCTCTCCACATGCTCAGTTCTGAGAGATAAGTGTGTGTGAAAGCCGTCCTTCAACTAGCCTGTTGGGAACACAAAGTTTCTTTTCAGTTGCAAATTCCACTCCATAAATATATATGGGGAGGTACTAGCTCCAAATAGGTTTTACAGTGAAAACTGCAGGAACTTCAAACCGGCACTAGGAAACAGACTGAGAAACCAGAGTAAAAGTTTCTCCTGCAACCCGTTCCCTTTGTGCTAGATGAACGAACGTCTCTCCACATGCTCAGTTCTGAAGGATAAGTGTGTGTGAATGCCGTCCTTCACATAGCATGTTGGGAACACAAAGTTTCTTTTCAGTTGCAAACTCCACTCCATACATATATATGGGGAGGTACTAGCTGCAACTCGGTTTTACAGTGAAAACTGCAGGAACTTCAAACTGGCACTAGGAAACAGACTGAGAAACCAGAGTAAAAGTTTCTCCTGCATCCCGTTCCCTTTCTGCTAGATGAACGAACGTCTCTCCACATGCTCAGTTCTGAGAGATAAGTGTGTGTGAAACCCGTCCTTCACCTAGCTTGTTGGGAACACAAAGTTTCTTTTCAGTTGCAAACTCCACTCCATACATATATATGGGGAGGTACTAGCTCCAACAAGGTTTTACAGTGAAAACTGCAGGAACTTCAAACCGGCACTAGGAAACAGACTGAGAAACCAGAGTAAAAGTTTCTCCTGCAACCTGTTCCCTTTGTGCTAGATGAACGAACTTCTCTCCACATGCTCAGTTCTGAGAGATGTGTGTGTGTGAAAGCCGTCCTTCACCTAGCTTTTTGGGAACATAAAGTTTCTTTTCATTTGTAAACTCCACTCTATAAATATATATGCGGAGGTACTAGCTCCAACCAGGTTTTACAGTGAAAACTGCAGGAACTTCAAACCGGCACTAGGAAACAGACTGAGAAACCAGAGTAAAATTTTCTCCTGCAACCCGTTCCATTTGTGCTAGATGAACGAAAGTCTCTCCACATGCTCAGTTCTGAGGGATAAGTGTGTGTGAAAGCCGTCCTTCACCTAGCTTGTTGGGAACACAAAGTTTCTTTTCAGTTGCAAACTCCACTCCATACATATATATGGGGAGGTACAAGCTCCAAATAGGTTTTACAGTGAAAACTGCAGGAACTTCAAACCGGCACTAGGAAACAGACTGAGAAACCAGAGTAAAAGTTTCTCCTGCAACACGTTCCCTTTGTGCTAGATGAACGAACGTCTCTCCACATGCTCAGTTCTGAGAGATAAGTGTGTTTGAAAGCCGTTCTTCACACAGCATGTTGGGAACACAAAGTTTCTTTTCAGTTGCAAACTCCACTCCATACATATATATGGGGAGGTACTAGCTGCAACTCGGTTTTACAGTGAAAACTGCAGGAACTTCAAACCGGCACTAGGAAACAGACTGAGAAACCAGAGTAAAAGTTTCTCCTGCATCCCGTTCCCATTCTGCTAGATGAACGAACGTCTCTCCACATGCTCAGTTCTGAGAGATAAGTGTGTGTGAAAGCCGTCCTTCACCTAGCTTGTTGGGAACACAAAGTTTCTTTTCAGTTGCAAACTCCACTCCATACATATATATGGGGAGGTACTAGCTGCAACTCGGTTTTACAGTGAAAACTGCAGGAACTTCAAACCGGCACTAGGAAACAGACTGAGAAACCAGAGTAAAAGTTTCTCCTGAAACCCGTTCCCTTTGTGCTAGATGAACGAACGTCTCTCCACATGCTCAGTTCTGAGAGATGTGTGTGTGTTGAGCCGTCCTTCACCTAGCTTGTTGGGAACACAAAGTTTCTTTTCAGTTGCAAACTCCACTCGATACATATATATGGGGAGGTACAAGCTCCAACTCGTTTTTACAGCGAAAAATGCAGGAACTTCAAACCGGCACTAGGAAACAGACTGAGAAACCAGAGTAAAATTTTCTCCTGCAACCCGTTCCCTTTGTGCTAGATGAACGAACGTCTTTCCACATGCTCAGTTCTGAACGATGTGTGTGTGTGAAAGACGTCCTTCACCTTGCTTGTTGGGAACACAAAGTTTCTTTTCAGTTGCATACTCCACTCCATACATATATATGGGGAGGTACTAGATCCAAATAGGTTTTACAGTGAAAACTGCAGGAACTTCAAACCGGCACTAGGAAACAGACTGAGAAACCAGAGTAAAAGTTTCTCCTGCAACCCGTTCCCTTTGTGCTAGATGAACGAAAGTCTCTCCAGATGCTCAGTTCTGAGAGATAAGTGTGTGTGAAAGCCGTCCTTCACCCAGCATGTTGGGAACACAAAGTTTCTTTTCAGTTGCAAACTCCACTCCATACATATATATGGGGAGGTACTAGCTGCAACTCGGTTTTACAGTTAAAACTGCAGGAACTTCAAACCGGCACTAGGAAACAGACTGAGAAACCAGAGTAAAAGTTTCTCCTGCATCCCGTTCCCTTTCTGCTAGATGAACGAACGTCTCTCCACATGATCAGTTCTGAGAGATGTGTGTGTGTGAAAGCCGTCCTTCACCTAGCTTTTTGGGAACATAAAGTTTCTTTTTATTTGTAAACTCCACTCCATACATATATATGGGGAGGTACTAGCTCCAAGTCGGTTTTACAGTGAAAACTGCAGGAACTTCAAAACGGCACTAGGAAACAGACTGAGAAACCAGAGTAAAAGTTTATTCTGAAACACTTTATCTTTGTGCTAGATGAACGAACGTCTCTCCACATGCTCAGTTCTGAGAAATAAGTGTGTGTGAAAGCCGTTCTTCACCTACCTTGTTCGGAACACAAAGTTTCTTTTCAGTTGCAAACTCCACTCCATACATATATATGGGGAGGTTCTAGCTGCAACTCGGTTTTACAGTGAAAACTGCAGGAACTTCAAACCGGCACTAGGAAACAGACTGAGAAACCAGAGTAAAAGTTTCTCCTGAAACCCGTTCCCTTTATGCTAGATGAACGAACGTCTCTCCACATGCTCAGTTCTAAGAGATAAGAGTGTGTGGAAGCCGTCCTTCACCTAGCATGTTGGGAACACAAAGTTTCTTTTCAGTTGCAAACTCCACTCCATAAATATATATGGGGAGGTACTAGCTGCAACTCGGTTTTACAGTGAAAACTGCAGGAACTTCAAACCGGCACTAGGAAACAGACTGAGAAACCAGAGTAAAAGTTTCTCCTGCATCCCGTTCCCTTTCTGCTAGATGAACGAACGTCACTCCACATGCTCAGTTCTGAGAGATGTGTGTGTGTGAAAGCCGTCCTTCACCTAGCTTTTTGGGAACATAAAGTTTCTTTTAATTTGTAAACTCCAATCCATACATATATATGGGGAGGTACTAGCTCCAACTCGGTTTTACAGTGAAAACTGCAGGAACTTCAAACCGGCACTAGGAAACAGACTGAGAAACCAGAGTAAAAGTTTCTTCTGAAACCCGTTCCCTTTGTGCTAGATGAACGAACGTCTCTCCACATGCTTAGTTCTGAGAGATAAGTGTGTGTGAAAGCCGTACTTCACCTAGCTTGTTCGGAACACAAAGTTTCTTTTCAGTTGCAAACTCCACTCCATACATATATATGGGGAGGTACTAGCTGCAACTCGGTTTTACAGTGAAAACTGCAGGAACTTCAAACCGGCACTAGGAAACAGACTGAGAAACCAGAGTAAAAGTTTCTCCTGAAACCCGTTCCCTTTGTGCTAGATGAACGAACGTCTCTCCTCATGCTCAGTTCTGAGAGATGTGTGTGTGTTGAGCCGTCCTTCACCTAGCTTGTTGGGAACACAAAGTTTCTTTTCAGTTGCAAACTCCACTCCATACATATATATGGGGAGGTACTAGCTCCAAATCGTTTTTACACTGAAAACTGCAGGAACTTCAAACCGGCACTAGGAAACAGACTGAGAAACCAGAGTAAAATTTTCTCCTGCAAACCGCTACCTTTGTGCTAGATGAACGAACGTCTCTCCACATGCTCAGTTCTGAGAGATAAGTGTGTGTGAAAGCCGTTCTTCACCTAGCATGTTGGGAACACAAAGTTTCTTTTCAGTTGCAAACTCCACTCCATATATATATATGGGGAGGTACTAGCTGCAACTCGGTTTTACAGTGAAAAGTGCAGTAACTTCAAACCGGCACTAGGAAACAGACTGAGAAACCAGAGTAAAAGTTTCTCCTGCATCCCGTTCCATTTCTGCTAGATGAACGAACGTCTCTCCACATGCTGAGTTCTGAGAGATAAGTGTGTGTGAAAGCCGCCCTTCACCTAGCTTGTTCGGAACACAAAGTTTCTTTTCAGTTGCAAACTCCACTCCATACATATATATGGGGAGGTACTAGCTGCAACTCGGTTTTACAGTGAAAACTGCAGGAACTTCAAACCGGCACTAGGAAACAGACTGAGAAACCAGAGTAAAAGTTTCTCCTGCATCCCGTTCCCTTTTTGCTAGATGAACGAACGTCTCTCCACATGCTCAGTTCTGAGAGATATGTGTGTGTGAAAGCCGTCCTTCACCTAGTTTGTTGGGAACACAAAGTTTCTTTTCAGTTGCAAACTCCACTCCATATATATATATGGGGAGGTACTAGCTCCAAATAGGTTTTACAGTGAAAACTGCAGGAACTTCAAACCGGCACTAGGAAACAGACTGAGAAACCAGAGTAAAAGTTTCTCCTGCAAACCGTTCCATTTCTGCTAGATGAACGAACGTCTCTCCACATGCTCAGTTCTGAGAGATAAGTGTGTGTGAAAGCCGTCCTTCACCTAGCTTGTTGGGAACACAAAGTTTCTTTTCAGTTGCAAACTCCACTCCATATATATATATGGGGAGGTACTAGCTCCAAATAAGTTTTACAGTGAAAACTGCAGGAACTTCAAACCGGCACTAGGAAACAGACTGAGAAACCAGAGCAAAAGTTTCTCCTGCAAACCGTTCCCTTTCTGCTAGATGAACGAACGTCTCTCCACATGCTCAGTTCTGAGAGATAAGTGTGTTTGAATGCCGTCCTTCACATAGCATGTTGGGAACACAAAGTTCTTTTCAGTTGCAAACTCCACTCCATACATATATATGGGGAGGTACTAGCTCCAAATCGTTTTTACAGTGAAAACTGCAGGAACTTCAAACCGGCACTAGGAAACAGACTGAGAAACCAGAGCAAAAGTTTCTCCTGCAAACCGTTCCCTTTCTGCTAGATGAACGAACGTCTCTCCACATGCTCAGTTCTGAGAGATAAGTGTGTGTGAATGCCGTCCTTCACATAGCATGTTGGGAACACAAAGTTTCTTTTCAGTTGCAAACTCCACTCCATACATATATATGGGGAGGTACTAGCTCCAAATCGTTTTTACAGTGAAAACTGCAGGAACTTCAAACCGGCACTAGGAAACAGACTGAGAAACCAGAGTAAAATTTTCTCCTGCAAACCGTTACCTTTGTGCTAGATGAACGAACGTCTCTCCACATGCTCAGTTCTGAGAGATAGGTGTGTGTGAAAGCCGTTCTTCACCTAGCATGTTGGGAACACAAAGTTTCTTTTCAGTTGCAAACTCCACTCCATATATATATATGGGGAGGTACTAGCTCCAAATAAGTTTTACAGTGAAAACTGCAGGAACTTCAAACCGGCACTAGGAAACAGACTGAGAAACCAGAGCAAAAGTTTCTCCTGCAAACCGTTCCCTTTCTGCTAGATGAACGAACGTCTCTCCACATGCTCAGTTCTGAGAGATAAGTGTGTGTGAATGCCGTCCTTCACATAGCATGTTGGGAACACAAAGTTTCTTTTCAGTTGCAAACTCCACTCCATACATATATATGGGGAGGTACTAGCTCCAAATCGTTTTTACAGTGAAAACTGCAGGAACTTCAAACCGGCACTAGGAAACAGACTGAGAAACCAGAGCAAAAGTTTCTCCTGCAAACCGTTCCCTTTCTGCTAGATGAACGAACGTCTCTCCACATGCTCAGTTCTGAGAGATAAGTGTGTGTGAATGCCGTCCTTCACATAGCATGTTGGGAACACAAAGTTTCTTTTCAGTTGCAAACTCCACTCCATACATATATATGGGGAGGTACTAGCTCCAAATCGTTTTTACAGTGAAAACTGCAGGAACTTCAAACCGGCACTAGGAAACAGACTGAGAAACCAGAGTAAAATTTTCTCCTGCAAACCGTTACCTTTGTGCTAGATGAACGAACGTCTCTCCACATGCTCAGTTCTGAGAGATAAGTGTGTGTGAAAGCCGTTCTTCACCTAGCATGTTGGGAACACAAAGTTTCTTTTCAGTTGCAAACTCCACTCCATATATATATATGGGGAGGTACTAGCTGCAACTCGGTTTTACAGTGAAAACTGCAGTAACTTCAAACCGGCACTAGGAAACAGACTGAGAAACCAGAGTAAAAGTTTCTCCTGCATCCCGTTCCATTTCTGCTAGATGAACGAACGTCTCTCCACATGCTGAGTTCTGAGAGATAAGTGTGTGTGAAAGCCGTCCTTCACCTAGCTTGTTCGGAACACAAAGTTTCTTTTCAGTTGCAAACTCCACTCCATACATATATATGGGGAGGTACTAGCTGCAACTCGGTTTTACAGTGAAAACTGCAGGAACTTCAAACCGGCACTAGGAAACAGACTGAGAAAAAAGAGTAAAAGTTTCTCCTGAAACCCGTTCCCTTTGTGCTAGATGAACGAACGTCTCTCCACATGCTCAGTTCTGAGAGATGTGTGTGTGTTGAGCCGTCCTTCACCTAGCTTGTTGGGAACACAAAGTTTCTTTTCAGTTGCAAACTCCACTCCATACATATATATGGGGAGGTACTAGCTCCAACTCGTTTTTACAGTGAAAACTGCAGGAACTTCAAACCGGCACTAGGAAACAGACTGAGAAACCAGAGTAAAATTTTCTCCTGCAAAGCGTTACCTTTGTGCTAGATGAACGAAAATCTCTCCACATGCTCAGTTCTGAGAGATAAGTGTGTGTGAAAGCCGTCCTTCACCTAGCATGTTGGGAACACAAAGTTTCTTTTCAGTTGCAAAATCCACTCCATATATATATATGGGGAAGTACTAGCTGCAACTCGCTTTTACAGTGAAAACTGCAGTAACTTCAAACCGGCACTAGGAAACAGACTGAGAAACCAGAGTAAAAGTTTCTCCTGCATCCCGTTCCATTTCTGCTAGATGAACGAACGTCTCTCCACATGCTGAGTTCTGAGAGATAAGTGTGTTTGAAAGCCGTCCTTCACCTAGCTTGTTCGGAACACAAAGTTTCTTTTCAGTTGCAAACTCCACTCCATACATATATATGGGGAGGTACTAGCTCCAAATCGTTTTTACAGTGAAAACTGCAGGAACTTCAAACCGGCACTAGGAAACAGACTGAGAAACCAGAGTAAAATTTTCTCCTGCAAACCGTTACCTTTGTGCTAGATGAACGAACGTCTCTCCACATGCTCAGTTCTGAGAGATAAGTGTGTGTGAAAGCCGTTCTTCACCTAGCATGTTGGGAACACAAAGTTTCTTTTCAGTTGCAAACTCCACTCCATATATATATATGGGGAGGTACAAGCTGCAACTCGGTTTTACAGTGAAAACTGCAGTAACTTCAAACCGGCACTAGGAAACAGACTGAGAAACCAGAGTAAAAGTTTCTCCTGCATCCCGTTCCATTTCTGCTAGATGAACGAACGTCTCTCCACATGCTGATTTCTGAGAGATAAGTGTGTGTGAAAGCCGTCCTTCACCTAGCTTGTTCGGAACACAAAGTTTCTTTTCAGTTGCAAACTCCACTCCATACATATATATGGGGAGGTACTAGCTGCAACTCGGTTTTACAGTGAAAACTGCAGGAACTTCAAACCGGCACTAGGAAACAGACTGAGAAACCAGAGTAAAAGTTTCTTCTGAAACCCGTTCCCTTTGTGCTAGATGAACGAACGTCTCTCCACATGCTCAGTTCTGAGAGATGTGTGTGTGTTGAGCCGTCCTTCAACTAGCTTGTTGGGAACACAAAGTTTCTTTTCAGTTGCAAACTCCACTCCATACATATATATGGGGAGGTACTAGCTCCAACTCGTTTTTACAGTGAAAACTGCAGGAACTTCAAACCGGCACTAGGAAACAGACTGAGAAACCAGAGTAAAATTTTCTCCTGCAAACCGTTACCTTTGTGCTAGATGAACGAAAGTCTCTCCACATGCTCAGTTCTGAGAGATAAGTGTGTGTGAAAGCCGTCCTTCACCTAGCATGTTGGGAACACAAAGTTTCTTTTCAGTTGCAAAATCCACTCCATATATATATATGGGGAAGTACTAGCTGCAACTCGCTTTTACAGTGAAAACTGCAGTAACTTCAAACCGGCACTAGGAAACAGACTGAGAAACCAGAGTAAAAGTTTCTCCTGCATCCCGTTCCATTTCTGCTAGATGAACGAACGTCTCTCCACATGCTGAGTTCTGAGAGATAAGTGTGTTTGAAAGCCGTCCTTCACCTAGCTTGTTCGGAACACAAAGTTTCTTTTCAGTTGCAAACTCCACTCCATACATATATATGGGGAGGTACTAGCTGCAACTCGGTTTTACAGTGAAAACTGCAGGAACTTCAAACCGGCACTAGGAAACAGACTGAGAAACCAGAGTAAAAGTTTCTCCAGCAACCCGTTCCCTTTGTGCTAGATGAACGAACGTCTCCCCACATGCTCAGTTCTGAGAGATAAGTGTGTGTGAAAGTCGTCCTTCACCTAGCTTGTTCGGAACACAAAGTTTCTTTTCAGTTGCAACCTTCATTCCATACATATATATGGGGAGGTACTAGCTCCAACTCGGTTTTACAGTGAAAACTGCAGGAACTTCAAACCGGCACTAGGAAACAGACTGAGAAACTAGAGTAAAAGTTTCTCCTGCAAATCGTTCCCTTTGTGCTAGATGAACGAACGTCTCTACACATGCTCAGTTCTGAGAGATAAGTGTGTGTGAAAGCCGTCCTTCAACTAGCATGTTGGGAACACAAAGTTTCTTTTCAGTTGCAAACTCCACTCCATACATATATATGGGGAGGTACTAGCTGCAACTCGGTTTTACAGCGAAAACTGCAGGAACTTCAAACCGGCACTAGGAAACAGACTGAGAAACCAGAGTAAAAGTTTCTCCTGCATCCCGTTCCCTTTTTGCTAGATGAACGAACGTCTCTCCACATGCTCAGTTCTGAGAGATGTGTGTGTGTGAAAGCCGTCCTTCACCTAGCTTGTTGGGAACACAAAGTTTCTTTTCAGTTGCAAACTCCACTCCATATATATATATGGGGAGGTACTAGCTCCAAATAGGTTTTACAGTGAAAACTGCAGGAACTTCAAACCGGCACTAGGAAACAGACTGAGAAACCAGAGTAAAAGTTTCTCCTGCAAACCGTTCCATTTCTGCTAGATGAACGAACGTCTCTCCACATGCTCAGTTCTGAGAGATAAGTGTGTGTGAAAGCCGTCCTTCACCTAGCTTGTTGGGAACACAAAGTTTCTTTTCAGTTGCAAACTCCACTCCATATATATATATGGGGAGGTACTAGCTCCAAATAAGTTTTACAGTGAAAACTGCAGGAACTTCAAACCGGCACTAGGAAACAGACTGAGAAACCAGAGCAAAAGTTTCTCCTGCAAACCGTTCCCTTTCTGCTAGATGAACGAACGTCTCTCCACATGCTCAGTTCTGAGAGATAAGTGTGTGTGAATGCCGTCCTTCACATAGCATGTCGGGAACACAAAGTTTCTTTTCAGTTGCAAACTCCACTCCATATATATATATGGGGAGGTACTAGCTCCAAATAAGTTTTACAGTGAAAACTGCAGGAACTTCAAACCGGCACTAGGAAACAGACTGAGAAACCAGAGCAAAAGTTTCTCCTGCAAACCGTTCCCTTTCTGCTAGATGAACGAACGTCTCTCCACATGCTCAGTTCTGAGAGATAAGTGTGTGTGAATGCCGTCCTTCACATAGCATGTTGGGAACACAAAGTTTCTTTTCAGTTGCAAACTCCACTCCATACATACATATGGGGAGGTACT
This sequence comes from Camelus bactrianus, assembly GCF_048773025.1. Lineage (NCBI taxonomy): Eukaryota > Metazoa > Chordata > Mammalia > Artiodactyla > Camelidae > Camelus > Camelus bactrianus. The sequence continues at coordinate 2,756,368 of NW_027413946.1, read as the reverse complement.
AGCTCCAAATAATTTTTACAGTGAAAACTGCAGGAACTTCAAACCGGCACTAGGAAACAGACTGAGAAACCAGAGCAAAAGTTTCTCCTGCAAACCGTTCCCTTTCTGCTAGATGAACGAACGTCTCTCCACATGCTCAGTTCTGAGAGATAAGTGTGTGTGAATGCCGTCCTTCACATAGCATGTTGGGAACACAAAGTTTCTTTTCAGTTGCAAACTCCACTCCATACATATATAAGGGGAGGTACTAGCTCCAAATCGTTTTTACAGTGAAAACTGCAGGAACTTCAAAACGGCACTAGGAAACAGACTGAGAAACCAGAGTAAAATTTTCTCCTGCAAACCGTTACCTTTGTGCTAGATGAACGAACGTCTCTCCACATGCTCAGTTCTGAGAGATAAGTGTGTGTGAATGCCGTTCTTCACCTAGCATGTTGGGAACACAAAGTTTCTTTTCAGTTGCAAACTCCACTCCATATATATATATGGGGAGGTACTAGCTGCAACTCGGTTTTACAGTGAAAACTGCAGGAACTTCAAACCGGCACTAGGAAACAGACTGAGAAACCAGAGTAAAAGTTTCTCCTGCATCCCGTTCCATTTCTGCTAGATGAACGAACGTCTCTCCACATGCTGAGTTCTGAGAGATAAGTGTGTGTGAAAGCCGTCCTTCACCTAGCTTGTTCGGAACACAAAGTTTCTTTTCAGTTGCAAACTCCACTCCATACATATATATGGGGAGGTACTAGCTGCAACTCGGTTTTACAGTGAAAACTGCAGGAACTTCAAACCGGCACTAGGAAACAGACTGAGAAACCAGAGTAAAAGTTTCTCCTGAAACCCGTTCCCTTTGTGCTAGATGAACGAACGTCTCTCCACATGCTCAGTTCTGAGAGATGTGTGTGTGTTGAGCCGTCCTTCACCTAGCTTGTTGGGAACACAAAGTTTCTTTTCAGTTGCAAACTCCACTCCATACATATATATGGGGAGGTACTAGCTCCAACTCGTTTTTACAGTGAAAACTGCAGGAACTTCAAACCGGCACTAGGAAACAGACTGAGAAACCAGAGTAAAATTTTCTCCTGCAAACCGTTACCTTTGTTCTAGATGAACGAAAGTCTCTCCACATGCTCAGTTCTGAGAGATAAGTGTGTGTGAAAGCCGTCCTTCACCTAGCATGTTGGGAACACAAAGTTTCTTTTCAGTTGCAAAATCCACTCCATATATATATATGGGGAAGTACTAGCTGCAACTCGCTTTTACAGTGAAAACTGCAGTAACTTCAAACCGGCACTAGGAAACAGACTGAGAAACCAGAGTAAAAGTTTCTCCTGCATCCCGTTCCATTTCTGCTAGATGAACGAACGTCTCTCCACATGCTGAGTTCTGAGAGATAAGTGTGTTTGAAAGCCGTCCTTCACCTAGCTTGTTCGGAACACAAAGTTTCTTTTCAGTTGCAAACTCCACTCCATACATATATATGGGGAGGTACTAGCTGCAACTCGGTTTTACAGTGAAAACTGCAGGAACTTCAAACCGGCACTAGGAAACAGACTGAGAAACCAGAGTAAAAGTTTCTCCAGCAACCCGTTCCCTTTGTGCTAGATGAACGAACGTCTCTCCACATGCTCAGTTCTGAGAGATAATTGTGTGTGAAAGCCGTCCTTCACCCAGCATGTTGGGAACACAAAGTTTCTTTTCACTTGCAAACTCCACTCCATACATATATATGGGGAGGTACTAGCTGCAACTCGGTTTTACAGTGAAAACTGCAGGAACTTCAAACCGGCACTAGGAAACAGACTGAGAAACCAGAGTAAAAGTTTCTCCTGAAACCCGTTCCCTTTGTGCTAGATGAACGAACGTCTCTCCACATGCTCAGTTCTGAGAGATGTGTGTGTGTGAAAGCCGTCCTTCACCTAGCTTTTTGGGAACATAAAGTTTCTTTTCATTTGTAAACTCCACTCCATACATATATATGGGGAGGTACTAGCCCCAACTCGGTTTTACAGTGAAAACTGCAGGAACTTCAAACCGGCACTAGGAAACAGACTGAGAAACCAGAGTAAAAGTTTATTCTGAAACCCTTTCCCTTTGTGCTAGATGAACGAACGTCTCTCCACATGCTCAGTTCTGAGAGATAAGTGTGAGTGAAAGCCGTCCTTCACCTAGCTTGTTCGGATCACAAAGTTTCTTTTCAGTTGCAAACTCCAATCCATACATATATATGGGGAGGTACTAGCTCCAACTCGGTTTTACAGTGAAAACTGCAGGAACATCAAACCGGCACTAGGAAACAGACTGAGAAACCAGAGTAAAAGTTTCTCCTGCAAACCGTTCCCTTTGTGCTAGATGAACGAACGTCTCTACACATGCTCAGTTCTGAGAGATAAGTGTGTGTGAAAGCCGTCCTTCACCTAGCATGTTGGGAACACAAAGTTTCTTTTCAATTGCAAACTCCACTCCATACATATATATGGGGAGGTACTAGCTGCAACTCGGTTTTACAGCGAAAACTGCAGGAACTTCAAACCGGCACTAGGAAACAGACTGAGAAACCAGAGTAAAAGTTTCTCCTGCATCCCGTTCCCTTTCTGCTAGATGAACGAACGTCTCTCCACATGCTCAGTTCTGAGAGATAAGTGTGTGTGAAAGCCGTCCTTCACCTAGCTTGTTGGGAACACAAAGTTTCTTTTCAGTTGCAAACTCCACTCCATATATATATATGGGGAGGTACTAGCTCCAAATAAGTTTTACAGTGAAAACTGCAGGAACTTCAAACCGGCACTAGGAAACAGCCTGAGAAACCAGAGCAAAAGTTTCTCCTGCAAACCGTTCCCTTTCTGCTAGATGAACGAACGTCTCTCCACATGCTCAGTTCTGAGAGATAAGTGTGTGTGAATGCCGTTCTTCACATAGCATGTTGGGAACACAAAGTTTCTTTTCAGTTGCAAACTCCACTCCATACATATATATGGGGAGGTACTAGCTGCAACTCGGTTTTACAGTGAAAACTGCAGGAACTTCAAACCGGCACTAGGAAACAGACTGAGAAACCAGAGTAAAAGTTTCTCCTGCATCCCGTTCCCCTTCTGCTAGATGAACGAACGTCTCTCCACATGCTCAGTTCTGAGAGATAAGTGTGTGTGAAAGCCGTCCTTCACCTAGCTTGTTGGGAACACAAAGTTTCTTTTCAGTTGCAAACTCCACTCCATACATACATATGGGGAGGTACTAGCTCCAACCAGGTTTTACAGTGAAAACTGCAGGAACTTCAAACCGGCACTAGGAAACAGACTGAGAAACCAGAGTAAAAATTTCTCCTGCAACCTGTTACTTTTGTGCTAGATGAACGAACGTCTCTCCACATGCTCAGTTCTGAGAGATGTGTGTGTGTGATAGCCGTACTTCAACTAGCTTTTTGGGAACATAAAGTTTCTTTTCATTTGTAAACTCCACTCTATACATATATATGGGGAGGTACTAGCTCCAACCAGGTTTTACAGTGAAAACTGCAGGAACTTCAAACCGGCACTAGGAAACAGACTGAGAAACCAGAGTAAAATTTTCTCCTGCAACCCGTTCCCTTTGTGCTAGATGAACGAACGTCTCTCCACATGCTCAGTTCTGAGAGATAAGTGTGTGTGAAAGCCGTCCTTCACCTAGCTTGTTGGGAACACAAAGTTTCTTTTCAGTTGCAAACTCCACTCCTTACATATATATGGGGAGGTACTAGCTCCAACTCGTTTTTACAGCGAAAATTGCAGGAACTTCAAACGGGCACTAGGAAACAGACAGAGAAACCAGAGTAAAATTTTCCCCTGCAACCCGTTCCCTTTGTGCTAGATGAACGAACGTCTTTCCACATGCTCAGTTCTGAACGATGTGTGTGTGTGAAAGCCGTCCTTAACCTTGCTTGTTGGGAACACAAAGTTTCTTTTCAGTTGCAAACTTCACTCCATACATATATATGGGGAGGTACTAGCTCCAACTCGTTTTTACAGTGAAAACTGCAGGAACTTCAAACCGGCACTAGGGAACAGACTGAGAAACCAGAGTAAAAGTTTCTCCTGCAACACGTTCCCTTTGTGCTAGATGAACGAACGTCTCTCCACATGCGCAGTTCTGAGAGATAAGTGTGTGTGAAAGCCGTCCTTCAGCCAGCATGTTGGGAACACAAAGTTTCTTTTCAGTTGCCAACTCCACTCCATACATATATATGGGGAGGTACTAGCTGCAACTCGGTTTTACAGTGAAAACTGCAGGAACTTCAAACCGGCACTAGGAAACAGACTGAGAAACCACAGTAAAAGTTTCTCCTGAAACCCGTTCCCTTTGTGCTAGATGAACGAACTTCTCTCCACATGCTCAGTTCTGAGAGATGTGTGTGTGTGAAAGCCGTCCTTCACCTAGCTTTTTGGGAACATAAAGTTTCTTTTCATTTGTAAACTCCACTCCATACATATATATGGGGAGGTACTAGCCCCAACTCGGTTTTACAGTGAAAACTGCAGGAACTTCAAACCGGCACTAGGAAACAGACTGAGAAACCAGAGTAAAAGTTTATTCTGAAACCCTTTCCCTTTGTGCTAGATGAACGAACGTCTCTCCACATGCTCAGTTCTGAGAGATAAGTGTGTGTGAAAGCCGTCCTTCACCTACCTTGTTCGGAACACAAAGTTTCTATTCAGTTGCAAAATCCAATCCATACATATATATGGGGAGGTACTAGCTGCAACTCGGTTTTACAGTGAAAACTGCAGGAACTTCAAACCGGCACTAGGAAACAGACTGAGAAACCAGAGTAAAAGTTTCTCCTGAAACCCGTTCCCTTTGTGCTAGATGAACGAACGTCTCTCCACATGCTCAGTTCTGAGAGATGTGTGTGTGTTGAGCCGTCCTTCACCTAGCTTGTTGGGAACACAAAGTTTCTTTTCAGTTGCAAACTCCACTGCATACATATATATGGGGAGGTACTAGCTCCAACTCGTTTTTACAGTGAAAACTGCAGGAACTTCAAACCGGCACTAGGAAACAGACTGAGAAACCAGAGTAAAAGTTTCTCCTGCAACCCGTTCCCTTTCTGCTAGATGAACGAACGTCTCTCCACATGCTCAGTTCTGAGAGATAAGTGTGTGTGAAAGCCGTCCTTCACCTAGCATGTTGGGAACACAAAGTTTCTTTTCAGTTGCAAACTCCACTCCATACATATATATGGGGAGGTACTAGCTCCAACCAGGTTTTACAGTGAAAACTGCAGGAACCTCAAACCGGCACTAGGAAACAGACTGAGAAACCAGAGTAAATGTTTCTCCTGCAACCTGTTCCATTTGTGCTAGATGAACGAACGTCTCTCCACATGCTCAGTTCTGAGAGATGTGTGTGAGTGAAAGCCGTCCTTCACCTAGCTTGTTGGGAACACAAAGTTCCTTTTCAGTTGCAAACTCCACTCCATACATATATATGGGGAGGTACAAGCTCCAAATCGGTTTTACAGTGAAAACTGCAGGAACTTCAAACCGGCACTAGGAAACAGAATGAGAAACAAGAGTAAAAGTTTCTCCTGCAACCCGTTCCCTTAGTGCTAGATGAACGAACGTCTCTCCACATGCTCAGTTCTGAGAGATAAGTGTGTGTGAAAGCCGTCCTTCAACTAGCTTGTTGGGAACACAAAGTTTCTTTTCAGTTGCAAACTCCACTCCATACATATATATGGGGAGGTACTAGCTCCAACTCGGTTTTACAGTGAAATCTGCAGGAACTTCAAACCGGCACTAGGAAACAGACTGAGAAACCAGAGTAAAAGTTTGTCCTGCAACCCGTTCCCTTTGTGCTAGATGAACGAACGTCTCTCCAAATGCTCAGTTCTGAGAGATAAGTGTGTGTGAAAGCCGTCCTTCACCTAGCTTGTTGGGAACACAAAGTTTCTTTTAAGTTGCAAACTCCTCTGCATACATATATATGGGGAGATACTAGCTCCAACTCGGTTTTACAGTGAAAACTGCAGGAACTTCAAACCGGCACTAGGAAACAGACTGAGAAACCAGAGTAAAAGTTTCTCCTGCAACCCGTTCCCTTAGTGCTATATGACCGAAAGTCTCTCCACATGCACAGTTCTGAGAGATAAGTGTGTGTGAAAGCCGTCCTTCAAATAGATTGTTGGGAACACAAAGTTTCTTTTCATTTGCAAACTCAACTCCATACATATATATGGGGAGGTACTAGCTCCAACTCGGTTTTACAGTGAAAACTGCAGGAACTTCAAACCGGCACTAGGAAACAGACTGAGAAACAAGAGTAAATGTTTCGCCTGCAACCCGTTCCCTTTGTGCTAGATGAACGAACGTCTCTCCACATGCTCAGTTCTGAGAGATAAGTGTGTGTGAATGCCGTCCTTCACATAGCATGTTGGGAACACAAAGTTTCTTTTCAGTTGCAAACTCCACTCCATACATATATATGGGGAGGTACTAGCTGCAACTCGGTTTTACAGTGAAAACTGCAGGAACTTCAAACTGGCACTAGGAAACAGACTGAGAAACCAGAGTAAAAGTTTCTCCTGCATCCCGTTCCCTTTCTGCTAGATGAACGAACGTCTCTCCACATGCTCAGTTCTGAGAGATAAGTGTGTGTGAAAGCCGTACTTCACCTAGCTTGTTGGGAACACAAAGTTTCTTTTCAATTTCAAACTCCACTCCATACATATATATGGGGAGGTACTAGCTCCAACTCGTTTTTACAGCGAAAATTGCAGGAACTTCAAACCGGCACTAGGAAACAGACTGAGAAACCAGAGTAAAATTTTCTCCTGCAACCCGTTCCCTTTGTGCTAGATGAACGAACGTCTTTCCAAATGCTCAGTTCTGAACGATCTGTGTGTGTGAAAGCCGTCCTTCAACTTGCTTGTTGGGAACACAAAGTTTCTTTTCAGTTGCAAACTCCACTCCATACATATATATGGGGAGGTACTAGCTCCAAATCGTTTTTACAGTGAAAACTGCAGGAACTTCAAACCGGCACTAGGAAACAGACTGAGAAACCAGAGTAAAAGTTTCTCCTGCAACACGTTCCCTTTGTGCTAGATGAACGAACGTCTCTCCACATGCTCAGTTCTGAGAGATAATTGTGTGTGAAAGCCGTCCTTCACCCAGCATGTTGGGAACACAAAGTTTCTTTTCAGTTGCAAACTCCACTCCATACATATATATGGGGAGGTACTAGCTGCAATTCGGTTTTACAGTGAAAACTGCAGGAACTTCAAACCGGCACTAGGAAACAGACTGAGAAACCAGAGTAAAAGATTCTCCTGAAACCCGTTCCCTTTGTGCTAGATGAACGAACGTCTCTCCACATGCTCAGTTCTGAGAGATGTGTGTGTGTGAAAGCCGTCCTTCACCTAGCTTTTTGGGAACATAAAGTTTCTTTTCATTTGTAAACTCCACTCCATACATATATATGGGGAGGTACTAGCCCCAACTCGGTTTTACAGTGAAAACTGCAGGAACTTCAAACCGGCACTAGGAAACAGACTGAGAAACCAGAGTAAAAGTTTCTCCTGCAAACCGTTCCCTTTGTGCTAGATGAACGAACGTCTCTACACATGCTCAGTTCTGAGAGATAAGTGTGTGTGAAAGCCGTCCTTCACCTAGCATGTTGGGAACACAAAGTTTCTTTTCAATTGCAAACTCCACTCCATACATATATATGGGGAGGTACTAGCTGCAACTCGGTTTTACAGCGAAAACTGCAGGAACTTCAAACCGGCACTAGGAAACAGACTGAGAAACCAGAGTAAAAGTTTATCCTGCATCCCGTTCCCTTTCTGCTAGATGAACGAACGTCTCTCCACATGCTCAGTTCTGAGAGATAAGTGTGTGTGAAAGCCGTCCTTCACCTAGCTTGTTGGGAACACAAAGTTTCTTTTCAGTTGCAAACTCCACTCCATATATATATATGGGGAGGTACTAGCTCCAAATAAGTTTTACAGTGAAAACTGCAGGAACTTCAAACCGGCACTAGGAAACAGACTGAGAAACCAGAGCAAAAGTTTCTCCTGCAAACCGTTCCCTTTCTGCTAGATGAACGAACGTCTCTCCACATGCTCAGTTCTGAGAGATAAGTGTGTGTGAATGCCGTCCTCCACATAGCATGTTGGGAACACAAAGTTTCTTTTCAGTTGCAAACTCCACTCCATACATATATATGGGGAGGTACTAGCTGCAACTCGGTTTTACAGTGAAAACTGCAGGAACTTCAAACTGGCACTAGGAAACAGACTGAGAAACCAGAGTAAAAGTTTCTCCTGCATCCCGTTCCCTTTCTGCTAGATGAACGAACGTCTCTCCACATGCTCAGTTCTGAGAGATAAGTGTGTGTGAAACCCGTCCTTCACCTAGCTTGTTGGGAACACAAAGTTTCTTTTCAGTTGCAAACTCCACTCCATACATATATATGTTCAGGTACTAGCTCCAACCAGGTTTTACAGTGAAAACTGCAGGAACTTCAAACCGGCACTAGGAAACAGACTGAGAAACCAGAGTAAAAATTTCTCCTGCAACCTGTTACCTTTGTGCTAGATGAACGAACGTCTCTCCACATGCTCAGTTCTGAGAGATGTGTGTGTGTGAAAGCCGTACTTCACCTAGCTTTTTGGGAACATAAAGTTTCTTTTCATTTGTAAACTCCACTCTATACATATATATGGGTAGGTACTAGCTCCAACCAGATTTTACAGTGAAAACTGCAGGAACTTCAAACCGGCACTAGGAAACAGACTGAGAAACCAGAGTAAAATTTTCTCCTGCAACCCGTTCCCTTTGTGCTAGATGAACGAACGTCTTTCAACATGCTCAGTTCTGAACGATGTGTGTGTGTGAAAGCCGTCCTTAACCTTGCTTGTTGGGAACACAAAGTTTCTTTTCAGTTGCAAACTCCACTCCATACATATATATGGGGAGGTACTAGCTCCAACTCGTTTTTACAGTGAAAACTGCAGGAACTTCAAACCGGCACTAGGGAACAGACTGAGAAACCAGAGTAAAAGTTTCTCCTGCAACACGTTCCCTTTGTGCTAGATGAATGAACGTCTCTCCACATGCTCAGTTCTGAGAGATAAGTGTGTGTGAAAGCCGTCCTTCACCCAGCATGTTGGGAACACAAAGTTTCTTTTCAGTTGCAAACTCCACTCCATACATATATATGGGGAGGTACTAGCTGCAACTCGGTTTTACAGTGAAAACTGCAGGAACTTCAAACCGGCACTAGGAAACAGACTGAGAAACCAGAGTAAAAGTTTCTCCTGAAACCCGTTCCCTTTGTGCTAGATGAACGAACGTCTCTCCACATGCTCAGTTCTGAGAGATGTGTGTGTGTGAAAGCCGTCCTTCACCTAGCTTTTTGGGAACATAAAGTTTCTTTTCATTTGTAAACTCCACTCCATACATATATATGGGGAGGTACAAGCCCCAACTCGGTTTTACAGTGAAAACTGCAGGAACTTCAAACCGGCACTAGGAAACAGACTGAGAAACCAGAGTAAAAGTTTATTCTGAAACCCTTTCCCTTTGTGCTAGATGAACGAACGTCTCTCCACATGCTCAGTTCTGAGAGATAAGTGTGAGTGAAAGCCGTCCTTCACCTAGCTTGTTCGGATCACAAAGTTTCTTTTCAGTTGCAAACTCCAATCCATACATATATATGGGGAGGTACTAGCTCCAACTCGGTTTTACAGTGAAAACTGCAGGAACTTCAAACCGGCACTAGGAAACAGACTGAGAAACCAGAGTAAAAGTTTCTCCTGCAAACCGTTCCCTTTGTGCTAGATGAACGAACGTCTCTACACATGCTCAGTTCTGAGAGATAAGTGTGTGTGAAAGCCGTCCTTCACCTAGCATGTTGGGAACACAAAGTTTCTTTTCAATTGCAAACTCCACTCCATACATATATATGGGGAGGTACTAGCTGCAAATCGGTTTTACAGCGAAAACTGCAGGAACTTCAAACCGGCACTAGGAAACAGACTGAGAAACCAGAGTAAAAGTTTCTCCTGCATCCCGTTCCCTTTCTGCTAGATGAACGAACGTCTCTCCACATGCTGAGTTCTGAGAGATAAGTGTGTGTGAAAGCCGTCCTTCACCTAGCTTGTTGGGAACACAAAGTTTCTTTTCAGTTGCAAACTCCACTCCATATATATATATGGGGAGGTACTAGCTCCAAATAAGTTTTACAGTGAAAACTGCAGGAACTTCAAACCGGCACTAGGAAACAGACTGAGAAACCAGAGCAAAAGTTTCTCCTGCAAACCGTTCCCTTTCTGCTAGATGAACGAACGTCTCTCCACATGCTCAGTTCTGAGAGATAAGTGTGTGTGAATGCCGTCCTTCACATAGCATGTTGGGAACACAAAGTTTCTTTTCAGTTGCAAACTCCACTCCATACATATATATGGGGAGGTACTAGCTGCAACTCGGTTTTACAGTGAAAACTGCAGGAACTTCAAACCGGCACTAGGAAACAGACTGAGAAACCAGAGTAAAAGTTTCTCCTGCATCCCGTTCCCCTTCTGCTAGATGAACGAACGTCTCTCCACATGCTCAGTTCTGAGAGATAATTGTGTGTGAAACCCGTCCTTCACCTAGCTTGTTGGGAACACAAAGTTTCTTTTCAGTTGCAAACTCCACTCCATACATACATATGGGGAGGTACTAGCTCCAACCAGGTTTTACAGTGAAAACTGCAGGAACTTCAAACCGGCACTAGGAAACAGACTGAGAAACCAGAGTAAAAATTTCTCCTGCAACCTGTTACCTTTGTGCTAGATGAACGAACGTCTCTCCACATGCTCAGTTCTGAGAGATGTGTGTGTGTGAAAGCCGTACTTCACCTAGCTTTTTGGGAACATAAAGTTTCTTTTCATTTGTAAACTCCACTCTATACATATATATGGGGAGGTACTAGCTCCAACCAGGTTTTACAGTGAAAACTGCAGGAACTTCAAACCGGCACTAGGAAACAGACTGAGAAACCAGAGTAAAATTTTCTCCTGCAACCCGTTCCCTTTGTGCTAGATGAACGAACGTCTCTCCACATGCTCAGTTCTGAGAGATAAGTGTGTGTGAAAGCCGTCCTTCACCTAGCTTGTTGGGAACACAAAGTTTCTTTTCAGTTGCAAACTCCACTCCTTACATATATATGGGGAGGTACTAGCTCCAACTCGTTTTTACAGCGAAAATTGCAGGAACTTCAAACGGGCACTAGGAAACAGACAGAGAAACCAGAGTAAAATTTTCCCCTGCAACCCGTTCCCTTTGTGCTAGATGAACGAACGTCTTTCCACATGCTCAGTTCTGAACGATGTGTGTGTGTGAAAGCCGTCCTTAACCTTGCTTGTTGGGAACACAAAGTTTCTTTTCAGTTGCAAACTTCACTCCATACATATATATGGGGAGGTACTAGCTCCAACTCGTTTTTACAGTGAAAACTGCAGGAACTTCAAACCGGCACTAGGGAACAGACTGAGAAACCAGAGTAAAAGTTTCTCCTGCAACACGTTCCCTTTGTGCTAGATGAACGAACGTCTCTCCACATGCGCAGTTCTGAGAGATAAGTGTGTGTGAAAGCCGTCCTTCAGCCAGCATGTTGGGAACACAAAGTTTCTTTTCAGTTGCCAACTCCACTCCATACATATATATGGGGAGGTACTAGCTGCAACTCGGTTTTACAGTGAAAACTGCAGGAACTTCAAACCGGCACTAGGAAACAGACTGAGAAACCACAGTAAAAGTTTCTCCTGAAACCCGTTCCCTTTGTGCTAGATGAACGAACTTCTCTCCACATGCTCATTTCTGAGAGATGTGTGTGTGTGAAAGCCGTCCTTCACCTAGCTTTTTGGGAACATAAAGTTTCTTTTCATTTGTAAACTCCACTCCATACATATATATGGGGAGGTACTAGCCCCAACTCTGTTTTACAGTGAAAACTGCAGGAACTTCAAACCGGCACTAGGAAACAGACTGAGAAACCAGAGTAAAAGTTTATTCTGAAACCCTTTCCCTTTGTGCTAGATGAACGAACGTCTCTCCACATGCTCAGTTCTGAGAGATAATTGTGTGTGAAAGCCGTCCTTCACCTACCTTGTTCGGAACACAAAGTTTCTATTCAGTTGCAAAATCCAATCCATACATATATATGGGGAGGTACTAGCTGCAACTCGGTTTTACAGTGAAAACTGCAGGAACTTCAAACCGGCACTAGGAAACAGACTGAGAAACCAGAGTAAAAGTTTCTCCTGAAACCCGTTCCCTTTGTGCTAGATGAACGAACGTCTCTCCACATGCTCAGTTCTGAGAGATGTGTGTGTGTTGAGCCGTCCTTCACCTAGCTTGTTGGGAACACAAAGTTTCTTTTCAGTTGCAAACTCCACTGCATACATATATATGGGGAGGTACTAGCTCCAACTCGTTTTTACAGTGAAAACTGCAGGAACTTCAAACCGGCACTAGGAAACAGACTGAGAAACCAGAGTAAAAGTTTCTCCTGCAACCCGTTCCCTTTCTGCTAGATGAACGAACGTCTCTCCACATGCTCAGTTCTGAGAGATAAGTGTGTGTGAAAGCCGTCCTTCACCTAGCATGTTGGGAACACAAAGTTTCTTTTCAGTTGCAAACTCCACTCCATACATATATATGGGGAGGTACTAGCTCCAACCAGGTTTTACAGTGAAAACTGCAGGAACCTCAAACCGGCACTAGGAAACAGACTGAGAACCAGAGTAAATGTTTCTCCTGCAACCTGTTCCATTTGTGCTAGATGAACGAACGTCTCTCCACATGCTCAGTTCTGAGAGAGGTGTGTGTGTGAAAGCCGTCCTTCACCTAGCTTGTTGGGAACACAAAGTTCCTTTTCAGTTGCAAACTCCACTCCATACATATATATGGGGAGGTACAAGCTCCAAATCGGTTTTACAGTGAAAACTGCAGGAACTTCAAACCGGCACTAGGAAACAGAATGAGAAACAAGAGTAAAAGTTTCTCCTGCAACCCGTTCCCTTAGTGCTAGATGAACGAACGTCTCTCCACATGCTCAGTTCTGAGAGATAAGTGTGTGTGAAAGCCGTCCTTCAAATAGCTTGTTGGGAACACAAAGTTTCTTTTCAGTTGCAAACTCCACTCCATACATATATATGGGGAGGTACTAGCTCCAACTCGGTTTTACAGTGAAATCTGCAGGAACTTCAAACCGGCACTAGGAAACAGACTGAGAAACCAGAGTAAAAGTTTGTCCTGCAACCCGTTCCCTTTGTGCTAGATGAACGAACGTCTCTCCAAATGCTCAGTTCTGAGAGATAAGTGTGTGTGAAAGCCGTCCTTCACCTAGCTTGTTGGGAACACAAAGTTTCTTTTAAGTTGCAAACTCCACTCCATACATATATATGGGGAGATACTAGCTCCAACTCGGTTTTACAGTGAAAACTGCAGGAACTTCAAACCGGCACTAGGAAACAGACTGAGAAACCAGAGTAAAAGTTTCTCCTGCAACCCGTTCCCTTAGTGCTATATGACCGAAAGTCTCTCCACATGCACAGTTCTGAGAGATAAGTGTGTGTGAAAGCCGTCCTTCAAATAGATTGTTGGGAACACAAAGTTTCTTTTCATTTGCAAACTCAACTCCATACATATATATGGGGAGGTACTAGCTCCAACTCGGTTTTACAGTGAAAACTGCAGGAACTTCAAACCGGCATTAGGAAACAGACTGAGAAACAAGAGTAAATGTTTCGCCTGCAACCCGTTCCCTTTGTGCTAGATGAACGAACGTCTCTCCACATGCTCAGTTCTGAGAGATAAGTGTGTGTGAATGCCGTCCTTCACATAGCATGTTGGGAACACAAAGTTTCTTTTCATTTGCAAACTCCACTCCATACATATATATGGGGAGGTACTAGCTGCAACTCGGTTTTACAGTGAAAACTGCAGGAATTTCAAACTGGCACTAGGAAACAGACTGAGAAACCAGAGTAAAAGTTTCTCCTGCATCCCGTTCCCTTTCTGCTAGATGAACGAACGTCTCTCCACATGCTCAGTTCTGAGAGATAAGTGTGTGTGAAAGCCGTACTTCACCTAGCTTGTTGGGAACACAAAGTTTCTTTTCAATTTCAAACTCCACTCCATACATATATATGGGGAGGTACTAGCTCCAACTCGTTTTTACAGCGAAAATTGCAGGAACTTCAAACCGGCACTAGGAAACAGACTGAGAAACCAGAGTAAAATTTTCTCCTGCAACCCGTTCCCTTTGTGCTAGATGAACGAACGTCTTTCCAAATGCTCAGTTCTGAACGATCTGTGTGTGTGAAAGCCGTCCTTCAACTTGCTTGTTGGGAACACAAAGTTTCTTTTCAGTTGCAAACTCCACTCCATACATATATATGGGGAGGTACTAGCTCCAACTCGTTTTTACAGTGAAAACTGCAGGAACTTCAAACCGGCACTAGGAAACAGACTGAGAAACCAGAGTAAAAGTTTCTCCTGCAACACGTTCCCTTTGTGCTAGATGAACGAACGTCTCTCCACATGCTCAGTTCTGAGAGATGTGTGTGTGTGAAAGCCGTCCTTCACCTAGCTTTTTGGGAACATAAAGTTTCTTTTCATTTGTAAACTCCACTCCATACATATATATGGGGAGGTACTAGCCCCAACTCGGTTTTACAGTGAAAACTGCAGGAACTTCAAACCGGCACTAGGAAACAGACTGAGAAACCAGAGTAAAAGTTTCTCCTGCAAACCGTTCCCTTTGTGCTAGATGAACGAACGTCTCTACACATGCTCAGTTCTGAGAGATAAGTGTGTGTGAAAGCCGTCCTTCACCTAGCATGTTGGGAACACAAAGTTTCTTTTCAATTGCAAACTCCACTCCATACATATATATGGGGAGGTACTAGCTGCAACTCGGTTTTACAGCGAAAACTGCAGGAACTTCAAACCGGCACTAGGAAACAGACTGAGAAACCAGAGTAAAAGTTTATCCTGCATCCCGTTCCCTTTCTGCTAGATGAACGAACGTCTCTCCACATGCTCAGTTCTGAGAGATAAGTGTGTGTGAAAGCCGTCCTTCACCTAGCTTGTTGGGAACACAAAGTTTCTTTTCAGTTGCAAACTCCACTCCATATATATATATGGGGAGGTACTAGCTCCAAATAAGTTTTACAGTGAAAACTGCAGGAACTTCAAACCGGCACTAGGAAACAGACTGAGAAACCAGAGCAAAAGTTTCTCCTGCAAACCGTTCCCTTTCTGCTAGATGAACGAACGTCTCTCCACATGCTCAGTTCTGAGAGACAAGTGTGTGTGAATGCCGTCCTCCACATAGCATGTTGGGAACACAAAGTTTCTTTTCAGTTGCAAACTCCACTCCATACATATATATGGGGAGGTACTAGCTGCAACTCGGTTTTACAGTGAAAACTGCAGGAACTTCAAACTGGCACTAGGAAACAGATTGAGAAACCAGAGTAAAAGTTTCTCCTGCATCCCGTTCCCTTTCTGCTAGATGAACGAACGTCTCTCCACATGCTCAGTTCTGAGAGATAAGTGTGTGTGAAACCCGTCCTTCACCTAGCTTGTTGGGAACACAAAGTTTCTTTTCAGTTGCAAACTCCACTCCATACATATATATGTTGAGGTACTAGCTCCAACCAGGTTTTACAGTGAAAACTGCAGGAACTTCAAACCGGCACTAGGAAACAGACTGAGAAACCAGAGTAAAAATTTCTCCTGCAACCTGTTACCTTTGTGCTAGATGAACGAACGTCTCTCCACATGCTCAGTTCTGAGAGATGTGTGTGTGTGAAAGCCGTACTTCACCTAGCTTTTTGGGAACATAAAGTTTCTTTTCATTTGTAAACTCCACTCTATACATATATATGGGTAGGTACTAGCTCCAACCAGATTTTACAGTGAAAACTGCAGGAACTTCAAACCGGCACTAGGAAACAGACTGAGAAACCAGAGTAAAATTTTCTCCTGCAACCCGTTCCCTTTGTGCTAGATGAACGAACGTCTTTCAACATGCTCAGTTCTGAACGATGTGTGTGTGTGAAAGCCGTCCTTAACCTTGCTTGTTGGGAACACAAAGTTTCTTTTCAGTTGCAAACTCCACTCCATACATATATATGGGGAGGTACTAGCTCCAACTCGTTTTTACAGTGAAAACTGCAGGAACTTCAAACCGGCACTAGGGAACAGACTGAGAAACCAGAGTAAAAGTTTCTCCTGCAACACGTTCCCTTTGTGCTAGATGAACGAACGTCTCTCCACATGCTCAGTTCTGAGAGATAAGTGTGTGTGAAAGCCGTCCTTCACCTACCTTGTTCGGAACACAAAGTTTCTATTCAGTTGCAAAATCAAATCCATACATATATATGGGGAGGTACTAGCTGCAACTCGGTTTTACAGTGAAAACTGCAGGAACTTCAAACCGGCACTAGGAAACAGACTGAGAAACCAGAGTAAAAATTTCTCCTGAAACCCGTTCCCTTTGTGCTAGATGAACGAACGTCTCTCCACATGCTCAGTTCTGAGAGATGTGTGTGTGTTGAGCCGTCCTTCACCTAGCTTGTTGGGAACACAAAGTTTCTTTTCAGTTGCAAACTCCACTCCATACATATATATGGGGAGGTACTAGCTCCAACTCGTTTTTACAGTGAAAACTGCAGGAACTTCAAACCGGCACTAGGAAACAGACTGAGAAACCAGAGTAAAAGTTTCTCCTGCAACCCGTTCCCTTTCTGCTAGATGAACGAACGTCTCTCCACATGCTCAGTTCTGAGAGATAAGTGTGTGTGAAAGCCGTCCTTCACCTAGCATGTTGGGAACACAAAGTTTCTTTTCAGTTGCAAACTCCACTCCATACATATATATGGGGAGGTACTAGCTCCAACCAGGTTTTACAGTGAAAACTGCAGGAACCTCAAACCGGCACTAGGAAACAGACTGAGAAACCAGAGTAAATGTTTCTTCTGCAACCTGTTCCCTTTGTGCTAGATGAACGAACGTCTCTCCACATGCTCAGTTCTGAGAGATGTGTGTGTGTGAAAGCCGTCCTTCACCTAGCTTGTTGGGAACACAAAGTTCCTTTTCAGTTGCAAACTCCACTCCATAAATATATAGGGGGAGGTACAAGCTCCAAATCGGTTTTACAGTGAAAACTGCAGGAACTTCAAACCGGCACTAGGAAACAGACTGAGAAACAAGAGTAAAAGTTTCTCCTGCAACCCGTTCCCTTAGTGCTAGATGAACGAACGTCTCTCCACATGCTCAGTTCTGAGAGATAAGTGTGTGTGAAAGCCGTCCTTCAACTAGCTTGTTGGGAACACAAAGTTTCTTTTAAGTTGCAAACTCCACTCCATACATATATATGGGGAGGTACTAGCTCCAAATCGGTTTTACAGTGAAATCTGCAGGAACTTCAAACCGGCACTAGGAAACAGACTGAGAAACCAGAGTAAAAGTTTGTCCTGCAACCCGTTCCCTTTGTGCTAGATGAACGAACGTCTCTCCAAATGCTCAGTTCTGAGAGATAAGTGTGTGTGAAAGCCGTCCTTCACCTAGCTTGTTGGGAACACAAAGTTTTTTTTAAGTTTCAAACTCCACTCCATACATATATATGGGGAGATACTAGCTCCAACTCGGTTTTACAGTGAAAACTGCAGGAACTTCAAACCGGCACTAGGAAACAGACTGAGAAACCAGAGTAAAAGTTTCTCCTGCAACCCGTTCCCTTAGTGCTATATGACCGAAAGTCTCTCCACATGCACAGTTCTGAGAGATAAGTGTGTGTGAAAGCCGTCCTTCAAATAGAATGTTGGGAACACAAAGTTTCTTTTCATTTGCAAACTCAACTCCATACATATATATGGGGAGGTACTAGCTCCAACTCGGTTTTACAGTGAAAACTGCAGGAACTTCAAACCGGCACTAGGAAACAGACTGAGAAACAAGAGTAAATGTTTCGCCTGCAACCCGTTCCCTTTGTGCTAGATGAACGAACGTCTCTCCACATGCTCAGTTCTGAGAGATAAGTGTGTGTGAAAGCCGTCCTTCACCTAGCTTGTTGGGAACACAAAGTTTCTTTTCAGTTGCAAACTCCACTCCATTCATATATATGGGGAGGTACTAGCTCCAACTCTGTTTTACAGTGAAAACTGCAGGAACTTCAAACTGGCACTAGGAAACAGACTGAGAAACCATAGTAAAAGTTTCTCCTGCATCCCGTTCCCTTTCTGCTAGATGAACGAACGTCTCTCCACATGCTCAGTTCTGAGAGATAAGTGTGTGTGAAACCCGTCCTTCACCTAGCTTGTTGGGAACACAAAGTTTCTTTTCAGTTGCAAACTCCACTCCATACATATATATGGGGTGGTACTAGCTCCAACTCGTTTTTACAGTGAAAACTGCAGGAACTTCAAACCGGCACTAGGAAACAGACTGAGAAACCAGAGTAAAAGTTTCTCCTGCAACCCGTTCCCTTTGTGCTAGATGAACGAACGTCTCTCCACATGCTCAGTTCTGAGAGATAAGTGTGTGTGAAAGCCGTCCTTCATCTAGCATGTTGGGAACACAAAGTTTCTTTTCAGTTGCAAACTCCACTCCATACATATATATGGGGAGGTACTAGCTCCAACCAGGTTTTACAGTGAAAACTGCAGGAACTTCAAACCGGCACTAGGAAACAGACTGAGAAACCAGAGTAAATGTTTCTCCTGCAACCTGTTCCCTTTGTGCTAGATGAACGAACGTCTCTCCACATGCTCAGTTCTGAGAGATGTGTGTGTGTGAAAGCCGTCCTTCACCTAGCTTGTTGGGAACACAAAGTTTCTTTTCAGTTGCAAACTCCACTCCATTCATATATATGGGGAGGTACTAGCTCCAACTCGGTTTTACAGTGAAAACTGCAGGAACTTCAAACTGGCACTAGGAAACAGTCTGAGAAACCAGAGTAAAAGTTTCTCCTGCATCCCGTTCCCTTTCTGCTAGATGAACGAACGTGTCTCCACATGCTCAGTTCTGAGAGATAAGTGTGTGTGAAACCCGTCCTTCACCTAGCTTGTTGGGAACACAAAGTTTCTTTTCAGTTGCAAACTCCACTCCATACATATATATGGGGAGGTACTAGCTCCAACTCGGTTTTACAGTGAAAAATGCAGGAACTTCAAACCGGCACTAGGAAACAGACTGAGAAACCAGAGTAAAAATTTCTCCTGCAACCTGTTACCTATGTGCTAGATGAACGAACGTCTCTCCACATGCTCAGTTCTGAGAGATGTGTGTGTGTGAAAGCCGTACTTCACCTAGCTTTTTGGGAACATAAAGTTTCTTTTCATTTGTAAACTCCACTCTATACATATATATGGGGAGGTACTAGCTCCAACCAGGTTTTACAGTGAAAACTGCAGGAACTTCAAACCGGCACTAGGAAACAGACTGAGAAACCAGAGTAAAATTTTCTCCTGCAACCCGTTCCCTTTGTGCTAGATGAACGAACGTCTCTCCACATGCTCAGTTCTGAGAGATAAGTGTGTGTGAAAGCCGTCCTTCACCTAGCTTGTTGGGAACACAAAGTTTCTTTTCAGTTGCAAACTCCACTCCATACATATATATGGGGAGGTACTAGCTCCAACTCGTTTTTACAGCGAAAATTGCAGGAACTTCAAACGGGCACTAGGAAACAGACTGAGAAACCAGAGTAAAATTTTCTCCTGCAACCCGTTCCCTTTGTGCTAGATGAACGAACGTCTTTCCACATGCTCAGTTCTGAACGATGTGTGTGTGTGAAAGCCGTCCTTAACCTTGCTTGTTGGGAACACAAAGTTTCTTTTCAGTTGCAAACTCCACTCTATACATATATATTGGGAGGTACTAGCTCCAACTCGTTTTTACAGTGAAAACTGCAGGAACTTCAAACCGGCACTAGGAAACAGACTGAGAAACCAGAGTAAAAGTTTCTCCTGCAACACGTTCCCTTTGTGCTAGATGAACGAACGTCTCTCCACATGCTCAGTTCTGAGAGATAAGTGTGTGTGAAAGCCGTCCTTCACCCAGCATGTTGGGAACACAAAGTTTCTTTTCAGTTGCAAACTCCACTCCATACATATATATGGGGAGGTACTAGCTGCAACTCGGTTTTACAGTGAAAACTGCAGGAACTTCAAACCGGCACTAGGAAACAGACTGAGAAACCAGAGTAAAAGTTTCTCCTGAAACCCGTTCCCTTTGTGCTAGATGAACGAACTTCTCTCCACATGCTCAGTTCTGAGAGATGTGTGTGTGTGAAAGCCGTCCTTCACCTAGCTTTTTGGGAACATAAAGTTTCTTTTCATTTGTAAACTCCACTCCATACATATATATGGGGAGGTACTAGCTCCAACTCGGTTTTACAGTGAAAACTGCAGGAACTTCAAACCGGCACTAGGAAACAGACTGAGAAACCATAGTAAAAGTTTATACTGAAACCCTTTCCCTTTGTGCTAGATGAACGAACGTCTCTCCACATGCTCAGTTCTGAGAGATAAGTGTGTGTGAAAGCCGTCCTTCACCTACCTTGTTCGGAACACAAAGTTTCTATTCAGTTGCAAACTCCACTCCATACATATATATGGGTAGGTACTAGCTGCAACTCGGTTTTACAGTGAAAACTGCAGGAACTTCAAACCGGCACTAGGAAACAGACTGAGAAACCAGAGTAAAAGTTTCTCCTGAAACCCGATCCCTTTGTGCTAGATGAACGAACGTCTCTCCACATGCTCAGTTCTGAGAGATGTGTGTGTGTTGAGCCGTCCTTCACCTAGCTTGTTGGGAACACAAAGTTTCTTTTCAGTTGCAAACTCCACTCCATACATATATATGGGGAGGTACTAGCTCCAACTCGTTTTTACAGTGAAAACTGCAGGAACTTCAAACCGGCACTAGGAAACAGACTGAGAAACCAGAGTAAAAGTTTCTCCTGCAACCCGTTCCCTTTCTGCTAGATGAACGAACGTCTCTCCACATGCTCAGTTCTGAGAGATAAGTGTGTGTGAAAGCCGTCCTTCACCTAGCATGTTGGGAACACAAAGTTTCTTTTCAGTTGCAAACTCCACTCCATACATATATATGGGGAGGTACTAGCTCCAACCAGGTTTTACAGTGAAAACTGCAGGAACCTCAAACCGGCACTAGGAAACAGACTGAGAAACCAGAGTAAATGTTTCTCCTGCAACCTGTTCCCTTTGTGCTAGATGAACGAACGTCTCTCCACATGCTCAGTTCTGAGAGATGTGTGTGTGTGAAAGCCGTCCTTCACCTAGCTTGTTGGGAACACAAAGTTCCTTTTCAGTTGCAAACTCCACTCCATACATATATATGGGGAGGTACAAGCTCCAAATCGGTTTTACAGTGAAAACTGCAGGAACTTCAAACCGGCACTAGGAAACAGACTGAGAAACAAGAGTAAAAGTTTCTCCTGCAACCCGTTCCCTTAGTGCTAGATGAACGAACGTCTCTCCACATGCTCAGTTCTCAGAGATAAGTGTGTGTGAAAGCCGTCCTTCAACTAGCTTGTTGGGAACACAAAGTTTCTTTTCAGTTGCAAACTCCACTCCATACATATATATGGGGAGGTACTAGCTCCAACTCGGTTTTACAGTGAAATCTGCAGGAACTTCAAACCGGCACTAGGAAACAGACTGAGAAACCAGAGTAAAAGTTTGTCCTGCAACCCGTTCCCTTTGTGCTAGATGAACGAACGTCTCTCCACATGCTCAGTTCTGAGAGATAAGTGTGTGTGAAAGCCGTCCTTCAACTAGCTTGTTGGGAACACAAAGTTTCTTTTAAGTTGCAAACTCCACTCCATACATATATATGGGGAGATACTAGCTCCAACTCGGTTTTACAGTGAAAACTGCAGGAACTTCAAACCGGCACTAGGAAACAGACTGAGAAACCAGAGTAAAAGTTTCCCCTGCAACCCGTTCCCTTAGTGCTATATGACCGAAAGTCTCTCCACATGCACAGTTCTGAGAGATAAGTGTGTGTGAAAGCCGTCCTTCAAATAGATTGTTTGGAACACAAAGTTTCTTTTCATTTGCAAACTCAACTCCATACATTTATATGGGGAGGTACTAGCTCCAACTCGGTTTTACAGTGAAAACTGCAGGAACTTCAAACCGGCACTAGGAAACAGACTGAGAAACAAGAGTGAATGTTTCGCCTGCAAACCGTTCCCTTTGTGCTAGATGAACGAACGTCTCTCCACATGCTCAGTTCTGAGAGATAATTGTGTGTGAAAGCCGTCCTTCACCTAGCTTGTTGGGAACACAAAGTTTCTTTTCAGTTGCAAACTCCACTCCATTCATATATATGGTGAGGTACTAGCTCCAACTCGGTTTTACAGTGAAAACTGCAGGAACTTCAAACCGGCACTAGGAAACAGACTGAGAAACCAGAGTAAAAGTTTCTCATGCAACCCGTTCCCTTTGTGCTAGATGAACGAACGTCTCTCCACATGCTCAGTTCTGAGAAATAAGTGTGTGTGAAAGCCGTCCTTCACCTAGCTTGTTGGGAACACAAAGTTTCTTTTCAGTTGCAAACTCCACTCCATACATATATATGGGGAGGTACTAGCTCCAACCAGGTTTTACAGTGAAAACTGCAGGAACTTCAAACCGGCACTAGGAAACAGACTGAGAAACCAGAGTAAAATTTTCTCCTGCAACCCGTTCCCTTTGTGCTAGATGAACGAACGTCTCTCCACATGCTCAGTTCTGAGAGATAAGTGTGTGTGAAAGCCGTCCTTCACCTAGCTTGTTGGGAACACAAAGTTTCTTTTCAGTTGCAAACTCCACTCCATACATATATATGGGGAGGTACTAGCTCCAACTCGTTTTTACAGCGAAAATTGCAGGAACTTCAAACGGGCACTAGGAAACAGACTGAGAAACCAGAGTAAAATTTTCTCCTGCAACCCGTTCCCTTTGTGCTAGATGAACGAACGTCTTTCCACATGCTCAGTTCTGAACGATGTGTGTGTGTGAAAGCCGTCCTTAACCTTGCTTGTTGGGAACACAAAGTTTCTTTTCAGTTGCAAACTCCACTCTATACATATATATTGGGAGGTACTAGCTCCAACTCGTTTTTACAGTGAAAACTGCAGGAACTTCAAACCGGCACTAGGAAACAGACTGAGAAACCAGAGTAAAAGTTTCTCCTGCAACACGTTCCCTTTGTGCTAGATGAACGAACGTCTCTCCACATGCTCAGTTCTGAGAGATAAGTGTGTGTGAAAGCCGTCCTTCACCCAGCATGTTGGGAACACAAAGTTTCTTTTCAGTTGCAAACTCCACTCCATACATATATATGGGGAGGTACTAGCTGCAACTCGGTTTTACAGTGAAAACTGCAGGAACTTCAAACCGGCACTAGGAAACAGACTGAGAAACCAGAGTAAAAGTTTCTCCTGAAACCCGTTCCCTTTGTGCTAGATGAACGAACTTCTCTCCACATGCTCAGTTCTGAGAGATGTGTGTGTGTGAAAGCCGTCCTTCACCTAGCTTTTTGGGAACATAAAGTTTCTTTTCATTTGTAAACTCCACTCCATACATATATATGGGGAGGTACTAGCTCCAACTCGGTTTTACAGTGAAAACTGCAGGAACTTCAAACCGGCACTAGGAAACAGACTGAGAAACCAGAGTAAAAGTTTATTCTGAAACCCTTTCCCTTTGTGCTAGATGAACGAACGTCTCTCCACATGCTCAGTTCTGAGAGATAAGTGTGTGTGAAAGCCGTCCTTCACCTACCTTGTTCGGAACACAAAGTTTCTATTCAGTTGCAAACTCCACTCCATACATATATATGGGTAGGTACTAGCTGCAACTCGGTTTTACAGTGAAAACTGCAGGAACTTCAAACCGGCACTAGGAAACAGACTGAGAAACCAGAGTAAAAGTTTCTCCTGAAACCCGATCCCTTTGTGCTAGATGAACGAACGTCTCTCCACATGCTCAGTTCTGAGAGATGTGTGTGTGTTGAGCCGTCCTTCACCTAGCTTGTTGGGAACACAAAGTTTCTTTTCAGTTGCAAACTCCACTCCATACATATATATGGGGAGGTACTAGCTCCAACTCGTTTTTACAGTGAAAACTGCAGGAACTTCAAACCGGCACTAGGAAACAGACTGAGAAACCAGAGTAAAAGTTTCCCCTGCAACCCGTTCCCTTTCTGCTACATGAACGAACGTCTCTCCACATGCTCAGTTCTGAGAGATAAGTGTGTGTGAAAGCCGTCCTTCACCTAGCATGTTGGGAACACAAAGTTTCTTTTCAGTTGCAAACTCCACTCCATACATATATATGGGGAGGTACTAGCTCCAACCAGGTTTTACAGTGAAAACTGCAGGAACCTCAAACCGGCACTAGGAAACAGACTGAGAAACCAGAGTAAATGTTTCTCCTGCAACCTGTTCCCTTTGTGCTAGATGAACGAACGTCTCTCCACATGCTCAGTTCTGAGAGATGTGTGTGTGTGAAAGCCGTCCTTCACCTAGCTTGTTGGGAACACAAAGTTCCTTTTCAGTTGCAAACTCCACTCCATACATATATATGGGGAGGTACAAGCTCCAAATCGGTTTTACAGTGAAAACTGCAGGAACTTCAAACCGGCACTAGGAAACAGACTGAGAAACAAGAGTAAAAGTTTCTCCTGCAACCCGTTCCCTTAGTGCTAGATGAACGAACGTCTCTCCACATGCTCAGTTCTCAGAGATAAGTGTGTGTGAAAGCCGTCCTTCACCTAGCTTGTTGGGAACACAAAGTTTCTTTTCAGTTGCAAACTCCACTCCATACATATATATGGGGAGGTACTAGCTCCAACTCGGTTTTACAGTGAAATCTGCAGGAACTTCAAACCGGCACTAGGAAACAGACTGAGAAACCAGAGTAAAAGTTTGTCCTGCAACCCGTTCCCTTTGTGCTAGATGAACGAACGTCTCTCCACATGCTCAGTTCTGAGAGATAAGTGTGTGTGAAAGCCGTCCTTCACCTAGCTTGTTGGGAACACAAAGTTTCTTTTAAGTTGCAAACTCCACTCCATACATATATATGGGGAGATACTAGCTCCAACTCGGTTTTACAGTGAAAACTGCAGGAACTTCAAACCGGCACTAGGAAACAGACTGAGAAACCAGAGTAAAAGTTTCCCCTGCAACCCGTTCCCTTAGTGCTATATGACCGAAAGTCTCTCCACATGCACAGTTCTGAGAGATAAGTGTGTGTGAAAGCCGTCCTTCAAATAGATTGTTGGGAACACAAAGTTTCTTTTCATTTGCAAACTCAACTCCATACATATATATGGGGAGGTACTAGCTCCAACTCGGTTTTACAGTGAAAACTGCAGGAACTTCAAACCGGCACTAGGAAACAGACTGAGAAACAAGAGTGAATGTTTCGCCTGCAACCCGTTCCCTTTGTGCTAGATGAACGAACGTCTCTCCACATGCTCAGTTCTGAGAGATAATTGTGTGTGAAAGCCGTCCTTCACCTAGCTTGTTGGGAACACAAAGTTTCTTTTCAGTTGCAAACTCCACTCCATACATATATATGGGTAGGTACTAGCTGCATCTCGGTTTTACAGTGAAAACTGCAGGAATTTCAAACCGGCACTACAAAAAAGACTGAGAAACCAGAGTAAAAGTTTCTCCTGCAACCCGTTCCCTTGCTGCTAGATGAACGAAAGTCTCTCCACATGCTCAGTTCTGAGAGATAAGTGTGTGTGAAAGCCGTCCTTCACCTAGATTGTTGGGAACACAAAGTTTCTTTTCATTGGCAAACTCCACTCCATACATATATATGGGGAGGTACTAGCTGCAACTCGGTTTTACAGTGAAAACTGCAGGAACTTCAAACCGGCACTAGGAAACAGACTGAGAAACCAGAGTAAAAGTTTCTCATGCAACCCGTTCCCTTTGTGCTAGATGAACGAACGTCTCTCCACATGCTCAGTTCTGAGAGATAAGTGTGTGTGAAAGCCGTCCTTCACCTAGCTTTTTGGGAACACAAAGTTTCTTTTCAGTTGCAAACTCCACTCCATACATATATATGGGGAGGTACTAGCTCCAACCAGGTTTTACAGTGAAAACTGCAGGAACTTCAAACCGGCACTAGGAAACAGACTGAGAAACCAGAGTAAAAGTTTCTCCTGAAACCCGATCCCTTTGTGCTAGATGAACGAACGTCTCTCCACATGCTCAGTTCTGAGAGATGTGTGTGTGTTGAGCCGTCCTTCACCTAGCTTGTTGGGAACACAAAGTTTCTTTTCAGTTGCAAACTCCACTCCATACATATATATGGGGAGGTACTAGCTCCAACTCGTTTTTACAGTGAAAACTGCAGGAACTTCAAACCGGCACTAGGAAACAGACTGAGAAACCAGAGTAAAAGTTTCTCCTGCAACCCGTTCCCTTTCTGCTAGATGAACGAACGTCTCTCCACATGCTCAGTTCTGAGAGATAAGTGTGTGTGAAAGCCGTCCTTCACCTAGCATGTTGGGAACACAAAGTTTCTTTTCAGTTGCAAACTCCACTCCATACATATATATGGGGAGGTACTAGCTCCAACCAGGTTTTACAGTGAAAACTGCAGGAACCTCAAACCGGCACTAGGAAACAGACTGAGAAACCAGAGTAAATGTTTCTCCTGCAACCTGTTCCCTTTGTGCTAGATGAACGAACGTCTCTCCACATGCTCAGTTCTGAGAGATGTGTGTGTGTGAAAGCCGCCCTTCACCTAGCTTGTTGGGAACACAAAGTTCCTTTTCAGTTGCAAACTCCATTCCATACATATATATGGGGAGGTACTAGCTCCAAATCGGTTTTACAGTGAAAACTGCAGGAACTTCAAACCGGCACTAGGAAACAGACTGAGAAACAAGAGTAAAAGTTTCTCCTGCAACCCGTTCCCTTAGTGCTAGATGAACGAACGTCTCTCCACATGCTCAGTTCTCAGAGATAAGTGTGTGTTAAAGCCGTCCTTCACCTAGCTTGTTGGGAACACAAAGTTTCTTTTCAGTTGCAAACTCCACTCCATACATATATATGGGGAGGTACTAGCTCCAACTCGGTTTTACAGTGAAATCTGCAGGAACTTCAAACCGGCACTAGGAAACAGACTGAGAAACCAGAGTAAAAGTTTGTCCTGCAACCCGTTCCCTTTGTGCTAGATGAACGAACGTCTCTCCACATGCTCAGTTCTGAGAGATAAGTGTGTGTGAAAGCCGTCCTTCACCTAGCTTGTTGGGAACACAAAGTTTCTTTTAAGTTGCAAACTCCACTCCATACATATATATGGGGAGATACTAGCTCCAACTCGGTTTTACAGTGAAAACTGCAGGAACTTCAAACCGGCACTAGGAAACAGACTGAGAAACCAGAGTAAAAGTTTCCCCTGCAACCCGTTCCCTTAGTGCTATATGACCGAAAGTCTCTCCACATGCACAGTTCTGAGAGATAAGTGTGTGTGAAAGCCGTCCTTCAAATAGATTGTTGGGAACACAAAGTTTCTTTTCATTTGCAAACTCAACTCCATACATATATATGGGGAGGTACTAGCTCCAACTCGGTTTTACAGTGAAAACTGCAGGAACTTCAAACCGGCACTAGGAAACAGACTGAGAAACAAGAGTGAATGTTTCGCCTGCAACCCGTTCCCTTTGTGCTAGATGAACGAACGTCTCTCCACATGCTCAGTTCTGAGAGATAATTGTGTGTGAAAGCCGTCCTTCACCTAGCTTGTTGGGAACACAAAGTTTCTTTTCAGTTGCAAACTCCACTCCATTCATATATATGGTGAGGTACTAGCTCCAACTCGGTTTTACAGTGAAAACTGCAGGAACTTCAAACCGGCACTAGGAAACAGACTGAGAAACCAGAGTAAAAGTTTCTCATGCAACCCGTTCCCTTTGTGCTAGATGAACGAACGTCTCTCCACATGCTCAGTTCTGAGAGATAAGTGTGTGTGAAAGCCGTCCTTCACCTAGCTTGTTGGGAACACAAAGTTTCTTTTCAGTTGCAAACTCCACTCCATACATATATATGGGGAGGTACTAGCTCCAACCAGGTTTTACAGTGAAAACTGCAGGAACTTCAAACCGGCACTAGGAAACAGACTGAGAAACCAGAGTAAAAGTTTCTCCTGAAACCCGATCCCTTTGTGCTAGATGAACGAACGTCTCTCCACATGCTCAGTTCTGAGAGATGTGTGTGTGTTGAGCCGTCCTTCACCTAGCTTGTTGGGAACACAAAGTTTCTTTTCAGTTGCAAACTCCACTCCATACATATATATGGGGAGGTACTAGCTCCAACTCGTTTTTACAGTGAAAACTGCAGGAACTTCAAACCGGCACTAGGAAACAGACTGAGAAACCAGAGTAAAAGTTTCTCCTGCAACCCGTTCCCTTTCTGCTAGATGAACGAACGTCTCTCCACATGCTCAGTTCTGAGAGATAAGTGTGTGTGAAAGCCGTCCTTCACCTAGCATGTTGGGAACACAAAGTTTCTTTTCAGTTGCAAACTCCACTCCATACATATATATGGGGAGGTACTAGCTCCAACCAGGTTTTACAGTGAAAACTGCAGGAACCTCAAACCGGCACTAGGAAACAGACTGAGAAACCAGAGTAAATGTTTCTCCTGCAACCTGTTCCCTTTGTGCTAGATGAACGAACGTCTCTCCACATGCTCAGTTCTGAGAGATGTGTGTGTGTTGAGCCGTCCTTCACCTAGCTTGTTGGGAACACAAAGTTTCTTTTCAGTTGCAAACTCCACTCCATACATATATATGGGGAGGTACTAGCTCCAACTCGTTTTTACAGTGAAAACTGCAGGAACTTCAAACCGGCACTAGGAAACAGACTGAGAAACCAGAGTAAAAGTTTCTCCTGCAACCCGTTCCCTTTCTGCTAGATGAACGAACGTCTCTCCACATGCTCAGTTCTGAGAGATAAGTGTGTGTGAAAGCCGTCCTTCACCTAGCATGTTGGGAACACAAAGTTTCTTTTCAGTTGCAAACTCCACTCCATACATATATATGGGGAGGTACTAGCTCCAACCAGGTTTTACAGTGAAAACTGCAGGAACCTCAAACCGGCACTAGGAAACAGACTGAGAAACCAGAGTAAATGTTTCTCCTGCAACCTGTTCCCTTTGTGCTAGATGAACGAACGTCTCTCCACATGCTCAGTTCTGAGAGATGTGTGTGTGTGAAAGCCGCCCTTCACCTAGCTTGTTGGGAACACAAAGTTCCTTTTCAGTTGCAAACTCCATTCCATACATATATATGGGGAGGTACTAGCTCCAAATCGGTTTTACAGTGAAAACTGCAGGAACTTCAAACCGGCACTAGGAAACAGACTGAGAAACAAGAGTAAAAGTTTCTCCTGCAACCCGTTCCCTTAGTGCTAGATGAACGAACGTCTCTCCACATGCTCAGTTCTCAGAGATAAGTGTGTGTGAAAGCCGTCCTTCACCTAGCTTGTTGGGAACACAAAGTTTCTTTTCAGTTGCAAACTCCACTCCATACATATATATGGGGAGGTACTAGCTCCAACTCGGTTTTACAGTGAAATCTGCAGGAACTTCAAACCGGCACTAGGAAACAGACTGAGAAACCAGAGTAAAAGTTTGTCCTGCAACCCGTTCCCTTTGTGCTAGATGAACGAACGTCTCTCCACATGCTCAGTTCTGAGAGATAAGTGTGTGTGAAAGCCGTCCTTCACCTAGCTTGTTGGGAACACAAAGTTTCTTTTAAGTTGCAAACTCCACTCCATACATATATATGGGGAGATACTAGCTCCAACTCGGTTTTACAGTGAAAACTGCAGGAACTTCAAACCGGCACTAGGAAACAGACTGAGAAACCAGAGTAAAAGTTTCCCCTGCAACCCGTTCCCTTAGTGCTATATGACCGAAAGTCTCTCCACATGCACAGTTCTGAGAGATAAGTGTGTGTGAAAGCCGTCCTTCAAATAGATTGTTGGGAACACAAAGTTTCTTTTCATTTGCAAACTCAACTCCATACATATATATGGGGAGGTACTAGCTCCAACTCGGTTTTACAGTGAAAACTGCAGGAACTTCAAACCGGCACTAGGAAACAGACTGAGAAACAAGAGTGAATGTTTCGCCTGCAACCCGTTCCCTTTGTGCTAGATGAACGAACGTCTCTCCACATGCTCAGTTCTGAGAGATAATTGTGTGTGAAAGCCGTCCTTCACCTAGCTTGTTGGGAACACAAAGTTTCTTTTCAGTTGCAAACTCCACTCCATTCATATATATGGTGAGGTACTAGCTCCAACTCGGTTTTACAGTGAAAACTGCAGGAACTTCAAACCGGCACTAGGAAACAGACTGAGAAACCAGAGTAAAAGTTTCTCATGCAACCCGTTCCCTTTGTGCTAGATGAACGAACGTCTCTCCACATGCTCAGTTCTGAGAGATAAGTGTGTGTGAAAGCCGTCCTTCACCTAGCTTGTTGGGAACACAAAGTTTCTTTTCAGTTGCAAACTCCACTCCATACATATATATGGGGAGGTACTAGCTCCAACCAGGTTTTACAGTGAAAACTGCAGGAACTTCAAACCGGCACTAGGAAACAGACTGAGAAACCAGAGTAAAAGTTTCTCCTGCAAACTTTTCCCTTTGTGCTAGATGAACGAACGTCTCTCCACATGCTCAGTTCTGAGAGATGTGTGTGTGTGAAAGCCGTCTTTCACCTAGCTTTTTGGGAACATAAAGTTTATTTTAATTTGTAAACTCCAATCCATACATATATATGGGGTGGTACTAGCTCCAAATCGCTTTTACAGTGAAAACTGCAGGGACTTCAAACCGGCACTAGGAAACCGACTGAGAAACCAGAGTAAAAGTTTCTCCTGCAACCCGTTCCTTTGTGCTAGATGAACGAACGTCTCTCCACATGCTCAGTTCTGAGAGATAAGTGTGTGTGAAAGCCGTCCTTCACCTAGCTTGTTGGGAACACAAAGTTTCTTTTCAGTTGCAAACTCCACTCCATACATATATATGGGTAGGTACTAGCTGCATCTCGGTTTTACAGTGAAAACTGCAGGAACTTCAAACCGGCACTACAAAAAAGACTGAGAAACCAGAGTAAAAGTTTCTCCTGCAACCCGTTCCCTTGCTGCTAGATGAACGAAAGTCTCTCCACATGCTCAGTTCTGAGAGATAAGTGTGTGTGAAAGCCGTCCTTCACCTAGATTGTTGGGAACACAAAGTTTCTTTTCATTTGCAAACTCCACTCCATACATATATATGGGGAGGTACTAGCTCCAACTCGGGTTTACAGTGAAAAGTGCTGGAACTTCAAACCGGCACTAGGAAAATGACTGAGAAACCAGAGTAAAATTTTCTCCTGCAACCCGTTCCCTTTGTGCTAGATGAACGAACGTATCTCCACATGCTCAGTTCTGAAAGATATGTGTGTGTGAAAGCCGTCCTTCACCTAGCTTGTTGGGAACACAAAGTTTCTTTTCAGTTGCAAACTCCACTCCATACATATATATGGGGAGGTACTAGTTCCAACCCGGTTTTACAGTGAAAACTGCAGGAACTTCAAACCGGCACTAGGAAACAGACTGAGAAACCAGAGTAAAAGTTTCTCCTGCAACCCGTTCCCTTTGTGCTAGATGAACGAACGTCTCTCCACATGCTCAGTTCTGAGAGATAAGTGTGTGTGAAAGCCGTCCTTCACCTAGCTTGTTGGGAACACAAAGTTTCTTTTCAGTTGCAAACTCCAATCTATACATATATATGGGGAGGTACTAGCTCCAACCAGGTTTTACAGTGAAAACTGCAGGAACTTCAAACCGGCACTAGGAAACAGACTGAGAAACCAGAGTAAAAGTTTCTCCTGCAACCTTTTCCATTTGTGCTAGATGAACGAACGTCTCTCCACATGCTCAGTTCTGAGAGATGTGTGTGTGTGAAAGACGTCCTTCACCAAGCTTTTTGGGAACATATAGTTTCTTTTCATTTGTAAACTCCACTCCATACATATATATGGGGAGGTACTAGCTCCAACTCGGTTTTACAGTGAAAACTGCAGGAACTTAAAACCGGCACTAGGAAACAGACTGAGAAACAAGAGTAAAAGTTTTTCCTGCATCCCTTTCCATTTGTGCTAGATGAACGAACGTCTCTCCACATGCTCAGTTCTGAAAGATGTGTGTGTGTGAAAGCCGTCCTTCACCTAGCTTGTTGGGAACAAAAAGTTTCTTTTCATTTGCAAACTCCAATCCATACATATATATGGGGAGCTACTAGCTCCAACCAGGTTTTACAGTGAAAACTGCTGGAACTTCAAACCGGCACTAGTAAACAGACTGAGAAACCAGAGTAAAATTTTCTCCTGCAACCCGTTCCCTTTGTGCTAGATGAACGAACGTCTCTCCACATGCTCAGTTCTGAAAGATTTGTGTGTGTGAAAGCCGTCCTTCACCTTGCTTGTTGGGAACACAAAGTTTCTTTTCAGTTGCAAACTCCAATCCATAAATATATATGGGGTGGTACTAGCTCCAAATAGGTTTTACAGTGAAAACTGCAGGAACTTCAAACCGGCACTAGGAAACAGACTGAGAAACAAGAGTAAAAGTTTCTCCTGCATTCCTTTCCATTTGTGCTAGATGAACGAACGTCTCTCCACATGCTCAGTTCTGAGATATAATTGTGTGTGAAAGCCGTCCTTCACCTAGCTTGTTGGGAACACAAAGTTTCTTTTCAGTTGCAAAATCCACTCCATACATATATATGGGGAGGTACTAGCTCCAACCAGGTTTTACAGTGAAAACTGCAGGAACTTCAAACCGGCACTAGGAAACAGACTGAGAAACCAGAGTAAAAGTTTCTCCTGCGACCCGTTCCCTTTGTGCTAGATGAACGAACGTCTCTCCACATGCTCAGTTCTGAGAGATAAGTGTGTGTGAAAGCCGTCCTTCACCTAGCTTGTTGGGAACACAAAGTTTCTTTTCAGTTGCAAACTCCACTCCATACATATATATGGGGAGGTACTAGCTGCAACTCGGTTTTACAGTGAAAACTGCAGGAACTTCAAACCGGCACTAGGAAACAGACTGAGAAACAAGAGTAATAGTTTCTCCTGCAACCCGTTCCCTTTGTGCTAGATGAACGAACGTCTCTCCACATGCTCAGTTCTGAGAGATAAGTGTGTGTGAAAGCCGTCCTTCACCTAGCTTGTTGGGAACACAAAGTTTCTTTTCAGTTGCAAACTCCACTCCATACATATATATGGGGAGGTACTAGCTGCAACTCTGTTTTACAGTGAAAACTGCAGAAACTTCAAACCGGCACTAGGAAACAGACTGAGAAACCAGAGTGAAAGTTTCTCCTGCAACCCGTTCCCTTTGTGCTAGATGAACGAACGTCTCTCCACATGCTCAGTTCTGAAAGATATGTGTGTGTGAAAGCCGTCCTTCACCTAGCTTGTTGGGAACAAAAAGTTTCTTTTCAGTTGCAAACTCCACTCCATACATATATATGGGGAGGTACTAGCTGCAATTCTTTTTTACAGTGAAAACTGCAGGAACTTCAAACCGGCACTAGGAAACAGACTGAGAAACCAGAGTAAAAGTTACTCCTGCAACCCGTTCCCTTTGTGCTAGATGAACGAACGTCTCTCCACACGCTCAGTCCTGAGATATAAGTGTGTGTGAAAGCCGTCCTTCACCTAGCTTGTTGGGAACACAAAGTTTCTTATCAATTGCAAACTCCACTCCATACATATATATGGGGGGGTACTAGCTGCAACTCGGTTTTACAGTGAAAACTGCAGGAACTTCAAACCGGCACTAGGAAACAGACTGAGAAACTAGAGTAAAAGTTTCTCCTGCAACCCGTTCCCTTTCTGCTAGATGAACGAACGTCTCTCCACATGCTAGGTTCTGAGAGATATGTGTGTGTGAAGCCGTCCTTCACCTAGCTTGTTGGGAACACAAAGTTTCTTTTCAGTTGCAATCTCCACTCCATACATATATATGGGGAGTACTAGCTCCAACCAGGTTTTACAGTGAAAACTGCAGGAACTTCAATCCGGCACTAGGAAACAGACAGAGAAACCAGAGTAAAAGTTTCTCCTGAAACCCGTTCCCTTTGTGCTAGATGAACGAACGTCTCTAGACATGCTCAGTTCTGAAAGATGTGTGTGTGTGAAAGCCGTCCTTCACCTAGCTTGTTGGGAACACAAAGTTTCTTTTCAGTTGCAAACTCCACTCCATACATATATATGGGGAGGTACTAGCTCCAAATCGGTTTTACAGTGAAAACTGCAGGAACTTCAAACCGGCACTAGGAAACAGACTGAGAAACAAGAGTAAAAGTTTCTCCTGCAACCCGTTCCCTTTGTGCTAGATGAACGAAAGTCTCTCCACATGCTCAGTTCTGAAAGATGTTTGTGTGTGAAAGCCGTCCTTCACCTAGCTTGTTGGGAACACAAAGTTTCTTTTCAGTAGCAAACTACACTCCATACATATATATGGGGAGGTACTAGCTCCAACCAGGTTTTACAGTGAAAACTGCAGGAAATTCATACCGGCACTAGGAAACAGACTGAGAAACAAGAGTAAAAGTTTCTCCTGCAACCTGTTCCCTTTGTGCTAGATGAACGAACGTCTCTCAACATGCTCAGTTCTGAGAGCTGTGTGTGTGTGAAAGCCGTCCTTCACCTAGCTTTTTGGGAACATAAAGTTTCTTTTCATTTGTAAACTCCACTCCATACATATATATGGGGAGGTACTAGCTCCAACTCGGTTTTACAGTGAAAACTGCAGGAACTTCAAACCGGCACTAGGAAAAATACTGAGAAACCAGAGTAAAATTTCCTCCTGCAACCCGTTCCATTTTTGCTAGATGAACGAACGTCTCTCCACATGCTCAGTTCTGAAAGATGTGTGTGTGTGAAAGCCGTCCTTCACCTAGCTTGTTTGGAACACAAAGTTTCTTTTCAGTTGCAAACTCCACTCCATACATATATATGGGGAGGTACTAGCTCCAACTCGGTTTTACAGTGAAAACTGCAGGAACTTCAAACCGGCACTAGGAAACAGACTGAGAAACCAGAGTAAAAGTTTCCCCTGCAACCCGTTCCCTTTGTGCTAGATGAACGAACGTATCTCCACATGCTCAGTTCTGAGAGATATGTGTGTGTGAAAGCCGTCCTTCACCTAGCTTGTTGGGAACACAAAGTTTCTTTTCAGTTGCAAACTCCACTCCATAAATATATATGGGGAGGTATTATCTGCAACTCTGTTTTACAGTGAAAACTGCAGGAACTTCAAACCGGCTCTAGGAAACAGACTGAGAAACCAGAGAAAAATTTCTCCTGCAACCCGTTCCCTATGTGCTAGTTGAACGAACGTCTCTCCACATGCTCAGTTCTGAGAGATAATTGTGTGTGAAAGCCGTCCTTCACCTAGCTTGTTGGGAACACAAAGTTTCTTTTCAGTTGCAAACTCCACTCCATACATATATATGGGGAGTTACTATCTGCAACTCGGTTTTACAGTGAAAACTGCAGGAACTTCAAACCGGCACTAGGAAACAGACTGAGAAACAAGAGTAAAAGTTTCTCCTGCAACCCGTTCCCTTTCTGCTAGATGAACGAACGTCTCTCCACATGCTAAGTACTGAGAGATAAGTGTGTGTGAAAACCGTCCTTCACCTAGATTGTTGGGAACGCAAAGTTTCTTTTCATTTGCAAACTCCACTCCATACATATATATGGGGAGGTACTAGCTGCAACTCGGTTTTACAGTGAAAACTGCAGGAACGTCAAACCGGCACTAGGAAACAGACTGAGAAACCAGAGTAAAATTTTCTCCTGCAACCCGATCCCTTTGTGCTAGATGAACGAACGTCTCTCCACATGCTCAGTTCTGGAAGATGTGTGTGTGTGAAAGCCGTCCTTCACCTAGCTTGTTGGGAACACAAAGTTTCTTTTCAGTTGCAAACTCCACTCCATACATATATATGGGTAGGTACTAGCTCCAAATCGGTTTTACAGTGAAAACTGCAGGAACTTCAAACCGGCACTAGGAAACAGACTGAGAAACAAGAGTAAAATTTTTTCCTGCAACCCGTTCCCTTTGTGCTAGATGAACGAACGTCTCTCCACATGCTCATTTCTGAGAGATAAGTGTGTTTGAATGCTGTCCTTCTCCTAGCTTGTTGGAACACAAAGTTTCTTTTCAGTTGCAAACTCCACTCCATACATATATATGGGGAGGTACTAGCTGCAACTCGGTTTTACAGTGAAAATTGCAGGAACTTCAAACCGGCACTAGGAAACAGACTGAGAAACCAGAGTAAAAGTTTCTTCTGCAACCCGTTCCCTTTCTGCTAGATGAACGAACGTCTCTCCACATGCTCAGTTCTGAGAGATAAGTGTGTGTGAAAGCCGTCCTTCACCTAGCTTGTTGGAACACAAAGTTTCTTTTCAGTTGCATACTCCACTCCATACATATATATGGGGAGGTACTAGCTGCAACTCGGTTTTACAGTGAAAACTGCAGGAACTTCAAACCGGCACTAGGAAACAGACTGAGAAACCAGAGTAAAAGTTTCTCCTGCAACCCGTTCCCTTTGTGCTAGATGAACGAACGTCTCTCCACATGCTCAGTTCTGAGAGATAAGTGTGTGTGAAAGCCGTCCCTCACCTAGCTTGTTGGGAACACAAAGATTCTTTTCAGTTGCAAACTCCATTCCATACATATATATGGGGACGTACTAGCTCCAAATCGGTTTTACAGTGAAAACTGCAGGAACTTCAAACCGGCACTAGGAAACAGACTGAGAAACCAGAGTAAAAGTTTCTCCTGCAACC
The DNA here is from genome assembly GCF_048773025.1 of Camelus bactrianus. Classification (NCBI taxonomy): domain Eukaryota; kingdom Metazoa; phylum Chordata; class Mammalia; order Artiodactyla; family Camelidae; genus Camelus; species Camelus bactrianus. The sequence continues at coordinate 2,719,437 of NW_027413946.1, read as the reverse complement.
CGTTCCCTTTGTGCTATATGAACGAACGTCTCTCCACATGCTCAGTTCTGAGAGATATGTGTGTGTGAAAGCCGTCCTTCACCTAGCTTGTTGGGAACACAAAGTTTCTTTTCAGTAGCAAACTCCACTCCATACATATATATGGGGAGGTACTAGCTCCAACTCGGTTTTACAGTGAAAACTGCAGGAACTTCAAACCGGCACTAGGAAACAGACTGAGATACCAGAGTAAAAGTTTCTCCTGCAACCCGTTCCCTTTGTGCTAGATGAACGAACGTCTCTCCACATGCTCATTTCTGAGGGATAAGTGTGTGTGAAAGCCATCCTTCACCTAGCTTGTTGGGAACACAAAGTTTCTTTTCAGTTGCAAACTCCACTCCATACATATATATGGGGAGGTACTAGCTGAAACTCGGTTTTACAGTGAAAAATGCAGGAACTTCAAACCGGCACTAGGAAAAAGACTGAGAAAACAGAGTAAAGTTTCTCCGGCAACCCGTTCCCTTTCTGCTAGATGAACGATCGTCTCTCCACATGCTCAGTTCTGAGAGATAAGTGTGTGTGAAAGCCGTCCTTCACCTAGCTTGTTGGGAACACAAAGTTTCTTTTCAGTAGCAAACTCAACTTCATACATATATATGGGGAGGTACTAGCTCCAAACAGGTTTTACAGTGAAAACTGCTGGAACTTCAAACCGGCACTAGGAAACAGACTGAGAAACCAGAGTAAAAGTTTCTCCTGCAACCTGTTCCCTTTGTGCTAGATGAACGAACGTCTCTCCACATGCTCAGTTCTGAGAGATGTGTGTGTGTGAAATCCGTCCTTCATCTAGCTTTTTGGGAACATAAATTTTCTTTTCATTTGTAAACTCCACTCCATACATATATATGGGGAGGTACTAGCTCCAACTCGGTTTTACAGTGAAAACTGCTGGAACTTCAAACCGGCACTAGGAAACAGACTGAGAAACCAGAGTAAAAGTTTCTCCTGCAACCCGTTCCCTTTGTGCTAGATGAACGAAAGTCTCTCCACATGCTCAGTTCTGAGAGATAAGTGTGTGTGAAAGCCGTCCTTCACCTAACTTGTTGGAACACAAAGTTTCTTTTCAGTTGCAAACTCCACTCCATACATATATATGGGGAGGTACTAGCTCCAAACCGGTTTTACAGTGAAAACTGCAGGAACTTCAAACCGGCACTAGGAAACAGACTGAGAAACAAGAGAAAAAGTTTCTCCTGCAACCCGTTAGCTTTCTGCTAGATGAACGATCGTCTCTCCACATGCTCAGTTCTGAGAGGTAAGTGTGTGTGAAAGCCGTCCTTCACCTAGATTGTTGGGAGCATAAAGTTTCTTTTCATTTGCATACTCCACTCCATATATATATATGGGGAGGTACTAGCTCCAACTCGGTTTTACAGTGAAAACTGCTGGAACTTCAAACCGACACTAGGAAACAGACTGAGAAACCAGAGTAAAATTTTCTCCTGCAACCCGTTCCCTTTGTGCTAGATGAACGAACGTCTCTCCACATGCTCAGTTCTGAAAGATGTGTGTGTGTGAAAGCCATACTTCACCTAGCTTGTTGTGAACACAAAGTTTCTTTTCAGTTGCAAACTCCACTCCATACGTATATATGGGGAGGTACTAGCTCCAAATCTGTTTTACAGTGAAAATTGCAGGAACTTCAAACCGGCACTAGGAAACAGACTGAGAAACAAGAGTAAAAGTTTCTCCTGCAACCCGTTCCCTTTCTGCTTGATGAACGAACGTCTCTCCACATGCTCAGTTCTGAGAGATAAGTGTGTGTGAAAGCCGTCCTTCACCTAGATTGTTGGGGACACAAAGTTTCTTTTCATTTGCAAACTCCACTCCATACATATATATGGGGAGGTACAAGCTCCAAATCGGTTTTACAGTGAAAACTGCTGGAACTTCAAACCGGCACTAGGAAGCAGACTGAGAAACCAGAGTAAAATTTTCTCCTGCAACCCGTTCCATTTGTGCTAGATGAACGAACGTCTCTCCACATGCTCAGTTCTGAAAGATGTGTGTGTGTGAAATCCGTACTTCACCTAGCTTGTTGGGAACACAAAGTTTCTTTTCAGTTGCAAACTCCACTCCATACGTATATATGGGGACGTACTAGCTCCAAATCGGTTTTACAGTGAAAACTGCAGGAACTTCAAACCGGCACTAGGAAACAGACTGAGAAACCAGAGTAAAAGTTTCTCCTGCAACCCGTTCCCTTTGTGCTAGATGAACGAACCTCTCTCCACATGCTCAGTTCTGAGAGATAAGTGTGTGTGAAAGCCGTCCTTCACCTAGCTTGTTGGGAACACAAAGTTTCTTTTCAGTTGCAAACTCCACTCCATACATATATATGGGGAGGTACTAGCTCCAACTCGGTTTTACAGTGAAAACTGCTGGAACTTAAAACCGGCACTAGGAAACAGACTGAGAAACCAGAGTAAAAGTTTCTCCTGCAACCCGTTCCCTTTGTGCTAGATGAACGAACGTCTCTCCACATGCTCAGTTCTGAAAGATGTGTGTGTGTGAAAGCCATCCTTCACCTAGCTTTTTGGGAACATAAAGTTTCTTTTCATTTGTAAACTCCACTCCATACATATATATGGGGAAGTACAAGCTCCAACTCGGTTTTACAGTGAAAACTGCAGGAACTTCCAAACGGCACTAGGAAACAGACTGAGAAACCAGAGTAAAAGTTTCTCCTGCAACCCGTTCCCTTTGTGCTAGATGAACGAACGTCTCTCCACATGCTCAGTTCTGAGAGATAAGTGTGTGTGAAAGACGTCCTTCACCTAGCTTGTTGGGAACACAAAGTTTCTTTTCAGTTGCAAACTCCACTCGATACATATATATGGGGAGGTACTAGCTCCAACTCGGTTTTACAGTGAAAACTGCAGGAATTTCAAACCGGCACAAGGAAACAGACTGTGAAACCAGAGTAAAGTTTCTCCTGCAACCCGTTCCTATTGTGCTAGATGAACGAACGTCTCTCCACATGCTCAGTTCTGAGAGATAAGTGTGTGTGAGGCCGTCCTTCAACTAGCTTTTTGGGAACATAAAGTTTCTTTTCATTTGCAAACTCCACTCCATACATATATATGGGGAGGTACTAGCTCCAACCAGGTTTTACAGTGAAAACTTCAGGAACTTCAAACCGAAACTAGGAAACAGACTGAGAAACCAGAGTAAAAGTTTCTCCTGCAACCTGTTCCGTTTGTGCTAGATGAACGAAAGTCTCTCCACATGCTCAGTTCTGAGAGGTGTGTGTGTGAAAGCCGTCCTTCACCTAGCATTTTGGGAACATAAAGTTTCTTTTCATATGTAAACTCCACTCCATACATATATATGGGGAGCTACTAGCTCCAACTAGGTTTTACAGTGAAAACTGCAGGAACTTCAAACCGGCACTGGGAAACAGACTGAGATACCAGAGTAAAAGTTTCTCCTGCAACCGTTCCTTTTGTGCTAGACGAACGAACGTCTCTCCACATGCTCAGTTCTGAGAGATAAGTGTGTGTGAAAGCCGTCCTTCACCTAGCGTGTTGGGAACACAAAGTTTCTTTTCAGTTGCAAACTCCACTCCATACATATATATGAGGAGGTACTAGCTGCAACTCGGTTTAACAGTGAAAACTGCAGGAACTTCAAACCGGCACTAGGAAACAGAATGAGAATCCAGAGTAAAAGTTTCTCCTGCAACCTGTTCCCTTTGTGCTAGATGAACGAACGTCTCTCCACATGCTCAATTCTGAGAGATGTGTGTGTGTGAAAGCCGTCCTTCACATAGCTTTTTGGGAACATAAAGTTTCTTTTAATTTGTAAACTCCAATCCATACATATATATGGGGAGGTACTAGCTCCAACTCGGTTTTACAGTGAAAACTGCAGGAACTTCAAACCGGCACTAGGAAACAGACTGAGAAACCAGAGTAAAAGTTTCTCCTGAAACCCGTTCCATTTGTGCTAGATGAACGAACGTCTCTCCACATGCTCAGTTCTGAGAGATAAGTGTGTGTGAAAGCCGTCCTTCACCTATCTTGTTCGGAACACAAAGTTTCTTTTCAGTTGCAAACTCCACTCCATACATATATATGGGGAGGTACTAGCTCCAACTCGTTTTTACAGTGAAAACTGCAGGAACTTCAAACCGGCACTACAAAAAAGACTGAGAAACCAGAGTAAAATTTTCTCCTGCAACCCGTTCCCTTTGTGCTACATGAACGAACGTCTCTCCACATGCTCAGTTCTGAGAGATAAGTGTGTGTGAAAGCCGTCCTTCACCTAGCTTGTTCAGAACACAAAGTTTCTTTTCAGTTGCAAACTCCACTCCATACATATATATGGGGAGGAACTAGCTCCAACTCGTTTTTACAGTGAAAACTGCAGGAACTTCAAACCGGCACTACAAAACAGAATGAGAAACCAGAGTAAAATTTTCTCCTGCAAACCGTTCCCTTTGTGCTACATGAACGAACGTCTCTCCACATGCTCAGTTCTGAAAGTTGTGTGTGTGTGAAAGCCGCCCTTCACCTAGCTTGTTGGGAACACAAAGTTTCTTTTCAGTTGCAAACTCCACTCCATACATATATATGGGGAGGTACTAGCTCCAAATCGTTTTTACAGTGAAAACTGCAGGAACTTCAAACCGGCACTAGGAAACAGACTGAGAAACAAGAGTAAAATTTTCTCCTGCAACCCGTTCCCTTTCTGCTAGATGAACGAACGTCTCTCAACATGCTCAGTTCTGAGAGATAAGTGTGTGTGAAAGCTGTCCTTCAACTAGCTTGTTCGGAACACAAAGTTTCTTTCAGTTGCAAACTCCACTCCATACATATATATGGTGAGGTACTAGCTCCAAATCGGTTTTACAGTGAAAACTGCAGGAACTTCAAACCGGCACTAGGAAACAGACTGAGAAACAAGAGTAAAATTTTCTCCTGCAACCCGTTCATTTCTGCTAGATGAACGAACGTCTCTCCACATGCTCAGTTCTGAGAAATAAGTGTGTGTGAAAGCCGTCTTTAACCAACTTGTTGGGAACACAAAGTTTCTTTTCAGTTGCAAACTCCACTCCATACATATATATGGGGAGGTACTAGCTCCAACTCGGTTTTACAGTGAAAACTGCAGGAACTTCAAACCGGCACTAGGAAACAGACTGAGATACCACAGTAAATGTTTCTACTGCAACACGTTCCCTTTGTGGTAGATGAACGAACGTCTCTCCACATGCTCATTTCTGAGAGATAAGTGTGTGTGAAAGCCGTCCTTCACCTAGCTTGTTGGGAACACAAAGTTTCTTTTCAGTTGCAAACTCCAATCCATACATATATATGGGGAGGTAGTAGCTGCAACTCGGTTTTACAGTGAAAATTGCAGGAACTTCAAACCGGCACTAGGAAACAGTGTGAGAAACCATAGTATAAGTTTATCCGGCAACCCATTCCCTTTCTGCTAGATGAACGAAAGTCTCTCCACATGCTCAGTTCTGAGAGATAAGTGTCTGTGAAAGCCGTCCTTCACCAAGCTTGTTGGGAACACAAAGTTTCTTTTCAGTTGCAAATTCCACTCCATACATATATATGGGGAGGTACTAGCTCCAAACAGGTTTTACAGTGAAAACTTCAGGAACTTCAAACCTGCACTAGGAAACAGACTGAGAAACCAGAGTAAAAGTTTCTCCTGCAAACTGTTCCCTTTGTGCTAGATGAACGAACTTCTCTCCACATGCTCAGTTTTGAGAGATGTGTGTGTGTGAAAGCCGTCCTTCACCTAGCTTTTAGGGAACATAAAGTTTCTTTTCATTTGTAAACTTCACTCCATACATATATATGGGGAGGTACTAGCTCCAAATCGGTTTTACAGTGAAAACTGCTGGAACTTCAAACCGGCACTAGGAAACAATCTGAGAAACCAGAGTAAAAGTTTCTCCTGCAACAAGTTCCCTTTGTGCTAGATGAACGAACGTCTCTCCACATGCTCAGATCTGAGAGATAAGTGTGTGTGAAAGCCGTCCTTCACCTAGCTTGTTGGAACACAAAGTTTCTTTTCAGTTGCAAACTCCACTCCATACATATATATGGGGAGGTACTAGCTCCAAATCGGTTTTACAGTGAAAACTGCAGGAACTTCAAACCGGCACTAGGAAACAGACTGAGAAACAAGGGTAAAAGTTTCTCCTGCAACCCGTTCCCTTTGTGCTAGATGAACGAACGTCTCTCCACATGCTCACTTCTGAGAGATAAGTGTGTGTGAAAGCCGCCCTTCACCTAGATTGTTGGGAGCACAAAGTTTCTTTTTATTTGCAAACTCCACTCCATACATATATATGGGGAGGTACTAGCTCCAACTCAGTTTTACAGTGAAAACTGCTGGAACTTCAAACCGGCACTAGGAAACAGACTGAGAATCCAGAGTAAAAGTTTCTCCTGCAACCCGTTCCCTTTGTGCTAGATGAACGAACGTCTCTCCACATGCTCAGTTCTGAAAGATGTGTGTGTGTGAATGCCGTCCTTCACCTAGCTTGTTGGGAACACAAAGTTTCTTTTCAGTTGCAAACTCCATTCCATACATATATATGGGGAGGTACTAGCTCCAAATCTGTTTTACAGTGAAAACTGAAGGAACTTCAAACCGGCACTAGGAAACAGACTGAGAAACCAGAGTAAAAGTTTCTCCTGCAACCCGTTCCCTTTGTGCTAGATGAACGAACGTCTCTCCACATGCTCAGTTCTGAGAGATAAGTGTGTGTGAAAGCCGTCCTTCACCTAGCTTGTTGGGAACACAAAGTTTCTTTTCAGTTGCAAACTCCATTCCATACATATATATGGGGAGGTACTAGCTGCCACTCGGTTTTACAGTGAAAACTGCAGGAACTTCAAACCGGCACTAGGAAACAGACTGAGAAACCAGAGTAAAAGTTTCTCCTGAAACCCGTTCCCTTTGTGCTAGATGAACGAACGTCTCTCCACATGGTCAGTTCTGAGAGATAAGTGTGTGTGAAAGCCGTCCTTCACCTAGCTTGTTCAGAACACAAAGTTTCTTTTCAGTTGCAAACTCCACTCCATACATATATATGGGGAGGTACTAGCTGCAACTCGGTTTTACAGTGAAAACTGCAGGAACTTCAAACCGGCACTACAAAACAGACTGAGAAACCAGAGTAAAATTTTCTCCTGCAACCCGTTCCCTTTGTGGTAGATGAACGAACGTCTCTCCACATGCTCAGTTCTGAAAGTTGTGTGTGTGTGAAAGCCGTCCTTCACCTAGCTTGTTGGGAACACAAAGTTTCTTTTCAGTTGCAAACTCCACTCCATACATATATATGGGGAGGTACTAGCTCCAAACAGGTTTTACAGTGAAAACTGCAGGAACGTCAAACCGGCACTAGGAAACAAACTGATAAACCAGAGTAAAAGTTTCTCCTGCAACCTGTTCCCTTTGTGCTAGATGAACGAACGTCTCTCCACATGCTCAGTTCTGAGAGATGTGTGTGTGTGAAAGCCGTCCTTCACCTAGCTTTTTGGGAACATAAAGTTTCTTTTCATTTGTAAACTCCACTCCATACATATATATGGGGAGGTACTAGTTCCAACTCGGTTTTACAGTGAAAACTGCTGGAACTTCAAACCGGCACTAGGAAACAAACTGAGAAACCAGAGTAAAAGTTTCTCCTGCAACCCGTTCCCTTTGTGCTAGATGAACGAACGTCTCTCCACATGCTCAGTTCTGAGAGATAAGTGTGTGTGAAAGCCGTCCTTAACCTAGCTTGTTGGAACACAAAGTTTCTTTTCAGTTGCAAACTCCACTCCATACATATATATGGGGAGGTACTAGCTCCAAATCGGTTTTACAGTGAAAACTGCAGGAACTTCAAACCGGCACTACGAAACAGACTGAGAAAAAAGAGTAAAAGTTTCTCCTGCCACCCGTTCCATTTCTGCTAGATGAACGAACGTCTTTCCACATGCTCAGTTCTGAGAGATAAGTGTGTGTGAAAGCCGTCCTTCACCTAGATTGTTGGGAGCACAAAGTTTCTTTTCATTTGCAAACTCCACTCCATACATATATATGGGGAGGTACTAGCTCCAACTCGGTTTTACAGTGAAAACTGCTGGAACTTCAAACCGGCACTAGGAAACAGACTGAGATACCATAGTAAAAGTTTCTCCTGCAACCCGTTCCCTTTGTGCTAGATGAACGAACGTCTTTCCACATGCTCATTTCTGAGATATAAGTGTGTGTGAAAGCCGTCCTTCACGTAGCTTGTTGGGAACACAAAGTTTCTTTTCAGTTGCAAACTCCACTCCATACATATATATGGGGAGGTACAAGCTGCAACTCGGTTTTACAGTGAAAACTGCTGGAACTTCAAACCGGCACTAGGAAACAGATTGAGAATCCAAAGTAAAAGTTTCTCCTGCAAACCTTTCCCTTTGTGCTAGATGAACGAACGTCTCTCCACATGCACAGTTCTGAAAGATGTGTGTGTGTGAAAGCCGTACTTCTCCTAGCTTGTTGGGAACACAAAGTTTCTTTTCAGTTGCAAACTCCACTCCATATATATATATGGGGAGGTACTAGCTCCAAATCGGTTTTACAGTGAAAACTGCAGGAACTTCAAACCGGCACTAGGAAACAGACTGAGAAACCAGAGTAAAAGTTTCTCCTGCAACCCGTTCCCTTTGTGCTAGATGAACGAACGTCTCTCCACATGCTCAGTTCTGAGAGATAAGTGTGTGTGAAAGCCGTCCTTCACATAGCTTTTTGGGAATATAATGTTTCTTTTCATTTGCAAACTCCACTCCATACATATATATGGGGAGGTACTAGCTCCAAATCGGTTTTACAGTGAAAAATGCAGGAACTTCAAACCGGCACTAGGAAACAGACTGAGAAACAAGAGTAAAAGTTTCTCCTGCAACCCGTTCCCTTTCTGCTTGATGAACGAACGTCTCTCCACATGCTCAGTTCTGAGAGATAAGTGTGTGTGAAAGCCGTCCTTCACCTAGCTTGTTGGGAACAAAAGTTTCTTTTCATTTGCAAACTCCACTCCATACATATATATGGGGAGGTACTAGCTGCAACTCGGTTTTACAGTGAAAACTGCTGGAACTTCAAACCGGCACTAGGAAACAGACTGAGAAACCAGAGTAAAATTTTCTCCTGCAACCCGTTCACTTTGTGCTAGATGAACGAACGTCTCTCCACATGCTCAGTTCTGAAAGATGTGTGTGTGTGAAAGCCGTCCTTCACCTAGCTTGTTGGGAACACAAAGTTTCTTTTCAGTTGCAAACTCCACTCCATACATATATATGGGGAGGTACTAGCTCCAAATCGGTTTTACAGTGAAAACTGAAGGAACTTCAAACCGGCACTAGGAAACAGACTGAGAAACCAGAGTAAAAGTTTCTCCTGCAACACGTTCCCTTTCTGCTAGATGAACGAACGTCTCTCCACATGCTCAGTTCTGAGAGAAAAGTGTGTGTGAAAGCCGTCCTTCACCTAGCTTGTTGGGAACACAAAGTTTCTTTTCAGTTGCAAACTCCACTCCATACATATATATGGGGAGGTACTAGCTCCAACTCCATTTTACAGTGAAAACTGCTGGAACTTCAAACCGGCACTAGGAAACAGACTGAGAAACCAGAGTAAAAGTTTCTCCTGCAAACAGTTCCCTTTGTGCTAGATGAACGAACGTCTCTCCACATGCTCATTTCTGAGAGATAAGTGTGTGTGAAAGCCGTCCTTCTCCTAGCTTGTTGGGAACACAAAGTTTCTTTACAGTTGCAAACTTCAATCCATACATATTTATGGGGAGGTACTAGCTGCAACTCGGTTTTACAGTGAAAATTGCAGGAACTTCAATCCGGCACTAGGAAACAGACTGAGAAACCAGAGTATAAGTTTCTCCGGCAGCCCATTAAATTTCTGCTAGATGAACGAATGTCTCTCCACATGCTCAGTTCTGAGAGATAAGTGTTTGTGAAAGCCGTCCTTCACCTAGCTTGTTGGGAACACAAAGTTTCTTTTCAGTTGCAAACTCCAATCCATACATATATATGGGGAGGTACTAGCTCCAAATAAGTTTTACAGTGAAAACTGCAGGAACTTCGAACCGGCACTAGGAAACAGACTGATAAACCAGAGTAAAAGTTTCTCCTGCAACCTGTTCCCTGTGTGCTAGATGAACGAACGTCTATCCACATGCTCAGTTCTGAGAGATGTGTGTGTGTGAAAGCCGTTCTTCACCTAGCTTTTTGGGAACATAAAGTTTCTTTTCATTTGTAAACTCCACTCCATACATATATATGGGGTGGTACTATCTCCAACTCGGTTTTACAGTGAAAACTGCTGGAACTTCAAACCGGCACTAGGAAACAAACTGAGAAACCAGAGTAAAAGTTTCTCCTGCAACAAGTTCCGTTTATGCTAGATGAACGAACGTCTCTCCACATGCTCATTTCTGAGAGATAAGTGTGTGTGAAAGCCGTCCTTCACCTAGCTTGTTGGAACACAAAGTTTCTTTTCAGTTGCAAACTCCACTCCATACATATATATGGGGAGGTACTAGCTCCAAATCGATTTTACAGTGAAAACTGCAGGAACTTCAAACCGGCACTACGAAACAGACTGAGAAACAAGAGTAAAAGTTTCTCTTGCAACCCGTTTCCTTTCTGCTAGATGAACGAACGTCTCTCCACATGCTCAGTTCTGAGAGATAAGTGTGTGTGAAAGCCGTCCTTCACCTAGATTGTTGGGAGCACAAAGTTTCTTTTCATTTGCAAACTCCACTCCATACATATATATGGGGAGGTACTAGCTCCAACTCGGTTTTACAGTGAAAACTGCTGGAACTTCAAACCGGCAGTAGGAAACAGACTGAGATACCAGAGTAAAAGTTTCTCCTGCAACCCGTTCCCTTTGTGCTAGATGAACGAACGTCTCTCCACATGCACATTTCTGAGAGATAAGTGTGTGTGAAAGCCGTCCTTCACGTAGCTTGTTGGTAACACAAAGTTTCTTTTCAGTTGCAAACTCCACTCCATACATATATATGGGGAGGTACTAGCTGCAACTCGGTTTTACAGTGAAAACTGCAGGAACTTCAAACCGGCACTAGGAAACAAACTGAGAAACCAGAGTAAAAGTTTCTCCTGCAAACCGTTCCCTTTGTGCTAGATGAACGAACGTCTCTCCACATGCTCAGTTCTGAAAGATGTGTGTGTGTGAAAGCCGTCCTTCACCTAGCTTGTTGGGAACACAAAGTTCCTTTTCAGTTGCAAACTCCATCCATACATATATATGGGGAAGTATAAGCTCCAAATCGGTTTTACAGTGAAAACTGCAGGAACTTCAAACCGGCACTAGGAAACAGACTGAGAAACCAGAGTAAAAGTATCTCCTGCAACCCGTTCCCTTTTTTCTAGATGAACGAACGTCTCTCCACATGCTCAGTTCTGAGAGATAAGTGTGTGTGAAAGCCGTCCTTCACCTAGCTTGTTGGGAACACAAAGTTTCTTTTCAGTTGCAAACTCCACTCCATACATATATATGGGGAGGTACTAGCTCCAACTCGGTTTTACAGTGAAAACTGCAGGAACTTCAAACCGGCACTAGGAAACAGACTGAGAAACCTGAGTAAAAGTTTCTCCTGAATCCCGTTCCTTTTGTGCTAGATGAACGAACGTCTCTCCACATGCTCAGTACTGAAAGATGTGTGTGTGTGAAAGCCGTCCTTCACCTAGCTTGTTGGGAACACATAGTTCCTTTTCAGTTGCAAACTCCACTCCATACATATATATGGGGAGGTACTAGCACCAAATCGGTTTTACAGTGAAAACTGCAGGAATTTCAAACCGGCACTAGGAAACAGACTGAGAAACAAGAGTAAAAGATTCTCCTGCAACCTGTTCCCTTTGTGCTAGATGAACGAACGTCTCTCCACATGCTCAGTTCTGAAAGATGTGTGTGTGTGAAAGCCGTCCTTCACCTAGCTTGTTGGGAACACAAAGTTTCTTTTCAGTTGCAAACTCCAATCCGTACATATATATGGGGTGGTACTAGCTCCAACTCGGTTTTACAGTGAAAACTGCAGGAACTTCAAACCGGCACTAGGAAACAGACTGAGAAACCAGAGTAAAATTTTCTCCTGCAACCCGTTCCGTTTCTGCTAGATGAACGAACGTCTCTCCACATGCTCAGTTCTGAGAAATAAGTGTGTGTGAAAGCCGTCCTTCACCTAGCTTGTTGGGATCACAAAGTTTCTTTTCAGTTGCAAACTCCACTCCATACATATATATGGGGAGGTACTAGGTATAACTCGGTTTTACAGTGAAAACTGCAGGAACTTCAAACCGGCACTAGGAAACAGAATGAGAAACCAGAGTAAAAGTTTCTCCTGCAACCCGTTCCCTTTGTGCTAGATGAACGAACGTCTCTCCACATGCTAAGTTCTGAGAGATGTGTGTGTGTGAAAGCCGTCCTTCACATAGCTTTTTGGGAACATAAAGTTTCTTTTCATTTGTAAACTCCACTCCATACATATATATGGGGAGGTACTAGCTCCAACTCGGTTTTACAGTGAAAACTGCAGGAACTTCAAACCGGCACTAGGAAACAGACTGAGAAACCAGAGTAAAAGTTTCTCCTGAAACCCGTTCCCTTTGTGCTAGATGAACGAACGTCTCTCCACATGCTCAGTTCTGAGAGATAAGTGTGTGTGAAAGCCAACCTTCACCTAGCTTATTCTGAACAAAAAGTTTCTTTTCAGTTGCAAACTCCACTCCATACATAAATATGGGGAGGTACAATCTCCAACTCGTTTTTACAGTGAAAACTGCAGGAACTTCAAACCGGCACTACAAAACAGACTGAGAAACCAGAGTAAAATTTTCTCCTGCAACCCGTTCACTTTGTGCTAGATGAACGAACGTCTCTCCAAATGCTCAGTTCTGAAAGTTGTGCGTGTGTGAAAGCCGTCCTTCACCTAGCTTGTTGGGAACACAAAGTTTCTTTTCAGTTGCAAACTCCACTCCATACATATATATGGGGAAGTACTAGCTCCAAATCGGTTTTACAGTGAAAACTGCAGGAATTTCAAACCGGCACTAGGAAACAGACTGACAAACAAGAGTAAAAGTTTCTCCTGCAACCCGTTCCCTTTGTGCTAGATGAACGAACGTCTCTCCACATGCTCAGTTCTGAAAGATGTGTGTGTGTGAAAGCCGTCCTTCACCTAGCTTGTTGGGAACACAAAGTTTCTTTTCAGTTGCAAACTCCACTCCGTACATATATATGGGGAGGTATTAGCTCCAAATAAGTTTTACAGTGAAAACTGCAGGAACTTCAAACCGGCCCTAGGAAACAGACTGAGTAACAAGAGTAAAAGTTTCTCCTGCAACCCGTTCTCTTTGTGCTAGATGAACGAACGTCTCTCCACATGCTCAGTTCTGAGAGATAAGTGTGTGTGAATGCCGTCCTACACCTAGCTTGTTGGGAACACAAAGTTTCTTTTCAGTTGCAAACCCCACTCCATACATATATATAGGTAGGTACTAGCTCCAACTCGGTTTTACAGTGAAAACTGCAGGAACTTCAAACCGGCACTAGGAAACAGACTGAGAAACCAGAGTAAAATTTTCTCCTGCAACCCGTTCCCTTTGTGCTAGATGAACGAACGTCTCTCCACATGCTCAGTTCTGAGAGATAAATGTGTGTGAAAGCCGTCCTTCACCTAGCTTGTTGGGAAAACAAAGTTTCTTTTTAGTTGCAAACTCCAATCCATACACATATAAGGGGAGGTACAAGCTGCAACTCGGTTTTACAGTGAAAACTGCAGGAACTTCAAACCGACACTAGGAAACAGACTGAGAAACCAGAGTAAAAGTTTCTCCTGCATCCCGTTCCCTTTCTGCTAGATGAACGAACGTCTCTCCACATGCTCAGTTCTGAGAGATAAGTGTGTGTGAAAGCCGTACTTCACCTAGCATGTTGGGAACACAAAGTTTCTTTTCAGTTGCAAACTCCACTCCATACATATATATGGGGAGGTACTAGCTTCAACCAGGTTTTACAGTGAAAACTGCAGGAACTTCAAACCGGCACTAGGAAACAGACTGAGAAAGCAGAGTAAAAGTTTCTCCTGCATCCCGTTCCCTTTCTGCTAGATGAACGAACGTCTCTCCACATGCTCAGTTCTGAGAGATAAGTGTGTGTGAAAGCCGTCCTTCACCTAGCTTGTTGGGAACACAAAGTTTCATTTCAGTTGCAAACTCCACTCCATACATATATATGGGGAGGTATTAGCTGCAACTCAGTTTTACAGTGAAAACTGCAGGAACTTCAAACCGGCACTAGGAAACAGAATGAGAAACGAGAGTAAAAGTTTCTCCTGCATCCCGTTCCCTTTCTGCTAGATGAACGAACGTCTCTCCACATGCTCAGTTCTGAGAGATAAGTGTGTGTGAAAGCCGTCCTTCACCTAGCTTGTTGGGAACACAAAGTTTCTTTTCAGTTGCAAACTCCACTCCATACATATATATGGGGAGGTACTAGCTGCAACTCGGTTTTACAGTGAAAACTGCAGGAACTTCAAACCGGCACTAGGAAACAGAATGAGAAACCAGAGTAAAAGTTTCCCCTGCAACCTGTTCCCTTTGAGCTAGATGAACGAACGTCTCTCCACATGCTCAGTTCTGAGAGATGTGTGTGTGTGAAAGCCGTCCTTCACATAGCTTTTTGGGAACATAAAGTTTCTTTTCATTTGTAAACTCCACTCCATACATATATATGGGGAGGTACTAGCTCCAACTCGGTTTTACAGTGAAAACTGCAGGAACTTCAAACCGGCACTAGGAAACAGACTGAGAAACCAGAGTAAAAGTTTCTCCTGAAACCCGTTCCCTTTGTGCTAGATGAACGAACGTCTCTCCACATGCTCAGTTCTGAGAGATAAGTGTGTGTGAAAGCCATCCTTCACCTAGCTTGTTCTGAACACAAAGTTTCTTTTCAGTTGCAATCTCCACTCCATACATATATATAGGGATGTACTAGCTAAAAATCGGTTTTACAGTGAAAACTGCAGGAACTTCAAACCGGCACTAGGAAACAGACTGAGAAACAAGAGTAAAAGTTTCTCCTGCAACCCGTTCCCTTTCTGCTAGATGAACGAACGTCTCTCCACATGCTCAGTTCTGAGAGATAAGTTTGTGTGAAAGCCGTCCTTCACCTAGATTGTTGGGAACACAAAGTTTCTTTTCAGTTGCAAACTCCACTCCATACATATATATGGGGAGGTACTAGCTCCAAATCGGTTTTACAGTGAAAACTGCAGGAACTTCAAACCGGCACGAGGAAACAGACTGAGAAACCAGAGTAAAATTTTCACCTGCAACCCGTTCCATTTGTGCTAGATGAACGAACGTCTCTCCACATGCTCAGTTCTGAGAGATAAGTGTGAGTGAAAGCCGTCCTTCACCTAGCTTGTTGGGAACACAAAGTTCCTTTTCAGTTGCAAACTCCACTCCATACATATATATGGGGAGGTACTAGCTCCAAATCGGTTTTACAGTGAAAACTGAAGGAACTTCAAACCGGCACTAGGAAACAGACTGAGAAACCAGAGTAAAAGTTTCTCCTGCAACCCGTTCCCTTTGTGCTAGATGAACAAACGTCTCTCCACATGCTCAGTTCTGAGAGATAAGTGTGTGTGAAAGCCGTCCTTCACCTAGCTTGTTCGGAACACAAAGTTTCTTTTCAGTTGCAAACTCCACTCCATACATATATATGGGGAGGTACTAGCTCCAACCATGTTTTACAGTGAAAACTGCAGGAACTTCAAACCAGCACTAGGAAACAGACTGAAAAACCAGAGTAAAATTTTCTCCTGCAACCCGTTCCTTTTGTGCTAGATGAACGAACGTCTCTCCACATGCTCAGTTCTGAAAGATATGTGTGTGTGAAAGCCGTCCTTCAAATAGCTTGTTGGGAACACAAAGTTTCTTTTCAGTTGCAAACTCCACTCCATACATATATATGGGGAGGTACTAGCACCAAATCGGTTTTACAGTGAAAACTGAAGGAACTTCAAACCGGCACTAGGAAACAGACTGAGAAACCAGAGTAAACGTTTCTCCTGCAACCTGTTCCCTTTGTGCTAGATGAACGAACGTCTCTCCACATGCTCAGTTCTGAGAGATAAGTGTGTGTGAAAGCCGTCCTTCACCTAGCTTGTTGGGAACACAAAGTTCCTTTTCAGTTGCAAACTCCATCCATACATATATATGGGGAAGTACTAGCTCCAAATCGGTTTTACAGTGAAAAATGCAGGAACTTCAAACCGGCATTAGGAAACAGACTGAGAAACCAGAGTAAAAGTTTCTCCTGCAACCTGTTCCCTTTGTGCTAAATGAACGAACGTCTCTCCACATGCTCAGTTCTGAGAGATAAGTGTGTGTGAAAGCCGTCCTTCACCTAGCTTGTTGGGAACACAAAGTTTCTTTTCATTTGCAAACTCCACTCCATACATATATATGGGGAGGTACTAGCTCCAACTCGGTTTTACAGTGAAAAATGCTGGAACTTCAAACCGGCACTAGGAAACAGACTGAGAAACCAGAGTAAAAGTTTCTCCTGCAAACCGTTCCCTTTGTGCTAGATGAACGAACGTCTCTCCACATGCTCAGTTCTGAAAGATGTGTGTGTGTGAAAGCCTTCCTTCACCTAGCTTGTTCGGAACACAAAGTTTCTTTTCACTTGCAAACTCCAATCCATACATATATATGGGGAGGTACTAGCTCCAACTCGGTTTTACAGTGAAAACTGCAGGAACTTCAAACCGGCACTAGGAAACAGACTGAGAAACCTGAGTAAAAGTTTCTCCTGAAACCAGTTCCTTTTGTGCTAGATGAACGAACGTCTCTCCACATGCTCAGTTCTGAAAGAAGTGTGTGTGTGAAAGCCGTACTTCACCTAGCTTGTTGGGAACACATAGTTTCTTTTCAGTTGCAAACTCCACTCCATACATATATATGGGGAGGTACTAGCTGCAACTCGGTTTTACAGTGAAAATTGCAGGAAATTCAAACCGGCACTAGGAAACAAACTGATAAACCAGAGTAAAAGTTTCTCCGGCAACCCGTTCCCTTTCTGCTAGATGAACGAACGTCTCTCCACATGCTCAGTTCTGAGAAATAATTGTGTGTGAAAGCCGTCTTTCACCTAGCTTGTTGGGAACACAAAGTTTCTTTTCAGTTGCAAACTCCATTCCATACATATATATGGGGTGGTACTAGCTCCAAACAGGTTTTACAGTGAAAACTGCAGGAACTTCAAACCGGCACTAGGAAACAGACTGAGAAACCAGAGTAAAAGTTTCTCCTGCAACCTGTTCCCTTTGTGCTAGATGAACGAACGTCTCTCCACATGCTCAGTTCTGAGAGATATGTGTGTGTGAAATCCGTCCTTCACCTAGCTTGTTGGGAACATAAAGTTTCTTTTCAGTTGCAAACTCCACTCCATACATATATATGGGAAGGTTCTAGCTCCAACTCGGTTTTACAGTGAAAACTGCAGGAACTTCAAACCGGCACTAGGAAACAGACTGAGAAACCAGAGTAAAAGTTTATCCTACAACCCTTTCCCTTTGTGCTAGATGAACGAACGTCTCTCCACATGCTCAGTTCTGAGAGATAAGTGTGTGTGAAAGCCGTCCTTCACCTAGCTTGTTGGGAACACAAAGTTTCTTTTCAGTTGCAAACTCCACTCCATACATATATATGGGGAGGTACTAGCTCCAAATCGGTTTTACAGTGAAAACTGCAGGAACTTCAAACCGGCACGAGGAAACAGACTGAGAAACCAGAGTAAAATTTTCACCTGCAACCCGTTCCCTTTGTGCTAGATGAACGAACGTCTCTCCACATGCTCAGTTCTGAGAGATAAGTGTGAGTGAAAGCCGTCCTTCACCTAGCTTGTTGGGAACACAAAGTTCCTTTTCAGTTGCAAACTCCACTCCATACATATATATGGGGAGGTACTAGCTCCAAATCGGTTTTACAGTGAAAACTGAAGGAACTTCAAACCGGCACTAGGAAACAGACTGAGAAACCAGAGTAAAAGTTTCTCCTGCAACCCGTTCCCTTTGTGCTAGATGAACAAACGTCTCTCCACATGCTCAGTTCTGAGAGATAAGTGTGTGTGAAAGCCGTCCTTCACCTAGCTTGTTCGGAACACAAAGTTTCTTTTCAGTTGCAAACTCCACTCCATACATATATATGGGGAGGTACTAGCTCCAACCATGTTTTACAGTGAAAACTGCAGGAACTTCAAACCAGCACTAGGAAACAGACTGAAAAACCAGAGTAAAATTTTCTCCTGCAACCCGTTCCTTTTGTGCTAGATGAACGAACGTCTCTCCACATGCTCAGTTCTGAAAGATGTGTGTGTGTGAAAGCCGTCCTTCAAATAGCTTGTTGGGAACACAAAGTTTCTTTTCAGTTGCAAACTCCACTCCATACATATATATGGGGAGGTACTAGCACCAAATCGGTTTTACAGTGAAAACTGAAGGAACTTCAAACCGGCACTAGGAAACAGACTGAGAAACCAGAGTAAACGTTTCTCCTGCAACCTGTTCCCTTTGTGCTAGATGAACGAACGTCTCTCCACATGCTCAGTTCTGAGAGATAAGTGTGTGTGAAAGCCGTCCTTCACCTAGCTTGTTGGGAACACAAAGTTCCTTTTCAGTTGCAAACTCCATCCATACATATATATGGGGAAGTACTAGCTCCAAATCGGTTTTACAGTGAAAAATGCAGGAACTTCAAACCGGCATTAGGAAACAGACTGAGAAACCAGAGTAAAAGTTTCTCCTGCAACCCGTTCCCTTTGTGCTAAATGAACGAACGTCTCTCCACATGCTCAGTTCTGAGAGATAAGTGTGTGTGAAAGCCGTCCTTCACCTAGCTTGTTGGGAACACAAAGTTTCTTTTCATTTGCAAACTCCACTCCATACATATATATGGGGAGGTACTAGCTCCAACTCGGTTTTACAGTGAAAAATGCTGGAACTTCAAACCGGCACTAGGAAACAGACTGAGAAACCAGAGTAAAAGTTTCTCCTGCAAACCGTTCCCTTTGTGCTAGATGAACGAACGTCTCTCCACATGCTCAGTTCTGAAAGATGTGTGTGTGTGAAAGCCGTCCTTCACCTAGCTTGTTCGGAACACAAAGTTTCTTTTCACTTGCAAACTCCAATCCATACATATATATGGGGAGGTACTAGCTCCAACTCGGTTTTACAGTGAAAACTGCAGGAACTTCAAACCGGCACTAGGAAACAGACTGAGAAACCTGAGTAAAAGTTTCTCATGAAACCAGTTCCTTTTGTGCTAGATGAACGAACGTCTCTCCACATGCTCAGTTCTGAAAGAAGTGTGTGTGTGAAAGCCGTACTTCACCTAGCTTGTTGGGAACACATAGTTTCTTTTCAGTTGCAAACTCCAATCCATACATATATATGGGGAGGTACTAGCTCCAAATCGGTTTTACAGTGAAAACTGCAGGAATTTCAAACCGGCACTAGGAAACAGACTGAGAAACCAGAGTAAAAGTTTCTCCTGCAACCCGTTCCGTATGTGCTTGATGAACGATCGTCTCTCCACGTGCTCAGTTCTGAGAGATGTGTGTGTGTGAAAGCCGTACTTCACCTAGGTTGTTGGGAACACAAAGTTTCTTTTCAGTTGCAAACTCCACTCCATACATATATATGGGGAGGTACTAGCTGCAACTCGGTTTTACAGTGAAAATTGCAGGAAATTCAAACCGGCACTAGGAAACAAACTGATAAACCAGAGTAAAAGTTTCTCCGGCAACCCGTTCCCTTTCTGCTAGATGAACGAACGTCTCTCCACATGCTCAGTTCTGAGAAATAATTGTGTGTGAAAGCCGTCTTTCACCTAGCTTGTTGGGAACACAAAGTTTCTTTTCAGTTGCAAACTCCATTCCATACATATATATGGGGTGGTACTAGCTCCAAACAGGTTTTACAGTGAAAACTGCAGGAACTTCAAACCGGCACTAGGAAACAGACTGAGAAACCAGAGTAAAAGTTTCTCCTGCAACCTGTTCCCTTTGTGCTAGATGAACGAACGTCTCTCCACATGCTCAGTTCTGAGAGATATATGTGTGTGAAATCCGTCCTTCACCTAGCTTGTTGGGAACATAAAGTTTCTTTTCAGTTGCAAACTCCACTCCATACATAAATATGGGAAGGTTCTATCTCCAACTCCGTTTTACAGTGAAAACTGCAGGAACTTCAAACCGGCACTAGGAAACAGACTGAGAAACCAGAGTAAAAGTTTCTCCTACAACCCTTTCCCTTTGTGCTAGATGAACGAACGTCTCTCCACATGCTCAGTTCTGAGAGATAAGTGTGTGTGAAAGCCGTCCTTCACCTAGCTTGTTGGGAACACAAAGTTTCTTTTCAGTTGCAAACTCCACTCCATACATATATATGGGGAGGTACTAGCTGCAACTCGGTTTTACAGTGAAAATTGCAGGAACTTCAAACCGGCACTAGGAAACAGACTGAGAAACCAGAGTAAAAGTTTCTCCGGCAACCCGTTCCCTTTCTGCTAGATGAACGAACGTCTCTCCACATGCTAAGTTCTGAGAAATATTTGTGTGTGAAAGCCGTCTTTCACCTAGCTTGTTGGGAACACAAAGTTTCTTTTCAGTTGCAAACTCCACTCCATACATATATATGGGGAGGTACTAGCTCCAAACAGGTTTTACAGTGAAAACTGCAGGAACTTCAAACCGGCACTAGGAAACAGACTGAGAAACCAGAGTAAAAGTTTCTCCTGCAACCTGTTCCCTTTGTGCTAGATGAACGAACGTCTCTCCACATGCTCAGTTGTGAGAGATATGTGTGTGTGAAAGCCGTCCTTCACCTAGCTTTTTGGGAACATAAAGTTGCTTTTCAGTTGCAAACTCCACTCCATACATATATATGGGGAGGTACTAGCTCCAAATCGGTTTTACAGTGAAAACTGCAGGAACTTCAAACCGGCACGAGGAAACAGACTGAGAAACCAGAGTAAAATTTTCACCTGCAACCCGTTCCCTTTGTGCTAGATGAACGAACGTCTCTCCACATGCTCAGTTCTGAGAGATGAGTGTGAGTGAAAGCCGTCCTTCACCTAGCTTGTTGGGAACACAAAGTTCCTTTTCAGTTGCAAACTCCACTCCATACATATATATGGGGAGGTACTAGCTCCAAATCGGTTTTACAGTGAAAACTGAAGGAACTTCAAACCGGCACTAGGAAACAGACTGAGAAACCAGAGAAAAAGTTTCTCCTGCAACCCGTTCCCTTTGTGCTAGATGAACAAACGTCTCTCCACATGCTCAGTTCTGAGAGATAAGTGTGTGTGAAAGCCGTCCTTCACCTAGCTTGTTCGGAACACAAAGTTATTTTCAGTTGCAAACTCCACTCCATACATATATATGGGGAGGTACTAGCTCCAACCATGTTTTACAGTGAAAACTGCAGGAACTTCAAACCAGCACTAGGAAACAGACTGAAAAACCAGAGTAAAATTTTCTCCTGCAACCCGTTCCTTTTGTGCTAGATGAACGAACGTCTCTCCACATGCTCAGTTCTGAAAGATGTGTGTGTGTGAAAGCCGTCCTTCAAATAGCTTGCTGGGAACACAAAGTTTCTTTTCAGTTGCAAACTCCACTCCATACATATATATGGGGAGGTACTAGCACCAAATCGGTTTTACAGTGAAAACTGAAGGAACTTCAAACCGGCACTAGGAAACAGACTGAGAAACCAGAGTAAACGTTACTCCTGCAACCTGTTCCCTTTGTGCTAGATGAACGAACGTCTCTCCACATGCTCAGTTCTGAGAGATAAGTGTGTGTGAAAGCCGTCCTTCACCTAGCTTGTTGGGAACACAAAGTTCCTTTTCAGTTGCAAACTCCATCCATACATATATATGGGGAAGTACTAGCTCCAAATCGGTTTTACAGTGAAAAATGCAGGAACTTCAAACCGGCATTAGGAAACAGACTGAGAAACCAGAGTAAAAGTTTCTCCTGCAACCCGTTCCCTTTGTGCTAGATGAACGAACGTCTCTCCACATGCTCAGTTCTGAGAGATAAGTGTGTGTGAAAGCCGTCCTTCACCTAGCTTGTTGGGAACACAAAGTTTCTTTTCATTTGCAAACTCCACTCCATACATATATATGGGGAGGTACTAGCTCCAACTCGGTTTTACAGTGAAAAATGCTGGAACTTCAAACCGGCACTAGGAAACAGACTGAGAAACCAGAGTAAAAGTTTCTCCTGCAAACCGTTCCCTTTGTGCTAGATGAACGAACGTCTCTCCACATGCTCAGTTCTGAAAGATGTGTGTGTGTGAAAGCCGTCCTTCACCTAGCTTGTTCGGAACACAAAGTTTCTTTTCACTTGCAAACTCCAATCCATACATATATATGGGGAGGTACTAGCTCCAACTCGGTTTTACAGTGAAAACTGCAGGAACTTCAAACCGGCACTAGGAAACAGACTGAGAAACCTGAGTAAAAGTTTCTCCTGAAACCAGTTCCTTTTGTGCTAGATGAACGAACGTCTCTCCACATGCTCAGTTCTGAAAGAAGTGTGTGTGTGAAAGCCGTACTTCACCTAGCTTGTTGGGAACACATAGTTTCTTTTCAGTTGCAAACTCCAATCCATACATATATATGGGGAGGTACTAGCTCCAAATCGGTTTTACAGTGAAAACTGCAGGAATTTCAAACCGGCACTAGGAAACAGACTGAGAAACCAGAGTAAAAGTTTCTCCTGCAACCCGTTCCGTATGTGCTTGATGAACGATCGTCTCTCCACGGCTCAGTTCTGAGAGATGTGTGTGTGTGAAAGCCGTCCTTCACCTAGCATTTTGGGAACATAAAGTTTCTTTTCATTTGTAAACTCCACTCCATACATATATATGTGGAGGTACTAGCTCCAACTGGGTTTTACAGTGAAAACTGCAGGAACTTCAAACCGGCACTAGGAAACAGACTGAGAAACCGTAGTAAAAGTTTCTCCTGCAACCCGTTCCCTTTGTGCTAGATGAAAAAACGTCTCTCCACATGCTCAGTTCTGAGAGATAAGTGTGTGTGAAAGCCGTCCTTCACCTAGCTTTTTGGGAACACAAAGTATATTTTCAGTTGCAAACTCCACTCCATACATATATATGGGGTGGTACTACCTCCAAATCGGTTTTACAGTGAAAACTGCAGGAACTTCAAACTGGCACTAGGAAACAGACTGAGAAACAAGAGTAAAAGTTTCCCCTGCAACCCGTTCCCTTTGTGCTAGATGAACGAACGTCTCTCCACATGCTCAGTTCTGAAAGATGTGTGTGTGTGAAAGCCGTCCTTCACCTAGCTCTTTGGGAACATAATGTTTCTTTTCATTTGTAAACTCCACACCATACATATATACGGGGAGGTACTAGCTCCAAATCGGTTTTACAGTGAAAACTGCAGGAACTTCAAACCGGCACTAGGAAACAGACTGAGAAACCAGAGTAAAAGTTTCTCCTGAAAACCGTTCCCTTTGTGCTAGATGAACGAACGTCTCTCCACATGCTCAGTTCTGAGAGATAAGTGTGTGTGAAAGCCGTCCTTCACCTAGCTTGTTCGGAACACAAAGTTTCTTTTCAGTTGCAAACTCCACTCCATACATATATATGGGGAGGTACTAGCTCCAACTCGTTTTTACAGTGAAAACTGCAGGAACATCAAACCGGCACTAGGAAACAGACTGAGAAACCAGAGTAAAATTTTCTTCTGCAACCCGTTCCCTTTGTGCTAGATGAACGAAAGTCTCTCCACATGCTCAGTTCTGAAAGATGTGTGTGTGTGAAAGCCGTCCTTCACCTAGCTTGTTGGGAACACAAAGTTTCTTTTCAGTTACAAACTCCACTCCATTCATATATATGGGTAGGTACTAGCTCCAAACAGGTTTTACAGTGAAAACTGCAGGAACTTCAAACCGGCACTAGGAAACAGACTGGGAAACCAGAGTAATAGTTTCTCCTGCAACCTGTTCCCTTTGTGCTAGATGAACGAACGTCTCTCCACATGCTCAGTTCTGAGAGATGTGTGTGTGTGAAAGCCGTCCTTCACCTAGCTTTTTGGGAACATAAAGTTTCTTTTCATTTGTAAACTCCACTCCATACATATATATGGGGAGGTACTAGCTCCAAATCGGTTTTACAGTGAAAACTGCAGGAACTTCAAACCGGCACTAGGAAACAGACTGAGAAACAAGAGTAAAAGTTTCTCCTGCAAACCGTTCCCTTTGTTCTAGATGAACGAAAGTCTCTCCACATGCTCAGTTCTGAAAGATGTGTGTGTGTGAAAGCCGTCCTTCACCTATCTTGTTCGGAACACAAAGTTTTTTTTCAGTTGCAAAATCCACTCCATACATATATATGGGGAGGTACTAGCTCCAAATCGGTTTTACAGTGAAAACTGCAGGAACTTCAAACTGGCACTAGGAAACAGACTGAGAAACAAGAGTAAAAGTTTCTCCTGCAAACCGTTCCCTTTGTGCTAGATGAACGAACGTCTCTCCACATGCTCAGTTCTGAAAGGTGTGTGTGTGTGAAAGCCGTCCTTCACCTAGCTTGTTGGGAACACAAAGTTTCTTTTCAGTTGCAAACTCCAATCCATACATATATATGGGGAGGTACTAGCTGCAACTCCGTTTTAGAGTGAAAACTGCAGGAACTTCAAACCGGCACTAGGAAAGAGACTGAGAAACAAGAGTAAAAATTTCTCCTGCAACCCGTTCCCTTTGTGCTAGATGAACGAACGTCTCTCCAAATGCTCAGTTCTGAGAGATAATTGTGTGTGAAAGCCGTCCTTCACCTAGCTTGTTGGGAACACAAAGATTCTTTTCAGTTGCAAACTCCACTCCATACATATATATGGGGAGGTACTAGCTCCAAATCGGTTTTACAGTGAAATCTGCAGGAACTTCAAACCGGCACTAGGAAACAGACTGAGAAACCAGAGTAAAAGTTTCTCCTGCAACCAGTTCCCTTTGTGCTAGATGAACGAACGTCTCTCCACATGCTCAGTTCTGAGAGATAAGTGTGTGTGAAAGCCGTCCTTCACCTAGCTTGTTCGGAACACAAAGTTTCTTTTCAGTTGCAAACTCCACTCCATACATATATATGGGGAGGTACTAGCTCCAAATCGGTTTTACAGTGAAAATTGCAGGAAATTCAAACTGGCACTAGGAAACAGACTGAGAAACAAGAGTAAAAGTTTCTCCTGCAAACCGTTCCCTTGTGCTAGATGAACGAACGTCTCTCCACATGCTCAGTTCTGAAAGATGTGTGTGTGTGAAAGCCGTCCTTCACCTAGCTTGATGGGAACACAAAGTTTTTTTTCAGTTGCAAACTCAAGTCCATACATATATATGGGGTGGTACTAGCTCCAAATCGGTTTTACAGTGAAAACTGCAGGAACTTCAAACTGGCACTAGGAAACAGACTGAGAAACAAGAGTAAAAGTTTCTCCTGCAAACCGTTCCCTTTGTGCTAGATGAACGAACGTCTCTCCACATGCTCAGTTCTGAAAGGTGTGTGTGTGTGAAAGCCGTCCTTCACCAAGCTTGTTGGGAACACAAAGTTTCTTTTCAGTTGCAAACTCCACTCCATACACATATATGGGGAGGTACTAGCTGCAACTCCGTTTTAGAGTGAAAACTGCAGGAACTTCAAACCGGCACTAGGAAAGAGACTGAGAAACAAGAGTAAAAATTTCTCCTGCAACCCGTTCCCTTTGTGCTAGATGAACGAACGTCTCTCCAAATGCTCAGTTCTGAGAGATAAGTGTGTGTGAAAGCCGTCCTTCACCTAGCTTGTTGGGAACACAAAGTTTCTTTTCAGTTGCAAACTCCACTCCATATATATATATGGGGAGGTACTAGCTCCAAATCGGTTTTACAGTGAAAACTGCAGGAACTTCAAACCGGCACTAGGAAACAGACTGAGAAACCAGAGTAAAAGTTTCTCCTGCAACCAGTTCCCTTTGTGCTAGATGAACGAACGTCTCTCCACATGCTCAGTTCTGAGAGATAAGTGTGTGTGAAAGCCGTCCTTCACCTAGCTTGTTCGGAACACAAAGTTTCTTTTCAGTTGCAAACTCTACTCCATACATATATATGGGGAGGTACTAGCTCCAAATCGGTTTTACAGTGAAAACTGCAGGAAATTTAAACTGGCACTAGGAAACAGACTGAAAAACAAGAGTAAAAGTTTCTCCTGCAAACCGTTCCCTTGTGCTAGATGAACGAACGTCTCTCCACATGCTCAGTTCTGAAAGATGTGTGTGTGTGAAAGCCGCCCTTCACCTAGCTTGATGGGAACACAAAGTTTCTTTTCAGTTGCAAACTCCAATCCATACATATATATGGGGAGGTACTAGCTGCAACTCCGTTTTAGAGTGAAAACTGCAGGAAATTCAAACCGGCACTAGGAAAGAGACTGAGAAACCAGAGTAAAAATTTCTCCTGCAACCCGTTCCCTTTGTGCTAGATGAACGAACCTCTCTCCAAATGCTCAGTTCTGAGAGATGTGTGTGTGTTGAAGCCGTCCTTCACCTAGCTTGTTGGGAACACAAAGTTTCTTTTCAGTTGCAAACTCCACTCCATACATATATATGGGGAGGTACTAGCTCCAAATCGGTTTTACAGTGAAAACTGCAGGAACTTCAAACCGGCACTAGGAAACAGACTGAGAAACCAGAGTAAAAGTTTCTCCTGCAACCCGTTCCCTTTGTGCTAGATGAACGAACGTCTCTCCACATGCTCAGTTCTGAGAGATAAGTGTGTGTGAAAGCCGTCCTTCACCTAGCTTGTTGGGAACACAAAGTTTCTTTTCAGTTGCAAACTCCACCCCATACATATATATGGGGAGGTACTAGCTCCAACTCGGTTTTACAGTGAAAACTGCAGTAACTTCAAACTGGCACTAGGAAACAGACTGAGAAACCAGAGTAAAAGTTTCTCCTGCAACCCGTTCCCTTTGTGCTAGATGAACGAACGTCTCTCCACATGCTCAGTTCTGAGAGATAATTGTGTGTTAAAGCCGTCCTTCACCTAGCTTGTTGGGAACACAAAGTTTCTTTTCCGTTGCAAACTCCACTCCATAAATATATATGGGGAGGTACTAGCTGCAACTCGGTTTTACAGTGAAAACTGCAGGAACTTCAAACCGGCACTAGGAAACAGACTGAGAAACCAGAGTAAAAGTTTCTCCTGCATCCCGTTCCCTGTCTGCTAGATGAACGAACGTCTCTCCACATGCTCAGTTCTGAGAGATAAGTGTGTGTGAAAGCCGTCCTTCAACTAGCTTCTTGGGAACACAAAGTATCTTTTCAGTTGCAAACTCCACTCCATACATATATATGGTGAGGTACAAGCTCCAACCAGGTTTTACAGTGAAAACTGCAGGAACTTCAAACCGGCACTAGGAAACATACTGAGAAACCAGAGTAAAAGTTTCTCCTGCATCCCGTTCCCTTTCTGCTAGATGAACGAACGTCTGTCCACATGCTCAGTTCTGAGAGATAAGTGTGTGTGAAAGCCGTCCTTCACCTAGCTTGTTGGGAACACAAAGTTTCTTTTCAGTTGCAAACTCCACTCCATACATATATATGGGGTGGTACTAGCTCCAACCAGGTTTTACAGTGAAAACTGCAGGAACTTCAAACCAGCACTAGGAAACAGACTGAGAAACCAGAGTACAATTTTCTCCTGCAAACTGTTCCGTTTGTGCTAGATGAACGAACGTCTCTCCACATGCTCAGTTCTGAGAGAAGTGTGTGTGTGAAAGCCGTACTTCACCTAGCTTTTTGGGAACATAAAGTTTCTTTTCATTTGTAAACTCCACTCCATACATATATATGGGGAAGTACTAGCTCCAACTCGGTTTTACAGTGAAAACTGCAGGAACTTCAAACCAACCCTTGGAAACAGACTGAGAAACCAGAGTAAAATTTCCTCCTGCAACCCGTTCCCTTTGTGCTAGATGAACGAACGTCTCTCCACATGCTAGGTTCTGAGAGATAAGTGTGTGTGAAAGCCGTCCTTCACATAGCTTGTTCGGAACACAAAGTTTCTTTTCAGTTGCAAACTCCACTCCATACATATATATGGGGATTTACTAGCTGCAACTCGGTTTTACAGTGAAAACTGCAGGAACTTCAAACCGGCACTAGGAAACAGACTGAGAAACCAGAGAAAAATTTTCTCCTGCAACCCGTTCCTTTGTGCTAAATGAACGAAAGTCTCTTCACATGCTCAGTTCTGAAAAATGTGTGTGTGTGAAAGCCGTCCTTCACCTAGCTTGTTGGGAACACAAAGTTTCTTTTCAGTCGCAAACTCCACTCCATACATATATATGGGGAGGTACTAGCTCCAACCAGGTTTTACTTTGAAAACTGCAGGAATTTCAAACCGGAACTAGGAAACAGACTGGGAAAACAGAGTAAAAGTTTCTCCTGCAACCTGTTCCCTTTGTGCTAGATGAACGAACGTCTCTCCTCATGCTCAGTTCTGAGAGATGAGTGTGTGTGAAAGCCGCCCTTCACCTAGCTTTTTGGGAACATAAAGTTTCTTTTCATTTGTAAATTCCACTCCATACATATATATGGGGAGGTACTAGCTCCAACTCGGTTTTACAGTGAAAACTGCAGGAACTTCAAACCGGCACTAGGAAACAGACTGAGAAACCAAAGAAAAAGTTTCCCCTGAAACCCGTTCCCTTTGTTCTAGATGAACGAACGTCTCTCCACATGCTAAATTCTGAGAGATAAGTGTGTGTGAAAGCCGTCCTTCACCTAGCTTGTTGGGAACACAAAGTTTCTTTTCAGTTGCAAACTCCACTCCATACATATATATGGGGAGGTACTAGCTCCAACTCGGTTTTACAGTGAAAACTGCAGGAACTTCAAACCGGCACTAGGAAACAGACTGAGAAACCAGAGTAAAAGTTTCTCCTGCAACCCGTTCCCTTTGTGCTAGATGAACGAACGTCTCTCCACATGCTCAGTTCTGAGAGTTAAGTGTGTGTTAAAGCCGTCCTTCACCTAGCTTTTTGGGAACACAAAGTTTCTTTTCAGTTGCAAACTCTACTCCATACATATATATGGGGAGGTACTAGCTGAAACTCGGTTTTACAGTGAAACCTTCAGGAACTACAAGCCGGCACTAGGAAACAGACTGAGAAACCAGAGTAAATGTTTCTCCTGCATCCCGTTCCCTTTCTGCTACATGAACGAACGTCTCTCCACATGCTCAGTTCTGAGAGATAAGTGTGTGTGAAAGCCGTCCTTCACCAAGCTTGTTGGGAACACAAAGTTTCTTTTCAGTTGCAAACTCCACTCCATACATATATATGGGGAAGTACTAGCTCCAACCATGTTTTACAGTGAAAACTGCAGGAACTTCAAACCGGCACAAGGAAACAGACTGAGAAACCAAAGTAAAAGTTTCTCATGCAACATGTTCCCTTTGTGCTAGATGAACGAACGTCTCTCCACATGCTCAGTTGTTAGAGATGTGTGTGTGTGAAAGCCGTCCTTCAACTAGCTTTTTGGGAACATAAAGTTTCTTTTCATTTGTAAACTCCACTCCATACATATATATGGGTAGGTACTAGCTCCAACTCGGTTTTACAGTGAAAACTGCAGGAACTTCAAACCGGCACTAGGAAACAGACTGAGAAACCAGAGTAAAATTTCCCCCTGCAACCTGTTCCCTTTGTGCTAGATGAACGAACGTCTCTCCACATGCTCAGTTCTGTGAGAAAAGTGTGTGTGAAAGCTGTCCTTCAACTAGCTTGTTCGGAACACAAAGTTTCTTTTCAGTTGCAAACTCCACTCCATACATATATATGGGGAGGTACTAGCTCCAACTCGTTTTTACAGTGAAAACTGCAGGAACTTCAAACCGGCACTAGGAAACAGACTGAGAAACCAGAGTAAAAGTTTCTCTTGCAACCCGTTCCCTTTGTGCTAGATGAACGAACGTCTCTCCACATGCTCAGTTCTGAGAGATAAGTGTGTGTGAAAGCCGTCCTTCACCTAGCTTGTTCGGAACACAAAGTTTCTTTTCAGTTGCAAACTCCACTCCATACATATATATGGGGAGGTACCAACTCCAAATCGCTTTTACAGTAAAAACTGCAGGAACTTCAAACCGGCACTAGGAAACAGACTGAGAAACAAGAGTAAAAGTTTCCCCTGCAACCCGTTCCCTTTGTGCTAGATGAACGAACGTCTCTCCACATGCTCAGTTCTGAAAAATGTGTGTGTTTGAAAGCCGTCCTTCACCTATCTTGTTGGGAACACAAAGTTTCTTTTCAGTTGCCAACTCCACTCCATACATATATATGGGGAGGTACAAGCTGCAACTCGGTTTTACAGTGAAAACTGCAGGAACTTCAAACCGGCACTAGGAAACAGACTGAGTAACAAGAGTAAAAGTTTCTCCTGCAACCCGTTCCCTTTGTGTAGATGAACGAACGTCTCTCCACATGCTCAGTTCTGAGAGATAAGTGTGTGTGAAAGCCGTCCTTCACCTAGCTTGTTGGGAACACAAAGTTTCTTTTTAGTTGCAAACTCCACTCCATACATATATATGGGGAGATAATAGCTCCAAATCGGTTTTAAAGTGAAAGCTGCAGGAATTTCATACCGGCACTAGGAAACACACTCAGAATCCAGAGTAAAAGTTTCTCCTGCAACCCGTTCCCTTTGTGCTAGATGAACGAACGTCTCTCCACATGCTCAGTTCTGAGAGATAAGTGTGTGTGAAAGCCGTCCTTCACCTAGCTTGTTGGGAACACAAAGTTTCTTTTCAGTTGCAAACTCCACTCCATACATATATATGGGGAGGTACTAGCTCCAAATATTTTTTACAGTGAAAACTGCAGGAACTTCAAACCAGCACTAGGAAACAGACTGAGAAACCAGAGTAAAAGTTTGTCCTGCAACCTGTTCCCTTTGTGCTAGATGAACGAACGTCTCTCCACATGCTCAGTTCTGAAAGATGTGTGTGTGTGAAAGCCGTCCTTCACCTAACTTGTTCGGAACACAAAGTTTCTTTTCAGTTGCAAACTCCACTCCATACGTATATATGGGGAGGTACTAGCTCCAAATCGGTTTTACAGTGAAAACTGCAGGAACTTCAAACCGGAACTAGGAAGCAGACTGAGAAACCAGAGTAAAGTTTCTCCTGCAACCCGTTCCCTTTGTGCTAGATGAACGATCGTCTCTCCACATGCTCAGTTCTGAGAGATAAGTGTGTGTGAAAGCCGTCCTTCACCTAGCTTGTTGGGAACACAAAGTTTCTTTTCAGTTGCAAACTCCTCTCCATAAATATATATGGGGAGGTACTAGCTCCAAATCGGTTTTACAGTGAAAAATGCAGGAACTTCAAACCGGCACTAGGAAACAGACTGAGAATCCAGAGTAAAAGTTTCTCCTGCAACCTGTTCCCTTTGTGATAGATGAACGAACGTCTCTCCACATGCTCAGTTCTGAGAGATGTGTGTGTGTGAAAGCCGTTCTTCACCTAGCTTTTTGGGAACATAAAGTATCTTTTCATTTGTAAACTCCACTCCATACATATATATGGGGAGGTACTAGCTCCAACTCGGTTTTACAGTGAAAACTGCAGGAACTTCAAACCGGCACTAGGAAACAGACTGAGAAACCAGAGTAAAATTTTCTCCTGCAACCCGTTCCCTTTGTGCTAGATGAAAGAACGTCTCTCCACATGCTCAGTTCTGAGAGATAAGTGTGTGTGAAAGCCGTCCTTCACCTATCTTGTTCGGAACACAAAGTTTATTTTCAGTTGCAAACCCCAATCCATACATATATAAGGGGAGGTACTAGCTCCAACTCGTTTTTACAGTGAAAACTGCAGGAACTTCATACCGGCACTAGGAAACAGACTGAGAATCCAGAGTAAAATTTTCTCCTGCAACCCGTTCCCTTTGTGATAGATGAACGAAAGTCTCTCCACATGCTCAGTTCTGAAAGATGTGTGTGTGTGAAAGCCGTCCTTCACCTAGCTTGATGGGAACACAAAGTTTCTTTTCAGTTGCAAACTCCACTCCATACATATATATGGGGAGGTACTAGCTGCAACTCGGTTTTACAGTGAAAACTGCAATAACTTCAAACCGGCACTAGGAAACAGCCTGAGAAACCAGAGTAAAAGTTTCTCCTGCAACCCGTTCCCTTTGTGCTAGATGAACGAAACTCTCTCCAAATGCTCAGTTCTGAGAGATAAGTGTGTGTGGAAGCCGTCCTTCACCTAGCTTGTTGGGAACACAAAGTTTCTTTTCAGTTGCAAACTCCACTCCATACATATATATGGGGAGGTACTAGCTCCAAATCGGTTTTACAGTGAAAACTGCAGGAACTTCAAACCGGCACTAGGAAACAGACTGAGAAACCAGAGTAAAAGTTTCTCCTGCAACCCGTTCCCTTTGTGCTAGATGAACGAACGTCTCTCCACATGCTCAGTTCTGAGAGATAAGTGTGTGTGAAAGCCGTCCTTCACCTAGCTTGTTGGGAACACAAAGTTTCTTTTCAGTTGCAAACTCCACTCCATACATATATATGGGGAGGTACTAGCTCCAACTCGGTTTTACAGTGAAAACTGCAGTAACTTCAAACTGGCACTAGGAAACAGACTGAGAAACCAGAGTAAAAGTTTCTCCTGCAACCCGTTCCCTTTGTGCTAGATGAACGAACGTCTCTCCACATGCTCAGTTCTGAGAGATAATTGTGTGTTAAAGCCGTCCTTCACCTAGCTTGTTGGGAACACAAAGATTCTTTTCCGTTGCAAACTCCACTCCATAAATATATATGGGGAGGTACTAGCTGCAACTCGGTTTTACAGTGAAAACTGCAGGAACTTCAAACCGGCACTAGGAAACAGACTGAGAAACCAGAGTAAAAGTTTCTCCTGCATCCCGTTCCCTTTCTGCTAGATGAACGAACGTCTCTCCACATGCTCAGTTCTGAGAGATATGTGTGTGTGAAAGCCGTCCTTCAACTAGCTTCTTGGGAACACAAAGTATCTTTTCAGTTGCAAACTCCACTCCATACATATATATGGTGAGGTACTAGCTCCAAACAGATTTTACAGTGAAAACTGCAGGAACTTCAAAACGGCACTAGGAAACATACTGAGATACCAGAGTAAAAGTTTCTCCTGCATCCCGTTCCCTTTCTGCTAGATGAACGAACGTCTCTCCACATGCTCAGTTCTGAGAGATAAGTGTGTGTGAAAGCCGTACTTCACCTAGCTTGTTGGGAACACAAAGTTTCTTTTCAGTTGCAAACTCCACTCCATACATATATATGGGGTGGTACTAGCTCCAACCAGGTTTTACAGTGAAAACTGCAGGAACTTCAAACCAGCACTAGGAAACAGACTGAGAAACCAGAGTAAAATTTTCTCCTGCAAACTGTTCCGTTTGTGCTAGATGAACGAACGTCTCTCCACATGCTCAGTTCTGAGAGATGTGTGTGTGTGAAAGCCGTACTTCACCTAGCTTTTTGGGAACATAAAGTTTCTTTTCATTTGTAAACTCCACTCCATACATATATATGGGGAAGTACTAGCTCCAACTCGGTTTTACAGTGAAAACTGCAGGAACTTCAAACCAACCCTTGGAAACAGACTGAGAAACCAGAGTAAAATTTCCTCCTGCAACCCGTTCCCTTTGTGCTAGATGAACGAACGTCTCTCCACATGCTAGGTTCTGAGAGATAAGTGTGTGTGAAAGCCGTCCTTCATATAGCTTGTTCGGAACACAAAGTTTCTTTTCAGTTGCAAACTCCACTCCATATATATATATGGGGAGGTACTAGCTGCAACTCGGTTTTACAGTGAAAACTGCAGGAACTTCAAACCGGCACTAGGAAACAGACTGAGAAACCAGAGAAATATTTTCTCCTGCAACCCGTTCCCTTTGTGCTAAATGAACGAAAGTCTCTTCACATGCTCAGTTCTGAAAGATGTGTGTGTGTGAAAGCCGTCCTTCACCTAGCTTGTTGGGAACACAAAGTTTCTTTTCAGTCGCAAACTCCACTCCATACATATATATGGGGAGGTACTAGCTCCAACCATGTTTTACTTTGAAAACTGTAGGAACTTCAAACCGGCACTAGGAAACAGACTGGGAAAACAGAGTAAAAGTTTCTCCTGCAACCTGTTCCCTTTGTGCTAGATGAACGAACGTCTCTCCTCATGCTCAGTTCTGAGAGATGAGTGTGTGTGAAAGCCGCCCTTCACCTAGCTTTTTGGGAACATAAAGTTTCTTTTCATTTGTAAACTCCACTCCATACATATATATGGGGAGGTACAAGCTCCAACTCGATTTTACAGTGAAAACTGCAGGAACTTCAAACCGGCACTAGGAAACAGACTGAGAAACCAAAGAAAAAGTTTCTCCTGAAACCCGTTCCATTTGTTCTAGATGAACGAACGTCTCTCCACATGCTAAATTCTGAGAGATAAGTGTGTGTGAAAGCCGTCCTTCACCTAGCTTGTTGGGGACACAAAGTTTCTTTTAGGTTGCAAACTCCACTCCATACATATATATGGGGAGGTACTAGCTCCAACTCGGTTTTACAGTGAAAACTGCAGGAACTTCAAACCGGCACTAGGAAACAGACTGAGAAACCAGAGTAAAAGTTTCTCCTGCAACCCGTTCCCTTTGTGCTAGATGAACGAACGTCTCTCCACATGCTCAGTTCTGAGGGATATGTGTGTGTTAAAGCCGTCCTTCACCTAGCTTGTTGGGAACACAAAGTTTCTTTTCAGTTGCAAACTCCACTCCATACATATATATGGGGAGGTACTAGCTGCAACTCGGTTTTACAGTGAAAACTTCAGGAACTACAAGCCGGCACTAGGAAACAGACTGAGAAACCAGAGTAAAAGTTTCTCCTGCATTCCGTTCCCTTTCTGCTACATGAACGAACGTCTCTCCACATGCTCAGTTCTGAGAGATAAGTGTGTGTGAAAGCCGTCCTTCACCAAGCTTGTTGGTAACACAAAGTTTCTTTTCAGTTGCAAACTCCACTCCATACATATATATGGGGAGGTACTAGCTCCAACCAGGTTTTACAGTGAAAACTGCAGGAACTTCAAACCGGCACTAGGAAACAGACTGAGAAACCAGAGTAAAAGTTTCTCCTGCAACATGTTCCCTTTTTGCTAGATGAACGAACGTCTCTCCACATGCTCAGTTGTTAGAGATGTGTGTGTGTGAAAGCCGTCCTTCACCTAGCTTTTTGGGAACATAAAGTTTCTTTTCATTTGTAAACTCCACTCCATACATATATATGGGTAGGTACTAGCTCAAACTCGGTTTTACAGTGAAAACTGCAGGAAATTCAAACCGGCACTAGGAAACAGACTGAGAAACCAGAGTAAAATTTCCCCCTGCAACCTGTTCCTTTTATGCTAGATGAACGAACGTCTCTCCACATGCTCAGTTCTGAGAGATAAGTGTGTGTGAAAGCTGTCCTTCAACTAACTTGTTCGGAACACAAAGTTTCTTTTCAGTTGCAAACTCCACTCCATACATATATATGGGGAGGTACTAGCTCCAACTCTTTTTTACAGTGAAAACTGCAGGAACTTCAAACCGGCACTAGGAAACAGACTGAGAAACCAGAGTAAAAGTTTCTCTTGCAACCCGTTCCCTTTGTGCTAGATGAACGAACGTCTCTCCACATGCTCAGGTCTGAGAGATAAGTGTGTGTGAAAGCCGTCCTTCACCTAGCTTGTTCGGAACACAAAGTTTCTTTTCAGTTGCAAACTCCACTCCATACATATATATGGGGAGGTAC
This sequence comes from Camelus bactrianus, assembly GCF_048773025.1. Lineage (NCBI taxonomy): Eukaryota > Metazoa > Chordata > Mammalia > Artiodactyla > Camelidae > Camelus > Camelus bactrianus. The sequence continues at coordinate 2,683,453 of NW_027413946.1, read as the reverse complement.
TAGCTCCAAATCGCTTTTACAGTGAAAACTGCAGGAACTTCAAACCGGCACTAGGAAACAGACTGAGAAACAAGAGTAAAAGTTTCTCCTGCAACCCGTTCCCTTTGTGCTAGATGAACGAACGTTTCTCCACATGCTCAGTTCTGAAAGATGTGTGTGTTTGAAAGCCGTCCTTCACCTATCTTGTTGGGAACACAAAGTTTCTTTTCAGTTGCAAACTCCACTCCATACATATATATGGGGAGGTACTAGCTGCAACTCGGTTTTACAGTGAAAACTGCAGGAACTTCAAACCGGCACTAGGAAACAGACTGAGAAACAAGAGTAAAAGTTTCTCCTGCAACCCGTTCCCTTTGTGTAGATGAACGAACGTCTCTCCACATGCTCAGTTCTGAGAGATAAGTGTGTGTGAAAGCCGTCCTTCACCTAGCTTGTTGGGAACACAAAGTTTATTTTCAGTTGCAAACTCCAATCCATACATATATAAGGGGAGGTACTAGCTCCAACTCGTTTTTACAGTGAAAACTGCAGGAACTTCAAACCGGCAATAGGAAACAGACTGAGAATACAGAGTAAAAGTTTCTACTGCAACCTCTTCCCTTTGAGCTAGATGAACGAACGTCTCTCCACATGCTCAGTTCTGAGAGATGTGTGTGTGTGAAAGCCATCCTTCACCTAGCTTTTTGGGAACATAAAGTTACTTTTAATTTGTAAACTCCACTCCATACATATATATGGGGAGGTACTAGCTCCAACTCGGTTTTACAGTGAAAACTGCAGGAACTTCAAACCGGCACTAGGAAACAGACTGAGAAACCAGAGTAAAAGTTTCTCCTGCAACCCGTTCCCTTTGTGCTAGATGAACGAACGTCTCTCCACATGCTCAGTTCTGAGAGATAAGTGTGTGTGAAAGCCGTCCTTCACCTAGCTTGTTCGGAACACAAAGTTTCTTTTCAGTTGTAAACTCCACTTCATACATATATATGGGGAGGTACTAGCTACAACTCGGGTTTACAATGAAAACTGCAGGAACTTCAAACCGGCACTAGGAAACAGACTGAGAAACAAGAGTAAAAGTTTCTCCTGCAACCCGTACCCTTTGTGCTAGATGAACGAACTTCTCTCCACATGCTCAGTTCTGAAAGATTTGTGTGTGTGAAAGCCGTCCTTCACCTAGCTTGTTGGGAACACAAAGTTTCTTTTCAGTTGCAAACTCCACTCCATACATATATATGGGGAGGTACTAGCTCCAACCAGATTTTACAGTGAAAACTGCAGGAACTTCAAACCGGCACTAGGAAACAGACTGAGAAACCAGAGTAAAAGTTTCTCCTGCAACCCGTTCCCTTTGTGCTAGATGAACGAACGTCTCCCACATGCTCAGTTCTGAGATATAAGTGTGTGTGAAAGCCGTCCTTCACCTAGCTTGTTGGGACACAAAGTTTCTTTTCAGTTGCAAAGTCCACTCCATACATATATATGGGGTGGTACTAGCTCCAAATCGGTTTTACAGTGAAAACTGCAGGAACTTCAAACCGGCACTAGGAAACTGACTGAGAAACCAGAGTAAAATTTTCTCCTGCAACCCGTTCCCTTTGTGCTAGATGAACGAACGTCTCTCCACATGCTCAGTTCTGAGAGATAAGTGTGTGTGAAAGCCGTCCTTCACCTAGACTGTTAGGAACACAAAGTTTCTTTTCATTTGCAAACTCCACTCCATACATATATATGGGGAGGTACTAGCTCCAACTCGGTTTTACAGTGAAAACTGCAGGAACTTTAAACCGGTACTAGGAAACAGACTGAGATACCAGAGTAAAATTGACTCCTGCATCCCGTTCACTTTGTGCTAGATGAACGAACGTCTCTCCACATTCTCAGTTCTGAAAGATGTGTGTGTGTGAAAGCCGTCCTTCACCTAGCTTGTTGGGAACACAAAGTTTCTTTTCTGTTGCAAACTCCACTCCATACATATATATGGGGAGGTACAAGCTCCAAATCGGTTTTACAGTGAAAACTGCAGAAACTTCAAACCGGCACTAGGAAACAGACTGAGAAACCAGAGTAAAAGTTTCTCCTGCAACCCGTTCCATTTCTTCTTAATGAACGATCGTCTCTCCACATGCTCAGTTCTGAGAGATAAGTGTGTGTGTGACAGCCGAACTTCACCTAGCTTTTTGGGAACATAAAGTTTCTTTTCATTTGTAAACTCCACTCCATACATATATATGGGGAGGTACTAGCTCCAACTCGGTTTTACAGTGAAAACTGCTGGAACTTCAAACCGGCACTAGGAAACAGACTGAGAAACCAGAGTAAAAGTTTCTCCTGCAACCCGTTCCCTTAGTGCTAGATGAACGAACGTCTCTCCACATGCTCAGTTCTGAGAGATAAGTGTGTGTGAAAGCCGTCCTTCACCTAGCTTGTTGGAACACAAAGTTTCTTTTCAGTTGCAAACTCCACTCCATACATATATATGGGGAGGTACTAGCTCCAACTCGGTTTTACAGTGAAAACTGCTGGAACTTCTAACCGGCACTAGGAAACAGACTGAGATACCAGAGTAAAATTTTCTCCTGTAACCCGTTCCCTTTGTGCTAGATGAACGAACGTCTCTCCACATGCTCAGTTCTGAAAGATATGTGTGTGTGAAAGCCGTCCTTCACCTAGCTTGTTGGGAACACAAAGTTTCTTTTCAGTTGCAAACTCCACTCCATACATATATATGGGTAGGTACTAGCTCCAAATCGGTTTTACAGTGAAAACTGCAGGAACTTCCAACCGGCACTAGGAAACAGAATGAGAAACAAGAGTAAAAGTTTCTCCTGCAATCCGTTCCCTTTCTGCTAGATGAACGAACGTCTCTCCACATGCTCAGTTCTGAGAGATAAGTGTGTGTGAAAGCCGTCCTTCACCTAGCTTGTTGGGAACACAAAGTTTCTTTTCAGTTGCAAACTCCACTCCATACATATATATGGGGAGGTACTAGCTCCAACTCGGTTTTACAGTGAAAATTGCAGGAACTTCAAACCGGCACTAGGAAACAGACTGAGAAACCACAGTAAAAGTTCCTCCTGAAACCCGTTCTTTGTGCTACATGAACGAAAGTCTGTCCACATGCTCAGTTCTGAGAGATAAGTGTGTGTGAAAGCCGTCCTTCACCTAGCTTGTTCAGAATACAAAGTTTCTTTTCAGTTGCAAACTCCACTCCATACATATATATGGGGAGGTACTAGCTCCAACTCGTTTTTACAGTGAAAACTGCAGGAACTTCAAACCGGTACTAGGAAACAGACTGAGAAACCAGAGTAAAATTTTCTCCTGCAACCCGTTCCCTTTGTGCTAGATGAACGAACGTCTTTCCACATTCTCAGTTCTGAAAGATGTTTGTGTGTGAAAGCCGTCCTTCACCTAGCTTGTTGGGAACACAAAGTTTCTTTTCAGTTGCAAACTCCACTCCATACATATATATGGGAAGGTACTAGCTCCAAATCGGTTTTACAGTGAAAACTGCAGGAACATCAACCCGGCACTAGGAAACTGACTGAGAAACAAGAGAAAAAGTTCCTCCTGCAACCCGTTCTTTGTGCTACATGAACGAACGTCTCTCCACATGCTCAGTTCTGAGAGATAAGTGTGTGTGAAAGCCGTCCTTCACCTAGCTTGTTGGGAACACAAAGTTTCTTTTCAGTTGCAAACTCCACTCCATACATATATATGGGGAAGTAATAGCTCCAACCAGGTTTTACAGTGAAAACTGCAGGAAATTCAAACCGGCACTAGGAAACAGACTGAGAAACCAGAGTAAAAGTTTCTCCTGCAACCTGTTCCATTTGTGCTAGATGAACGAACGTCTCTCCACATGCTCAGTTCTGAGAGATGTGTGTGTGTGAAAGCCGTCCTTCACCTAGCTTTTTGGGAACATAAAGTTTCTTTTCATTTGTAAACTCCACTCCATACATATATATGGGGAGGTACTAGCTCCAACTCGGTTTTACACTGAAAACTGCAGGAACTTCAAACCGGCACTAGGAAACAGACTGAGAAAACAGAGTAAAAGTTTCTCCTGAAACCCTTTCCCTTTGTGCTAGATGAACGAACGTCTCTCCACATGCTCAGTTCTGAGAGATAATTGTGTGTGAAAGCCGTCCTTCACCTAGCTTGTTCGGAACACAAAGTTTCTTTTCTGATGCAAACTCCACTCCATACATATATATGGGGAGGTACTAGCTCCAACTCGGTTTTACAGTGAAAACTGCAGGAACTTCAAACCGGCACTAGGAAACAGACTGAGAAACCAGAGTAAAAGTTTCTCCTGCAAACTGTTCCCTTTGTGCTAGATGAACGAACGTCTCTCCACATGCTCAGATCTGAGAGTTGTGTGTGTGTGAAAGCTGTCCTTCACTTAGCTTTTTGGGAACATAAAGTTTCTTTTCATTTGTAAACGCCACTCCATACATATATATGGGGAGGTACTAGCTCCAAATCGGTTTTACAGTGAAAACTGCTGGAAATTCTAACCGGCACTAGGAAACAGACTGAGAAACCAGAGTAAAAGTTTCTCCTGCAACCCGTTCCCTTTGTGCTAGAAGAACGAACGTCTCTCCACATGCTCAGTTCTGAGAGATAATTGTGTGTGAAAGCCGTCCTTCACCTAGCTTGTTGGAACACTAAGTTTCTTTTCAGTTGCAAACTCCACTCCATACATATATATGGGGAAGTACTAGCTGCAACTCGGTTTTACAGTGAAAACTGCAGGACCTTCAAACCGGCAGTAGGAAACAGACTGAGAAACAAGAGTAAAAGTTTCTCCTGCAACCCGTTCCCTTTCTGCTAGATGAACGAACGTCTCTCCACATGCTCAGTTCTGAGAGATAACTGTGTGTGAAAGCCGTCCTTCACATAGATTGTTGGGAACACAAAGTTTCTTTTCATTTGCAAACTCCAATCCATACATATATATAGGGAGGTTCTAGCTCCAACACGGTTTTACAGTGAAAACTGCTGGAACTTCAAACCGGCACTAGGAAGCAGACTGAGAAACCAGAGTAAAATATTCTCCTGCAACCCGTTCACTTTGTGCTAGATGAACGAACGTCTCTCCACATGCTCAGTTCTGAAAGATGTGTGTGTGAAAGCCGTTCTTCACATAGCTTGTTGGGAACACAATGTTTCTTTTCAGTTGCAAACTGCACTCCATACATATATATGGGGAGGTACTAGCTCCAACTCGGTTTTACAGTGAAAACTGCAGGAACTTCAAACCGGCACTAGGAAACAGACTGAGAAACCAGAGTAAATGTTTCTCCTGCAACCCGTTCCCTTTGTGCTACATGAACGAACGTCTCTCCACATGCTCAGTTCTGAGAGATAAGTGTGTGTGAAAGCCGTCCTTCACCTAACTTGTTGGAAACACAAAGTTTCTTTTCAGTTGCAAACTCCACTCCATACATATATATGGGGAGGTACTAGCTCCAACTCGTTTTTACAGTGAAAACTGCAGGAACTTCAAACCGGCACTAGGAAACAGACTGAGAAACCAGAGTAAAAGTTCCTCCTGAAACCCGTTCTTTGTGCTACATGAACGAACGTCTGTCCACATGCTCAGTTCTGAGAGATAAGTGTGTGTGAAAGCCGTCCTTCACCTAGCTTGTTCAGAACACAAAGTTTCTTTTCAGTTGCAAACTCCACTCCATACATATATATGGGGAGGTACTAGCTCCAACTCGTTTTTACAGTGAAAACTGCAGGAACTTCAAACCGGTACTAGGAAACAGACTGAGAAACCAGAGTAAAATTTTCTCCTGCAACCCGTTCCCTTTGTGCTAGATGAACGAACGTCTCTCCACATTCTCAGTTCTGAAAGATGTTTGTGTGTGAAACCCGTCCTTCACCTAGCTTGTTGGGAACACAAAGTTTCTTTTCAGTTGCAAACTCCACTCCATACATATATATGGGAAGGTACTAGCTCCAAATCGGTTTTACAGTGAAAACTGCAGGAACTTCAAACCGGCACTAGGAAACTGACTGAGAAACAAGAGAAAAAGTTTCTCCTGCAACCCGTTCTTTGTGCTACATGAACGAACGTCTCTCCACATGCTCAGTTCTGAGAGATAAGTGTGTGTGAAAGCCGTCCTTCACCTAGCTTGTTGGGAACACAAAGTTTCTTTTCAGTTGCAAACTCCACTCCATACATATATATGGGGAAGTAATAGCTCCAACCAGGTTTTACAGTGAAAACTGCAGGAACTTCAAACCGGCACTAGGAAACAGACTGAGAACCCAGAGTAAAAGTTTCTCCTGCAACCTGTTCCCTTTGTGCTAGATGAACGAACGTCTCTCCACATGCTCAGTTCTGAGAGATGTGTGTGTGTGAAAGCCGTCCTTCACCTAGCTTTTTGGGAACATAAAGTTTCTTTTAATTTGTAAACTCCACTCCATACATATATATGTGTAGGTACTAGCTCCAACTCAGTTTTACACTGAAAAATGCAGGAACTTCAAACCGGCACTAGGAAACAGACTGAGAAAACAGAGTAAAAGTTTCTCCTGAAACCCTTTCCCTTTGTGCTAGATGAACGAACGTCTCTCCACATGCTCAGTTCTGAGAGATAATTGTGTGTGAAAGCCGTCCTTCACCTAGCTTGTTCGGAACACAAAGTTTCTTTTCTGATGCAAACTCCACTCCATACATATATATGGGGAGGTACTAGCTCCAACTCGGTTTTACAGTGAAAACTGCAGGAACTTCAAACCGGCACTAGGAAACAGACTGAGAAACCAGAGTAAAAGTTTCTCCTGCAAACTGTTCCCTTTGTGCTAGATGAACGAACGTCTCTCCACATGCTCAGATCTGAGAGATGTGTGTGTGTGAAAGCTGTCTTTCACTTAGCTTTTTGGGAACATAAAGTTTCTTTTCATTTGTAAACTCCACTCCATACATATATATGGGGAGGTACTAGCTCCAACTCGGTTTTACAGTGAAAACTGCTGGAAATTCTAACCGGCACTAGGAAACAGACTGAGAAACCAGAGTAAAAGTTTCTCCTGCAACCCGTTCCATTTGTGCTAGAAGAACGAACGTCTCTCCACATGCTCAGTTCTGAGAGATAAGTGTGTGTGAAAGCCGTCCTTCACGTAGCTTGTTGGAACACTAAGTTTCTTTTCAGTTGCAAACCACACTCCATACATATATATGGGAAAGTATTAGCTGCAACTCGGTTTTACAGTGAAAACTGCAGGAACTTCAAACCGGCAGTAGGAAACAGACTGAGAAACAAGAGTAAAAGTTTCTCCTGCAACCCGTTCCCTTTCTGCTAGATGAACGAACGTCTCTCCACATGCTCAGTTCTGAGAGATAAGTGTGTGTGAAAGCCGTCCATCACCTAGATTGTTGGGAACACAAAGTTTCTTTTCATTTGCAAACTCCAATCCATACATATATATAGGGACGTACTAGCTCCAACTTGGTTTTACAGTGAAAACTGCTGGAACTTCAAACCGGCACTAGGAAGCAGACTGAGAAACCAGAGTAAAATATTCTCCTGCAACCCGTTCCCTTTTTGCTAGATGAACGAACGTCTCTCCACATGCTTAGTTCTGAAAGAAGTGTGTGTGTGAAAGCCGTTCTTCACCTAGCTTGTTGGGAACACAATGTTTCTTTTCAGTTGCAAACTCCATTCCATACATATATATGGGGAGGTACTAGCTCCAACTCGGTTTTACAGTGAAAACTGCAGGAACTTCAAACCGGCACTAGGAAACAGACTGAGAAACCAGAGTAAAAGTTTCCCCTGCAACCCGTTCCATTTGTGCTAGATGAACGAACGTCTCTCCACATGCTCAGTTCCGAGAGATAAGTGTGTGAGAAAGCCGTCCTTCACCTAGCTTGTTCAGAACACAAAGTTTCTTTTCAGTTGCAAACTCCACTCCATACATATATATGGGGAGGTACTAGCTCCAATTCGTTTTTACAGTGAAAACTGCAGGAACTTCAAACCGGTACTAGGAAACAGACTGAGAAACCAGAGTAAAATTTTCTCCTGCAACCCGTTCCCTTTGTGCTAGATGAACGAACGTCTCTCCACATTCTCAGTTCTGAAAGATGTTTGTGTGTGAAAGCCGTCCTTCACCTAGCTTGTTGGGAACACAAAGTTTCTTTTCAGTTGCAAACTCCACTCCATACATATATATGGGAAGGTACTAGTTCCAAATCGGTTTTACAGTGAAAACTGCAGGAACTTCAAACCGGCACTAGGAAACTGACTGAGAAACAAGAGAAAAAGTTTCTCCTGCAACCCGTTCTTTGTGCTACATGAACGAACGTCTCTCCACATGCTCAGTTCTGAGAGATAAGTGTGTGTGAAAGCCGTCCTTCACCTAGCTTGTTGGGAACACAAAGTTTCTTTTCAGTTGCAAACTCCACTCCATACATATATATGGGGAAGTAATAGCTCCAACCAGGTTTTACAGTGAAAACTGCAGGAACTTCAAACCGGCACTAGGAAACAGACTGAGAACCCAGAGTAAAAGTTTCTCCTGCAACCTGTTCCCTTTGTGCTAGATGAACGAACGTCTCTCCACATGCTCAGTTCTGAGAGATGTGTGTGTGTGAAAGCCGTCCTTCACCTAGCTTTTTGGGAACATAAAGTTTCTTTTCATTTGTAAACTCCACTCCATACATATATATGTGTAGGTACTAGCTCCAACTCAGTTTTACACTGAAAAATGCAGGAACTTCAAACCGGCACTAGGAAACAGACTGAGAAAACAGAGTAAAAGTTTCTCCTGAAACCCTTTCCCTTTGTGCTAGATGAACGAACGTCTCTCCACATGCTCAGTTCTGAGAGATAAGTGTGTGTGAAAGCCGTCCTTCACTTAGCTTGTTCGGAACACAAAGTTTCTTTTCTGATGCAAACTCCACTCCATACATATATATGGGGAGGTACTAGCTCCAACTCGGTTTTACAGTGAAAACTGCAGGAACTTCAAACCGGCACTAGGAAACAGACTGAGAAACCAGAGTAAAAGTTTCTCCTGCAAACTGTTCCCTTTGTGCTAGATGAACGAACGTCTCTCCACATGCTCAGATCTGAGAGATGTGTGTGTGTGAAAGCTGTCTTTCACTTAGCTTTTTGGGAACATAAAGTTTCTTTTCATTTGTAAACTCCACTCCATACATATATATGGGGAGGTACTAGCTCCAACTCGGTTTTACAGTGAAAACTGCTGGAAATTCTAACCGGCACTAGGAAACAGACTGAGAAACCAGAGTAAAAGTTTCTCCTGCAACCCGTTCCATTTGTGCTAGAAGAACGAACGTCTCTCCACATGCTCAGTTCTGAGAGATAAGTGTGTGTGAAAGCCGTCCTTCACCTAGCTTGTTGGAACACTAAGTTTCTTTTCAGTTGCAAACCACACTCCATACATATATATGGGAAAGTATTAGCTGCAACTCGGTTTTACAGTGAAAACTGCAGGAACTTCAAACCGGCAGTAGGAAACAGACTGAGAAACAAGAGTAAAAGTTTCTCCTGCAACCCGTTCCCTTTCTGCTAGATGAACGAACGTCTCTCCACATGCTCAGTTCTGAGAGATAAGTGTGTGTGAAAGCCGTCCATCACCTAGATTGTTGGGAACACAAAGTTTCTTTTCATTTGCAAACTCCAATCCATACATATATATAGGGACGTACTAGCTCCAACTTGGTTTTACAGTGAAAACTGCTGGAACTTCAAACCGGCACTAGGAAGCAGACTGAGAAACCAGAGTAAAATATTCTCCTGCAACCCGTTCCCTTTGTGCTAGATGAACGAACGTCTCTCCACATGCTTAGTTCTGAAAGAAGTGTGTGTGTGAAAGCCGTTCTTCACCTAGCTTGTTGGGAACACAATGTTTCTTTTCAGTTGCAAACTCCATTCCATACATATATATGGGGAGGTACTAGCTCCAACTCGGTTTTACAGTGAAAACTGCAGGAACTTCAAACCGGCACTAGGAAACAGACTGAGAAACCAGAGTAAAAGTTTCCCCTGCAACCCGTTCCATTTGTGCTAGATGAACGAACGTCTCTCCACATGCTCAGTTCCGAGAGATAAGTGTGTGTGAAAGCCGTCCTTCACCTTGATTGTGGGAACACAAAGTTTCTTTTCAGTTGCAAACTCCAATCCGTACATATATATGGGGAGGTACTAGCTCCAACTCGGTTTTTTAGTGAAAACTGCAGGAACTTCAAACCGGAACTAGGAAACAGACTGAGAAACCAGAGTAAAAGTTTCTCCTGCAACCCGTTCCCTTTGTGCTACATGAACGAACGTCTCTCCACATGCTCAGTTCTGAGATATAAGTGTGTGTGAAAGCCGTCCTTCACCTAGCTTGTTGGGAACACAAAGTTTCTTTTCAGTTGCAAACTCCACTCCATACATATATATGGGGAGGTACTAGCTCCAACTCGGTTTTACAGTGAAAACTGCAGGAACTTCAAACCGGCACTAGGAAACAGACTGAGAAACCAGAGTAAAAGTTTCTCCTGCAACCTGTTCCCTTTGTGCTAGATGAACGAACGTCTCTCCACATGCTCAGTTCTGAGAGATAAGTGTGTGTGAAAGCCGTCCTTCACCTAACTTGTTGGAAACACAAAGTTTCTTTTCAGTTGCAAACTCCACTCCATACATATATATGGGAAGGTACTAGCTCCAACTCGGTTTTACAGTGAAAACTGCAGGAACTTCAAACTGGCACTAGGAAACAGACTGAGAAACCAGAGTAAAAGTTTCTCCTGCAACCTGTTCCCTTTGTGCTAGATGAACGAACGTCTCTCCACATGCTCAGTTCTGAGAGATGTGTGTGTGTGAAAGCCGTACTTCAGCTAGCTTTTTGGGAACATAAAGATTCTTTTCATTTGTAAACTCCACTCCATACATATATATGGGGAGGTACTAGCTCCAACTCGGTTTTACAGTGAAAACTGCAGGAACTTCAAACCGGCACTAGGAAACAGACTGAGAAATCAGAGTAAAAGTTTCTCCTGAAACCCGTTCCATTGTGCTAGATGAACGAACGTCTCTCCACATGCTCAGTTCTGAGAGATAAGTGTGTGTGAAAGCCGTCCTTCACCTAGCTTGTTGGGAACACAAAGTTTCTTTTCAGTTGCAAACTCCACTCCATACATATTTATGGGGAGGTACTAGCTCCAACTCGTTTTTACAGTGAAAACTGTAGGAACTTCAATCCGGCACTAGGAAACAGACTGAGAAACCAGAGTAAAATTTTCTCCTGCAATCCGTTCCCTTTGTGCTAGATGAACGAACGTCTCTCCACATGCTCAGTTATGAAAGAAGTGTTTGTTTGAAAGCCGTCCTTCACCTAGCTTGTTGGGAACACAAAGTTTCTTTTCAGTTGCAAACTCCACTCCATACATATATATGGGGATCTACTAGCTCCAAATCGGTTTTACAGTGAAAAATGCAGGAACTTCAAACCGGCACTAGGAAACAGACTGAGAAACCAGAGTAAAAGTTTCTCCTGTAACCCGTTCCCTTTCTGCTAGATGAACGAACGTCTCTCCACATGCTTAGTTCTGAGAGATAAGTGTGTGTGAAAGCCGTCCTTCACCTAGCTTGTTGGGAACACAAAGTTTCTTTTCAGTTGCAAACTCCACTCCATACATATATATGGGGAGGTACTAGCTCCAACTCGGTTTTACAGTGAAAACTGCAGGAACTTCAAACCGGCACTAGGAAACAGACTGAGAAACCAGAGTAAAAGTTTCTCCTGCAACCTGTTCCCTTTGTGCTACATGAACGAAAGTCTCTCCACATGCTCAGTTCTGAGATATAAGTGTGTGTGAAAGCCGTCCTTCACCTAGCTTGTTGGGAACACAAAGTTTCTTTTCAGTTGCAAACCCCACTCCATAAATATATATGGGGAGGTACTAGCTCCAACTCGGTTTTACAGTGAAAACTGCAGGAACTTCAAAACGGCACCAGGAAACAGACTGAGAAACCGGAGTAAAAATTTCTCCTGCAACCCGTTCCCTTTGTGCTACATGAACGAACGTCTCTCCACATGCTCAGTTCTGAGAGATAACTGTGTGTGAAAGCCGTCCTTCACTAACTTGTTGGGAACACAAAGTTTTTTTTCAGTTGCAAACTCCACTCCATACATATATATGGGGAGGTACTAGCCCCAACTCGGTTTTACAGTGAAAACTGCAGGAACTTCAAACTGGCACTAGGAAAAAGACTGAGAAACCAGAGTAAAAGTTTCTCCTGCAACCTGTTCCATTTGTGCTAGATGAACGAACGTCTCTCCACATGCTCAGTTCTGAGAGATGTGTGTGTGTGAAAGCCGTCCTTCAGCTAGCTTTTTGGGAACACAAAGTTTCTTTTCAGTTGCAAACTCCACTGCATACATATATATGGGGAGGTACTAGCTCCAACTCGTTTTTACAGTGAAAACTGCAGGAACTTCAAACCGGCACTAGGAAACAGACTGAGAAACCAGAGTAAAATTTTTTCCTGCAATCCGTTCCCTTTGTGCTAGATGAATGAACGTCTCTCCACATGCTCAGTTATGAAAGAAGTGTTTGATTGAAAGCCGTCCTTCACCTAGCTTGTTGGGAACACAAAGTTTCTTTTCAGTTGCAAACTCCACTCCATACATATATATGGGAATCTACTAGCTCCAAATCGGTTTTACAGTGAAAACTGCAGGAACTTCAAACCGGCACTAGGAAACAGACTGAGAAACCAGAGAAAAGTTTCTCCTGTAACCCGTTCCCTTTGAGCTAGATGAACGAAAGTCTCTCCACATGCTCAGTTCTTAGAGATAAGTGTGTGTGAAAGCCGTCCTTCACCTAGCTTGTTGGGAACACAAAGTTTCTTTTCAGTTGCAAACTCCACTCCATACATATATATGGGGAGGTACTAGCTCCAACTCGGTTTTACAGTGAAAACTGCAGGAACTTCAAACCGGCACTAGGAAACAGACTGAGAAACCAGAGTAAAAATTTCACCTGCAACCCGTTCCCTTTGTGCTACATGAACGAACCTCTCTCCACATGCTCAGTTCTGAGAGATAAGTGTGTGTGAAAGCCGTCCTTCACCTAACTTGTTGGGAACACAAAGTTTCTTTTCAGTTGCAAACTCCACTCCATACATATATATGGGGAGGTACTAGCTCCAACTCGGTTTTACAGTGAAAACTGCAGGAACTTCAAACTGGCACTAGGAAACAGACTGAGAAACCAGAGTAAAAGTTTCTCCTGCAACCTGTTCCCTTTGTGCTAGATGAACGAACGTCTCTCCACATGCTCAGTTCTGAGAGATGTGTGTGTGTGAAAGCCGTCCTTCAGCTAGCATTTTGGGAACATAAAGATTCTTTTCATTTGTAAACTCCACTCCATACATATATATGGGGAGGTACTAGCTCCAACTCGGTTTTACAGTGAAAACTGCAGGAACTTCAAACCGGCACTAGGAAACAGACTGAGAAATCAGAGTAAAAGTTTCTCCTGAAACCCGTTCCCTTTTTGCTAGATGAACGAACGTCTCTCCACATGCTCAGTTCTGAGAGATAAGTGTGTGTGAAAGCCGTCCTTCACCTAGCTTGTTGGGAACACAAAGTTTCTTTTCAGTTGCAAACTCCACTCCATACATATATATGGGGAGGTACTAGCTCCAACTCGTTTTTACAGTGAAAACTGCAGGAACTTCAAACTGGCACTAGGAAACAGACTGAGAAACCAGAGTAAAATTTTCTCCTGCAATCCGTTCCCTTTGTGCTAGATGAACGAACGTCTCTCCACATGCTCAGTTATGAAAAAAGTGTTTGTTTGAAAGCCGTCCTTCACCTAGCTTGTTGGGAACACAAAGTTTCTTTTCAGTTGCAAACTCCACTCCATACATATATATGGGGATCTACTAGCTCCAAATCGGTTTTACAGTGAAAACTGCAGGAACTTCAAACCGGCACTAGGAAACAGACTGAGAAACCAGATTAAAAGTTTCTCCTGTAACCCGTTCCCTTTCTGCTAGATGAACGAACGTCTCTCCACATGCTCAGTTCTGAGAGATAAGTGTGTGTGAAAGCCGTCCTTCACCTAGCTTGTTGGGAACACAAAGTTTCTTTTCAGTTGCAAACTCCACTCCATACATATATATGGGGAGGTACTAGCTCCAACTCGGTTTTACAGTGAAAACTGCAGGAACTTCAAACCGGCACTAGGAAACAGACTGAGAAACCAGAGAAAAGTTTCTCCTGTAACCCGTTCCCTTTGTGCTAGATGAACGAAAGTCTCTCCACATGCTCAGTTCTTAGAGATAAGTGTGTGTGAAAGCCGTCCTTCACCTAGCTTGTTGGGAACACAAAGTTTCTTTTCAGTTGCAAATTCCACTCCATACATATATATGGGGAGGTACTAGCTCCAACTCGGTTTTACAGTGAAAACTGCAGGAACTTCAAACCGGCACTAGGAAACAGACTGAGAAACCAGAGTAAAATTTTCTCCTGCAACCCGTTCCCTTTGTGCTACATGAACGAACGTCTCTCCACATGCTCAGTTCTGAGATATAAGTGAGTGTGAAAGCCGTCCTTCACCTAGCTTTTTGGGAACACAAAATTTCTTTTCAGTTGCAAACTCCACTCCATACATATATATGGGGAGGTACTAGCTGCAACTCGGTTTTACAGTGAAACCTGCAGGAACTTCAAAACGGCACTAGGAAACAGACTGAGAAACCGGAGTAAAAATTTCACCTGCATCCCGTTCCCTTTGTGCTACATGAACGAACGTCTCTCCACATGCTCAGTTCTGAGAGATAAGTGAGTGTGAAAGCCGTCCTTCACCTAACTTGTTGGGAACACAAAGTTTCTTTTCAGTTGCAAACTCCACTCCATACATATATATGGGGAGGTACTAGCTCCAACTCGGTTTTACAGTGAAAACTGCAGGAACTTCAAACTGGCACTAGGAAACAGACTGAGAAACCAGAGTAAAAGTTTCTCCTGCAACCTGTTCCCTTTGTGCTAGATGAACGAACGTCTCTCCACATGCTCAGTTCTGAGAGATGTGTGTGTGTGAAAGCCGTCCTTCAGCTAGCATTTTGGGAACATAAAGATTCTTTTCATTTGTAAACTCCACTCCATACATATATATGGGGAGGTACTAGCTCCAACTCGGTTTTACAGTGAAAACTGCAGGAACTTCAAACCGGCACTAGGAAACAGACTGAGAAATCAGAGTAAAAGTTTCTCCTGAAACCCGTTCCCTTTTTGCTAGATGAACGAACGTCTCTCCACATGCTCAGTTCTGAGAGATAAGTGTGTGTGAAATCCGTCCTTCACCTAGCTTGTTGGGAACACAAAGTTTCTTTTCAGTTGCAAACTCCACTCCATACATATATATGGGGAGGTACTAGCTCCAACTCGTTTTTACAGTGAAAACTGCAGGAACTTCAAACCGGCACTAGGAAACAGACTGAGAAACCAGAGTAAAATTTTCTCCTGCCATCCGTTCCCTTTGTGCTAGATGAACGAACGTCTCTCCACATGCTCAGTTATGAAAAAAGTGTTTGTTTGAAAGCCGTCCTTCACCTAGCTTGTTGGGAACACAAAGATTCTTTTCAGTTGCAAACTCCACTCCATACATATATATGGGGATCTACTAGCTCCAAATCGGTTTTACAGTGAAAACTGCAGGAACTTCAAACCGGCACTAGGAAACAGACTGAGAAACCAGATTAAAAGTTTCTCCTGTAACCCGTTCCCTTTCTGCTAGATGAACGAACGTCTCTCCACATGCTCAGTTCTGAGAGATAAGTGTGTGTGAAAGCCGTCCTTCACCTAGCTTGTTGGGAACACAAAGTTTCTTTTCAGTTGCAAACTCCACTCCATACATATATATGGGTAGGTACTAGCTCCAACTCGGTTTTACAGTGAAAACTGCAGGAACTTCAAACCGGCACTAGGAAACAGACTGAGAAACCAGAGTAAAAATTTCTCCTGCAACCCGTTCCCTTTGTGCTACATGAACGAACGTCTCTCCACATGCTCAGTTCTGAGAGATAAGTGTGTGTGAAAGCCGTCCTTCACCTAACTTGTTGGGAACACAAAGTTTCTTTTCAGTTGCAAACTCCACTCCATACATATATATGGGGAGGTACTAGCTCCAACTCGGTTTTACAGTGAAAACTGCAGGAAATTCAAACTGGCACTAGGAAACAGACTGAGAAACCAGAGTAAAAGTTTCTCCTGCAACCTGTTCCCTTTGTGCTAGATGAACGAACGTCTCTCCACATGCTCAGTTCTGAGAGATGTGTGTGTGTGAAAGCCGTACTTCAGCTAGCTTTTTGGGAACATAAAGATTCTTTTCATTTGTAAACTCCACTCCATACATATATATGGGGAGGTACTAGCTCCAACTCGGTTTTACAGTGAAAACAGCAGGAACTTCAAACCGGCACTAGGAAACAGACTGAGAAATCAGAGTAAAAGTTTCTCCTGCAAAACGTTCCCTTTGTGCTAGATGAACGAACGTCTCTCCACATGCTCAGTTCTGAGAGATAAGTGTGTGTGAAAGCCGTCCTTCACCTAGCTTGTTGGGAACACAAAGTTTCTTTTCAGTTGCAAACTCCAATCCATACATATATATGGGGAGGTACTAGCTGCAACTCGGTATTACAGTGAAAACTTCAGGAACTTCAAACCGGCACTAGGAAACAGACTGAGAATCCAGAGTAAAAGTTCCTCCTGCAACCCGTTCCCTTTCTGCTAGATGAACGAACGTCTCTCCACATGCTCAGTTCTGAGAGATAAGTGTGTGTGAAAGCCGTCCTTCACCTATCTTGTTGGGAACACAAAGTTACTTTTCATTTGCAAACTCCACTCCAAACATATATATGGGGAGGTACTAGCTCCAACTCGGTTTTACAGTGAAAACTGAAGGAACTTCAAACCGGCACTAGGAAACAGACTGAGAAACCAGAGTAAAATTTTCTACTGCAACCCGTTCCCTTTGTGCTAGATGAACGAAAGTCTCTCCACATGCTCAGTTCTGAGAGATAAGTGTGTGTGAAAGCCGTATTTCACCTAGCTTGTTGGGAACACAAAGTTTCTTTTCAGTTGCAAACTCCACTCCATATATATATATGGGGTGGTACTAGCTCCAAATCGGTTTTACATTGAAAACTGCTGGAACTTCAAACCGGCACTAGGAAACAGACTGAGAAACAAGAGTAAAAGTTTCTCCTGCAACCCGTTCCCCTTGTGCTAGATGAACGAACGTCTCTCCACATGCTCAGTTCTGAGAGATAAGTGTGTGTGAAAGCCGTCCTTCACCTAGCTTGTTGGGAACACAAAGTTTCTTTTCAGTCTCAAATCCACTCCATACATATATATGGGGAGGTACTAGCTCCAACTCGGTTTTACAGTGAAAACTGCATGAACTTCAAACCGGCACTAGGAAACAGACTGAGAAACCAGAGTAAAAGTTTCTCCTGCAACCCGTTCCCTTTCTGCTAGATGAACGAACGTCTCTCCACATGCTCAGTTCTGAGAGATAAGTGTGTGTGAAAGCCGTCCTTCACCAGCTTGTTGGGAACACAAAGTTTCTTTTCAGTTGCAAACTCCACTCCATACATATATATGGGGAGGTACTAGCTGCAAATCGGTTTTACCGTGAAAACTGCAGAAACTTCAAACCGGCACTAGGAAACAGACTGAGAAACCAGAGTAAAGTTTCTCCTGCAAACCGTTCCCTTTATTCTAGATGAACGAACGTCTTTCCACATGCTCAGTTCTGAGAGATAAGTGTGTGTGAAAGCCGTCCTTCACATAAATTGTTGGGAACACAAAGTTTCTTTTCATTTGCAATCTCCACTCCATACATATATATGGGGAGGTACTAGCTCCAAATCGATTTTACAGTGAAAACTGCTGGAACTTCAAACCGGCACTGGGAAACAGACTGAGAAACAAGAGTAAAAGTTTCTCCTCAAACCCGTTCCATTTGTGCTAGATGAACGAACGGCTCTCCACATGCTCAGTTCTGAAAGATGTGTGTGTGTGAAATCCGTCCTTCACCTAGCTTGTTGGGAACACAAAGTTTCTTTTCAGTTGCAAACTCCACTCCATACATGTAAATGGGTGGTACTAGCTCCAAATCGGTTTTACAGTGAAAACTGCAGGAACTTCAAACCGGCACTAGGAAACAGACTGAGAAACCAGAGTAAAAGTTTCTCCTGCAACCCGTTCCCTTTGTGCTAGATGAACGAACGTCTCTCCACATGCTCAGTTCTGAGAGATAAGTGTGTGTGAAAGCCGTCCATCACTTAGCTTGTTGGGAACACAAAGTTTCTTTTCAGTTGTAAACTCCACTCCATACATATATAAGGGGAGGTACTAGCTGCAACTCGGTTTTACAGTGAAAACTGCAGGAACTTCAAACCGGCACTAGGAAACAGACTGAGAAACCAGAGTTAAAATTTCTCCTGCAACCAGTTCCCTTTCTGCTAGATGAACGAACGTCTCTCCACATGCTCAGTTCCGAGAGATAAGTGTGTGTGAAAGCCATCCTTCAACTAGATTGTGGGAACACAAAGTTTCTTTTCATTTGCAAACTCCACTCCATACATATATATGGGGAGGTACTAGCTCCAACTCGGTTTTACAGTGAAAACTGCTGGAACTTCAAACCGGCACTAGGAAACAGACTGAGAAACCAGAGTAAAATTTTCTCCTGCAACCCGTTCACTTTGTGCTAGATGAACGAACGTCTCTCCACATGCTCAGTTCTGAGAGATAAGTGTGTGTGAAAGCCGTCCTTCACCTAGCTTGTTGGGAACACAAAGTTTCTTTTCAGTTGCAAACTCCACTCCATACATATATATGGGGAGGTACTAGCTGCAACTCAGTTTTACAGTGAAAACTGCAGGAACTTCAAACCGGCACTAGGAAACAGACTGAGAATCCAGAGTAAAAGTTCCTCCTGCAACCCGTTCCCTTTCTGCGAGATGAACGAACGTCTCTCCACATGCTCAGTTCTGAGAGATAAGTGTGTGTGAAAGCCGTCCTTCACCTAGCTTGTTGGGAACACAAAGTTTCTTTTCAGTTGCAAACTTCACTCCATACATATATATGGGGAGGTACTAGCTCCAACTCGGTTTTACAGTGAAAATTTCAGGAACTTCAAACCGGCACTTGGAAACAGACTGAGAAACCAGAGTAAAAGTTTCTCCTGCAACCCGTTCCCTTTGTGCTAGATGAACGAACGTCTCTCCACATGCTCAGTTCTGAGAGATTAGTGTTTTTGAAAGCCGTCCTTCACCTAGCTTGTTGGGAACACAAAGTTTCTTTTCAGTTGCAAACTCCACTCCATACATATATATGGGGAGGTACAAGCAGCAACTCGGTTTTACAGTGAAAACTGCAGGAACGTCAATCCGGCACTAGGAAACAGACTGAGAAACCAGAGTAAAGTTTCTCCTGCAACCCGTTCCCTTTCTGCTAGATGAACGAACGTCTCTCCACATGCTCAGTTCTGAGAGGTAAGTGTGTGTGAAAGCCGTACTTCACCTAGCTTGTTGGGAACACAAAGTTTCTTTTCAGTTGCAAACTCCACTCCATACATATATATGGGGAGGTACTAGCTCCAAATCGGTTTTACAGTGAAAACTGCTGGAACTTCAAACCGGCACTAGGAAACAGACTGAGAAACAAGATTAAAAGTTTCTCCTGCAACCCGTTCCCTTTGTGCTAGATGAACGAACGGCTCTCCACATGCTCAGTTCTGAAAGATGTGTGTGTGAAAGCCGTCCTTCACCTAGCTTGTTGGGAACACAAAGTTTCTTTTCAGTTGCAAACTCCACTCCATACATGTAAATGGGTGGTACTAGCTCCAACTCGGTTTTGCAGTGAAAACTGCAGGAACTTCAACCCGGCACTAGGAAACAGACTGAGAAACCAGAGTAAAAGTTTATTGTGCAACCCGTTCCCTTTGTGCTAAATGAACGAACGTCTCTCCACATGCTCAGTTCTGAGAGATAAGTGTGTGTGAAAGCCGTCCTTCACCTAGCTTGTTGGGAACACAAAGTTTCTTTTCAGTTGCAAACTCCACTCCATACATATATATGGGGAGGTACTAGCTCCAACTCGTTTTTACAGTGAAAACTGCAGGAACTTCAAACCGGCACTAGGAAACAGACTGAGAAACCAGAGTAAAATTTTCTCCTGCAATCCGTTCCCTTTGTGCTAGATGAACGAACGTCTCTCCACATGCTCAGTTATGAAAAAAGTGTTTGTTTGAAAGCCGTCCTTCACCTAGCTTGTTGGGAACACAAAGATTCTTTTCAGTTGCAAACTCCACTCCATACATATATATGGGGATCTACTAGCTCCAAATCGGTTTTACAGTGAAAACTGCAGGAACTTCAAACCGGCACTAGGAAACAGACTGAGAAACCAGATTAAAAGTTTCTCCTGTAACCCGTTCCCTTTCTGCTAGATGAACGAACGTCTCTCCACATGCTCAGTTCTGAGAGATAAGTGTGTGTGAAAGCCGTCCTTCACCTAGCTTGTTGGGAACACAAAGTTTCTTTTCAGTTGCAAACTCCACTCCATACATATATATGGGGAGGTACTAGCTCCAACTCGGTTTTACAGTGAAAACTGCAGGAACTTCAAACCGGCACTAGGAAACAGACTGAGAAACCAGAGTAAAAATTTCTCCTGCAACCCGTTCCCTTTGTGCTACATGAACGAACGTCTCTCCACATGCTCAGTTCTGAGAGATAAGTGTGTGTGAAAGCCGTCCTTCACCTAACTTGTTGGGAACACAAAGTTTCTTTTCAGTTGCAAACTCCACTCCATACATATATATGGGGAGGTACTAGCTCCAACTCGGTTTTACAGTGAAAACTGCAGGAAATTCAAACTGGCACTAGGAAACAGACTGAGAAACCAGAGTAAAAGTTTCTCCTGCAACCTGTTCCCTTTGTGCTAGATGAACGAACGTCTCTCCACATGCTCAGTTCTGAGAGATGTGTGTGTGTGAAAGCCGTACTTCAGCTAGCTTTTTGGGAACATAAAGATTCTTTTCATTTGTAAACTCCACTCCATACATATATATGGGGAGGTACTAGCTCCAACTCGGTTTTACAGTGAAAACAGCAGGAACTTCAAACCGGCACTAGGAAACAGACTGAGAAATCAGAGTAAAAGTTTCTCCTGCAAAACTTTCCCTTTGTGCTAGATGAACGAACGTCTCTCCACATGCTCAGTTCTGAGAGATAAGTGTGTGTGAAAGCCGTCCTTCACCTAGCTTGTTGGGAACACAAAGTTTCTTTTCAGTTGCAAACTCCACTCCATACATATATATGGGGAGGTACTAGCTGCAACTCGGTATTACAGTGAAAACTGCAGGAACTTCAAACCGGCACTAGGAAACAGACTGAGAATCCAGAGTAAAAGTTCCTCCTGCAACCCGTTCCCTTTCTGCTAGATGAACGAACGTCTCTCCACATGCTCAGTTCTGAGAGATAAGTGTGTGTGAAAGCCGTCCTTCACCTATCTTGTTGGGAACACAAAGTTACTTTTCATTTGCAAACTCCACTCCAAACATATATATGGGGAGGTACTAGCTCCAACTCGGTTTTACAGTGAAAACTGAAGGAACTTCAAACCGGCACTAGGAAACAGACTGAGAAACCAGAGTAAAATTTTCTACTGCAACCCGTTCCCTTTGTGCTAGATGAACGAAAGTCTCTCCACATGCTCAGTTCTGAGAGATAAGTGTGTGTGAAAGCCGTATTTCACCTAGCTTGTTGGGAACACAAAGTTTCTTTTCAGTTGCAAACTCCACTCCATACATATATATGGGGTGGTACTAGCTCCAAATCGGTTTTACATTGAAAACTGCTGGAACTTCAAACCGGCACTAGGAAACAGACTGAGAAACAAGAGTAAAAGTTTCTCCTGCAACCCGTTCCCCTTGTGCTAGATGAACGAACGTCTCTCCACATGCTCAGTTCTGAGAGATAAGTGTGTGTGAAAGCCGTCCTTCACCTAGCTTGTTGGGAACACAAAGTTTCTTTTCAGTCTCAAATCCACTCCATACATATATATGGGGAGGTACTAGCTCCAACTCGGTTTTACAGTGAAAACTGCAGGAACTTCAAACCGGCACTAGGAAACAGACTGAGAAACCAGAGTAAAAGTTTCTCCTGCAACCCGTTCCCTTTCTGCTAGATGAACGAACGTCTCTCCACATGCTCAGTTCTGAGAGATAAGTGTGTGTGAAAGCCGTCCTTCACCAGCTTGTTGGGAACACAAAGTTTCTTTTCAGTTGCAAACTCCACTCCATACATATATATGGGGAGGTACTAGCTGCAAATCGGTTTTACCGTGAAAACTGCAGGAACTTCAAACCGGCACTAGGAAACAGACTGAGAAACCAGAGTAAAGTTTCTCCTGCAAACCGTTCCCTTTATTCTAGATGAACGAACGTCTTTCCACATGCTCAGTTCTGAGAGATAAGTGTGTGTGAAAGCCGTCCTACACCTAAATTGTTGGGAACACAAAGTTTCTTTTCATTTGCAATCTCCACTCCATACATATATATGGGGAGGTACTAGCTCCAAATCGATTTTACAGTGAAAACTGCTGGAACTTCAAACCGGCACTGGGAAACAGACTGAGAAACAAGAGTAAAAGTTTCTCCTCAAACCCGTTCCATTTGTGCTAGATGAACGAACGGCTCTCCACATGCTCAGTTCTGAAAGATGTGTGTGTGTGAAAGCCGTCCTTCACCTAGCTTGTTGGGAACACAAAGTTTCTTTTCAGTTGCAAACTCCACTCCATACATGTAAATGGGTGGTACTAGCTCCAAATCGGTTTTACAGTGAAAACTGCAGGAACTTCAAACCGGCACTAGGAAACAGACTGAGAAACCAGAGTAAAAGTTTCTCCTGCAACCCGTTCCCTTTGTGCTAGATGAACGAACGTCTCTCCACATGCTCAGTTCTGAGAGATAAGTGTGTGTGAAAGCCGTCCATCACTTAGCTTGTTGGGAACACAAAGTTTCTTTTCAGTTGTAAACTCCACTCCATACATATATAAGGGGAGGTACTAGCTGCAACTCGGTTTTACAGTGAAAACTGCAGGAACTTCAAACCGGCACTAGGAAACAGACTGAGAAACCAGAGATAAAATTTCTCCTGCAACCAGTTCCCTTTCTGCTAGATGAACAAACGTCTCTCCACATGCTCAGTTCCGAGAGATAAGTGTGTGTGAAAGCCATCCTTCAACTAGATTGTGGGAACACAAAGTTTCTTTTCATTTGCAAACTCCACTCCATACATATATATGGGGAGGTACTAGCTCCAACTCGGTTTTACAGTGAAAACTGCTGGAACTTCAAACCGGCACTAGGAAACAGACTGAGAAACCAGAGTAAAATTTTCTCCTGCAACCCGTTCACTTTGTGCTAGATGAACGAACGTCTCTCCACATGCTCAGTTCTGAGAGATAAGTGTGTGTGAAAGCCGTCCTTCACCTAGCTTGTTGGGAACACAAAGTTTCTTTTCAGTTGCAAACTCCACTCCATACATATATATGGGGAGGTACTAGCTGCAACTCAGTTTTACAGTGAAAACTGCAGGAACTTCAAACCGGCACTAGGAAACAGACTGAGAATCCAGAGTAAAAGTTCCTCCTGCAACCCGTTCCCTTTGTGCCAGATGAACGAACGTCTCTCCACATGCTCAGTTCTGAGAGATAAGTGTGTGTGAAAGCCGTCCTTCACCTAGCTTGTTGGGAACACAAAGTTTCTTTTCAGTTGCAAACTTCACTCCATACATATATATGGGGAGGTACTAGCTCCAACTCGGTTTTACAGTGAAAATTTCAGGAACTTCAAACCGGCACTTGGAAACAGACTGAGAAACCAGAGTAAAAGTTTCTCCTGCAACCCGTTCCCTTTGTGCTAGATGAACGAACGTCTCTCCACATGCTCAGTTCTGAGAGATTAGTGTTTTTGAAAGCCGTCCTTCACCTAGCTTGTTGGGAACACAAAGTTTCTTTTCAGTTGCAAACTCCACTCCATACATATATATGGGGAGGTACAAGCAGCAACTCGGTTTTACAGTGAAAACTGCAGGAACGTCAATCCGGCACTAGGAAACAGACTGAGAAACCAGAGTAAAGTTTCTCCTGCAACCCGTTCCCTTTCTGCTAGATGAACGAACGTCTCTCCACATGCTCAGTTCTGAGAGGTAAGTGTGTGTGAAAGCCGTACTTCAACTAGCTTGTTGGGAACACAAAGTTTCTTTTCAGTTGCAAACTCCACTCCATACATATATATGGGGAGGTACTAGCTCCAAATCGGTTTTACAGTGAAAACTGCTGGAACTTCAAACCGGCACTAGGAAACAGACTGAGAAACAAGATTAAAAGTTTCTCCTGCAACCCGTTCCCTTTGTGCTAGATGAACGAACGGCTCTCCACATGCTCAGTTCTGAAAGATGTGTGTGTGAAAGCCGTCCTTCACCTAGCTTGTTGGGAACACAAAGTTTCTTTTCAGTTGCAAACTCCACTCCATACATGTAAATGGGTGGTACTAGCTCCAACTCGGTTTTGCAGTGAAAACTGCAGGAACTTCAACCCGGCACTAGGAAACAGACTGAGAAACCAGAGTAAAAGTTTCTTGTGCAACCCGTTCCCTTTGTGCTAAATGAACGAACGTCTCTCCACATGCTCAGTTCTGAGAGATAAGTGTGTGTGAAAGCCGTCCTTCACCTAGCTTGTTGGGAACACAAAGTTTCTTTTCAGTTGCAAACTCCACTCCATACATATATATGGGGAGGTACAAGCTCCAACTCGGTTTTACAGTGAAAACTGCAGGAACTTCAAACTGGCACTAGGAAACAGACTGAGAAACCAGAGTTAAAATTTCTCATGCAACCCGTTCTCTTTCTGCTAGATGAACGAACGTCTCTCCACATGCTCAGTTCCGAGAGATAAGTGTGTGTGAAAGCCGTCCTTCACCTAGATTGTGGGAACACAAAGTTTCTTTTCATTTGCAAACTCCACTCCATACATATATATGGGGAGGTACTAGCTCCAACTCGGTTTTACAGTGAAAACTGCTGGAAATTCAAACCAGGACTAGGAAACAGACTGAGAAACTAGAGTAAAATTTTCTCCTGCAACCCGTTCCCTTTGTGCTAGATGAACGAACGTCTCTCCACATGCTCAGTTCTGAAAGATGTGTGCGTGTGAAAGCCGTACTTCACCTAGCTTGTTGGGAACACAATGTTTCTTTTCAGTTGCAAACTCCATTCCATACATATATATGGGGAGGTACTAGCTCCAACTCGGTTTTACAGTGAAAACTGCAGGAACTTCAAACCGGCACTAGGAAACAGACTGAGAAACAAGACTAAAAGTTTCTCCTGCAACCCGTTCCCTTTGTGCCAGATGAACGAACGTCTCTCCACATGCTCAGTTCTGAGAGATAAGTGTGTGTGAAAGCCGTCCTTCACCTAGCTAGTTGGGAACACAAAGATTCTTTTCAGTTGCAAACTTCACTCCATACATATATATGGGGATGTACTACCTGCAACTCGGTTTTACAGTGAAAACTGCAGGAACTTCAAACCGGCACTAGGAAACAGACTGAGAAACCAGAGTAAAAGTTTCTCCTGCAACCCGTTCCCTTTGTGCTAGATGAACGAACGTCTCTCCACATGCTCAGTTCTGAGAGATTAGTGTGTTTGAAAGCCGTCCTTCACCTAGCTTGTTGGGAACACAAAGTTTCTTTTCAGTTGCAAACTCCACTCCATACATATATATGGGGAGGTACAAGCTGCAACTCGGTTTTACAGTGAAAACTGCAGGAACGTCAATCCGGCACAAGGAAACAGACTGAGAAACCAGAGTAAAGTTTCTCCTGCAACCCGTTCCCTTTCTGCTAGATGAACGAACGTCTCTCCACATGCTCAGTTCTGAGAGGTAAGTGTGTGTGAAAGCCGTACTTCACCTAGCTTGTTGGGAACACAAAGTTTCTTTTCAGTTGCAAACTCCACTCCATACATATATATGGGGAGGTACTAGCTCCAAATCGGTTTTACAGTGAAAACTGCTGGAACTTCAAACCGGCACTAGGAAACAGACTGAGAAACAAGAGTAAAAGTTTCTCCTGCAACCCGTTCCCTTTGTGCTAGATGAACGAACGGCTCTCCACATGCTCACTTCTGAAAGATGTGTGTGTGTGAAAGCCGTCCTTCACCTAGCTTGTTGGGAACACAAAGTTTCTTTTCAGTTGCAAACTCCACTCCATACATGTAAATGGGTGGTACTAGCTCCAACTCGGATTTGCAGTGAAAACTGCAGGAACTTCAACCCGGCACTAGGAAACAGACTGAGAAACCAGAGTAAAAGTTTCTCCTGCAACCCGTTCCCTTTGTGCTAGATGAACGAACGTCTCTCCACATGCTCAGTTCTGAGAGATAAGTGTGTGTGAAAGCCGTCCTTCAATTAGCTTGTTGGGAACACAAAGTTTCTTTTCAGTTGCAAACTCCACTCCATACATATATAAGGGGAGGTACTAGCTGCAACTCGCTTTTACAGTGAAAACTGCAGGAACTTCAAACTGGCACTAGGAAACAGACTGAGAAACCAGAGTTAAAATTTCTCCTGCAACCCGTTCCCTTTCTGCTAGATGAACGAACGTCTCTCCACATGCTCAGTTCCGAGAGATATGTGTGTGTGAAAGCCGTCCTTCACCTAGATTGTGGGAACACAAAGTTTCTTTTCATTTGCAAACTCCACTCCATACATATATATGGGGAGGTACTAGCTCCAACTAGGTTTAACAGTGAAAACTGCTGGAACTTCAAACCGGCACTAGGAAACAGACTGAGAAACTAGAGTAAAATTTTCTCCTGCAACCCGTTCCCTTTGTGCTAGATGAACGAACGTCTCTCCACATGCTCAGTTCTGAAAGATGTGTGCGTGTGAAAGCCGTACTTCACCTAGCTTGTTGGGAACACAATGTTACTTTTCAGTTGCAAACTCCATTCCATACATATATATGGGGAGGTACTAGCTCCAAATCGGTTTTACAGTGAAAACTGCAGGAACTTCAAACCGGCACTAGGAAACAGACTGAGAAACAAGAGTAAAAGTTTCACCTGCAACCCGTTCCCTTTGTGCTAGATGAACGAACGTCTCTCCACATGCTCAGTTCTGAGAGATAATTGTGTGTGAAAGCCGTCCTTCACCTAGCTAGTTGGGAACACAAAGTTTCTTTTTAGTTGCAAACTCCACTCCATACATATATATGGGGATGTACTACCTGCAACTCGGTTTTACAGTGAAAACTGCAGGAACTTCAAACCGGCACTAGGAAACAGACTGAGAAACCAGAGTAAAAGTTTCTCCTGCAACCCGTTCCCTTTGTGCTAGATGAACGAACGTCTCTCCACATGCTCAGTTCTGAGAGATAATTGTGTGTGAAAGCCGTCCTTCACCTAGCTTGTTGGGAACACAAAGTGTCTTTTCAGTTGCAAACTCCACTCCATACATATATATGGGGAGGTACTAGTTGCAACTCGGTTTTACAGTGAAAACTGCAGGATCTTCATACCGGCACTAGGAAACAGACTGAGAAACCAGAGTAAAAGTTTCTCCTGCAACCCGTTCCCTTTCTGCTAGATGAACGAACGTCTCTCCACATGCTCAGTTCTGAGAGATAAGTGTGTGTGAAAGCCGTCCTTCACCTAGCTTGTTGGGAACACAAAGTCTCTTTTCAGTTGCAAACTCCATTCAATACATATATATGGGGAGGTACTATCTCCAACCAGTTTTTACAGTGAAAACTGCAGGAACTTCAAACCGGCACTAGGAAACAGACTGAGAATCCAGAGTAAAAGTTTCTCCTGCAACCTGTTCCCTTTGTGCTAGATGAACGGAAGTCTCTCCACATGCTCAGTTCTGAGAGATGTGTGTGTGTGAAAGCCGTACTTCACCTAGCTTTTTTGGAACATAAAGTTTCTTTTCATTTGTAAACTCCACTCCATACATATATATGGGTAGGTAGTAGTTCCAACTCGGTTTTACAGTGAAAACTGCTGGAACTCAAACCAGCACTAGGAAACAGACTGAGAAACCAGAGTAAAACTTTCTCCTGCAACACGTTCCCTTTGTGCTAGATGAACGAACGTCTCTCCACATGCTCAGTTCTGAGAGATAAGTGTGTGTGAAAGCCATCCTTCACCAATTTTGTTGGGAACACAAAGTTTCTTTTCAGTTGCAAACTCCACTCCATACATATATATGGGGAGGTACTAGCTCCAAATCGGTTTTACAGTGAAAACTGCAGGAACTTCAAAACGGCACTAGGAAACAGACTGAGAAACCAGAGTAAAAGTTTCTCCTGCAACCCGTTCCCTTTGTGCTAGATGAACGAACGTCTCTCCACATGCTCAGTTCTGAGAGATAAGTGTGTGTGAAAGCTTTCCTTCACCTAGCTTGTTGGGAACACAAAGTTTCTTTTCAGTTGCAAACTCCACTCCATACATATATATGGGGAGGTACTTGCTCCAACCAGGTTTTACAGTGAAAACTGCAGGAACTTCAAACCGGCCTTAGGAAACAGACTGAGAAACCAGAGTAAAAGTTTCTCCTGCAACCTGTTCCTTTTGTGCTAGATGAACGAACGTCTCTCCACATGCTCAGTTCTGAGAGATGTGTGTGTGTGAAAGCCGTTCTTCACCTAGCTTTTTGGGAACATAAAGTTTCTTTTCATTTGTAAACTCCACTCCATACATATATATGGGGAGGTACTAGCTACAACTCGGTTTTACAGTGAAAACTGCTGGTACTTCAAACCGGCACTAGGAAACAGACTGAGAAAACAGAGTAAAAGTTTCTCCTGCAACCCGTTCCCTTTGTGCTAGATGAACGAACGTCTCTCCACATGCTCAGTTCTGAGAGATAAGTGTGTGTGAAAGCCGTCCTTCACCTAGATTGTTGGGAACACAAAGATTCTTTTCAGTTGCAAACTCCACTCCATACATATATATGGGGAGGTACTAGCTCCAAATCGGTTTTACAGTGATAACTGCAGGAACTTCAAACCGGCACTAGGAAACAGACTGAGAAACCAGAGTAAAAGTTTCTCCTGCAACCCGTTCCCTTTGTGCTAGATGAAGGAACGTCTCTCCACATGCTCAGTACTGAGAGATAAGTGTGTGTGAAAGCCGTCCTTCACCTAGCTTGTTGGGAACACAAAGTTTCTTTTCAGTTGCAAACTCCACTCCATACATATATATGGGGAGGTACTAGCTCCAACCAGGTTTTACAGTGAAAACTGCAGGAACTTCAAACCGGCACTAGGAAACAGACTGAGAAACCAGAGTAAAAGTTTCTCCTGGAACATGTTCCCTTTGTGCTAGATGAACGAACGTCTCTCCACATGCTAAGTTCTGAGAGATGTGTGTGTGTGAAAGCCGTCCTTCACCTAGCTTGTTGGGAACATAAAGTTTCTTTTCATTTGCAAACTCCACTCCATATATATATATGGGTAGGTACTAGCTCCAACTCGGTTTTACAGTGAAAACTGCAGGAACTTCAAACCGGCACTAGGAAACAGACTGAGAAACCAGAGTAAAAGTTTCTCCTGCAACCCGTTCCCTTTGTGCTAGATGAACGAACGTCTCTCCACATGCTCAGTTCTGAGAGATAAGTGTGTGTGAAAGCCGTCCTTCACCTAGCTTGTTGGGAACACAAAGTTTCTTTTCAGTTGCAAACTCCACTCCATACATATATATGGGGAGGTACTAGCTCCAACTCGATTTTACAGTGAAAATTTCAGGAACTTCAAACCGTCACTAGGAAACAGACTGAGAAACCAGAGTAAAAGTTTCTCCTGCAACCCGTTCCCTTTGTGCTAGATGAACGAACGTCTCTCCACATGCTCAGTTCTGAGAGATAATTGTGTGTGAAAGCCGTCCTTCACCTAGCTTGTTGGGAACACAAAGTGTCTTTTCAGTTGCAAACTCCACTCCATACATATATATGGGGAGGTACTAGTTGCAACTCGGTTTTACAGTGAAAACTGCAGGAACTTCATACCGGCACTAGGAAACAGACTGAGAAACCAGAGTAATAATTTCTCCTGCAACCCGTTCCCTTTCTGCTAGATGAACGAACGTCTCTCCACATGCTCAGTTCTGAGAGATAAGTGTGTGTGAAAGCCGTCCTTCACCTAGCTTGTTGGGAACACAAAGTCTCTTTTCAGTTGCAAACTCCATTCAATACATATATATGGGGAGGTACTATCTCCAACCAGTTTTTACAGTGAAAACTGCAGGAACTTCAAACCGGCACTAGGAAACAGACTGAGAATCCAGAGTAAAAGTTTCTCCTGCAACCTGTTCCCTTTGTGCTAGATGAACGAACGTCTCTCCACATGCTCAGTTCTGAGAGATGTGTGTGTGTGAAAGCCGTACCTCACGTAGCTTTTTGGGAACATAAAGTCTGTTTTCATTTGTAAACTGCACTCCATACATATATATGGGGAGGTACTAGCTCCAACTCGGTTTTACAGTGAAAACTGCTGGAACTTCTAACCAGCACTAGGAAACAGACTGAGAAACGAGAGTAAAAGTTTCTCCTGCAAACCGTTCCATTTGTGCTAGATGAACGAACGTCTCTCCACATGCTAAGTTCTGAGAGATAATTGTGTGTGAAAGCCGTCCTTCACTTAGCTTGTTGGGAATACAAAGTTTCTTTTCAGTTGCAAACTCCACTCCATACATATATATGGGGAGGTACTAGCTCCAACCAGGTTTTACAGTGAAAACTGCAGGAACTTCAAACCGGCACTAGGAAACAGACTGAGAAACCAGAGTAAAAGTTTCTCCTGCAACCCGTTCCCTTTGTGCTAAATGAACGAACGTCTCTCCACATGCTCAGTTCTGAGAGATAAGTGTGTGTGAAAGCCGTCCTTCACCTAGCTTGTTGGGAACACAAAGTTTCTTTTCAGTTGCAAACTCCAGTCCATACATATATATGGGGAGGTACTAGCTGCAACTCGGTTTTACAGTGAAAACTGCAGGAACTTCAAACAGGCACTAGGAAACAGACTGAGAAACCAGAGTAAAAGTTTCTCCTGCAACCCGTTCCATTTGTGCTAGATGAACGAACGTCTTTCCACATGCTCAGTTCTGAGAGATAAGTGTGTGTGAAAGCCGTCCTTCACCTAGCTTGTTGGGAACACAAAGTTTCTTTTCAGTTGCAAACTCCACTCCAAACATATATATTGTGAGGTACTAGCTGCAACTCGGTTTTACAGTGAAAACTGCAGGAACCTCAAACCGGCACTAGGAAACAGACTGAGAAGCCAGAGAAAAAGTTTCTCGTGCAACCCGTTCCTTTTCTGCTAGATGAACGAACGTCTCTCCACATGCTCAGTTCTGAGAGATGTGTGTGTGTGAAAGCCGTCCTTCACCTAGCTTGTTGGGAACACAAAGTTTCTTTTCATTTGTAAACTCCACTCCATACATATATATGGGTAGGTAGTAGCTCCAACTCGGTTTTACAGTGAAAACTGCTGGAACTCAAACCAGCACTAGGAAACAGACTGAG
This sequence comes from Camelus bactrianus, assembly GCF_048773025.1. NCBI lineage: Eukaryota > Metazoa > Chordata > Mammalia > Artiodactyla > Camelidae > Camelus > Camelus bactrianus. The sequence goes on along the minus strand of NW_027413946.1, from coordinate 2,651,809 downwards.
AAACCAGAGTAAATGTTTCTCCTGCAACCCGTTCCCTTTGTGCTAGATGAACGAACGTCTCTCCACATGCTCAGTTCTGAGAGATAAGTGTGTGTGAAAGCCATCCTTCACCTAGCTTGTTGCGAACACAAAGTTTCTTTTCAGTTGCAAACTCCACTCCATACATATATATGGGGAGGTACTAGCTCCAAATCGGTTTTACAGTGAAAACTGCAGGAACTTCAAAACGGCACTAGGAAACAGACTGAGAAACCAGAGTAAAAGTTTCTCCTGCAACCCGTTCCCTTTGTGCTAGATGAACGAACGTCTCTCCACATGCTCAGTTCTGAGAGATAAGTGTGTGTGAAAGCCGTCCTTCACCTAGATTGTTGGGAACACAAAGATTCTTTTCAGTTGCAAACTCCACTCCATACATATATATGGGGAGGTACTAGCTCCAAATCGGTTTTACAGTGAAAACTGCAGGAACTTCAAACCGGCACTAGGAAACAGACTGAGAAACCAGAGTAAAAGTTTCTCCTGCAACCCGTTCCCTTTGTGCTAGATGAAGGAACGTCTCTCCACATGCTCAGTACTGAGAGATAAGTGTGTGTGAAAGCCGTCCTTCACCTAGCTTGTTGGGAACACAAAGTTTCTTTTCAGTTGCAAACTCCACTCCATACATATATATGGGGAGGTACTAGCTCCAACCAGGTTTTACAGTGAAAACTGCAGGAACTTCAACCGGCACTAGGAAACAGACTGAGAAACCAGAGTAAAAGTTTCTCCTGGAACATGTTCCCTTTGTGCTAGATGAACGAACGTCTCTCCACATGCTAAGTTCTGAGAGATGTGTGTGTGTGAAAGCCGTACTTCACCTAGCTTGTTGGGAACATAAAGTTTCTTTTCATTTGCAAACTCCACTCCATACATATATATGGGTAGGTACTAGCTCCAACTCGGTTTTACAGTGAAAACTGCAGGAACTTCAAACCGGCACTAGGAAACAGACTGAGAAACCAGAGTAAAAGTTTCTCCTGCAACCCGTTCCTTTTGTGCTAGATGAACGAACGTCTCTCCACATGCTCAGTTCTGAGAGATATGTGTGTGTGAAAGCCGTGCTTCACCTAGCTTGTTGGGAACACAAAGTTTCTTTTCAGTTGCAAACTCCACTCCATACATATATATGGGGAGGTACTAGCTCCAACTCGATTTTACAGTGAAAATTTCAGGAACTTCAAACCGGCACTAGGAAACAGACTGAGAAACCAGAGTAAAAGTTTCTCCTGCAACCCGTTCCCTTTGTGCTAGATGAACGAACGTCTCTCCACATGCTCAGTTCTGAGAGATAAGTGTGTGTGAAAGCCGTCCTTCACCTAGCTTGTTGGGAACACAAAGTTTCTTTTCAGTTGCAAACTCCAATCCATAAATATATATGGGGAGGTACTAGCTCCAACTCGGTTTTACAGTGAAAACTGCAGGAACTTCAAACCGGCACTAGGAAACGGACTGAGAAACCAGAGTAAAAGTTTCTCCTGCAATCCGTTCCCTTTGTGCTAGATGAACGAACGTCTCTCCACATGCTCAGTTCTGAGAGATGTGTGTGTGTGAAAGCCGTCCTTCACCTAGCTTGTTGGGAACACAAAGTTCCTTTTTAGTTGCAAACTCCACTCCATACATATATATGGGGAGGTACTAGCTCCAACTCGGTTTTACAGTGAAAACTGCAGGAACTTCAAACCGGCACTAGGAAACAGACTGAGAAACCAGAGTAAATGTTTCTCCTGCAACCCGTTCCCTTTGTGCTAGATGAACGAACGTCTCTCCACATGCTCAGTTCTGAGAGATTGTGTGTGTGAAAGCCGTCCTTCACATAGCTTGTTGGGAACACAAAGTTTCTTTTCAGTTGCAAACTCCACTCCATACATATATATGGGGAGGTACTAGCTCCAACTCGGTTTTACAGTGAAAACTGCAGGAACTTCAAACCGGCACTAGGAAACAGACTGAGAAACCAGAGTAAAAGTTTCTCCTGCATCCCGTTCCCTTTCTGCTAGATGAACGAACGTCTCTCCACATGCTCAGTTCTGAGAGATAAGTGTGTGTGAAAGCCTTCCTTCACCTAGCTTGTTGGGAACACAAAGTTTCTTTTCAGTTGCAAACTCCACTCCTTACATATATATGGGGAGGTACTAGCTCCAACTCGGTTTTACAGTGAAAACTGCAGGAACTTCAAACCGGCACTAGGAAACAGACTGAGAAACCAGAGTAAAAGTTTCTCCTGCAACCCGTTCCATTTGTGCTAGATGAACGAACGTCTCTCCACATGCTCAGTTCTGAGAGTTGTGTGTGTGTGAAAGCCGTCCTTCAACTAGCTTGTTGAGAACACAAAGTTTCTTTCCAGTTGCAAACTACACTCCATACATATATATGGGGAGGTACTAGCTCCAACTCGGTTTTACAGTGAAAACTGCAGGAACTTCAAACCGGCACTAGGAAACAGACTGAGAAACCAGAGTAAAAGTTTCCCCTGCAACCCGTTCCCTTTCTGCTAGATGAACGAACGTCTCTCCACATGCTCAGTTCTGAGAGGTAATTGTGTGTGAAAGCCGTCATTCACCTAGCTTGTTGGGAACACAAAGTTTCTTTCCAGTTGCAAACTCCACTCCATACATATATATGGGGAGGTACTAGCTCCAACTCGGTTTTACAGTGAAAACTGCAGGAACTTCTAACTGGCACAAGGAAACAGACAGAGAAACCAGAGTAAAAGTTTCTCCTGCAACCCGTTCCGTTTGTGCTAGATGAACGAACGTCTCTCCACATGCTCCGTGCTGAGAGATAATTGTGTGTGAAAGCCGTCCTTCACTTAGCTTGTTGGGAACACAAAGTTTCTTTTCAGTTGCAAACTCCACTCCTTACATATATATGGGGAGGTACTAGCCCCAACCAGGTTTTACAGTGAAAACTGCAGAAACTTCAAAAAGGCACTAGGAAACAGACTGAGAAAACAGAGTAAAAGTTTCTCCTGCAACCCGTTCCCTTTGTGCTAGATGAACGAACGTCTCTCCACATGCTCAGTTCTGAGAGATAAGTGTGTGTGAAAGCCGTCATTCACCTAGCTTGTTGGGAACACAAAGTTTCTTTTCAGTTGCAAACTCCACTCCATACATATATATGGGGAGGTACTAGCTCCAACTCGGTTTTACAGTGAAAACTGCAGGAACTTCAAACCGGCACTAGGAAACAGACTGAGAAACCAGAGTAAAAGTTTCCCCTGCAACCCGTTCCCTTTGTGCTAGATGAACGAACGTCTCTCCACATGCTCAGTTCTGAGAGATGTGTGTGTGTGAAAGCCGTCCTTCACCTAGCTTTTTGGGAACACAAAGTTTCTTTCCAGTTGCAAACTCCACTCCATACATATATATGGGGAGGTACTAGCTCCAACTCGGTTTTACAGTGAAAACTGCAGGAACTTCAAATCGGTACTAGGAAACAGATTGAGAAACCAGAGTAAAAGTTTCTCCTGCAACCCGTTCCCTTTGTGCTAGATGAACGAACGTCTCTCCACATGCACAGTTCTGAGAGATAAGTGTGTGTGAAGCCGTCCTTCACCTAGCTTGTTGGGAACACAAAGTTTCTTTTCAGTTGCAAACTCCACTCCATACATATATATGGTGAGGTACAAGCTCCAACCAGGTTTTACAGTGAAAACTGCAGGAACTTCATACCGGCACTAGGAAACAGACTGAGAAACCAGAGTAAAAGTTTCTCCTGCAACCTTTTCCCTTTCTGCTAGATGAACGAACGTCTCTCCACATGCTCAGTTCTGAGAGATAAGTGTGTGTGAAAGCCGTCCTTCACCTAGCTTGTTGGGAACACAAAGATTCTTTTCAGTTGCAAACTCCACTCCATACATATATATGGGGAGGTACTAGCTCCAAATCGGTTTTACAGTGAAAACTGCAGGATCTTCAAACCGGCACTAGGAAATAGACTGAGAAACCAGAGTAAAAGTTTCTCCTGCAACCCGTTCCCTTTGTGCTAGATGAAGGAACGTCTCTCCACATGCTCAGTTCTGAGAGATAAGTGTGTGTGAAAGCCGTCCTTCACCTAGCTTGTTGGGAACACAAAGTTTCTTTTCAGTTGCAAACTCCACTCCATACATATATATGGGGAGGTACTAGCTCCAACCAGGTTTTACAGTGAAAACTGCAGGAACTTCAAACCGGCGTTAGGAAACAGACTGAGAAACCAGAGTAAAAGTTTCTCCTGCAACCTGTTCCCTTTGTGCTAGATGAACGAACGTCTCTCCACATGCTCAGTTCTGAGAGATAAGTGTGTTTGAAAGCCGTCATTCACTTAGCTTGTTGGGAACACAAAGTTACTTTTCAGTTGCAAACTCCACTCCATACATATATATGGGGAGGTACTAGCTCCAACTCGGATTTATAGTGAAAACTGCAGGAACATCAAACCGGCACTAGGAAACAGACTGAGAAACCAGAGTAAAAGTTTCTCCTGCAACCCGTTCCCTTTGTGCTAGATGAACGAACGTCTCTTCACATGCTCAGTTCTGAGAGATGTGTGTGTGTGAAAGCCGTACTTCACCTAGCTTGTTGGGAACACAAAGTTTCTTTTCAGTTGCAAACTCCACTCCATACATATATATGGGGAGGTACTAGCTCCAACTCGGTTTTACAGTGAAAACTGCAGGAACTTCAAACCGGCGTTAGGAAACAGACTGAGAAACCAGAGTAAAAGTTTCTCTTGCAACCCGTTCCCTTTGTGCTAGATGAACGAACCTCTCTCCACATGCTCAGTTCTGAGAGATAAGTGTGTGTGAATGCCGTCCTTCACCTAGCTTGTTGGGAACACAAAGTTTCTTTTCAGTTGCAAACCCCACTCCATACATATATATGGGGAGGTACTAGCTCCAACTCGGTTTTACAGTGAAAACTGCAGGAACTTCAAACCGGCACTAGGAAACAGACTGAGAAACCAGAGTAAAAGTTTCTCCTGCAAACCGTTCCCTTTGTGCTAGATGAACGAACGTCTCTCCACATGCTCAGTTCTGAGAGATGTGTGTGTGTGAAAGCCGTCCTTCACCTAGCTTGTTGGGAACACAAAGTTTCTTTTTAGTTGCAAACTCCACTCCTTACATATATATGGGGAGGTACTAGCTCCAACTCGGGTTTACAGTGAAAACTGCAGGAACTTCATACCGGCACTAGGAAACAGACTGAGAAACCAGAGTAAAAGTTTCTCCTGCAACCCGTTCCATTTGTGCTAGATGAACGAACGTCTCTCCACATGCTCAGTTCTGAGAGTTTTGTGTGTGTGAAAGCCGTCCTTCACCTAGCTTGTTGGGAACACAAAGTTTCTTTCCAGTAGCAAACTCCATTCCATACATATATATGGGGAGGTACTAGCTCCAACCAGGTTTTACATTGAAAACTGCAGGAACTTCAAACCGGCACTAGGAAACAGACTGAGAAACCAGAGTAAAAGTTTCTCCTGCAACCTGTTCCCTTTGTGCTAGATGAACGAACGTCTCTCCACATGCTCAGTTCTGAGAGATGTGTGTGTGTGAAAGCCGTCCTTCACCTAGCTTTTTGGGAACATAAAGTTTCTTTTAATTTGTAAACTCCACTCCATACATATATATGGGGAGGTACTAGCTCCAACTCGGTTTTACAGTGAAAACTGCAGGAACTTCAAACCGGCACTAGGAAACAGACTGAGAAACCAGAGTAAAAGTTTCTCCTGCAACCCGTTCCCTTTGTGCTAGATGAACGAACGTCTCTCCACATGCTCAGTTCTGAGAGATAAATGAGTGTGAAAGCCGTCCTTCATCTAGCTTTGGGAACACAAAGTTTCTTTTCAGTTGCAAATTCCACTCCATACATATATATGGATAGGAACTAGCTGCAAATCGGTTTTACAGTGAAAACTGCAGGAACTTCAAACCGGCACTAGGAAACAGACTGAGAAACCAGAGTAAAAGTTTCTCCTTCAACCTGTTCCCTTTGTGCTAGATGAACGAACGTCTCTCCACATGCTCAGTTCTGAGAGAGAAGTGTGTGTGAAAGCCGTCCTTCACCTAGCTTGTTGGGAACACAAAAATTCTTTTCAGTTGCAAACTCCACTCCATAAATATATATGGGGAGGTACTAGCTATAACCAGGTTTTACAGTGAAAACTGCAGGAACTTCAAACCGGCACTAGGAAACAGACTGAGAAACCAGAGTAAAAGTTTCCCCTGCAACCCGTTCCCTTTGTGCTAGATGAACGAACGTCTCTCCACATGCTCAGTTCTGAGAGATGTGTGTGTGTGAAAGCCGTCCTTCACCTAGCTTTTTGGGAACACAAAGTTTCTTTCCAGTTGCAAACTCCACTCCATACATATATATGGGGAGGTTCTAGCTCCAACTCGGTTTTACATTGAAAACTGCAGGAACTTCAAATCGGTACTAGGAAACAGACTGAGAAACCAGAGTAAAAGTTTCTCCTGCAACCCGTTCCCTTTGTGCTAGATGAACGAACGTCTCTCCACATGCTCAGTGCTGAGAGATAAGTGTGTGTGAAGCCGTCCTTCACCTAGCTTGTTGGGAACACAAAGTTTCTTTTCAGTTGCAAACTCCACTCCATACATATATATGGTGAGGTACTAGCTCCAACCAGGTTTTACAGTGAAAACTGCAGGAACTTCATACCGGCACTAGGAAACAGACTGAGAAACCAGAGTAAAAGTTTCTCCTGCAACCTTTTCCCTTTCTGCTAGATGAACGAACGTCTCTCCACATGCTCAGTTCTGAGAGATAAGTGTGTGTGAAAGCCGTCATTCACCTAGCTTGTTGGGAACACAAAGATTCTTTTCAGTTGCAAACTCCACTCCATACATATATATGGGGAGGTACTAGCTCCAAATCGGTTTTACAGTGAAAACTGCAGGAACTTCAAACCGGCACTAGGAAACAGACTGAGAAACCAGAGTAAAAGTTTCTCCTGCAACCCGTTCCCTTTGTGCTAGATGAACGAACGTCTCTCCACATGCTCAGTTCTGAGAGATAAGTGTGTGTGAAAGCCGTCCTTCACCTAGCTTGTTGGGAACACAAAGTTTCTTTTCAGTTGCAAACTCTACTCCATACATATATATGGGGAAGTACTAGCTCCACCCAGGTTTTACAGTGAAAACTGCAGGAACTTCAAACTGGCACTAGGAAACAGACTGAGAAACCAGAGTAAATGTTTCTCCTGCACCCTGTTCCCTTTGTGCTAGATGAACGAACGTCTCTCCACATGCTCAGTTCTGAGAGATGTGTGTGTGTGAAAGCCGTCCTTCACCTAGCATTTTGGGAACATAAAGTTTCTTTTCATTTGTAAACTCCACTCCATACATATATATGGGGAGGTACTAGCTCCAAATCGGTTTTACAGTGAAAACTGCAGGATCTTCAAACCGGCACTATGAAATAGACTGAGAAACCAGAGTAAAAGTTTCTCCTGCAACCCGTTCCCTTTGTGCTAGATGAAGGAACGTCTCTCCACATGCTCAGTTCTGAGAGATAAGTGTGTGTGAAAGCCGTCCTTCACCTAGCTTTTTGGGAACACAAAGTTTCTTTTCAGTTGCAAACTCCACTCCATACATATATATGGGGAGGTGCTAGCTCCAAACAGGTTTTACAGTGAAAACTGCAGGAACTTCAAACCGGCACTAGGAAACAGACTGAGAAACCAGAGTAAAAGTTTCTCCTGCAACCTGTTCCCTTTGTGCTAGATGAACGAACGTCTCTCCACATGCTCAGTTCTGAGAGATAAGTGTGTGTGAAAGCCGTCCTTCACTTAGCTTGTTGGGAACACAAAGTTACTTTTCAGTTGCAAACTCCACTCCATACATATATATGGGGAGGTACTAGCTCCAACTCGGATTTACAGTGAAAACTGCAGGAACATCAAACCGGCACTAGGAAACAGACTGAGAAACCAGAGTAAAAGTTTCTCCTGCAACCCGTTCCCTTTGTGCTAGATGAACGAACGTCTCTTCACATGCTCAGTTCTGAGAGATGTGTGTGTGTGAAAGCCGTCCTTCACCTAGCTTGTTGGGAACACAAAGTTTCTTTTCAGTTGCAAACTCCACTCCATACATATATATGGGGAGGTACTAGCTCCAACACGGTTTTACAGTGAAAACTGCAGGAACTTCAAACCGGCACTAGGAAACAGACTGAGAAACCAGAGAAAAAGTTTCTCCTGCAACCCGTTCCCTTTGTGCTAGATGAACGAACCTCTCTCCACATGCTAAGTTCTGAGAGATAAATGAGTGTGAAAGCCGTCCTTCATCTAGCTTTGGGAACACAAAGTTTCTTTTCAGTTGCAAACTCCACTCCATACATATATATGGAGAGGAACTAGCTGCAAATCGGTTTTACAGGGAAAACTGCAGGAACTTCAAAACGGCACCAGGAAACAGACTGAGAAACCAGAGTAAAAGTTTCTCCTGCAACCTGTTCCCTTTGTGCTAGATGAACGAACGTCTCTCCACATGCTCAGTTCTGAGAGATAAGTGTGTGTGAAAGCCGTCCTTCACCTTGCTTGTTGGGAACACAAAGATTCTTTTCAGTTGCAAACTCCACTCCATACATATATATGGGGAGGTACTAGCTCCAAAAGGTTTTACAGTGAAAACTGCAGGATCTTCAAACCGGCACTAGGAAATAGACTGAGAAACCAGAGTAAAAGTTTCTCCTGCAACCCGTTCCCTTTGTGCTAGATGAAGTAACGTCTCTCCACATGCTCAGTTCTGAGAGATAAGTGTGTGTGAAAGCCGTCCTTCACCTAGCTTGTTGGGAACACAAAGTTTCTTTTCAGTTGCAAACTCCACTCCATACATATATATGGGGAGGTACTAGCTCCAACCAGGTTTTACAGTGAAAACTGCAGGAACTTCAAACCGGCACTAGGAAACAGACTGAGAAACCAGAGTAAAAGTTTCTCCTGCAACCTGTTCCCTTTGTGCTAGATGAACGAACGTCTCTCCACATGCTCAGTTCTGAGAGATAAGTGTGTGTGAAAGCCGTCCTTCACTTAGCTTGTTGGGAACACAAAGTTACTTTTCAGTTGTAAACTCCACTCCATACATATATATGGGGAGGTACTAGCTCCAACTCGGATTTACAGTGAAAACTGCAGGAACATCAAACCGGCACTAGGAAACAGACTGAGAAACCAGAGTAAAAGTTTCTCCTGCAACCCGTTCCCTTTGTGCTAGATGAACGAACGTCTCTTCACATGCTCAGTTCTGAGAGATGTGTGTGTGTGAAAGCCGTCCTTCACCTAGCTTGTTGGGAACACAAAGTTTCTTTTCAGTTGCAAACTCCACTCCATACATATATATGGGGAGGTACAAGCTCCAACTCGGTTTTACAGTGAAAACTGCAGGAACTTCAAACCGGCGTTTGGAAACAGACTGAGAAACCAGAGTAAAAGTTTCTCCTGCAACCCGTTCCCTTTGTGCTAGATGAACGAACCTCTCTCCACATGCTCAGTTCTGAGAGATAAGTGTGTGTGAAAGCCGTCCTTCACCTAGCTTGTTGGGAACACAAAGTTTCTTTTCAGTTGCAAACTCCACTCCATACATATATATGGGGAGGTACTAGCTCCAACTCCGTTTTACAGTGAAAACTTCAGGAACTTCAAACCGGCACTAGGAAACAGACTGAGAAACCAGAGTAAAAGTTTCTCCTGCAAACCGTTCCCTTTGTGCTAGATGAACGAACGTCTCTCCACATGCTCAGTTCTGAGAGATGTGTGTGTGTGAAAGCCGTCCTTCACCTAGCTTGTTGGGAACACAAAGTTTCTTTTCAGTTGCAAACTCCACTCCTTACATATATATGGGGAGGTACTAGCTCCAACTCGGTTTTACAGTGAAAACTGCAGGAACTTCATACCGGCACTAGGAAACAGACTGAGAAACCAGAGTAAAAGTTTCTCCTGCAACCCGTTCCATTTGTGCTAGATGAACGAACGTCTCTCCACATGCTCAGTTCTGAGAGTTTTGTGTGTGTGAAAGCCGTCCTTCACCTAGCTTGTTGGGAACACAAAGTTTCTTTCCAGTAGCAAACTCCATTCCATACATATATATGGGGAGGTACTAGCTCCAACCAGGTTTTACAGTGAAAACTGCAGGAACTTCAAACCGGCACTAGGAAACAGACTGAGAAACCAGAGTAAAAGTTTCTCCTGCAACCTGTTCCCTTTGTGCTAGATGAACGAACGTCTCTCCACATGCTCAGTTCTGAGAGATGTGTGTGTGTGAAAGCCGTCCTTCACCTAGCTTTTTGGGAACATAAAGTTTCTTTTAATTTGTAAACTCCACTCCATACATATATATGGGGAGGTACTAGCTCCAACTCGGTTTTACAGTGAAAACTGCAGGAACTTCAAACCGGCACTAGGAAACAGACTGAGAAACCAGAGTAAAAGTTTCTCCTGCAACCCGTTCCCTTTGTGCTAGATGAACGAACGTCTCTCCACATGCTCAGTTCTGAGAGATAAATGAGTGTGAAAGCCGTCCTTCATCTAGCTTTGGGAACACAAAGTTTCTTTTCAGTTGCAAATTCCACTCCATACATATATATGGAGAGGAACTAGCTGCAAATCGGTTTTACAGTGAAAACTGCAGGAACTTCAAACCGGCACTAGGAAACAGACTGAGAAACCAGAGTAAAAGTTTCTCCTGCAACCTGTTCCCTTTGTGCTAGATGAACGAACGTCTCTCCACATGCTCAGTTCTGAGAGAGAAGTGTGTGTGAAAGCCGTCCTTCACCTAGCTTGTTGGGAACACAAAAATTCTTTTCAGTTGCAAACTCCACTCCATAAATATATATGGGGAGGTACTAGCTCCAAACAGGTTTTACAGTGAAAACTGCAGGAACTTCAAACCGGCACTAGGAAACAGTCTGAGAAACCAGAGTAAAAGTTTCCCCTGCAACCCGTTCCCTTTGTGCTAGATGAACGAACGTCTCTCCACATGCTCAGTTCTGAGAGATGTGTGTGTGTGAAAGCCGTCCTTCACCTAGCTTTTTGGGAACACAAAGTTTCTTTCCAGTTGCAAACTCCACTCCATACATATATATGGGGAGGTACTAGCTCCAACTCGGTTTTACATTGAAAACTGCAGGAACTTCAAATCGGTACTAGGAAACAGACTGAGAAACCAGAGTAAAAGTTTCTCCTGCAACCCGTTCCCTTTGTGCTAGATGAACGAACGTCTCTCCACATGCTCAGTGCTGAGAGATAAGTGTGTGTGAAGCCGTCCTTCACCTAGCTTGTTGGGAACACAAAGTTTCTTTTCAGTTGCAAACTCCACTCCATACATATATATGGTGAGGTACTAGCTCCAACCATGTTTTACAGTGAAAACTGCAGGAACTTCATACCGGCACTAGGAAACAGACTGAGAAACCAGAGTAAAAGTTTCTCCTGCAACCTTTTCCCTTTCTGCTAGATGAACGAACGTCTCTCCACATGCTCAGTTCTGAGAGATAAGTGTGTGTGAAAGCCGTCATTCACCTAGCTTGTTGGGAACACAAAGATTCTTTTCAGTTGCAAACTCCACTCCATACATATATATGGGGAGGTACTAGCTCCAAATCGGTTTTACAGTGAAAACTGCAGGAACTTCAAACCGGCACTAGGAAACAGACTGAGAAACCAGAGTAAAAGTTTCTCCTGCAACCTTTTCCCTTTCTGCTAGATGAACGAACGTCTCTCCACATGCTCAGTTCTGAGAGATAAGTGTCTGTGAAAGCCGTCATTCACCTAGCTTGTTGGGAACACAAAGATTCTTTTCAGTTGCAAACTCCACTCCATACATATATATGGGGAGGTACTAGCTCCAAATCGGTTTTACAGTGAAAACTGCAGGAACTTCAAACCGGCACTAGGAAACAGACTGAGAAACTAGAGTAAAAGTTTCTCCTGCAACCCGTTCCCTTTGTGCTAGATGAACGAACGTCTCTCCACATGCTCAGTGCTGAGAGATAAGTGTGTGTGAAGCCGTCCTTCACCTAGCTTGTTCGGAACACAAAGTTTCTTTTCAGTTGCAAACTCCACTCCATACATATATATGGTGAGGTACTAGCTCCAACCAGGTTTTACAGTGAAAACTGCAGGAACTTCATACCGGCACTAGGAAACAGACTGAGAAACCAGAGTAAAAGTTTCTCCTGCAACCTTTTCCCTTTCTGCTAGATGAACGAACGTCTCTCCACATGCTCAGTTCTGAGAGATAAGTGTGTGTGAAAGCCGTCATTCACCTAGCTTGTTGGGAACACAAAGATTCTTTTCAGTTGCAAACTCCACTCCATACATATATATGGGGAGGTACTAGCTCCAAATCGGTTTTACAGTGAAAACTGCAGGAACTTCAAACCGGCACTAGGAAACAGACTGAGAAACCAGAGTAAAAGTTTCTCCTGCAACCCGTTCCCTTTGTGCTAGATGAACGAACGTCTCTCCACATGCTCAGTTCTGAGAGATAAGTGTGTGTGAAAGCCGTCCTTCACCTAGCTTGTTGGGAACACAAAGTTTCTTTTCAGTTGCAAACTCTACTCCATACATATATATGGGGAAGTACTAGCTCCACCCAGGTTTTACAGTGAAAACTGCAGGAACTTCAAACTGGCACTAGGAAACAGACTGAGAAACCAGAGTAAATGTTTCTCCTGCACCCTGTTCCCTTTGTGCTAGATGAACGAACGTCTCTCCACATGCTCAGTTCTGAGAGATGTGTGTGTGTGAAAGCCGTCCTTCACCTAGCATTTTGGGAACATAAAGTTTCTTTTCATTTGTAAACTCCACTCCATACATATATATGGGGAGGTACTAGCTCCAAATCGGTTTTACAGTGAAAACTGCAGGATCTTCAAACCGGCACTAGGAAATAGACTGAGAAACCAGAGTAAAAGTTTCTCCTGCAACCCGTTCCCTTTGTGCTAGATGAAGGAACGTCTCTCCACATGCTCAGTTCTGAGAGATAAGTGTGTGTGAAAGCCGTCCTTCACCTAGCTTTTTGGGAACACAAAGTTTCTTTTCAGTTGCAAACTCCACTCCATACATATTTATGGGGAGGTGCTAGCTCCAAACAGGTTTTACAGTGAAAACTGCAGGAACTTCAAACCGGCACTAGGAAACAGACTGAGAAACCAGAGTAAAAGTTTCTCCTGCAACCTGTTCCCTTTGTGCTAGATGAACGAACGTCTCTCCACATGCTCAGTTCTGAGAGATAAGTGTGTGTGAAAGCCGTCCTTCACTTAGCTTGTTGGGAACACAAAGTTACTTTTCAGTTGCAAACTCCACTCCATACATATATATGGGGAGGTACTAGCTCCAACTCGGATTTACAGTGAAAACTGCAGGAACATCAAACCGGCACTAGGAAACAGACTGAGAAACCAGAGTAAAAGTTTCTCCTGCAACCCGTTCCCTTTGTGCTAGATGAACGAACGTCTCTTCACATGCTCAGTTCTGAGAGATGTGTGTGTGTGAAAGCCGTCCTTCACCTAGCTTGTTGGGAACACAAAGTTTCTTTTCAGTTGCAAACTCCACTCCATACATATATATGGGGAGGTACTAGCTCCAACTCGGTTTTACAGTGAAAACTGCAGGAACTTCAAACCGGCACTAGGAAACAGACTGAGAAACCAGAGAAAAAGTTTCTCCTGCAACCCGTTCCCTTTGTGCTAGATGAACGAACCTCTCTCCACATGCTAAGATCTGAGAGATAAATGAGTGTGAAAGCCGTCCTTCATCTAGCTTTGGGAACACAAAGTTTCTTTTCAGTTGCAAACTCCACTCCATACATATATATGGAGAGGAACTAGCTGCAAATCGGTTTTACAGGGAAAACTGCAGGAACTTCAAAACGGCACCAGGAAACAGACTGAGAAACCAGAGTAAAAGTTTCTCCTGCAACCTGTTCCCTTTGTGCTAGATGAACGAACGTCTCTCCACATGCTCAGTTCTGAGAGATAAGTGTGTGTGAAAGCCGTCCTTCACCTTGCTTGTTGGGAACACAAAGATTCTTTTCAGTTGCAAACTCCACTCCATACATATATATGGGGAGGTACTAGCTCCAAATCGGTTTTACAGTGAAAACTGCAGGATCTTCAAACCGGCACTAGGAAATAGACTGAGAAACCAGAGTAAAAGTTTCTCCTGCAACCCGTTCCCTTTGTGCTAGATGAAGGAACGTCTCTCCACATGCTCAGTTCTGAGAGATAAGTGTGTGTGAAAGCCGTCCTTCACCTAGCTTGTTGGGAACACAAAGTTTCTTTTCAGTTGCAAACTCCACTCCATACATATATATGGGGAGGTACTAGCTCCAACCAGGTTTTACAGTGAAAACTGCAGGAACTTCAAACCGGCACTAGGAAACAGACTGAGAAACCAGAGTAAAAGTTTCTCCTGCAACCTGTTCCCTTTGTGCTAGATGAACGAACGTCTCTCCACATGCTCAGTTCTGAGAGATAAGTGTGTGTGAAAGCCGTCCTTCACTTAGCTTGTTGGGAACACAAAGTTACTTTTCAGTTGCAAACTCCACTCCATACATATATATGGGGAGGTACTAGCTCCAACTCGGATTTACAGTGAAAACTGCAGGAACATCAAACCGGCACTAGGAAACAGACTGAGAAACCAGAGTAAAAGTTTCTCCTGCAACCCGTTCCCTTTGTGCTAGATGAACGAACGTCTCTTCACATGCTCAGTTCTGAGAGATGTGTGTGTGTGAAAGCCGTCCTTCACCTAGCTTGTTGGGAACACAAAGTTTCTTTTCAGTTGCAAACTCCACTCCATACATATATATGGGGAGGTACAAGCTCCAACTCGGTTTTACAGTGAAAACTGCAGGAACTTCAAACCGGCGTTTGGAAACAGACTGAGAAACCAGAGTAAAAGTTTCTCCTGCAACCCGTTCCCTTTGTGCTAGATGAACGAACCTCTCTCCACATGCTCAGTTCTGAGAGATAAGTGTGTGTGAAAGACGTCCTTCACCTAGCTTGTTGGGAACACAAAGTTTCTTTTCAGTTGCAAACTCCAATCCATACATATATATGGGGAGGTACTAGCTCCAACTCGGTTTTACAGTGAAAACTTCAGGAACTTCAAACCGGCACTAGGAAACAGACTGAGAAACCAGAGTAAAAGTTTCTCCTGCAAACCGTTCCCTTTGTGCTAGATGAACGAACGTCTCTCCACATGCTCAGTTCTGAGAGATGTGTGTGTGTGAAAGCCGTCCTTCACCTAGCTTGTTGGGAACACAAAGTTTCTTTACAGTTGCAAACTCCACTCCTTACATATATATGGGGAGGTACTAGCTCCAACTCGGTTTTACAGTGAAAACTGCAGGAACTTCATACCGGCACTAGGAAACAGACTGAGAAACCAGAGTAAAAGTTTCTCCTGCAACCCGTTCCATTTGTGCTAGATGAACGAACGTCTCTCCACATGCTCAGTTCTGAGAGTTTTGTGTGTGTGAAAGCCGTCCTTCACCTAGCTTGTTGGGAACACAAAGTTTCTTTCCAGTAGCAAACTCCATTCCATACATATATATGGGGAGGTACTAGCTCCAACCAGGTTTTACAGTGAAAACTGCAGGAACTTCAAACCGGCACTAGGAAACAGACTGAGAAACCAGAGTAAAAGTTTCTCCTGCAACCTGTTCCCTTTGTGCTAGATGAACGAACGTCTCTCCACATGCTCAGTTCTGAGAGATGTGTGTGTGTGAAAGCCGTCCTTCACCTAGCTTTTTGGGAACATAAAGTTTCTTTTAATTTGTAAACTCCACTCCATACATATATATGGGGAGGTACTAGCTCCAACTCGGTTTTACAGTGAAAACTGCAGGAACTTCAAACCGGCACTAGGAAACAGACTGAGAAACCAGAGTAAAAGTTTCTCCTGCAACCCGTTCCCTTTGTGCTAGATGAACGAACGTCTCTCCACATGCTCAGTTCTGAGAGATAAATGAGTGTGAAAGCCGTCCTTCATCTAGCTTTGGGAACACAAAGTTTCTTTTCAGTTGCAAATTCCACTCCATACATATATATGGAGAGGAACTAGCTGCAAATCGGTTTTACAGTGAAAACTGCAGGAACTTCAAACCGGCACTAGGAAACAGACTGAGAAACCAGAGTAAAAGTTTCTCCTGCAACCTGTTCCCTTTGTGCTAGATGAACGAACGTCTCTCCACATGCTCAGTTCTGAGAGAGAAGTGTGTGTGAAAGCCGTCCTTCACCTAGCTTGTTGGGAACACAAAAATTCTTTTCAGTTGCAAACTCCACTCCATAAATATATATGGGGAGGTACTAGCTCCAAACAGGTTTTACAGTGAAAAGTGCAGGATCTTCAAACCGGCACTAGGAAACAGACTGAGAAACCAGAGTAAAAGTTTCCCCTGCAACCCGTTCCCTTTGTGCTAGATGAACGAACGTCTCTCCACATGCTCAGTTCTGAGAGATAAGTGTGTGTGAAAGCCGTCCTTCACCTAGCTTTTTGGGAACACAAAGTTTCTTTCCAGTTGCAAACTCCACTCCATACATATATATGGGGAGGTACTAGCTCCAACTCGGTTTTACATTGAAAACTGCAGGAACTTCAAATCGGTACTAGGAAACAGACTGAGAAACCAGAGTAAAAGTTTCTCCTGCAACCCGTTCCCTTTTTGCTAGATGAACGAACGTCTCTCCACATGCTCAGTGCTGAGAGATAAGTGTGTGTGAAGCCGTCCTTCACCTAGCTTGTTGGGAACACAAAGTTTCTTTTCAGTTGCAAACTCCACTCCATACATATATATGGTGAGGTACTAGCTCCAACCATGTTTTACAGTGAAAACTGCAGGAACTTCATACCGGCACTAGGAAACAGACTGAGAAACCAGAGTAAAAGTTTCTCCTGCAACCTTTTCCCTTTCTGCTAGATGAACGAACGTCTCTCCACATGCTCAGTTCTGAGAGATAAGTGTGTGTGAAAGCCGTCATTCACCTAGCTTGTTGGGAACACAAAGATTCTTTTCAGTTGCAAACTCCACTCCATACATATATATGGGGAGGTACTAGCTCCAAATCGGTTTTACAGTGAAAACTGCAGGAACTTCAAACCGGCACTAGGAAACAGACTGAGAAACCAGAGTAAAAGTTTCTCCTGCAACCTTTTCCCTTTCTGCTAGATGAACGAACGTCTCTCCACATGCTCAGTTCTGAGAGATAAGTGTCTGTGAAAGCCGTCATTCACCTAGCTTGTTGGGAACACAAAGATTCTTTTCAGTTGCAAACTCCACTCCATACATATATATGGGGAGGTACTAGCTCCAAATCGGTTTTACAGTGAAAACTGCAGGAACTTCAAACCGGCACTAGGAAACAGACTGAGAAACCAGAGTAAAAGTTTCTCCTGCAACCCGTTCCCTTTGTGCTAGATGAACGAACGTCTCTCCACATGCTCAGTTCTGAGAGATAAGTGTGTGTGAAAGCCGTCATTCACCTAGCTTGTTGGGAACACAAAGATTCTTTTCAGTTGCAAACTCCACTCCATACATATATATGGGGAGGTACTAGCTCCAAATCGGTTTTACAGTGAAAACTGCAGGAACTTCAAACCGGCACTAGGAAACAGACTGAGAAACCAGAGAAAAAGTTTCTCCTGCAACCCGTTCCCTTTGTGCTAGATGAAGGAACGTCTCTCCACATGCTCAGGTCTGAGAGATAAGTGTGTGTGAAAGCCGTACTTCACCTAGCTTGTTGGGAACACAAAGCTTCTTTTCAGTTGCAAACTCCACTCCATACATATATATGGGGAGGTACTAGCTCCAACTCGGATTTACAGTGAAAACTGCAGGAACATCAAACCGGCACTAGGAAACAGACTGAGAAACCAGAGTAAATGTTTCTCCTGCAACCCGTTCCCTTTGTGCTAGATGAACGAACGTCTCTTCACATGCTCAGTTCTGAGAGATGTGTGTGTGTGAAAGCCGTCCTTCACCTAGCTTGTTGGGAACACAAAGTTTCTTTTCAGTTGCAAACTCCACTCCATACATATATATGGGGAGGTACTAGCTCCAACTCGGTTTTACAGTGAAAACTGCAGGAACTTCAAACCGGCACTAGGAAACAGACTGAGAAACCAGAGAAAAAGTTTCTCCTGCAACCCGTTCCCTTTGTGCTAGATGAACGAACCTCTCTCCACATGCTAAGTTCTGAGAGATAAATGAGTGTGAAAGCCGTCCTTCATCTAGCTTTGGGAACACAAAGTTTCTTTTCAGTTGCAAACTCCACTCCATACATATATATGGAGAGGAACTAGCTGCAAATCGGTTTTACAGTGAAAACTGCAGGAACTTCAAAACGGCACCAGGAAACAGACTGAGAAACCAGAGTAAACGTTTCTCCTGCAACCTGTTCCCTTTGTGCTAGATGAACGAACGTCTCTCCACATGCTCAGTTCTGAGAGATAAGTGTGTGTGAAAGCCGTCCTTCACCTTGCTTGTTGGGAACACAAAGATTCTTTTCAGTTGCAAACTCCACTCCATACATATATATGGGGAGGTACTAGCTCCAAATCGGTTTTACAGTGAAAACTGCAGGATCTTCAAACCGGCACTAGGAAATAGACTGAGAAACCAGAGTAAAAGTTCCTCCTGCAACCCGTTCCCTTTGTGCTAGATGAAGGAACGTCTCTCCACATGCTCAGTTCTGAGAGATAAGTGTGTGTGAAAGCCGTCCTTCACCTAGCTTGTTGGGAACACAAAGTTTCTTTTCAGTTGCAAACTCCACTCCATACAAATATATGGGGAGGTACTAGCTCCAACCAGGTTTTACAGTGAAAACTGCCGGAACTTCAAACCGGCACTAGGAAACAGACTGAGAAACCAGAGTAAAAGTTTCTCCTGCAACCTGTTCCCTTTGTGCTAGATGAACGAACGTCTCTCCACATGCTCAGTTCTGAGAGATAAGTGTGTGTGAAAGCCGTCCTTCACTTAGCTTGTTGGGAACACAAAGTTACTTTTCAGTTGCAAACTCCACTCCATACATATATATGGGGAGGTACTAGCTCCAACTCGGATTTACAGTGAAAACTGCAGGAACATCAAACCGGCACTAGGAAACAGACTGAGAAACCAGAGTAAAAGTTTCTCCTGCAACCCGTTCCCTTTGTGCTAGATGAACGAACGTCTCTCCACATGCTCAGTTCTGAGAGATGTGTGTGTGTGAAAGCCGTCCTTCACTTAGCTTGTTGGGAACACAAAGTTTCTTTTCAGTTGCAAACTCCACTCCATACATATATATGGGTAGGTACTAGCTCCAACTCGGTTTTACAGTGAAAACTGCAGGAACTTCAAAACGGCGTTTGGAAACAGACTGAGAAACCAGAGTAAAAGTTTCTCCTGCAACCCGTTCCCTTTGTGCTAGATGAACGAACCTCTCTCCACATGCTCAGTTCTGAGAGATAAGTGTGTGTGAAAGCCGTCCTTCACCTAGCTTGTTGGGAACACAAAGTTTCTTTTCAGTTGCAAACTCCACTCCATACATATATATGGGGAGGTACTAGCTCCAACTCGGTTTTACAGTGAAAACTGCAGGAACTTCAAACCGGCACTAGGAAACAGACTGAGAAACCAGAGTAAAAGTTTCTCCTGCAAACCGTTCCCTTTGTGCTAGATGAACGAACGTCTCTCCACATGCTCAGTTCTGAGAGATGTGTGTGTGTGAAAGCCGTCCTTCACCTAGCTTGTTGGGAACACAAAGTTTCTTTTCAGTTGCAAACTCCACTCCTTACATATATATGGGGAGGTACTAGCTCCAACTCGGTTTTACAGTGAAAACTGCAGGAACTTCATAACGGCACTAGGAAACAGACTGAGAAACCAGAGTAAAAGTTTCTCCTGCAACCCGTTCCCTTTGTGCTAGATGAACGAACGTCTCTCCACATGCTCAGTTCTGAGAGTTTTGTGTGTGTGAAAGCCGTCCTTCACCTAGCTTGTTGGGAACACAAAGTTTCTTTCCAGTAGCAAACTCCATTCCATACATATATATGGGGAGGTACTAGCTCCAACCAGGTTTTAAAGTGAAAACTGCAGGAACTTCAAACCGGCACTAGGAAACAGACTGAGAAACCAGAGTAAAAGTTTCTCCTGCAACCTGTTCCCTTTGTGCTAGATGAACGAACGTCTCTCCACATGCTCAGTTCTGAGAGATGTGTGTGTGTGAAAGCCGTCCTTCACCTAGCTTTTTGGGAACATAAAGTTTCTTTTAATTTGTAAACTCCACTCCATACATATATATGGGGAGGTACTAGCTCCAACTCGGTTTTACAGTGAAAACTGCAGGAACTTCAAACCGGCACTAGGAAACAGACTGAGAAACCAGAGTAAAAGTTTCTCCTGCAACCCGTTCCCTTTGTGCTAGATGAACGAACGTCTCTCCACATGCTCAGTTCTGAGAGATAAATGAGTGTGAAAGCCGTCCTTCATCTAGCTTTGGGAACACAAAGTTTCTTTTCAGTTGCAAACTCCACTCCATACATATATATGGGTAGGTACTAGCTCCAACTCGGTTTTACAGTGAAAACTGCAGGAACTTCAAAACGGCGTTTGGAAACAGACTGAGAAACCAGAGTAAAAGTTTCTCCTGCAACCCGTTCCCTTTGTGCTAGATGAACGAACCTCTCTCCACATGCTCAGTTCTGAGAGATAAGTGTGTGTGAAAGCCGTCCTTCACCTAGCTTGTTGGGAACACAAAGTTTCTTTTCAGTTGCAAACTCCACTCCATACATATATATGGGGAGGTACTAGCTCCAACTCGGTTTTACAGTGAAAACTGCAGGAACTTCAAACCGGCACTAGGAAACAGACTGAGAAACCAGAGTAAAAGTTTCTCCTGCAAACCGTTCCCTTTGTGCTAGATGAACGAACGTCTCTCCACATGCTCAGTTCTGAGAGATGTGTGTGTGTGAAAGCCGTCCTTCATCTAGCTTTGGGAACACAAAGTTTCTTTTCAGTTGCAAACTCCACTCCTTACATATATATGGGGAGGTACTAGCTCCAACTCGGTTTTACAGTGAAAACTGCAGGAACTTCATAACGGCACTAGGAAACAGACTGAGAAACCAGAGTAAAAGTTTCTCCTGCAACCCGTTCCCTTTGTGCTAGATGAACGAACGTCTCTCCACATGCTCAGTTCTGAGAGTTTTGTGTGTGTGAAAGCCGTCCTTCACCTAGCTTGTTGGGAACACAAAGTTTCTTTCCAGTAGCAAACTCCATTCCATACATATATATGGGGAGGTACTAGCTCCAACCAGGTTTTAAAGTGAAAACTGCAGGAACTTCAAACCGGCACTAGGAAACAGACTGAGAAACCAGAGTAAAAGTTTCTCCTGCAACCTGTTCCCTTTGTGCTAGATGAACGAACGTCTCTCCACATGCTCAGTTCTGAGAGATGTGTGTGTGTGAAAGCCGTCCTTCACCTAGCTTTTTGGGAACATAAAGTTTCTTTTAATTTGTAAACTCCACTCCATACATATATATGGGGAGGTACTAGCTCCAACTCGGTTTTACAGTGAAAACTGCAGGAACTTCAAACCGGCACTAGGAAACAGACTGAGAAACCAGAGTAAAAGTTTCTCCTGCAACCCGTTCCCTTTGTGCTAGATGAACGAACGTCTCTCCACATGCTCAGTTCTGAGAGATAAATGAGTGTGAAAGCCGTCCTTCATCTAGCTTTGGGAACACAAAGTTTCTTTTCAGTTGCAAATTCCACTCCATACATATATATGGAGAGGAACTAGCTGCAAATCGGTTTTACAGTGAAAACTGCAGGAACTTCAAACCGGCACTAGGAAACAGACTGAGAAACCAGAGTAAAAGTTTCTCCTGCAACCTGTTCCCTTTGTGCTAGATGAACGAACGTCTCTCCACATGCTCAGTTCTGAGAGAGAAGTGTGTGTGAAAGCCGTCATTCACCTATCTTGTTGGGAACACAAAGATTCTTTTCAGTTGCAAACTCCACTCCATACATATATATGGGGAGGTACTAGCTCCAAATCGGTTTTACAGTGAAAACTGCAGGAACTTCAAACCGGCACTAGGAAACAGACTGAGAAACCAGAGTAAAAGTTTCTCCTGCAACCCGTTCCCTTTGTGCTAGATGAACGAACGTCTCTCCACATGCTCAGTTCTGAGAGATAAGTGTGTGTGAAAGCCGTCATTCACCTAGCTTGTTGGGAACACAAAGATTCTTTTCAGTTGCAAACTCCACTCCATACATATATATGGGGAGGTACTAGCTCCAAATCGGTTTTACAGTGAAAACTGCAGGAACTTCAAACCGGCACTAGGAAACAGACTGAGAAACCAGAGTAAAAGTTTCTCCTGCAACCCGTTCCCTTTGTGCTAGATGAAGGAACGTCTCTCCACATGCTCAGGTCTGAGAGATAAGTGTGTGTGAAAGCCGTCCTTCACCTAGCTTGTTGGGAACACAAAGCTTCTTTTCAGTTGCAAACTCCACTCCATACATATATATGGGGAGGTACTAGCTCCAACTCGGATTTACAGTGAAAACTGCAGGAACATCAAACCGGCACTAGGAAACAGACTGAGAAACCAGAGTAAATGTTTCTCCTGCAACCCGTTCCCTTTGTGATAGATGAACGAACGTCTCTTCACATGCTCAGTTCTGAGAGATGTGTGTGTGTGAAAGCCGTCCTTCACCTAGCTTGTTGGGAACACAAAGTTTCTTTTCAGTTGCAAACTCCACTCCATACATATATATGGGGAGGTACTAGCTCCAACTCGGTTTTACAGTGAAAACTGCAGGAACTTCAAACCGGCACTAGGAAACAGACTGAGAAAACAGAGAAAAAGTTTCTCCTGCAACCCGTTCCCTTTGTGCTAGATGAACGAACCTCTCTCCACATGCTAAGTTCTGAGAGATAAATGAGTGTGAAAGCCGTCCTTCATCTAGCTTTGGGAACTCAAAGTTTCTTTTCAGTTGCAAACTCCACTCCATACATATATATGGAGAGGAACTAGCTGCAAATCGGTTTTACAGTGAAAACTGCAGGAACTTCAAAACGGCACCAGGAAACAGACTGAGAAACCAGAGTAAAAGTTTCTCCTGCAACCTGTTCCCTTTGTGCTAGATGAACGAACGTCTCTCCACATGCTCAGTTCTGAGAGATAAGTGTGTGTGAAAGCCGTCCTTCACCTTGCTTGTTGGGAACACAAAGATTCTTTTCAGTTGCAAACTCCACTCCATACATATATATGGGGAGGTACTAGCTCCAAATCGGTTTTACAGTGAAAACTGCAGGATCTTCAAACCGGCACTAGGAAATAGACTGAGAAACCAGAGTAAAAGTTTCTCCTGCAACCCGTTCCCTTTGTGCTAGATGAAGGAACGTCTCTCCACATGCTCAGTTCTGAGAGATAAGTGTGTGTGAAAGCCGTCCTTCACCTAGCTTGTTGGGAACACAAAGTTTCTTTTCAGTTGCAAACTCCACTCCATACAAATATATGGGGAGGTACTAGCTCCAACCAGGTTTTACAGTGAAAACTGCAGGAACTTCAAACCGGCACTAGGAAACAGACTGAGAAACCAGAGTAAAAGTTTCTCCTGCAACCTGTTCCCTTTGTGCTAGATGAACGAACGTCTCTCCACATGCTCAGTTCTGAGAGATAAGTGTGTGTGAAAGCCGTCCTTCACTTAGCTTGTTGGGAACACAAAGTTACTTTTCAGTTGCAAACTCCACTCCATACATATATATGGGGATGTACTAGCTCCAACTCGGATTTACAGTGAAAACTGCAGGAACATCAAACCGGCACTAGGAAACAGACTGAGAAACCAGAGTAAAAGTTTCTCCTGCAACCCGTTCCCTTTGTGCTAGATGAACGAACGTCTCTCCACATGCTCAGTTCTGAGAGATGTGTGTGTGTGAAAGCCGTCCTTCACCTAGCTTGTTGGGAACACAAAGTTTCTTTTCAGTTGCAAATTCCACTCCATACATATATATGGGGAGGTACTAGCTCCAACTCGGTTTTACAGTGAAAACTGCAGGAACTTCAAACCGGCGTTTGGAAACAGACTGAGAAACCAGAGTAAAAGTTTCTCCTGCAACCCGTTCCCTTTGTGCTAGATGAACGAACCTCTCTCCACATGCTCAGTTCTGAGAGATAAGTGTGTGTGAAAGCCGTCCTTCACCTAGCTTGTTGGGAACACAAAGTTTCTTTTCAGTTGCAAACTCCACTCCATACATATATATGGGGAGGTACTAGCTCCAACTCGGTTTTACAGTGAAAACTGCAGGAACTTCAAACCGGCACTAGGAAACAGACTGAGAAACCAGAGTAAAAGTTTCTCCTGCAAACCGTTCCCTTTGTGCTAGATGAACGAACGTCTCTCCACATGCTCAGTTCTGAGAGATGTGTGTGTGTGAAAGCCGTCCTTCACCTAGCTTGTTGGGAACACAAAGTTTCTTTTCAGTTGCAAACTCCACTCCTTACATATATATGGGGAGGTACTAGCTCCAACTCGGTTTTACAGTGAAAACTGCAGGAACTTCATACCGGCACTAGGAAACAGACTGAGAAACCAGAGTAAAAGTTTCTCCTGCAACCCGTTCCATTTGTGCTAGATGAACGAACGTCTCTCCACATGCTCAGTTCTGAGAGTTTTGTGTGTGTGAAAGCCGTCCTTCACCTAGCTTGTTGGGAACACAAAGTTTCTTTCCAGTAGCAAACTCCATTCCATACATATATATGGGGAGGTACTAGCTCCAACCAGGTTTTACAGTGAAAACTGCAGGAACTTCAAACCGGCACTAGGAAACAGACTGAGAAACCAGAGTAAAAGTTTCTCCTGCAACCTGTTCCCTTTGTGCTAGATGAACGAACGTCTCTCCACATGCTCAGTTCTGAGAGATGTGTGTGTGTGAAAGCCGTCCTTCACCTAGCTTTTTGGGAACATAAAGCTTCTTTTAATTTGTAAACTCCACTCCATACATATATATGGGGAGGTACTAGCTCCAACTCGGTTTTACAGTGAAAACTGCAGGAACTTCAAACCGGCACTAGGAAACAGACTGAGAAACCAGAGTAAAAGTTTCTCCTGCAACCTGTTCCCTTTGTGCTAGATGAACGAACGTCTCTCCACATGCTCAGTTCTGAGAGAGAAGTGTGTGTGAAAGCCGTCCTTCACCTAGCTTGTTGGGAACACAAAAATTCTTTTCAGTTGCAAACTCCACTCCATAAATATATATGGGGAGGTACTAGCTCCAAACAGGTTTTACAGTGAAAACTGCAGGAACTTCAAACCGGCACTAGGAAACAGACTGAGAAACCAGAGTAAAAGTTTCCCCTGCAACCCGTTCCCTATGTGCTAGATGAACGAACGTCTCTCCACATGCTCAGTTCTGAGAGATGTGTGTGTGTGAAAGCCGTCCTTCACCTAGCTTTTTGGGAACACAAAGTTTCTTTCCAGTTGCAAACTCCACTCCATACATATATATGGGGAGGTACTAGCTCCAACTCGGTTTTACATTGAAAACTGCAGGAACTTCAAATCGGTACTAGGAAACAGACTGAGAAACCAGAGTAAAAGTTTCTCCTGCAACCCATTCCCTTTGTGCTAGATGAACGAACGTCTCTCCACATGCTCAGTGCTGAGAGATAAGTGTGTGTGAAGCCGTCCTTCACCTAGCTTGTTGGGAACACAAAGTTTCTTTTCAGTTGCAAACTCCACTCCATACATATATATGGTGAGGTACTAGCTCCAACCAGGTTTTACAGTGAAAACTGCAGGAACTTCATACCGGCACTAGGAAACAGACTGAGAAACCAGAGTAAAAGTTTCTCCTGCAACCTTTTCCCTTTCTGCTAGATGAACGAACGTCTCTCCACATGCTCAGTTCTGAGAGATAAGTGTGTGTGAAAGCCGTCATTCACCTAGCTTGTTGGGAACACAAAGATTCTTTTCAGTTGCAAACTCCACTCCATACATATATATGGGGAGGTACTAGCTCCAAATCGGTTTTACAGTGAAAACTGCAGGAACTTCAAACCGGCACTAGGAAACAGACTGAGAAACCAGAGTAAAAGTTTCTCCTGCAACACGTTCCCTTTGTGCTAGATGAACGAACGTCTCTCCACATGCTCAGTTCTGAGAGATAAGTGTGTGTGAAAGCCGTCCTTCACCTAGCTTGTTGGGAACACAAAGTTTCTTTTCAGTTGCAAACTCTACTCCATACATATATATGGGGAAGTACTAGCTCCACCCAGGTTTTACAGTGAAAACTGCAGGAACTTCAAACTGGCACTAGGAAACAGACTGAGAAACCAGAGTAAATGTTTCTCCTGCACCCTGTTCCCTTTGTGCTAGATGAACGAACGTCTCTCCACATGCTCAGTTCTGAGAGATGTGTGTGTGTGAAAGCCGTCCTTCACCTAGCATTTTGGGAACATAAAGTTCCTTTTCATTTGTAAACTCCACTCCATACATATATATGGGGAGGTACTAGCTCCAAATCGGTTTTACAGTGAAAACTGCAGGATCTTCAAACCGGCACTAGGAAATAGACTGAGAAACCAGAGTAAAAGTTTCTCCTGCAACCCGTTCCCTTTGTGCTAGATGAAGGAACGTCTCTCCACATGCTCAGTTCTGAGAGATAAGTGTGTGTGAAAGCCGTCCTTCACCTAGCTTGTTGGGAACACAAAGTTTCTTTTCAGTTGCAAACTCCACTCCATACATATATATGGGGAGGTGCTAGCTCCAACCAGGTTTTACAGTGAAAACTGCAGGAACTTCAAACCGGCACTAGGAAACAGACTGAGAAACCAGAGTAAAAGTTTCTCCTGCAACCTGTTCCCTTTGTGCTAGATGAACGAACGTCTCTCCACATGCTCAGTTCTGAGAGATAAGTGTGTGTGAAAGCCGTCCTTCACTTAGCTTGTTGGGAACACAAAGTTACTTTTCAGTTGCAAACTCCACTCCATACATATATATGGGGAGGTACTAGCTCCAACTCGGATTTACAGTGAAAACTGCAGGAAAATCAAACCGGCACTAGGAAACAGACTGAGAAACCAGAGTAAAAGTTTCTCCTGCAACCCGTTCCCTTTGTGCTAGATGAACGAACGTCTCTTCACATGCTCAGTTCTGAGAGATGTGTGTGTGTGAAAGCCGTACTTCACCTAGCTTGTTGGGAACACAAAGTTTCTTTTCAGTTGCAAACTCCACTCCATAAATATATATGGGGAGGTACTAGCTCCAACCAGGTTTTACAGTGAAAACTGCAGGAACTTCAAACCGGCACTAGGAAACAGACTGAGAATCCAGAGTAAAAGTTTCTCCTGCAACCTGTTCCCATTGTGCTAGATGAACGAACGTCTCTCCACATGCTCAGTTCTGAGAGATGTGTGTGTGTGAAAGCCGAACTTCACCTAGCTTTTTGGGAACACAAAGTTTCTTTTCAGTTGCAAACTTCACTCCATACATATATATGCGGAGGTACTATCTCCAACTCGGTTTTACAGTGATAACTGCAGGAACTTCAAACCGGCACTAGGAAACAGACTGAGAAACCAGAGTAAAAGTTTCTCCTGCAACCCGTTGCCTTTGTGATAGATGAACGAACGTCTCTCCACATGCTCAGTTCTGAGAGATAAGTGTGTGTGAAAGCCTTCATTCAACTAGCTTGTTGGGAACACAAAGTTTCTTTTCAGTTGCAAACTCCTCTCCATACATATATATGGAGAGGTACTAGCTGCAACCAGGTTTTACAGTGAAAACTGCAGGAACTTCAAACCGGCACTAGGAAACAGACTGAGAAACCAGAGTAAAAGTTTCACCTGCAACCCGTTCCCTTTGTGCTAGATGAACGAACGTCTCTCCACATGCTCAGTTCTGAGAGATAAGTGTGTGTGAAAGCCGTCCTTCACCTAGCTTGTTGGGAACACAAAGTTTCTTTTCAGTTGCAAACTCTACTCCATACATATATATGGGGAAGTACTAGCTCCACCCAGGTTTTACAGTGAAAACTGCAGGAACTTCAAACTGGCACTAGGAAACAGACTGAGAAACCAGAGTAAATGTTTCTCCTGCACCCTGTTCCCTTTGTGCTAGATGAACGAACGTCTCTCCACATGCTCAGTTCTGAGAGATGTGTGTGTGTGAAAGCCGTCCTTCACCTAGCATTTTGGGAACATAAAGTTTCTTTTCATTTGTAAACTCCACTCCATACATATATATGGGGAGGTACTAGCTCCAAATCGGTTTTACAGTGAAAACTGCAGGATCTTCAAACCGGCACTAGGAAATAGACTGAGAAACCAGAGTAAAAGTTTCTCCTGCAACCCGTTCCCTTTGTGCTAGATGAAGGAACGTCTCTCCACATGCTCAGTTCTGAGAGATAAGTGTGTGTGAAAGCCGTCCTTCACCTAGCTTGTTGGGAACACAAAGTTTCTTTTCAGTTGCAAACTCCACTCCATACTTATATATGGGGAGGTGCTAGCTCCAACCAGATTTTACAGTGAAAACTGCAGGAACTTCAAACCGGCACTAGGAAACAGACTGAGAAACCAGAGTAAAAGTTTCTCCTGCAACCTGTTCCCTTTGTGCTAGATGAACGAACGTCTCTCCACATGCTCAGTTCTGAGAGATAAGTGTGTGTGAAAGCCGTCCTTCACTTAGCTTGTTGGGAACACAAAGTTACTTTTCAGTTGCAAATTCCACTCCATACATATATATGGGGAGGTACTAGCTCCAACTCGGATTTACAGTGAAAACTGCAGGAACATCAAACCGGCACTAGGAAACAGACTGAGAAACCAGAGTAAAAGTTTCTCCTGCAACCCGTTCCCTTTGTGCTAGATGAACGAACGTCTCTTCACATGCTCAGTTCTGAGAGATGTGTGTGTGTGAAAGCCGTCCTTCACCTAGCTTGTTGGGAACACAAAGTTTCTTTTCAGTTGCAAAATCCACTCCATACATATATATGGGGAGGTACTAGCTCCAACTCGGTTTTACAGTGAAAACTGCAGGAACTTCAAACCGGCACTAGGAAACAGACTGAGAAACCAGAGAAAATTTTCTCCTGCAACCCGTTCCCTTTGTGCTAGATGAACGAACCTCTCTCCACATGCTAAGTTCTGAGAGATAAATGAGTGTGAAAGCCGTCCTTCATCTAGCTTTGGGAACACAAAGTTTCTTTTCAGTTGCAAACTCCACTCCATACATATATATGGAGAGGAACTAGCTGCAAATCGGTTTTACAGTGAAAACTGCAGGAACTTCAAAACGGCACCAGGAAACAGACTGAGAAACCAGAGTAAAAGTTTCTCCTGCAACCTGTTCCCTTTGTGCTAGATGAACGAACGTCTCTCCACATGCTCAGTTCTGAGGGATAAGTGTGTGTGAAAGACGTCCTTCACCTAGCTTGTTGGGAACACAAAAATTCTTTTCAGTTGCAAACTCCACTCCATAAATATATATGGGGAGGTACTAGCTCCAACCAGGTTTTACAGTGAAAACTGCAGGAACTTCAAACCGGCACTAGGAAACAGACTGAGAATCCAGAGTAAAAGTTTCTCCTGCAACCTGTTCCCATTGTGCTAGATGAACGAACGTCTCTCAACATGCTCAGTTCTGAGAGATGTGTGTGTGTGAAAGCCGACCTTCACCTAGCTTTTTGGGAACACAAAGTTTCTTTTCAGTTGCAAACTTCACTCCATACATATATATGCGGAGGTACTATCTCCAACTCGGTTTTACAGTGATAACTGCAGGAACTTCAAACCGGCACTAGGAAACAGACTGAGAAACCAGAGTAAAAGTTTCTCCTGCAACCCGTTGCCTTTGTGATAGATGAACGAACGTCTCTCCACATGCTCAGTTCTGAGAGATAAGTGTGTGTGAAAGCCTTCATTCAACTAGCTTGTTGGGAACACAAAGTTTCTTTTCAGTTGCAAACTCCTCTCCATACATATATATGGAGAGGTACTAGCTGCAACCAGGTTTTACAGTGAAAACTGCAGGAACTTCAAACCGGCACTAGGAAACAGACTGAGAAACCAGAGTAAAAGTTTCTCCTGCAACCCGTTCCCTTTGTGCTAGATGAACGAACGTCTCTCCACATGCTCAGTTCTGAGAGATAAGTGTGTGTGAAAGCCGTCCTTCACCTAGCTTGTTGGGAACACAAAGTTTCTTTTCAGTTGCAAACTCCACTCCATACATATATATGGGGTGGTACTAGCTCCAAACAGGTTTTACAGTGAAAACTGCAGGAACTTCAAAACGGCACTAGGAAAAAGACTGAGAAACCAGAGTAAAAGTTTCTCCTGCAAACCGTTCCCTTTGTGCTAGATGAACGAACGTCTCTCCACATGCTCATTTCTGAGAGATAAGTGTGTGTGAAAGCCGTCCTTCACCTAGCTTGTTGGGAACACAAAGTTTCTTTTCAGTTGCAAACTCCACTCCATACATATATATGGGGAGGTACAAGCTCCAACTCGGTTTTACAGTGAAAACTGCAGGAACTTCAAACCGGCACTAGGAAGCAGACTGAGAAACCAGAGTAAAAGTATTTCCTGCAACCCGTTCCCTTTGTGATAGATGAACGAACGTCTCTCCACATGCTCAGTTCTGAGAGATAAGTGTGTGTGAAAGCCTTCCTTCAAATAGCTTGTTGGGAACACAAAGTTTCTTTTCAGTTGCAAACTCCTCTCCATACATATATATGGGGAGGTACTAGCTGCAACCAGGTTTTACAGTGAAAACTGCAGGAACTTCAAACCGGCACTAGGAAACAGACTGAGAAACCAGAGTAAAAGTTTCTCCTGCAACCCGTTCCCTTTGTGCTAGATGAACGAACGTCTCTCCACATGCTCAGTTCTGAGAGATAAGTGTGTGTGAAAACCGTCCTTCACCTAGCTTGTTGGGAACACAAAGTTTCTTTTCAGTTGCAAACTCCACTCCATACATATATATGGGGAGGTACTAGCTCCAACCAGGTTTTAAAGTGAAAACTGCAGGAACTTCAAACCGGCACTAGGAAACAGACTGAGAAACCAGAGTAAAAGTTTCTCCTGCAAACCGTTCCCTTTGTGCTAGATGAACGAACGTCTCTCCACATGCTCAGTTCTGAGAGATAAATGAGTGTGAAAGCCGTCCTTCATCTAGCTTTGGGAACACAAAGTTTCTTTTCAGTTGCAAACTCCACTCCATACATATATATGGAGAGGAACTAGCTGCAAATCGGTTTTACAGTGAAAACTGCAGGAACTTCAAACCGGCACTAGGAAACAGACTGAGAAACCAGAGTAAAAGTTTCTCCTGCAACCCGTTCCCTTTGTGCTAGATGAACGAACGTCTCTCCACATGCTCAGTTCTGAGAGATAAGTGTGTGTGAAAGCCGTCCTTCACCTAGCTTGTTGGGAACACAAAGTTTCTTTTCAGTTGCAAACTCCACTCCATACATATATATGGGGTGGTACTAGCTCCAACCAGGTTTTACAGTGAAAACTGCAGGAACTTCAAACCGGCACTAGGAAGCCGACTGAGAAACCAGAGTAAAAGTTTCTCCTGCAAACCGTTCCCTTTCTGCTAGATGAACGAACGTCTCTCCACATGCTCAGTTCTGAGAGATAAGTGTGTGTGAAAGCCGTCCTTCACCTAGCTTTTTGGGAACACAAAGTTTGTTTTCAGTTGCAAACTCCACTCCATACATATATATGGGGAGGTACTAGCTCCAACCAGGTTTTACAGTGAAAACTGCAGGAACTTCAAACCGGCACTAGGAAACAGACTGAGAAACCAGAGTAAAAGTTTCTCCTGCAACCTGTTCCCTTTGTGCTAGATGAACGAACGTCTATCCACATGCTCAGTTCTGAGAGATGTTTGTGTGTGAAAGCCGTCCTTCACCTAGCTTTTTGGGAACATAAAGTTTCTTTTCATTTGTAAACTCCACTCCATACATATATATGGGGAGGTACTAGCTCCAACTCGGTTTTACAGTGAAAACTGCAGGAACTTCAAACCGGCACTAGGAAACAGACTGAGATACCAGAGTAAAAGTTTCTCCTGCAACCCGTTCCCTTTGTGCTAGATGAACGAACGTCTCTCCACATGCTCAGTTCTGAGAGATAAATGAGTGTGAAAGCCGTCCTTCATCTTGCTTTGGGAACACAAAGTTTCTTTTCAGTTGCAAACTCCACTCCATACATATATATGGAGAGGAACTAGCTGCAAATCGGTTTTACAGTGAAAACTGCAGGAACTTCAAACCGGCACTAGGAAACAGACTGAGAAACCAGAGTAAAAGTTTCTCCTGCAACCCGTTCCCTTTGTGCTAGATGAACGAACGTCTCTCCACATGCTCAGTTCTGAGAGATAAGTGTGTGTGAAAGCCGTCCTTCACCTAGCTTGTTGGGAACACAAAGTTTCTTTTCAGTTGCAAACTCCACTCCATAAATATATATGGGGAGGTACTAGCTCCAACCAGGTTTTACAGTGAAAACTGCAGGAACTTCAAACCGGCACTAGGAAACAGACTGAGAAACCAGAGTAAAAGTTTCTCCTGCAACCTGTTCCCATTGTGCTAGATGGACGAACTTCTCTCCACATGCTCAGTTCTGAGAGATATGTGTGTGTGAAAGCCGACCTTCACCTAGCTTTTTGGGAACACAAAGTTTCTTTTCAGTTGCAAACTTCACTCCATACATATATATGCGGAGGTACTATCTCCAACTCGGTTTTACAGTGAAAACTGCAGGAACTTCAAACCGGCACTAGGAAACAGACTGAGAAACCAGAGTAAAAGTTTCTCCTGCAACCCGTTCCCTTTGTGATAGATGAACGAACGTCTCTCCACATGCTCAGTTCTGAGAGATAAGTGTGTGTGAAAGCCTTCCTTCAACTAGCTTGTTGGGAACACAAAGTTTCTTTTCAGTTGCAAACTCCTCTCCATACATATATATGGGGAGGTACTAGCTGCAACCAGGTTTTACAGTGAAAACTGCAGGAACTTCAAACCGGCACTAGGAAACAGACTGAGAAACCAGAGTAAAAGTTTCTCCTGCCACCCGTTCCCTTTGTGCTAGATGAACGAACGTCTCTCCACATGCTCAGTTCTGAGAGATAAGTGTGTGTGAAAGCCGTCCTTCACCTAGCTTGTTGGGAACACAAAGTTTCTTTTCAGTTGCAAACTCCACTCCATACATATATATGGGTAGGTACTAGCTCCAACCAGGTTTTACAGTGAAAACTGCAGGAACTTCAAACCGGCACTAGGAAACAGACTGAGAAACCAGAGTAAAAGTTTCTCCTGCAAACCGTTCCCTTTGTGCTAGATGAACGAACGTCTCTCCACATGCTCATTTCTGAGAGATAATTGTGTGTGAAAGCCGTCCTTCACCTAGCTTGTTGGGAACACAAAGTTTCTTTTCAGTTGCAAACTCCACTCCATACATATATATGGGGAGGTACAAGCTCCAACTCGGTTTTACAGTGAAAACTGCAGGAACTTCAAACCGGCACTAGGAAGCAGACTGAGAAACCAGAGTAAAAGTTTTTCCTGCAACCCGTTCCCTTTGTGATAGATGAACGAACGTCTCTCCACATGCTCAGTTCTGAGAGATAAGTGTGTGTGAAAGCCTTCCTTCAAATAGCTTGTTGGGAACACAAAGTTTCTTTTCAGTTGCAAACTCCTCTCCATACATATATATGGGGAGGTACTAGCTGCAACCAGGTTTTACAGTGAAAACTGCAGGAACTTCAAACCGGCACTAGGAAACAGACTGAGAAACCAGAGTAAAAGTTTCTCCTGCAACCCGTTCCCTTTGTGCTAGATGAACGAACGTCACTCCACATGCTCAGTTCTGAGAGATAAGTGTGTGTGAAAACCGTCCTTCAACTAGCTTCTTGGGAACACAAAGTTTCTTTTCAGTTGCAAACTCCACTCCATACATATATATGGGGAGGTACTAGCTGCAACCAGGTTTTACAGTGAAAACTGCAGGAACTTCAAACCGGCACTAGGAAACAGACTGAGAAACCAGAGTAAAAGTTTCTCCTGCAAACCGTTCCTATGTGCTAGATGAACGAACGTCTCTCCACATGCTCAGTTCTGAGAGATAAGTGTGTGTGAAAGCCGTCCTTCACCTAGCTTTTTGGGAACACAAAGTTTGTTTTCAGTTGCAAACTCCACTCCATACATATATATGGGCAGGTACTAGCTCCAACCAGGTTTTACAGTGAAAATTGCAGGAACTTCAAACCGGCACTAGGAAACAGACTGAGAAACCAGAGTAAAAGTTTCTCCTGCAACCTGTTCCCTTTGTGCTAGATGAACGAACGTCTCTCCACATGCTCAGTTCTGAGAGATGTGTGTGTGTGAAAGCCGTCCTTCACCTAGCTTTTTGGGAACATAAAGTTTCTTTTCATTTGTAAACTCCACTCCATACATATATATGGGGAGGTACTAGCTCCAACTCGGTTTTACAGTGAAAACCGCAGGAACTTCAAACCGGCACTAGGAAACAGAATGAGATACCAGAGTAAAAGTTTCCCCTGCAACCCGTTCCCTTTGTGCTAGATGAACGAACGTCTCTCCACATGCTCAGTTCTGAGAGATAAATGAGTGTGAAAGCCGTCCTTCATCTAGCTTTGGGAACACAAAGTTTCTTTTCAGTTGCAAACTCCACTCCATACATATATATGGAGAGGAACTAGCTGCAAATCGGTTTTACAGTGAAAACTGCAGGAACTTCAAACCGGCACTAGGAAACAGACTGAGAAACCAGAGTAAAAGTTTCTCCTGCAACCCGTTCCCTTTGTGCTAGATGAACGAACGTCTCTCCACATGCTCAGTTCTGAGAGATAAGTGTGTGTGAAAGCCGTCCTTCACCTAGCTTGTTGGGAACACAAAGTTTCTTTTCAGTTGCAAACTCCACTCCATAAATATATATGGGGAGGTACCAGCTCCAACCAGGTTTTACAGTGAAAACTGCAGGAACTTCAAACCGGCACTAGGAAACAGACTGAGAAACCAGAGTAAAAGTTTCTCCTGCAACCTGTTCCAATTGTGCTAGATGAACGAACTTCTCTCCACATGCTCAGTTCTGAGAGATATGTGTGTGTGAAAGCCGACCTTCACCTAGCTTTTTGGGAACACAAAGTTTCTTTTCAGTTGCAAACTTCACTCCATACATATATATGCGGAGGTACTATCTCCAACTCGGTTTTACAGTGAAAACTGCAGGAACTTCAAACCGGCACTAGGAAACAGACTGAGAAACCAGAGTAAAAGTTTCTCCTGCAACCCGTTCCCTTTGTGATAGATGAACGAACGTCTCTCCACATGCTCAGTTCTGAGGGATAAGTGTGTGTGAAAGCTTTCCTTCAACTAGCTTGTTGGGAACACAAAGTTTCTTTTCAGTTGCAAACTCCTCTCCATACATATATATGGGGAGGTACTAGCTGCAACCAGGTTTTACAGTGAAAACTGCAGGAACTTCAAACCGGCACTAGGAAACAGACTGAGAAACCAGAGTAAAAGTTTCTCTTGCCACCCGTTCCCTTTGTGCTAGATGAAAGAACGTCTCTCCACATGCTCAGTTCTGAGAGATAAGTGTGTGTGAAAGCCGTCCTTCACCTAGCTTGTTGGGAACACAAAGTTTCTTTTCAGTTGCAAACTCCACTCCATACATATATATGGGTAGGTACTAGCTCCAACCAGGTTTTACAGTGAAAACTGCAGGAACTTCAAACCGGCACTAGGAAACAGACTGAGAAACCAGAGTAAAAATTTCTCCTGCAAACCGTTCCCTTTGTGCTAGATGAACGAACGTCTCTCCACATGCTCATTTCTGAGAGATAAGTGTGTGTGAAAGCCGTCCTTCACCTAGCTTGTTGGGAACACAAAGTTTCTTTTCAGTTGCAAACTCCACTCCATACATATATATGGGGAGGTACAAGCTCCAACTCGGTTTTACAGTGAAAACTGCAGGAACTTCAAACCGGCACTAGGAAGCAGACTGAGAAACCAGAGTAAAAGTTTCTCCTGCAACCCGTTCCCTTTGTGATAGATGAACGAACGTCTCTCCACATGCTCAGTTCTGAGAGATAATTGTGTGTGAAAGCCTTCCTTCAAATAGCTTGTTGGGAACACAAAGTTTCTTTTTAGTTGCAAACTCCTCTCCATACATATATATGGGGAGGTACTAGCTGCAACCAGGTTTTACAGTGAAAACTGCAGGAACTTCAAATCGGTACTAGGAAACATACTGAGAAACCAGAGTAAAAGTTTCTCCTGCAACCCGTTCCCTTTGTGCTAGATGAACGAACGTCTCTCCACATGCTCAGTTCTGAGAGATAAATGAGTGTGAAAGCCGTCCTTCATCTAGCTTTGGGAACACAAAGTTTCTTTTCAGTTGCAAACTCCACTCCATACATATATATGGAGAGGAACTAGCTGCAAATCGGTTTTACAGTGAAAACTGCAGGAACTTCAAACCGGCACTAGGAAACAGACTGAGAAACCAGAGTAAAAGTTTCTCCTGCAACCCGTTCCCTTTGTGCTAGATGAACGAACGTCTCTCCACATGCTCAGTTCTGAGAGATAAGTGTGTGTGAAAGCCGTCCTTCACCTAGCTTGTTGGGAACACAAAGTTTCTTTTCAGTTGCAAACTCCACTCCATAAATATATATGGGGAGGTACCAGCTCCAACCAGGTTTTACAGTGAAAACTGCAGGAACTTCAAACCGGCACTAGGAAACAGACTGAGAAACCAGAGTAAAAGTTTCTCCTGCAACCTGTTCCAATTGTGCTAGATGAACGAACGTCTCTCCACATGCTCAGTTCTGAGAGATATGTGTGTGTGAAAGCCGACCTTCACCTAGCTTTTTGGGAACACAAAGTTTCTTTTCAGTTGCAAACTTCACTCCATACATATATATGCGGAGGTACTATCTCCAACTC
Organism: Camelus bactrianus; assembly: GCF_048773025.1. NCBI lineage: Eukaryota > Metazoa > Chordata > Mammalia > Artiodactyla > Camelidae > Camelus > Camelus bactrianus. The sequence goes on along the minus strand of NW_027413946.1, from coordinate 2,614,804 downwards.
GGTTTTACAGTGAAAACTGCAGGAACTTCAAACCGGCACTAGGAAACAGACTGAGAAACCAGAGTAAAAGTTTCTCCTGCAACCCGTTCCCTTTGTGATAGATGAACGAACGTCTCTCCACATGCTCAGTTCTGAGAGATAAGTGTGTGTGAAAGCTTTCCTTCAACTAGCTTGTTGGGAACACAAAGTTTCTTTTCAGTTGCAAACTCCTCTCCATACATATATATGGGGAGGTACTAGCTGCAACCAGGTTTTACAGTGAAAACTGCAGGAACTTCAAACCGGCACTAGGAAACAGACTGAGAAACCAGAGTAAAAGTTTCTCTTGCCACCCGTTCCCTTTGTGCTAGATGAAAGAACGTCTCTCCACATGCTCAGTTCTGAGAGATAAGTGTGTGTGAAAGCCGTCCTTCACCTAGCTTGTTGGGAACACAAAGTTTCTTTTCAGTTGCAAACTCCACTCCATACATATATATGGGTAGGTACTAGCTCCAACCAGGTTTTACAGTGAAAACTGCAGGAACTTCAAACCGGCACTAGGAAACAGACTGAGAAACCAGAGTAAAAATTTCTCCTGCAAACCGTTCCCTTTGTGCTAGATGAACGAACGTCTCTCCACATGCTCATTTCTGAGAGATAAGTGTGTGTGAAAGCCGTCCTTCACCTAGCTTGTTGGGAACACAAAGTTTCTTTTCAGTTGCAAACTCCACTCCATACATATATATGGGGAGGTACAAGCTCCAACTCGGTTTTACAGTGAAAACTGCAGGAACTTCAAACCGGCACTAGGAAGCAGACTGAGAAACCAGAGTAAAAGTTTCTCCTGCAACCCGTTCCCTTTGTGATAGATGAACGAACGTCTCTCCACATGCTCAGTTCTGAGAGATAATTGTGTGTGAAAGCCTTCCTTCAAATAGCTTGTTGGGAACACAAAGTTTCTTTTTAGTTGCAAACTCCTCTCCATACATATATATGGGGAGGTACTAGCTGCAACCAGGTTTTACAGTGAAAACTGCAGGAACTTCAAATCGGTACTAGGAAACATACTGAGAAACCAGAGTAAAAGTTTCTCCTGCAACCTGTTCCAATTGTGCTAGATGAACGAACTTCTCTCCACATGCTCAGTTCTGAGAGATATGTGTGTGTGAAAGCCGTCCTTCACCTAGCTTGTTGGGAACACAAAGTTTCTTTTCAGTTGCAAACTCCACTCCATACATATATATGGGGAGGTACAAGCTCCAACTCGGTTTTACAGTGAAAACTGCAGGAACTTCAAACCGGCACTAGGAAGCAGACTGAGAAACCAGAGTAAAAGTTTCTCCTGCAACCCGTTCCCTTTGTGATAGATGAACGAACGTCTCTCCACATGCTCAGTTCTGAGAGATAATTGTGTGTGAAAGCCTTCCTTCAAATAGCTTGTTGGGAACACAAAGTTTCTTTTTAGTTGCAAACTCCTCTCCATACATATATATGGGGAGGTACTAGCTGCAACCAGGTTTTACAGTGAAAACTGCAGGAACTTCAAATCGGTACTAGGAAACATACTGAGAAACCAGAGTAAAAGTTTCTCCTGCAACCCGTTCCCTTTGTGCTAGATGAACGAACGTCTCTCCACATGCTCAGTTCTGAGAGATAAATGAGTGTGAAAGCCGTCCTTCATCTAGCTTTGGGAACACAAAGTTTCTTTTCAGTTGCAAACTCCACTCCATACATATATATGGAGAGGAACTAGCTGCAAATCGGTTTTACAGTGAAAACTGCAGGAACTTCAAACCGGCACTAGGAAACAGACTGAGAAACCAGAGTAAAAGTTTCTCCTGCAACCCGTTCCCTTTGTGCTAGATGAACGAACGTCTCTCCACATGCTCAGTTCTGAGAGATAAGTGTGTGTGAAAGCCGTCCTTCACCTAGCTTGTTGGGAACACAAAGTTTCTTTTCAGTTGCAAACTCCACTCCATAAATATATATGGGGAGGTACCAGCTCCAACCAGGTTTTACAGTGAAAACTGCAGGAACTTCAAACCGGCACTAGGAAACAGACTGAGAAACCAGAGTAAAAGTTTCTCCTGCAACCTGTTCCAATTGTGCTAGATGAACGAACTTCTCTCCACATGCTCAGTTCTGAGAGATATGTGTGTGTGAAAGCCGACCTTCACCTAGCTTTTTGGGAACACAAAGTTTCTTTTCAGTTGCAAACTTCACTCCATACATATATATGCGGAGGTACTATCTCCAACTCGGTTTTACAGTGAAAACTGCAGGAACTTCAAACCGGCACTAGGAAACAGACTGAGAAACCAGAGTAAAAGTTTCTCCTGCAAACCGTTCCCTTTGTGCTAGATGAACGAACGTCTCTCCACATGCTCAGTTCTGAGAGATAAGTGTGTGTGAAAGCCGTCCTTCACCTAGCTTGTTGGGAACACAAAGTTTCTTTTCAGTTGCAAACTCCACTCCATACATATATATGGGGAGGTACTAGCTCCAACTCGGTTTTACAGTGAAAACTGCAGGAACTTCAAACCGGCACTAGGAAACAGACTGAGAAACCAGAGTAAAAGTTTCTCCTGCAACCCGTTCCCTTTGTGCTAGATGAACGAACGTCTCTCCACATGCTCAGTTCTGAGAGATTTGTGTGTGTGAAAGCCGACCTTCACATAGCTTTTTGGGAACACAAAGTTTCTTTCCAGTTGCAAACTCCACACCATACATATATATGGGGAGGTACTAGCTCCAACTCGGTTTTACAGTGAAAACTGCAGGAACTTCAAATCGGTACTAGGAAACAGACTGAGAAACCAGAGTAAAAGTTTCTCCTGCAACCCGTTCCCTTTGTGCTAGATGAACGAACGTCTCTCCACATGCTCAGTGCTGAGAGATAAGTGTGTGTGAAGCCGTCCTTCACCTAGCTTGTTGGGAACACAAAGTTTCTTTTCAGTTGCAAACTCCACTCCATACATATATATGGTGAGGCACTAGCTCCAAACAGGTTTTACAGTGAAAACTGCAGGAACTTCATACCGGCACTAGGAAACAGACTGAGAAACCAGAGTAAAAGTTTCTCCTGCAACCTTTTCCCTTTCTGCTAGATGAACGAACATCTCTCCACATGCTCAGTTCTGAGAGATAAGTGTGTGTGAAAGCCGTCCTTCACCTAGCTTGTTGGGAACACAAAGATTCTTTTCAGTTGCAAACTCCACTCCATACATATATATGGGGAGGTACTAGCTCCAAATCGGTTTTACAGTGAAAACTGCAGGAACTTCAAACCGGCACTAGTAAACAGACTGAGAAACCAGAGTAAAAGTTTCTCCTGCAACCCGTTCCCTTTGTGCTAGATGAACGAACGTCTCTCCACATGCTCAGTTCTGAGAGATAAGTGTGTGTGAAAGCCGTACTTCACCTAGCTTGTTGGGAACACAAAGTTTCTTTTCAGTTGCAAACTCTACTCCATACATATATATGGGGAAGTACTAGCTCCACCCAGGTTTTACAGTGAAAACTGCAGGAACTTCAAACCGGCACTAGGAAACAGACTGAGAAACCAGAGTAAATGTTTCTCCTGCACCCTGTTCCCTTTGTGCTAGATGAACGAACGTCTCTCCACATTCTCAGTTCTGAGAGATGTGTGTGTGTGAAAGCCGTCCTTCACCTAGCATTTTGGGAACATAAAGTTTCTTTTCATTTGTAAACTCCACTCCATACATATATATGGGGAGGTACTAGCTACAATTCGGTTTTACAGTGAAAACTGCTGGAACTTCAAACCGGCACTAGGAAACAGACTGAGAAACCAGAGTAAAAGTTTCCCTGCAACCCGTTCCCTTTGTGCTAGATGAACGAACGTCTCTCCACATGCTCAGTTCTGAGAGATAAGTGTGTGTGAAAGCCGTCCTTCACCTAGATTGTTGGGAACACAAAGTTTCTTTTCAGTTGCAAACTCCACTCCATACATATATATGGGGAGGTACTAGCTCCAACTCGGTTTTACAGTGAAAACTGCAGGAACTTCAAACCGGCACTAGGAAACAGACTGAGAAACCAGAGTAAAAGTTTCTCCTGCAACCCGTTCCCTTTGTGCTAGATGAACGAACCTCTCTCCACATGCTCAGTTCTGAGAGATAAGTGTGTGTGAAAGCCGTCCTTCACCTAGCTTGTTGGGAACACAAAGTTTCTTTTCAGTTGCAAACTCCACTCCATACATATATATGGGGAGGTACTAGCTCCAACTCGGTTTTACAGTGAAAACTGCAGGAACTTCAAACTGGCACAAGGAAACAGACTGAGAAACCAGAGTAAAAGTTTCTCCTGCAACCCGTTCCCTTTGTGCTAGATGAACGAACGTCTCTCCACATGCTCAGTTCTGAGAGTTTTGTGTGTGTGAAAGCCGTCCTTCACCTAGCTTGTTGGGAACACAAAGTTTCTTTTCAGTTGCAAACTCCACTCCATACATATATATGGGGAGGTACTAGCTCCAACTCGGTTTTACAGTGAAAACTGCAGGAACTTCAAACCGGCACTAGGAAACAGACTGAGAAACCAGAGTAAAAGTTTCTCCTGCAACCCGTTCCCTTTGTGCTAGATGAACGAACGTCTCTCCACATGCTCAGTTCTGAGAGATTTGTGTGTGTGAAAGCCGACCTTCACATAGCTTTTTGGGAACACAAAGTTTCTTTCCAGTTGCAAACTCCACACCATACATATATATGGGGAGGTACTAGCTCCAACTCGGTTTTACAGTGAAAACTGCAGGAACTTCAAATCGGTACTAGGAAACAGACTGAGAAACCAGAGTAAAAGTTTCTCCTGCAACCCGTTCCCTTTGTGCTAGATGAACGAACGTCTCTCCACATGCTCAGTGCTGAGAGATAAGTGTGTGTGAAGCCGTCCTTCACCTAGCTTGTTGGGAACACAAAGTTTCTTTTCAGTTGCAAACTCCACTCCATACATATATATGGTGAGGCACTAGCTCCAAACAGGTTTTACAGTGAAAACTGCAGGAACTTCATACCGGCACTAGGAAACAGACTGAGAAACCAGAGTAAAAGTTTCTCCTGCAACCTTTTCCCTTTCTGCTAGATGAACGAACATCTCTCCACATGCTCAGTTCTGAGAGATAAGTGTGTGTGAAAGCCGTCCTTCACCTAGCTTGTTGGGAACACAAAGATTCTTTTCAGTTGCAAACTCCACTCCATACATATATATGGGGAGGTACTAGCTCCAAATCGGTTTTACAGTGAAAACTGCAGGAACTTCAAACCGGCACTAGTAAACAGACTGAGAAACCAGAGTAAAAGTTTCTCCTGCAACCCGTTCCCTTTGTGCTAGATGAACGAACGTCTCTCCACATGCTCAGTTCTGAGAGATAAGTGTGTGTGAAAGCCGTACTTCACCTAGCTTGTTGGGAACACAAAGTTTCTTTTCAGTTGCAAACTCTACTCCATACATATATATGGGGAAGTACTAGCTCCACCCAGGTTTTACAGTGAAAACTGCAGGAACTTCAAACCGGCACTAGGAAACAGACTGAGAAACCAGAGTAAATGTTTCTCCTGCACCCTGTTCCCTTTGTGCTAGATGAACGAACGTCTCTCCACATTCTCAGTTCTGAGAGATGTGTGTGTGTGAAAGCCGTCCTTCACCTAGCATTTTGGGAACATAAAGTTTCTTTTCATTTGTAAACTCCACTCCATACATATATATGGGGAGGTACTAGCTACAATTCGGTTTTACAGTGAAAACTGCTGGAACTTCAAACCGGCACTAGGAAACAGACTGAGAAACCAGAGTAAAAGTTTCCCTGCAACCCGTTCCCTTTGTGCTAGATGAACGAACGTCTCTCCACATGCTCAGTTCTGAGAGATAAGTGTGTGTGAAAGCCGTCCTTCACCTAGATTGTTGGGAACACAAAGTTTCTTTTCAGTTGCAAACTCCACTCCATACATATATATGGGGAGGTACTAGCTCCAACTCGGTTTTACAGTGAAAACTGCAGGAACTTCAAACCGGCACTAGGAAACAGACTGAGAAACCAGAGTAAAAGTTTCTCCTGCAACCCGTTCCCTTTGTGCTAGATGAACGAACCTCTCTCCACATGCTCAGTTCTGAGAGATAAGTGTGTGTGAAAGCCGTCCTTCACCTAGCTTGTTGGGAACACAAAGTTTCTTTTCAGTTGCAAACTCCACTCCATACATATATATGGGGAGGTACTAGCTCCAACTCGGTTTTACAGTGAAAACTGCAGGAACTTCAAACTGGCACAAGGAAACAGACTGAGAAACCAGAGTAAAAGTTTCTCCTGCAACCCGTTCCCTTTGTGCTAGATGAACGAACGTCTCTCCACATGCTCAGTTCTGAGAGTTTTGTGTGTGTGAAAGCCGTCCTTCACCTAGCTTGTTGGGAACACAAAGTTTCTTTCCAGTAGCAAACTCCATTCCATACATATATATGGGGAGGTACTAGCTCCAACCAGGTTTTACAGTGAAAACTGCAGGAACTTCAAACCGGCACTAGGAAACAGACTGAGAAACCAGAGTAAAAGTTTCTCCTGCAACCTGTTCCCTTTGTGCTAGATGAACGAACGTCTATCCACATGCTCAGTTCTGAGAGATGTGTGTGTGTGAAAGCCGTCCTTCACCTAGCTTTTTGGGAACATAAAGTTTCTTTTCATTTGTAAACTCCACTCCATACATATATATGGGGAGGTACTAGCTCTAACTCGGTTTTACAGTGAAAACTGCAGGAACTTCAAACCGGCACTAGGAAACAGACTGAGAAACCAAAGTAAATGTTTCTCCTGCAACCCGTTCCCTTTGTGCTAGATGAACGAACGTCTCTCCACATGCTCAGTTCTGAGAGATAAATGAGTGTGAAAGCCGTCCTTCATCTAGATTTGGGAACACAAAGTTTCTTTTCAGTTGCAAACTCCACTCCATACATATATATGGAGAGGAACTAGCTGCAAATCGGTTTTACAGTGAAAACTGCAGGAACTTCAAACCGGCACTAGGAAACAGACTGAGAAACCAGAGTAAAAGTTTCTCCTGCAACCCGTTCCCTTTGTGCTAGATGAACGAACGTCTCTCCACATGCTCAGTTCTGAGAGATAAGTGTGTGTGAAAGCCGTCCTTCACCTAGCTTGTTGGGAACACAAAAATTCTTTTCAGTTGCAAACTCCACTCCATAAATATATATGGGGAGGTACTAGCTCCAACCAGGTTTTACAGTGAAAACTGCAGGAACTTCAAACCGGCACTAGGAAACAGACTGAGAAACCAGAGTAAAAGTTTCCCTGCAACACGTTCCCTTTGTGCTAGATGAACGAACGTCTCTCCACATGCTCAGTTCTGAGAGATAAGTGTGTGTGAAAGCCGTCCTTCACCTAGATTGTTGGGAACACAAAGTTTCTTTTCAGTAGCAAACTCCACTCCATACATATATATGGGGAGGTACTAGCTCCAACTCGGTTTTACAGTGAAAACTGCAGGAACTTCAAACCGGCACTAGGAAACAGACTGAGAAACCAGAGTAAAAGTTTCTCCTGCAACCCGTTCCCTTTGTGCTAGATGAACGAACCTCTCTCCACATGCTCAGTTCTGAGAGATAAGTGTGTGTGAAAGCCGTCCTTCACCTAGCTTGTTGGGAACACAAAGTTTCTTTTCAGTTGCAAACTCCACTCCATACATATATATGGGGAGGTACTAGCTCCAACTCGGTTTTACAGTGAAAACTGCAGGAACTTCAAACCGGCACAAGGAAACAGACTGAGAAACCAGAGTAAAAGTTTCTCCTGCAACCCGCTCCCTTTGTGCTAGATGAACGAACGTCTCTCCACATGCTCAGTTCTGAGAGATGTGTGTGTGTGAAAGCCGTCCTTCACCTAGCTTGTTGGGAACACAAAGTTTCTTTTCAGTTGCAAACTCCACTCCTTACATATATATGGGGAGGTACTAGCTCCAACTCGTTTTTACAGTGAAAACTGCAGGAACTTCATACCGGCACTAGGAAACAGACTGAGAAACCAGAGTAAAAGTTTCTCCTGCAACCCGTTCCATTTGTGCTAGATGAACGAACGTCTCTCCACATGCTCAGTTCTGAGAGTTTTGTGTGTGTGAAAGCCGTCCTTCACCTAGCTTGTTGGGAACACAAAGTTTCTTTCCAGTAGCAAACTCCATTCCATACATATATATGGGGAGGTACTAGCTCTAACTCGGTTTTACAGTGAAAACTGCAGGAACTTCAAACCGGCACTAGGAAACAGACTGAGAAACCAGAGTAAAAGTTTCCCTGCAACCCGTTCCCTTTGTGCTAGATGAACGAACGTCTCTCCACATGCTCAGTTCTGAGAGATAAGTGTGTGTGAAAGCCGTCCTTCACCTAGATTGTTGGGAACACAAAGTTTCTTTTCAGTTGCAAACTCCACTCCATACATATATATGGGGAGGTACTAGCTCTAACTCGGTTTTACAGTGAAAACTGCAGGAACTTCAAACCGGCACTAGGAAACAGACTGAGAAACCAGAGTAAAAGTTTCTCCTGCAACCCGTTCCCTTTGTGCTAGATGAACGAACCTCTCTCCACATGCTCAGTTCTGAGAGATAAGTGTGTGTGAAAGCCGTCCTTCACCTAGCTTGTTGGGAACACAAAGTTTGTTTTCAGTTGCAAACTCCACTCCATACATATATATGGGGAGGTACTAGCTCCAACTCGGTTTTACAGTGAAAACTGCAGGAACTTCAAACTGGCACAAGGAAACAGACTGAGAAACCAGAGTAAAAGTTTCTCCTGCATCCCGTTCCCTTTGTGCTAGATGAACGAACGTCTCTCCACATGCTCAGTTCTGAGAGTTTTGTGTGTGTGAAAGCCGTCCTTCACCTAGCTTGTTGGGAACACAAAGTTTCTTTCCAGCAGCAAACTCCATTCCATACATATATATGGGGAGGTACTAGCTCCAACCAGGTTTTACAGTGAAAACTGCAGGAACTTCAAACCGGCACTAGGAAACAGACTGAGAAACCAGAGTAAAAGTTTCTCCTGCAACCTGTTCCCTTTGTGCTAGATGAACGAACGTCTATCCACATGCTCAGTTCTGAGAGATGTGTGTGTGTGAAAGCCGTCCTTCACCTAGCTTTTTGGGAACATAAAGTTTCTTTTCATTTGTAAACTCCACTCCATACATATATATGGGGAGGTACTAGCTCTAACTCGGTTTTACAGTGAAAACTGCAGGAACTTCAAACCGGCACTAGGAAACAGACTGAGAAACCAAAGTAAAAGTTTCTCCTGCAACCCGTTCCCTTTGTGCTAGATGAACGAACGTCTCTCCACATGCTCAGTTCTGAGAGATAAATGAGTGTGAAAGCCGTCCTTCATCTAGATTTGGGAACACAAAGTTTCTTTTCAGTTGCAAACTCCACTCCATACATATATATGGAGAGGAACTAGCTGCAAATCGGTTTTACAGTGAAAACTGCAGGAACTTCAAACCGGCACTAGGAAACAGACTGAGAAACCAGAGTAAAAGTTTCTCCTGCAACCCGTTCCCTTTGTGCTAGATGAACGAACGTCTCTCCACATGCTCAGTTCTGAGAGATAAGTGTGTGTGAAAGCCGTCCTTCACCTAGCTTGTTGGGAACACAAAAATTCTTTTCAGTTGCAAACTCCACTCCATAAATATATATGGGGAGGTACTAGCTCCAACCAGGTTTTACAGTGAAAACTGCAGGAACTTCAAACCGGCACTAGGAAACAGACTGAGAAACCAGAGTAAAAGTTTCCCTGCAACACGTTCCCTTTGTGCTAGATGAACGAACGTCTCTAAACATGCTCAGTTCTGAGAGATAAGTGTGTGTGAAAGCCGTCCTTCACCTAGATTGTTGGGAACACAAAGTTTCTTTTCAGTTGCAAACTCCACTCCATACATATATATGGGGAGGTACTAGCTCCAACTCGGTTTTACAGTGAAAACTGCAGGAACTTCAAACCGGCACTAGGAAACAGACTGAGAAACCAGAGTAAAAGTTTCTCCTGCAACCCGTTCCCTTTGTGCTAGATGAACGAACCTCTCTCCACATGCTCAGTTCTGAGAGATAAGTGTGTGTGAAAGCCGTCCTTCACCTAGCTTGTTGGGAACACAAAGTTTCTTTTCAGTTGCAAACTCCACTCCATACATATATATGGGGAGGTACTAGCTCCAACTCGGTTTTACAGTGAAAACTGCAGGAACTTCAAACCGGCACAAGGAAACAGACTGAGAAACCAGAGTAAAAGTTTCTCCTGCAACCCGTTCCCTTTGTGCTAGATGAACGAACGTCTCTCCACATGCTCAGTTCTGAGAGATGTGTGTGTGTGAAAGCCGTCCTTCACCTAGCTTGTTGGGAACACAAAGTTTCTTTTCAGTTGCAAACTCCACTCCTTACATATATATGGGGAGGTACTAGCTCCAACTCGTTTTTACAGTGAAAACTGCAGGAACTTCATACCGGCACTAGGAAACAGACTGAGAAACCAGAGTAAAAGTTTCTCCTGCAACCCGTTCCATTTGTGCTAGATGAACGAACGTCTCTCCACATGCTCAGTTCTGAGAGTTTTGTGTGTGTGAAAGCCGTCCTTCACCTAGCTTGTTGGGAACACAAAGTTTCTTTCCAGTAGCAAACTCCATTCCATACATATATATGGGGAGGTACTAGCTCCAACCAGGTTTTACAGTGAAAACTGCAGGAACTTCAAACCGGCACTAGGAAACAGACTGAGAAACCAGAGTAAAAGTTTCTCCTGCAACCTGTTCCCTTTGTGCTAGATGAACGAACGTCTATCCACATGCTCAGTTCTGAGAGATTTGTGTGTGTGAAAGCCGTCCTTCACCTAGCTTTTTGGGAACATAAAGTTTCTTTTCATTTGTAAACTCCACTCCATACATATATATGGGGAGGTACTAGCTCTAACTCGGTTTTACAGTGAAAACTGCAGGAACTTCAAACCGGCACTAGGAAACAGACTGAGAAACCAAAGTAAAAGTTTCTCCTGCAACCCGTTCCCTTTGTGCTAGATGAACGAACGTCTCTCCACATGCTCAGTTCTGAGAGATAAATGAGTGTGAAAGCCGTCCTTCATCTAGATTTGGGAACACAAAGTTTCTTTTCAGTTGCAAACTCCACTCCATACATATATATGGAGAGGAACTAGCTGCAAATCGGTTTTACAGTGAAAACTGCAGGAACTTCAAACCGGCACTAGGAAACAGACTGAGAAACCAGAGTAAAAGTTTCTCCTGCAACCCGTTCCCTTTGTGCTAGATGAACGAACGTCTCTCCACATGCTCAGGTCTGAGAGATAAGTGTGTGTGAAAGCCGTCCTTCACCTAGCTTATTGGGAACACAAAAATTCTTTTCAGTTGCAAACTCCACTCCATAAATATATATGGGGAGGTACTAGCTCCAACCAGGTTTTACAGTGAAAACTGCAGGAACTTCAAACCGGCACTAGGAAACAGACTGAGAAACCAGAGTAAAAGTTTCTCCTGCAACCTGTTCCCATTGTGCTAGATGAACGAACGTCTCTCCACATGCTCATTTCTGAGAGATGTGTGTGTGTGAAAGCCGACCTTCACCTAGCTTTTTGGGAACACAATGTTTCTTTTCAGTTGCAAACTTCACTCCATACATATATATGCGGAGGTACTATCTCCAACTCGGTTTTACAGTGAAAACTGCAGGAACTTCAAACGGGCACTAGGAAACAGACTGAGAAACCAGAGTAAAAGTTTCTCCTGCAACCCGTTCCCTTTGTGATAGATGAACGAACGTCTCTCCACATGCTCAGTTCTGAGAGATAAGTGTGTGTGAAAGCCTTCCTTCAACTAGCTTGTTGGGAACACAAAGTTTCTTTTCAGTCGCAAACTCCTCTCCATACATATATATGGGGAGGTACTAGCTGCAACCAGGTTTTACAGTGAAAACTGCAGGAACTTCAAACCGGCACTAGGAAACAGACTGAGAAACCAGAGTAAAAGTTTCTCCTGCAACCCGTTCCCTTTGTGCTAGATGAACGAACGTCTCTCCACATGCTCAGTTCTGAGAGATAAGTGTGTGTGAAAGCCGTCCTTCACCTATCTTGTTGGGAACACAAAGTTTCTTTTCAGTTGCAAACTCCACTCCATACATATATATGGGGAGGTACTAGCTCCAACCAGGTTTTACAGTGAAAACTGCAGGAATTTCAAACAGGCACTAGGAAACAGACTGAGAAACCAGAGTAAAAGTTTCTCCTGCAACCTGTTCCCATTGTGCTAGATGAAAGAACGTCTCTCCACATGCTCAGTTCTGAGAGATGTGTGTGTGTGAAAGCCGACCTTCACCTAGCTTTTTGGGAACACAAAGTTTCTTTTCAGTTGCAAACTTCACTCCATACATATATATGCGGAGGTACTATCTCCAACTCGGTTTTACAGTGAAAACTGCAGGAACTTCAAACCGGCACTAGGAAACAGACTGAGAAACCAGAGTAAAAGTTTCTCCTGCAACCCGTTCCATTTGTGCTAGATGAACGAACGTCTCTCCACATGCTCAGTTCTGAGAGTTTTGTGTGTGTGAAAGCCGTCCTTCACCTAGCTTGTTGGGAACACAAAGTTTCTTTCCAGTAGCAAACTCCATTCCATACATATATATGGGGAGGTACTAGCTCTAACTCGGTTTTACAGTGAAAACTGCAGGAACTTCAAACCGGCACTAGGAAACAGACTGAGAAACCAGAGTAAAAGTTTCCCTGCAACCCGTTCCCTTTGTGCTAGATGAACGAACGTCTCTCCACATGCTCAGTTCTGAGAGATAAGTGTGTGTGAAAGCCGTCCTTCACCTAGCTTGTTGGGAACACAAAAATTCTTTTCAGTTGCAAACTCCACTCCATAAATATATATGGGGAGGTACTAGCTCCAACCAGGTTTTACAGTGAAAACTGCAGGAACTTCAAACCGGCACTAGGAAACAGACTGAGAAACCAGAGTAAAAGTTTCCCTGCAACACGTTCCCTTTGTGCTAGATGAACGAACGTCTCTCCACATGCTCAGTTCTGAGAGATAAGTGTGTGTGAAAGCCGTCCTTCACCTAGATTGTTGGGAACACAAAGTTTCTTTTCAGTTGCAAACTCCACTCCATACATATATATGGGGAGGTACTAGCTCCAACTCGGTTTTACAGTGAAAACTGCAGGAACTTCAAACCGGCACTAGGAAACAGACTGAGAAACCAGAGTAAAAGTTTCTCCTGCAACCCGTTCTCTTTGTGCTAGATGAACGAACCTCTCTCCACATGCTCAGTTCTGAGAGATAAGTGTGTGTGAAAGCCGTCCTTCACCTAGCTTGTTGGGAACACAAAGTTTCTTTTCAGTTGCAAACTCCACTCCATACATATATATGGGGAGGTACTAGCTCCAACTCGGTTTTACAGTGAAAACTGCAGGAACTTCAAACCGGCACAAGGAAACAGACTGAGAAACCAGAGTAAAAGTTTCTCCTGCAACCCGCTCCCTTTGTGCTAGATGAACGAACGTCTCTCCACATGCTCAGTTCTGAGAGATGTGTGTGTGTGAAAGCCGTCCTTCACCTAGCTTGTTGGGAACACAAAGTTTCTTTTCAGTTGCAAACTCCACTCCTTACATATATATGGGGAGGTACTAGCTCCAACTCGTTTTTACAGTGAAAACTGCAGGAACTTCATACCGGCACTAGGAAACAGACTGAGAAACCAGAGTAAAAGTTTCTCCTGCAACCCGTTCCATTTGTGCTAGATGAACGAACGTCTCTCCACATGCTCAGTTCTGAGAGTTTTGTGTGTGTGAAAGCCGTCCTTCACCTAGCTTGTTGGGAACACAAAGTTTCTTTCCAGTAGCAAACTCCATTCCATACATATATATGGGGAGGTACTAGCTCTAACTCGGTTTTACAGTGAAAACTGCAGGAACTTCAAACCGGCACTAGGAAACAGACTGAGAAACCAGAGTAAAAGTTTCCCTGCAACCCGTTCCCTTTGTGCTAGATGAACGAACGTCTCTCCACATGCTCAGTTCTGAGAGATAAGTGTGTGTGAAAGCCGTCCTTCACCTAGATTGTTGGGAACACAAAGTTTCTTTTCAGTTGCAAACTCCACTCCATACATATATATGGGGAGGTACTAGCTCTAACTCGGTTTTACAGTGAAAACTGCAGGAACTTCAAACCGGCACTAGGAAACAGACTGAGAAACCAGAGTAAAAGTTTCTCCTGCAACCCGTTCCCTTTGTGCTAGATGAACGAACCTCTCTCCACATGCTCAGTTCTGAGAGATAAGTGTGTGTGAAAGCCGTCCTTCACCTAGCTTGTTGGGAACACAAAGTTTGTTTTCAGTTGCAAACTCCACTCCATACATATATATGGGGAGGTACTAGCTCCAACTCGGTTTTACAGTGAAAACTGCAGGAACTTCAAACTGGCACAAGGAAACAGACTGAGAAACCAGAGTAAAAGTTTCTCCTGCATCCCGTTCCCTTTGTGCTAGATGAACGAACGTCTCTCCACATGCTCAGTTCTGAGAGTTTTGTGTGTGTGAAAGCCGTCCTTCACCTAGTTTGTTGGGAACACAAAGTTTCTTTCCAGCAGCAAACTCCATTCCATACATATATATGGGGAGGTACTAGCTCCAACCAGGTTTTACAGTGAAAACTGCAGGAACTTCAAACCGGCACTAGGAAACAGACTGAGAAACCAGAGTAAAAGTTTCTCCTGCAACCTGTTCCCTTTGTGCTAGATGAACGAACGTCTATCCACATGCTCAGTTCTGAGAGATGTGTGTGTGTGAAAGCCGTCCTTCACCTAGCTTTTTGGGAACATAAAGTTTCTTTTCATTTGTAAACTCCACTCCATACATATATATGGGGAGGTACTAGCTCTAACTCGGTTTTACAGTGAAAACTGCAGGAACTTCAAACCGGCACTAGGAAACAGACTGAGAAACCAAAGTAAAAGTTTCTCCTGCAACCCGTTCCCTTTGTGCTAGATGAACGAACGTCTCTCCACATGCTCAGTTCTGAGAGATAAATGAGTGTGAAAGCCGTCCTTCATCTAGATTTGGGAACACAAAGTTTCTTTTCAGTTGCAAACTCCACTCCATACATATATATGGAGAGGAACTAGCTGCAAATCGGTTTTACAGTGAAAACTGCAGGAACTTCAAACCGGCACTAGGAAACAGACTGAGAAACCAGAGTAAAAGTTTCTCCTGCAACCCGTTCCCTTTGTGCTAGATGAACGAACGTCTCTCCACATGCTCAGTTCTGAGAGATAAGTGTGTGTGAAAGCCGTCCTTCACCTAGCTTGTTGGGAACACAAAAATTCTTTTCAGTTGCAAACTCCACTCCATAAATATATATGGGGAGGTACTAGCTCCAACCAGGTTTTACAGTGAAAACTGCAGGAACTTCAAACCGGCACTAGGAAACAGACTGAGAAACCAGAGTAAAAGTTTCCCTGCAACACGTTCCCTTTGTGCTAGATGAACGAACGTCTCTAAACATGCTCAGTTCTGAGAGATAAGTGTGTGTGAAAGCCGTCCTTCACCTAGATTGTTGGGAACACAAAGTTTCTTTTCAGTTGCAAACTCCACTCCATACATATATATGGGGAGGTACTAGCTCCAACTCGGTTTTACAGTGAAAACTGCAGGAACTTCAAACCGGCACTAGGAAACAGACTGAGAAACCAGAGTAAAAGTTTCTCCTGCAACCCGTTCCCTTTGTGCTAGATGAACGAACCTCTCTCCACATGCTCAGTTCTGAGAGATAAGTGTGTGTGAAAGCCGTCCTTCACCTAGCTTGTTGGGAACACAAAGTTTCTTTTCAGTTGCAAACTCCACTCCATACATATATATGGGGAGGTACTAGCTCCAACTCGGTTTTACAGTGAAAACTGCAGGAACTTCAAACCGGCACAAGGAAACAGACTGAGAAACCAGAGTAAAAGTTTCTCCTGCAACCCGTTCCCTTTGTGCTAGATGAACGAACGTCTCTCCACATGCTCAGTTCTGAGAGATGTGTGTGTGTGAAAGCCGTCCTTCACCTAGCTTGTTGGGAACACAAAGTTTCTTTTCAGTTGCAAACTCCACTCCTTACATATATATGGGGAGGTACTAGCTCCAACTCGTTTTTACAGTGAAAACTGCAGGAACTTCATACCGGCACTAGGAAACAGACTGAGAAACCAGAGTAAAAGTTTCTCCTGCAACCCGTTCCATTTGTGCTAGATGAACGAACGTCTCTCCACATGCTCAGTTCTGAGAGTTTTGTGTGTGTGAAAGCCGTCCTTCACCTAGCTTGTTGGGAACACAAAGTTTCTTTCCAGTAGCAAACTCCATTCCATACATATATATGGGGAGGTACTAGCTCCAACCAGGTTTTACAGTGAAAACTGCAGGAACTTCAAACCGGCACTAGGAAACAGACTGAGAAACCAGAGTAAAAGTTTCTCCTGCAACCTGTTCCCTTTGTGCTAGATGAACGAACGTCTATCCACATGCTCAGTTCTGAGAGATTTGTGTGTGTGAAAGCCGTCCTTCACCTAGCTTTTTGGGAACATAAAGTTTCTTTTCATTTGTAAACTCCACTCCATACATATATATGGGGAGGTACTAGCTCTAACTCGGTTTTACAGTGAAAACTGCAGGAACTTCAAACCGGCACTAGGAAACAGACTGAGAAACCAAAGTAAAAGTTTCTCCTGCAACCCGTTCCCTTTGTGCTAGATGAACGAACGTCTCTCCACATGCTCAGTTCTGAGAGATAAATGAGTGTGAAAGCCGTCCTTCATCTAGATTTGGGAACACAAAGTTTCTTTTCAGTTGCAAACTCCACTCCATACATATATATGGAGAGGAACTAGCTGCAAATCGGTTTTACAGTGAAAACTGCAGGAACTTCAAACCGGCACTAGGAAACAGACTGAGAAACCAGAGTAAAAGTTTCTCCTGCAACCCGTTCCCTTTGTGCTAGATGAACGAACGTCTCTCCACATGCTCAGGTCTGAGAGATAAGTGTGTGTGAAAGCCGTCCTTCACCTAGCTTATTGGGAACACAAAAATTCTTTTCAGTTGCAAACTCCACTCCATAAATATATATGGGGAGGTACTAGCTCCAACCAGGTTTTACAGTGAAAACTGCAGGAACTTCAAACCGGCACTAGGAAACAGACTGAGAAACCAGAGTAAAAGTTTCTCCTGCAACCTGTTCCCATTGTGCTAGATGAACGAACGTCTCTCCACATGCTCATTTCTGAGAGATGTGTGTGTGTGAAAGCCGACCTTCACCTAGCTTTTTGGGAACACAATGTTTCTTTTCAGTTGCAAACTTCACTCCATACATATATATGCGGAGGTACTATCTCCAACTCGGTTTTACAGTGAAAACTGCAGGAACTTCAAACGGGCACTAGGAAACAGACTGAGAAACCAGAGTAAAAGTTTCTCCTGCAACCCGTTCCCTTTGTGATAGATGAACGAACGTCTCTCCACATGCTCAGTTCTGAGAGATAAGTGTGTGTGAAAGCCTTCCTTCAACTAGCTTGTTGGGAACACAAAGTTTCTTTTCAGTCGCAAACTCCTCTCCATACATATATATGGGGAGGTACTAGCTGCAACCAGGTTTTACAGTGAAAACTGCAGGAACTTCAAACCGGCACTAGGAAACAGACTGAGAAACCAGAGTAAAAGTTTCTCCTGCAACCCGTTCCCTTTGTGCTAGATGAACGAACGTCTCTCCACATGCTCAGTTCTGAGAGATAAGTGTGTGTGAAAGCCGTCCTTCACCTATCTTGTTGGGAACACAAAGTTTCTTTTCAGTTGCAAACTCCACTCCATACATATATATGGGGAGGTACTAGCTCCAACCAGGTTTTACAGTGAAAACTGCAGGAATTTCAAACAGGCACTAGGAAACAGACTGAGAAACCAGAGTAAAAGTTTCTCCTGCAACCTGTTCCCATTGTGCTAGATGAAAGAACGTCTCTCCACATGCTCAGTTCTGAGAGATGTGTGTGTGTGAAAGCCGACCTTCACCTAGCTTTTTGGGAACACAAAGTTTCTTTTCAGTTGCAAACTTCACTCCATACATATATATGCGGAGGTACTATCTCCAACTCGGTTTTACAGTGAAAACTGCAGGAACTTCAAACCGGCACTAGGAAACAGACTGAGAAACCAGAGTAAAAGTTTCTCCTGCAACCCGTTCCATTTGTGCTAGATGAACGAACGTCTCTCCACATGCTCAGTTCTGAGAGTTTTGTGTGTGTGAAAGCCGTCCTTCACCTAGCTTGTTGGGAACACAAAGTTTCTTTCCAGTAGCAAACTCCATTCCATACATATATATGGGGAGGTACTAGCTCTAACTCGGTTTTACAGTGAAAACTGCAGGAACTTCAAACCGGCACTAGGAAACAGACTGAGAAACCAGAGTAAAAGTTTCCCTGCAACCCGTTCCCTTTGTGCTAGATGAACGAACGTCTCTCCACATGCTCAGTTCTGAGAGATAAGTGTGTGTGAAAGCCGTCCTTCACCTAGCTTGTTGGGAACACAAAAATTCTTTTCAGTTGCAAACTCCACTCCATAAATATATATGGGGAGGTACTAGCTCCAACCAGGTTTTACAGTGAAAACTGCAGGAACTTCAAACCGGCACTAGGAAACAGACTGAGAAACCAGAGTAAAAGTTTCCCTGCAACACGTTCCCTTTGTGCTAGATGAACGAACGTCTCTCCACATGCTCAGTTCTGAGAGATAAGTGTGTGTGAAAGCCGTCCTTCACCTAGATTGTTGGGAACACAAAGTTTCTTTTCAGTTGCAAACTCCACTCCATACATATATATGGGGAGGTACTAGCTCCAACTCGGTTTTACAGTGAAAACTGCAGGAACTTCAAACCGGCACTAGGAAACAGACTGAGAAACCAGAGTAAAAGTTTCTCCTGCAACCCGTTCTCTTTGTGCTAGATGAACGAACCTCTCTCCACATGCTCAGTTCTGAGAGATAAGTGTGTGTGAAAGCCGTCCTTCACCTAGCTTGTTGGGAACACAAAGTTTCTTTTCAGTTGCAAACTCCACTCCATACATATATATGGGGAGGTACTAGCTCCAACTCGGTTTTACAGTGAAAACTGCAGGAACTTCAAACCGGCACAAGGAAACAGACTGAGAAACCAGAGTAAAAGTTTCTCCTGCAACCCGCTCCCTTTGTGCTAGATGAACGAACGTCTCTCCACATGCTCAGTTCTGAGAGATGTGTGTGTGTGAAAGCCGTCCTTCACCTAGCTTGTTGGGAACACAAAGTTTCTTTTCAGTTGCAAACTCCACTCCTTACATATATATGGGGAGGTACTAGCTCCAACTCGTTTTTACAGTGAAAACTGCAGGAACTTCATACCGGCACTAGGAAACAGACTGAGAAACCAGAGTAAAAGTTTCTCCTGCAACCCGTTCCATTTGTGCTAGATGAACGAACGTCTCTCCACATGCTCAGTTCTGAGAGTTTTGTGTGTGTGAAAGCCGTCCTTCACCTAGCTTGTTGGGAACACAAAGTTTCTTTCCAGTAGCAAACTCCATTCCATACATATATATGGGGAGGTACTAGCTCTAACTCGGTTTTACAGTGAAAACTGCAGGAACTTCAAACCGGCACTAGGAAACAGACTGAGAAACCAGAGTAAAAGTTTCCCTGCAACCCGTTCCCTTTGTGCTAGATGAACGAACGTCTCTCCACATGCTCAGTTCTGAGAGATAAGTGTGTGTGAAAGCCGTCCTTCACCTAGATTGTTGGGAACACAAAGTTTCTTTTCAGTTGCAAACTCCACTCCATACATATATATGGGGAGGTACTAGCTCTAACTCGGTTTTACAGTGAAAACTGCAGGAACTTCAAACCGGCACTAGGAAACAGACTGAGAAACCAGAGTAAAAGTTTCTCCTGCAACCCGTTCCCTTTGTGCTAGATGAACGAACCTCTCTCCACATGCTCAGTTCTGAGAGATAAGTGTGTGTGAAAGCCGTCCTTCACCTAGCTTGTTGGGAACACAAAGTTTGTTTTCAGTTGCAAACTCCACTCCATACATATATATGGGGAGGTACTAGCTCCAACTCGGTTTTACAGTGAAAACTGCAGGAACTTCAAACTGGCACAAGGAAACAGACTGAGAAACCAGAGTAAAAGTTTCTCCTGCATCCCGTTCCCTTTGTGCTAGATGAACGAACGTCTCTCCACATGCTCAGTTCTGAGAGTTTTGTGTGTGTGAAAGCCGTCCTTCACCTAGTTTGTTGGGAACACAAAGTTTCTTTCCAGCAGCAAACTCCATTCCATACATATATATGGGGAGGTACTAGCTCCAACCAGGTTTTACAGTGAAAACTGCAGGAACTTCAAACCGGCACTAGGAAACAGACTGAGAAACCAGAGTAAAAGTTTCTCCTGCAACCTGTTCCCTTTGTGCTAGATGAACGAACGTCTATCCACATGCTCAGTTCTGAGAGATGTGTGTGTGTGAAAGCCGTCCTTCACCTAGCTTTTTGGGAACATAAAGTTTCTTTTCATTTGTAAACTCCACTCCATACATATATATGGGGAGGTACTAGCTCTAACTCGGTTTTACAGTGAAAACTGCAGGAACTTCAAACCGGCACTAGGAAACAGACTGAGAAACCAAAGTAAAAGTTTCTCCTGCAACCCGTTCCCTTTGTGCTAGATGAACGAACGTCTCTCCACATGCTCAGTTCTGAGAGATAAATGAGTGTGAAAGCCGTCCTTCATCTAGATTTGGGAACACAAAGTTTCTTTTCAGTTGCAAACTCCACTCCATACATATATATGGAGAGGAACTAGCTGCAAATCGGTTTTACAGTGAAAACTGCAGGAACTTCAAACCGGCACTAGGAAACAGACTGAGAAACCAGAGTAAAAGTTTCTCCTGCAACCCGTTCCCTTTGTGCTAGATGAACGAACGTCTCTCCACATGCTCAGTTCTGAGAGATAAGTGTGTGTGAAAGCCGTCCTTCACCTAGCTTGTTGGGAACACAAAAATTCTTTTCAGTTGCAAACTCCACTCCATAAATATATATGGGGAGGTACTAGCTCCAACCAGGTTTTACAGTGAAAACTGCAGGAACTTCAAACCGGCACTAGGAAACAGACTGAGAAACCAGAGTAAAAGTTTCCCTGCAACACGTTCCCTTTGTGCTAGATGAACGAACGTCTCTAAACATGCTCAGTTCTGAGAGATAAGTGTGTGTGAAAGCCGTCCTTCACCTAGATTGTTGGGAACACAAAGTTTCTTTTCAGTTGCAAACTCCACTCCATACATATATATGGGGAGGTACTAGCTCCAACTCGGTTTTACAGTGAAAACTGCAGGAACTTCAAACCGGCACTAGGAAACAGACTGAGAAACCAGAGTAAAAGTTTCTCCTGCAACCCGTTCCCTTTGTGCTAGATGAACGAACCTCTCTCCACATGCTCAGTTCTGAGAGATAAGTGTGTGTGAAAGCCGTCCTTCACCTAGCTTGTTGGGAACACAAAGTTTCTTTTCAGTTGCAAACTCCACTCCATACATATATATGGGGAGGTACTAGCTCCAACTCGGTTTTACAGTGAAAACTGCAGGAACTTCAAACCGGCACAAGGAAACAGACTGAGAAACCAGAGTAAAAGTTTCTCCTGCAACCCGTTCCCTTTGTGCTAGATGAACGAACGTCTCTCCACATGCTCAGTTCTGAGAGATGTGTGTGTGTGAAAGCCGTCCTTCACCTAGCTTGTTGGGAACACAAAGTTTCTTTTCAGTTGCAAACTCCACTCCTTACATATATATGGGGAGGTACTAGCTCCAACTCGTTTTTACAGTGAAAACTGCAGGAACTTCATACCGGCACTAGGAAACAGACTGAGAAACCAGAGTAAAAGTTTCTCCTGCAACCCGTTCCATTTGTGCTAGATGAACGAACGTCTCTCCACATGCTCAGTTCTGAGAGTTTTGTGTGTGTGAAAGCCGTCCTTCACCTAGCTTGTTGGGAACACAAAGTTTCTTTCCAGTAGCAAACTCCATTCCATACATATATATGGGGAGGTACTAGCTCCAACCAGGTTTTACAGTGAAAACTGCAGGAACTTCAAACCGGCACTAGGAAACAGACTGAGAAACCAGAGTAAAAGTTTCTCCTGCAACCTGTTCCCTTTGTGCTAGATGAACGAACGTCTATCCACATGCTCAGTTCTGAGAGATTTGTGTGTGTGAAAGCCGTCCTTCACCTAGCTTTTTGGGAACATAAAGTTTCTTTTCATTTGTAAACTCCACTCCATACATATATATGGGGAGGTACTAGCTCTAACTCGGTTTTACAGTGAAAACTGCAGGAACTTCAAACCGGCACTAGGAAACAGACTGAGAAACCAAAGTAAAAGTTTCTCCTGCAACCCGTTCCCTTTGTGATAGATGAACGAACGTCTCTCCACATGCTCAGTTCTGAGAGATAAATGAGTGTGAAAGCCGTCCTTCATCTAGATTTGGGAACACAAAGTTTCTTTTCAGTTGCAAACTCCACTCCATACATATATATGGAGAGGAACTAGCTGCAAATCGGTTTTACAGTGAAAACTGCAGGAACTTCAAACCGGCACTAGGAAACAGACTGAGAAACCAGAGTAAAAGTTTCTCCTGCAACCCGTTCCCTTTGTGCTAGATGAACGAACGTCTCTCCACATGCTCAGGTCTGAGAGATAAGTGTGTGTGAAAGCCGTCCTTCACCTAGCTTATTGGGAACACAAAAATTCTTTTCAGTTGCAAACTCCACTCCATAAATATATATGGGGAGGTACTAGCTCCAACCAGGTTTTACAGTGAAAACTGCAGGAACTTCAAACCGGCACTAGGAAACAGACTGAGAAACCAGAGTAAAAGTTTCTCCTGCAACCTGTTCCCATTGTGCTAGATGAACGAACGTCTCTCCACATGCTCATTTCTGAGAGATGTGTGTGTGTGAAAGCCGACCTTCACCTAGCTTTTTGGGAACACAATGTTTCTTTTCAGTTGCAAACTTCACTCCATACATATATATGCGGAGGTACTATCTCCAACTCGGTTTTACAGTGAAAACTGCAGGAACTTCAAACGGGCACTAGGAAACAGACTGAGAAACCAGAGTAAAAGTTTCTCCTGCAACCCGTTCCCTTTGTGCTAGATGAACGAACGTCTCTCCACATGCTCAGTTCTGAGAGATAAGTGTGTGTGAAAGCCGTCCTTCACCTATCTTGTTGGGAACACAAAGTTTCTTTTCAGTTGCAAACTCCACTCCATACATATATATGGGGAGGAACTAGCTTCAACCAGGTTTTACAGTGAAAACTGCAGGAACTTCAAACCGGCACTAGGAAACAGACTGAGAAACCAGAGTAAAAGTTTCTCCTGCAACCCGTTCCCTTTGTGCTAGATGAACGAACGTCTCTCCACATGCTCAGTTCTGAGAGATAAGTGTGTGTGAAAGCCGTCCTTCACCTAGCTTTTTGGGAACACAAAAATTCTTTTCAGTTGCAAACTCCACTCCATAAATATATATGGGGAGGTACTAGCTCCAACCAGGTTTTACAGTGAAAACTGCAGGAATTTCAAACAGGCACTAGGAAACAGACTGAGAAACCAGAGTAAAAGTTTCTCCTGCAACCTGTTCCCATTGTGCTAGATGAAAGAACGTCTCTCCACATGCTCAGTTCTGAGAGATGTGTGTGTGTGAAAGCCGACCTTCACCTAGCTTTTTGGGAACACAAAGTTTCTTTTCAGTTGCAAACTTCACTCCATACATATATATGCGGAGGTACTATCTCCAACTCGGTTTTACAGTGAAAACTGCAGGAACTTCAAACCGGCACTAGGAAACAGACTGAGAAACCAGAGTAAAAGTTTCTCCTGCAACCCGTTCCATTTGTGCTAGATGAACGAACGTCTCTCCACATGCTCAGTTCTGAGAGTTTTGTGTGTGTGAAAGCCGTCCTTCACCTAGCTTGTTGGGAACACAAAGTTTCTTTCCAGTAGCAAACTCCATTCCATACATATATATGGGGAGGTACTAGCTCTAACTCGGTTTTACAGTGAAAACTGCAGGAACTTCAAACCGGCACTAGGAAACAGACTGAGAAACCAGAGTAAAAGTTTCCCTGCAACCCGTTCCCTTTGTGCTAGATGAACGAACGTCTCTCCACATGCTCAGTTCTGAGAGATAAGTGTGTGTGAAAGCCGTCCTTCACCTAGATTGTTGGGAACACAAAGTTTCTTTTCAGTTGCAAACTCCACTCCATACATATATATGGGGAGGTACTAGCTCTAACTCGGTTTTACAGTGAAAACTGCAGGAACTTCAAACCGGCACTAGGAAACAGACTGAGAAACCAGAGTAAAAGTTTCTCCTGCAACCCGTTCCCTTTGTGCTAGATGAACGAACCTCTCTCCACATGCTCAGTTCTGAGAGATAAGTGTGTGTGAAAGCCGTCCTTCACCTAGCTTGTTGGGAACACAAAGTTTGTTTTCAGTTGCAAACTCCACTCCATACATATATATGGGGAGGTACTAGCTCCAACTCGGTTTTACAGTGAAAACTGCAGGAACTTCAAACTGGCACAAGGAAACAGACTGAGAAACCAGAGTAAAAGTTTCTCCTGCATCCCGTTCCCTTTGTGCTAGATGAACGAACGTCTCTCCACATGCTCAGTTCTGAGAGTTTTGTGTGTGTGAAAGCCGTCCTTCACCTAGCTTGTTGGGAACACAAAGTTTCTTTCCAGCAGCAAACTCCATTCCATACATATATATGGGGAGGTACTAGCTCCAACCAGGTTTTACAGTGAAAACTGCAGGAACTTCAAACCGGCACTAGGAAACAGACTGAGAAACCAGAGTAAAAGTTTCTCCTGCAACCTGTTCCCTTTGTGCTAGATGAACGAACGTCTATCCACATGCTCAGTTCTGAGAGATGTGTGTGTGTGAAAGCCGTCCTTCACCTAGCTTTTTGGGAACATAAAGTTTCTTTTCATTTGTAAACTCCACTCCATACATATATATGGGGAGGTACTAGCTCTAACTCGGTTTTACAGTGAAAACTGCAGGAACTTCAAACCGGCACTAGGAAACAGACTGAGAAACCAAAGTAAAAGTTTCTCCTGCAACCCGTTCCCTTTGTGCTAGATGAACGAACGTCTCTCCACATGCTCAGTTCTGAGAGATAAATGAGTGTGAAAGCCGTCCTTCATCTAGATTTGGGAACACAAAGTTTCTTTTCAGTTGCAAACTCCACTCCATACATATATATGGAGAGGAACTAGCTGCAAATCGGTTTTACAGTGAAAACTGCAGGAACTTCAAACCGGCACTAGGAAACAGACTGAGAAACCAGAGTAAAAGTTTCTCCTGCAACCCGTTCCCTTTGTGCTAGATGAACGAACGTCTCTCCACATGCTCAGTTCTGAGAGATAAGTGTGTGTGAAAGCCGTCCTTCACCTAGCTTGTTGGGAACACAAAAATTCTTTTCAGTTGCAAACTCCACTCCATAAATATATATGGGGAGGTACTAGCTCCAACCAGGTTTTACAGTGAAAACTGCAGGAACTTCAAACCGGCACTAGGAAACAGACTGAGAAACCAGAGTAAAAGTTTCCCTGCAACACGTTCCCTTTGTGCTAGATGAACGAACGTCTCTAAACATGCTCAGTTCTGAGAGATAAGTGTGTGTGAAAGCCGTCCTTCACCTAGATTGTTGGGAACACAAAGTTTCTTTTCAGTTGCAAACTCCACTCCATACATATATATGGGGAGGTACTAGCTCCAACTCGGTTTTACAGTGAAAACTGCAGGAACTTCAAACCGGCACTAGGAAACAGACTGAGAAACCAGAGTAAAAGTTTCTCCTGCAACCCGTTCCCTTTGTGCTAGATGAACGAACCTCTCTCCACATGCTCAGTTCTGAGAGATAAGTGTGTGTGAAAGCCGTCCTTCACCTAGCTTGTTGGGAACACAAAGTTTCTTTTCAGTTGCAAACTCCACTCCATACATATATATGGGGAGGTACTAGCTCCAACTCGGTTTTACAGTGAAAACTGCAGGAACTTCAAACCGGCACAAGGAAACAGACTGAGAAACCAGAGTAAAAGTTTCTCCTGCAACCCGTTCCCTTTGTGCTAGATGAACGAACGTCTCTCCACATGCTCAGTTCTGAGAGATGTGTGTGTGTGAAAGCCGTCCTTCACCTAGCTTGTTGGGAACACAAAGTTTCTTTTCAGTTGCAAACTCCACTCCTTACATATATATGGGGAGGTACTAGCTCCAACTCGTTTTTACAGTGAAAACTGCAGGAACTTCATACCGGCACTAGGAAACAGACTGAGAAACCAGAGTAAAAGTTTCTCCTGCAACCCGTTCCATTTGTGCTAGATGAACGAACGTCTCTCCACATGCTCAGTTCTGAGAGTTTTGTGTGTGTGAAAGCCGTCCTTCACCTAGCTTGTTGGGAACACAAAGTTTCTTTCCAGTAGCAAACTCCATTCCATACATATATATGGGGAGGTACTAGCTCCAACCAGGTTTTACAGTGAAAACTGCAGGAACTTCAAACCGGCACTAGGAAACAGACTGAGAAACCAGAGTAAAAGTTTCTCCTGCAACCTGTTCCCTTTGTGCTAGATGAACGAACGTCTATCCACATGCTCAGTTCTGAGAGATTTGTGTGTGTGAAAGCCGTCCTTCACCTAGCTTTTTGGGAACATAAAGTTTCTTTTCATTTGTAAACTCCACTCCATACATATATATGGGGAGGTACTAGCTCTAACTCGGTTTTACAGTGAAAACTGCAGGAACTTCAAACCGGCACTAGGAAACAGACTGAGAAACCAAAGTAAAAGTTTCTCCTGCAACCCGTTCCCTTTGTGCTAGATGAACGAACGTCTCTCCACATGCTCAGTTCTGAGAGATAAATGAGTGTGAAAGCCGTCCTTCATCTAGATTTGGGAACACAAAGTTTCTTTTCAGTTGCAAACTCCACTCCATACATATATATGGAGAGGAACTAGCTGCAAATCGGTTTTACAGTGAAAACTGCAGGAACTTCAAACCGGCACTAGGAAACAGACTGAGAAACCAGAGTAAAAGTTTCTCCTGCAACCCGTTCCCTTTGTGCTAGATGAACGAACGTCTCTCCACATGCTCAGGTCTGAGAGATAAGTGTGTGTGAAAGCCGTCCTTCACCTAGCTTATTGGGAACACAAAAATTCTTTTCAGTTGCAAACTCCACTCCATAAATATATATGGGGAGGTACTAGCTCCAACCAGGTTTTACAGTGAAAACTGCAGGAACTTCAAACCGGCACTAGGAAACAGACTGAGAAACCAGAGTAAAAGTTTCTCCTGCAACCTGTTCCCATTGTGCTAGATGAACGAACGTCTCTCCACATGCTCAGTTCTGAGAGATGTGTGTGTGTGAAAGCCGACCTTCACCTAGCTTTTTGGGAACACAATGTTTCTTTTCAGTTGCAAACTTCACTCCATACATATATATGCGGAGGTACTATCTCCAACTCGGTTTTACAGTGAAAACTGCAGGAACTTCAAACGGGCACTAGGAAACAGACTGAGAAACCAGAGTAAAAGTTTCTCCTGCAACCCGTTCCCTTTGTGATAGATGAACGAACGTCTCTCCACATGCTCAGTTCTGAGAGATAAGTGTGTGTGAAAGCCTTCCTTCAACTAGCTTGTTGGGAACACAAAGTTTCTTTTCAGTCGCAAACTCCTCTCCATACATATATATGGGGAGGTACTAGCTGCAACCAGGTTTTACAGTGAAAACTGCAGGAACTTCAAACCGGCACTAGGAAACAGACTGAGAAACCAGAGTAAAAGTTTCTCCTGCAACCCGTTCCCTTTGTGCTAGATGAACGAACGTCTCTCCACATGCTCAGTTCTGAGAGATAAGTGTGTGTGAAAGCCGTCCTTCACCTATCTTGTTGGGAACACAAAGTTTCTTTTCAGTTGCAAACTCCACTCCATACATATATATGGGGAGGAACTAGCTTCAACCAGGTTTTACAGTGAAAACTGCAGGAACTTCAAACCGGCACTAGGAAACAGACTGAGAAACCAGAGTAAAAGTTTCTCCTGCAACCCGTTCCCTTTGTGCTAGATGAACGAACGTCTCTCCACATGCTCAGTTCTGAGAGATAAGTGTGTGTGAAAGCCGTCCTTCACCTAGCTTTTTGGGAACACAAAAATTCTTTTCAGTTGCAAACTCCACTCCATAAATATATATGGGGAGGTACTAGCTCCAACCAGGTTTTACAGTGAAAACTGCAGGAATTTCAAACAGGCACTAGGAAACAGACTGAGAAACCAGAGTAAAAGTTTCTCCTGCAACCTGTTCCCATTGTGCTAGATGAAAGAACGTCTCTCCACATGCTCAGTTCTGAGAGATGTGTGTGTGTGAAAGCCGACCTTCACCTAGCTTTTTGGGAACACAAAGTTTCTTTTCAGTTGCAAACTTCACTCCATACATATATATGCGGAGGTACTATCTCCAACTCGGTTTTACAGTGAAAACTGCAGGAACTTCAAACCGGCACTAGGAAACAGACTGAGAAACCAGAGTAAAAGTTTCTCCTGCAACCCGTTCCCTTTGTGATAGATGAAAGAACGTCTCTCCACATGCTCAGTTCTGAGAGATAAGTGTGTGTGAAAGCCTTCCTTCAACTAGCTTGTTGGGAACACAAAGTTTCTTTTCAGTTGCAAACTCCTCTCCATACATATATATGGGGAGGTACTAGCTGCAACCAGGTTTTACAGTGAAAACTGCAGGAACTTCAAACCGGCACTAGGAAACAGACTGAGAAACCAGAGTAAAAGTTTCTCCTGCAACCCGTTCCCTTTGTGCTAGATGAACGAACGTCTCTCCACATGCTCAGTTCTGAGAGATAAGTGTGTGTGAAAGCCGTCCTTCACCTAGCTTGTTGGGAACACAAAGTTTCTTTTCAGTTGCAAACTCCACTCCATACATATATATGGGGAGGTACTAGCTCCAACCAGGTTTTACAGTGAAAACTGCAGGAACTTCAAACCGGCACTAGGAAACAGACTGAGAAACCAGAGTAAAAGTTTCTCCTGCAAACCGTTCCCTTTGTGCTAGATGAACGAACGTCTCTCCACATGCTCAGTTCTGAGAGATAAGTGTGTGTGAAAGCCGTCCTTCACCAAGCTTGTTGGGAACACAAAGTTTCTTTTCAGTTGCCAACTCCACTCCATACATATATATGGGGAGGTACAAGCTCCAACTCGCTTTTACAGTGAAAACTGCAGGAACTTCAAACCGGCACTAGGAAGCAGACTGAGAAACCAGAGTAAAAGTTTCTCCTGCAACCCGTTCCCTTTGTGCTAGATGAACGAACGTCTCTCCACATGCTCAGTTCTGAGAGATAAGTGTGTGTGAAAGCCGTCATTCACCTAGCTTTTTGGGAACACAAAAATTCTTTTCAGTTGCAAACTCCACTCCATAAATATATATGGGGAGGTACTAGCTCCAACCAGGTTTTACAGTGAAAATTGCAGGAACTTCAAACCGGCACTAGGAAACAGACTGAGAAACCAGAGTAAAAGTTTCTCCTGCAACCTGTTCCCATTGTGCTAGATGAACGAACGTCTCTCCACATGCTCAGTTCTGAGAGATGTGTGTGTGTGAAAGCCGACCTTCACCTAGCTTTTTGGGAACACAAAGTTTCTTTTCAGTTGCAAACTTCACTCCATACATATATATGCGGAGGTACTATCTCCAACTCGGTTTTACAGTGAAAACTGCAGGAACTTCAAACCGGCACTAGGA
This sequence comes from Camelus bactrianus, assembly GCF_048773025.1. Taxonomy (NCBI): domain Eukaryota; kingdom Metazoa; phylum Chordata; class Mammalia; order Artiodactyla; family Camelidae; genus Camelus; species Camelus bactrianus. Next base: position 2,584,917 of record NW_027413946.1, on the reverse strand, counting down.
AACAGACTGAGAAACCAGAGTAAAAGTTTCTCCTGCAACCCGTTCCCTTTGTGATAGATGAACGAACGTCTCTCCACATGGTCAGTTCTGAGAGATAAGTGTGTGTGAAAGCCTTCCTTCAACTAGCTTTTTGGGAACACAAAGTTTCTTTTCAGTTGCAAACTCCTCTCCATACATATATATGGGGAGGTACTAGCTGCAACCAGGTTTTACAGTGAAAACTGCAGGAACTTCAAACCGGCACTAGGAAACAGACTGAGAAACCAGAGTAAAAGTTTCTCCTGCAACCCGTTCCCTTTGTGCTAGATGAACGAACGTCTCTCCACATGCTCAGTTCTGAGAGATAAGTGTGTGTGAAAGCCGTCCTTCACCTAGCTTGTTGGGAACACAAAGTTTCTTTTCAGTTGCAAACTCCACTCCATACATATATATGGGGAGGTACTAGCTCCAACCAGGTTTTACAGTGAAAACTGCAGGAACTTCAAACCGGCACTAGGAAACAGACTGAGAAACCAGAGTAAAAGTTTCTCCTGCAAACCGTTCCCTTTGTGCTAGATGAACGAACGTCTCTCCACATGCTCAGTTCTGAGAGATAAGTGTGTGTGAAAGCCGCCCTTCACCAAGCTTGTTGGGAACACAAAGTTTCTTTTCAGTTGCAAACTCCACTCCATACATATATATGGGGAGGTACAAGCTCCAACTCGCTTTTACAGTGAAAACTGCAGGAACTTCAAACCGGCACTAGGAAGCAGACTGAGAAACCAGAGTAAAAGTTTCTCCTGCAAACCGTTCCCTTTCTGCTAGATGAACGAACGTCTCTCCACATGCTCAGTTCTGAGAGATAAGTGTGTGTGAAAGCCGTCCTTCACCTAGCTTTTTGGGAACACAAAGTTTCTTTTCAGTTGCAAACTCCACTCCATACATATATATGGGGAGGTACTAGCTCCAACCAGGTTTTACAGTGAAAACTGCAGGAACTTCAAACCGGCACTAGGAAACAGACTGAGAAACCAGAGTAAAAGTTTCTCCTGCAACCTGTTCCCTTTGTGCTAGATGAACGAACGTCTCTCCACATGCTCAGTTCTGAGAGATGTGTGTGTGTGAAAGCCGTCCTTCACCTAGCTTGTTGGGAACACAAAGTTTCTTTTCAGTTGCAAACTCCACTCCTTACATATATATGGGGAGGTACTAGCTCCAACTCGGTTTTACAGTGAAAACTGCAGGAACTTCATACCGGCACTAGGAAACAGACTGAGAAATCAGAGTAAAAGTTTCTCCTGCAACCCGTTCCATTTGTGCTAGATGAACGAACGTCTCTCCACATGCTCCTTTCTGAGAGTTTTGTGTGTGTGAAAGCCGTCCTTCACCTAGCTTGTTGGGAACACAAAGTTTCTTTCCAGTAGCAATCTCCATTCCATACATATATATGGGTAGGTACTAGCTCCAACCAGGTTTTACAGTGAAAACTGCAGGAACTTCAAACCGGCACTAGGAAACAGACTGAGAAACCAGAGTAAAAGTTTCTCCTGCAACCTGTTCCCTTTGTGCTAGATGAACGAACGTCTATCCACATGCTCAGTTCTGAGAGATGTGTGTGTGTGAAAACCGACCTTCACCTAGCTTTTTGGGAACATAAAGTTTCTTTTCATTTGTAAACTCCACTCCATACATATATATGGGGAGGTACTAGCTCCAACTCGGTTTTACAGTGAAAACTGCAGGAACTTCAAACCGGCACTAGGAAACAGACTGAGAAACCAGAGTAAAAGTTTCCCTGCAACCCGTTCCCTTTGTGATAGATGAACGAACGTCTCTCCACATGCTCAGTTCTGAGAGATAAGTGTGTGTGAAAGCCTTCCTTCAACTAGCTTGTTGGGAACACAAAGTTTCTTTTCAGATGCAAACTCCTCTCCATACATATATATGGGGAGGTACTAGCTGCAACCAGGTTTTACAGTGAAAACTGCAGGAACTTCAAACCGGCACTAGGAAACAGACTGAGAAACCAGAGTAAAAGTTTCTCCTGCAACCCGTTCCCTTTGTGCTAGATGAACGAACGTCTCTCCACATGCTCAGTTCTGAGAGATAAGTGTGTGTGAAAGCCGTCCTTCACCTAGCTTTTTGGGAACACAAAGTTTCTTTTCAGTTGCAAACTTCACTCCATACATATATATGCGGAGGTACTATCTCCAACTCGGTTTTACAGTGAAAACTGCAGGAACTTCAAACCGGCACTAGGAAACAGACTGAGAAACCAGAGTAAAAGTTTCTCCTGCAACCCGTTCCCTTTGTGATAGATGAACGAACGTCTCTCCACATGCTCAGTTCTGAGAGATAAGTGTGTGTGAAAGCCTTCCTTCAACTAGCTTGTTGGGAACACAAAGTTTCTTTTCAGTTGCAAACTCCTCTCCATACATATATATGGGGAGGTACTAGCTGCAACCAGGTTTTACAGTGAAAACTGCAGGAACTTCAAACCGGCACTAGGAAACAGACTGAGAAACCAGAGTAAAAGTTTCTCCTGCAACCCGTTCCCTTTGTGCTAGATGAACGAACGTCTCTCCACATGCTCAGTTCTGAGAGATAAGTGTGTGTGAAAGCCGTCCTTCACCTAGCTTGTTGGGAACACAAAGTTTCTTTTCATTTGCAAACTCCACTCCATACATATATATGGGGAGGTACTAGCTCCAACCAGGTTTTACAGTGAAAACTGCAGGAACTTCAAACCGGCACTAGGAAACAGACTGAGAAACCAGAGTAAAAGTTTCTCCTGCAAACCGTTCCCTTTGTGCTAGATGAAAGAACGTCTCTCCACATGCTCAGTTCTGAGAGATAAGTGTGTGTGAAAGCCGTCCTTCACCAAGCTTGTTGGGAACACAAAGTTTCTTTTCAGTTGCAAACTCCACTCCATACATATATATGGGGAGGTACAAGCTCCAACTCGCTTTTACAGTGAAAACTGCAGGAACTTCAAACCGGCACTAGGAAACAGACTGAGAAACCAGAGTAAAAGTTTCTCCTGCAAACCGTTCCCTTTGTGCTAGATGAACGAACGTCTCTCCACATGCTCAGTTCTGAGAGATAAGTGTGTGTGAAAGCCGTCCTTCACCTAGCTTTTTGGGAACACAAAGTTTCTTTTCAGTTGCAAACTCCACTCCATACATATATATGGGGAGGTACTAGCTCCAACTCGGTTTTACAGTGAAAACTGCAGGAACTTCATACCGGCACTAGGAAACAGACTGAGAAACCAGAGTAAAAGTTTCTCCTGCAACTCGTTCCATTTGTGCTAGATGAACGAACGTCTCTCCACATGCTCAGTTCTGAGAGTTTTGTGTGTGTGAAAGCCGTCCTTCACCTAGCTTGTTGGGAACACAAAGTTTCTTTCCAGTAGCAAACTCCATTCCATACATATATATGGGGAGGTACTAGCTCCAACCAGGTTTTACAGTGAAAACTGCAGGAACTTCAAACCGGCACTAGGAAACAGACTGAGAAACCAGAGTAAAAGTTTCTCCTGCAACCTGTTCCCTTTGTGCTAGATGAACGAACGTCTATCCACATGCTCAGTTCTGAGAGATGTGTGTGTGTGAAAGCCGTCCTTCACCTAGCTTTTTGGGAACATAAAGTTTCTTTTCAATTGTAAACTCCACTCCATACATATATATGGGGAGGTACTAGCTCCAACTCGGTTTTACAGTGAAAACTGCAGGAACTTCAAACCGGCACTAGGAAACAGACTGAGAAACCAGAGTAAAAGTTTCTCCTGCAACCCGTTCCCTTTGTGCTAGATGAACGAACGTCTCTCCATATGCTCAGTTCTGAGAGATAAATGAGTGTGAAAGCCGTCCTTCATCTAGCTTTGGGAACACAAATTTTCTTTTCAGTTGCAAACTCCACTCCATACATATATATGGAGAGGAACTAGCTGCAAATCGGTTTTACAGTGAAAACTGCAGGAACTTCAAACCGGCACTAGGAAACAGACTGAGAAACCAGAGTAAAAGTTTCTCCTGCAACCCATTCCCTTTGTGCTAGATGAACGAACGTCTCTCCACATGCTCAGTTCTGAGAGATAAGTGTGTGTGAAAGCCGTCCTTCACCTAGCTTGTTGGGAACACAAAAATTCTTTTCAGTTGCAAACTCCACTCCATAAATATATATGGGTAGGTACTAGCTCCAACCAGGTTTTACAGTGAAAACTGCAGGAACTTCAAACCGGCACTAGGAAACAGACTGAGAAACCAGAGTAAAAGTTTCTCCTGCAACCTGTTCCCATTGTGCTAGATGAACGAACGTCTCTCCACATGCTCAGTTCTGAGAGATGTGTGTGTGTGAAAGCCGACCTTCACCTAGCTTTTTGGGAACACAATGTTTCTTTTCAGTTGCAAACTTCACTCCATACATATATATGCGGAGGTACTATCTCCAACTCGGTTTTACAGTGAAAACTGCAGGAACTTCAAACCGGCACTAGGAAACAGACTGAGAAACCAGAGTAAAAGTTTCTCCTGCAACCCGTTCCCTTTGTGATAGATGAACGAACGTCTCTCCACATGCTCAGTTCTGAGAGATAAGTGTGTGTGAAAGCCTTCCTTCAACTAGCTTGTTGGGAACACAAAGTTTCTTTTCAGTTGCAAACTCCTCTCCATACATATATATGGGGAGGTACTAGCTGCAACCAGGTTTTACAGTGAAAACTGCAGGAACTTCAAACCGGCACTAGGAAACAGACTGAGAAACCAGAGTAAAAGTTTCTCCTGCAACCCGTTCCCTTTGTGCTAGATGAACGAACGTCTCTCCACATGCTCAGTTCTGAGAGATAAGTGTGTGTGAAAGCCGTCCTTCACCTAGCTTGTTGGGAACACAAAGTTTCTTTTCAGTTGCAAACTCCACTCCATACATATATATGGGGAGGTACTAGCTTCAACCAGGTTTTACAGTGAAAACTGCAGGAACTTCAAACCGGCACTAGGAAACAGACTGAGAAACCAGAGTAAAAGTTTCTCCTGCAACCCTTTCCCTTTGTGCTAGATGAACGAACGTCTCTCCACATGCTCAGTTCTGAGAGATAAGTGTGTGTGAAAGCCGTCCTTCACCTAGCTTTTTGGGAACACAAAAATTCTTTTCAGTTGCAAACTCCACTCCATAAATATATATGGGGAGGTACTAGCTCCAACCAGTTTTTACAGTGAAAACTGCAGGAACTTCAAACCGGCACTAGGAAACAGACTGAGAAACCAGAGTAAAAGTTTCTCCTGCAACCTGTTCCCATTGTGCTAGATGAACGAACGTCTCTCCACATGCTCAGTTCTGAGAGATGTGTGTGTGTGAAAGCCGACCTTCACCTAGCTTTTTGGGAACACAAAGTTTCTTTTCAGTTGCAAACTTCACTCCATACATATATATGCGGAGGTACTATCTCCAACTCGGTTTTACAGTGAAAACTGCAGGAACTTCAAACCGGCACTAGGAAACAGACTGAGAAACCAGAGTAAAAGTTTCTCCTGCAACCCGTTCCCTTTGTGATAGATGAACGAACGTCTCTCCACATGCTCAGTTCTGAGAGATAAGTGTGTGTGAAAGCCTTCCTTCAACTAGCTTGTTGGGAACACAAAGTTTCTTTTCAGTTGCAAACTCCTCTCCATACATATATATGGGGAGGTACTAGCTGCAACCAGGTTTTACAGTGAAAACTGCAGGAACTTCAAACCGGCACTAGGAAACAGACTGAGAAACCAGAGTAAAAGTTTCTCCTGCAACCCGTTCCCTTTGTGCTAGATGAACGAACGTCTCTCCACATGCTCAGTTCTGAGAGATAAGTGTGTGTGAAAGCCGTCCTTCACCTAGCTTGTTGGGAACACAAAGTTTCTTTTCAGTTGCAAACTCCACTCCATACATATATATGGGGAGGTACTAGCTCCAACCAGGTTTTACAGTGAAAACTGCAGGAACTTCCAACCGGCACTAGGAAACAGACTGAGAAACCAGAGTAAAATTTCTCCTGCAACCAGTTCCCTTTGTGCTAGATGAACGAACGTCTCTCCACATGCTCAGTTCTGAGAGATAAGTGTGTGTGAAAGCCGTCCTTCACCATGCTTGTTGGGAACACAAAGTTTCTTTTAAGTTGCAAACCCCACTCCATACATATATATGGGGAGGTACAAGCTCCAACCAGGTTTTACAGTGAAAACTGAAGGAACTTCAAACCGGTACTAGGAAACAGTCTGAGAAATCAGAGTAAAAATTTCTCCTGCAACCTGTTCCCTTTGTGCTAGATGAATGAACGTCTCTCCACATGCTCAGTTCTGAGAGATGTGTGTGTGTGAAAGCCGTCCTTCACCTAGCTTTTTGGGAACATAAAGTTTCTTTTCATTTGTAAACTCCACTCCATACATATATATGGGGAGGTACTAGCTCCAACTCGGTTTTACAGTGAATACTGCTGGAACTTCAAACCGGCACTAGGAAACAGATTGAGAAACCAGAGTAAAAGTTTCTCCTGCAACCCGTTCCCTTTGTGCTAGATGAACGAACGTCTCTCCACATGCTCAGTTCTGAGAGATAATTGTGTGTGAAAGCCGTCCTTCACCTAGCTTGTTGGGAACACAATTTTCTTTTCAGTTGCAAACTCCAATCCATACATATATATGGGGAGGTACTAGCTCCAAATCGGTTTTACAGTGAAAATTGCAGGAACTTCAAACCGGCACTAGGAAGCAGACTGAGAAACCAGAGTAAAAGTTTCTCCTGCAACCCGTTCCCTTTCTGCTAGATGAACGAACGTCTCTCCACATGCTCAGTTCTGAGAGATAAGTGTGTGTGAAAGCCGTCCTTCATCTAGCTTGTTGGGAACACAAAGTTTCTTTTCAGTTGCAAACTCCACTCCATACATATATATGGGGAGGTACTAGCTCCAACTCGGTTTTACAGTGAAAACTGCAGGAACTTCAAACCGGCACTAGGAAACAGACTGAGAAACCAGAGTAAAAGTTTCTCCTGCAACCCGTTCCCTTTGTGCTAGATGAACGAACGTCTCTCCACATGCTCAGTTCTGAGAGATAAGTGTGTGTGAAAGCCGTCCTTCACCAAGCTTGTTGGGAACACAAAGTTTCTTTTCAGATGCAAACTCCACTCCATACATATATATGGGGAGGTACTAGCTCCAACCAGGTTTTACAGTGAAAACTGCAGGAACTTCAAACCGGCACTAGGAAGCAGACTGAGAAACCAGAGTAAACGTTTCTCCTGCAACCCGTTCCCTTTCTGCTAGATGAACGAACGTCTCTCCACATGCTCAGTTCTGAGAGATAAGTGTGTGTGAAAGCCGTCCTTCACCTAGCTTGTTGGGAACACAAAGTTTCTTTTCAGTTGCAAACTCCACTCCATACATATATATGGGGAGGTACTAGCCCCAATCAGGTTTTACAGTGAAAACTGCAGGAACTTCAAACAGGCACTAGGGAACAGACTGAGAAACCAGTGTAAAAGTTTCTCCTGCAACCCTTTCCCTTTCTGCTAGATGAACGAAATTCTCTCCACATGCTCAGTTCTGAGAGATAAGTGTGTGTGAAAGCCGTCCTTCACCAAGCTTGTTGGGAACACAAAGTTTCTTTTCATTTGCAAACTCCACTCCATATATATATATGGGGAGGTACTAGCTCCAACCAGTTTTTACAGTGAAAACTGCAGGAACTTCAAACCGGCACTAGGAAACAGACTGAGAAACCTGAGGAAAAGTTTCTCCTGCAACCTGTTCCCTTTGTGCTAGATGAACGAACGTCTCTCCACATGCTCAGTTCTGAGAGATGTGTGTGTGTGAAAGCCGTCCTTCACCTAGCTTTTTGGGAACATAAAGTTTCTTTTCATTTGTAAACTCCTCTCAATAAATATATATGGGGAGGTACTAGCTCCAACTCGGTTTTACAGTGAAAAGTGCTGGAACTTCAAACCGGCACTAGGAAACAGACTGAGAAACCAGAGTAAAAGTTTCTCCTGCAACCCGTTCCGTTTCTGCTAGATGAACGAACGTCTCTCCACATGCTCAGTTCTGAGAGATAAGTGTGTGTGAAAGCCGTCCTTCACCTAGCTTGTTGGGAACACAAAGTTTCTTTTCAGTTGCAAACTCCACTCCATACATATATATGGGGAGGTACTAGCTCCAACTCGGTTTTACAGTGAAAACTGCAGGAACTTCAAACCGGCACTAGGAAACAGACTGAGAAACCAGAGTAAAAGTTTCTCCTGCAAACCGTTCCCTTTGTGCTAGATGAACGAACGTCTCTCCACATGCTCATTTCTGAGAGATAAGTGTGTGTGAAAGCCGTCCTTCACCTAGCTTGTTGGGAACACAAAGTTTCTTTTCAGTTGCAAACTCCACTCCATACATATATATGGGGAGGTACAAGCTCCAACTCGGTTTTACAGTGAAAACTGCAGGAACTTCAAACCGGCACTAGGAAGCAGACTGAGAAACCTGAGTAAAAGTTTCTCCTGCAACCTGTTCCCTTTGTGATAGATGAACGAACGTCTCTCCACATGCTCAGTTCTGAGAGATAAGTGTGTGTGAAAGCCTTCCTTCAAATAGCTTGTTGGGAACACAAAGTTTCTTTTCAGTTGCAAACTCCTCTCCATACATATATATGGGGAGGTACTAGCTGCAACCAGGTTTTACAGTGAAAACTGCAGGAACTTCAAACCGGCACTAGGAAACAGACAGAGAAACCAGAGTAAAAGTTTCTCCTGCAACCCGTTCCCTTTCTGCTAGATGAACGAACGTCTCTCCACATGCTCAGTTCTGAGAGATAAGTGTGTGTGAAAGCCGTCCTTCAACTAGCTTGTTGGGAACACAAAGTTTCTTTTCAGATGCAAACTCCACTCCATACATATATATGGGGAGGTACTAGCTCCAACTCGGTTTTACAGTGAAAACTGCAGGAAATTCAAACCGGCACTAGGAAACAGACTGAGAAACCAGAGTAAAATTTCTCCTGCAACCCGTTCCCTTTGTGCTAGATGAACGAACGTCTCTCCACATGCTCAGTTCTGAGAGATAAGTGTGTGTGAAAGCCGTCCTTCACCAAGCTTGTTGGGAACACAAAGTTTCTTTTAAGTTGCAAACCCCAATTCATACTTATATATGGGGAGGTACTAGCTCCAACCAGGTTTTACAGTGAAAACTGCAGGAACTTCAAACCGGCACTAGGAAACAGTCTGAGAAATCAGAGTAAAAATTTCTCCTGCAACCTGTTCCCTTTGTGCTAGATGAACGAACTTCTCTCCACATGCTCAGTTCTGAGAGATGTGTGTGTGTGAAAGCCGTCCTTCACCTAGCTTTTTGGGAACATAAAGTTTCTTTTCATTTGTAAACTCCACTCCATACATATATATGGGGTGGTACTAGCTCCAACTCGGTTTTACAGTGAAAACTGCTGGAACTTCAAACCGGCACTAGGAAACAGACTGAGAAACCAGAGTAAAAGTTTCTCCTGCAACCCGTTCCCTTTCTGCTAGATGAACGAACGTCTCTCCACATGCTCAGTTCTGAGAGATAAGTGTGTGTGAAAGCCGTCCTTCACCTAGCTTGTTGGGAACACAAAGTTTCTTTTCAGTTGCAAACTCCACTCCATACATATATATGGGGAGGTACTAGCCCCAATCAGGTTTTACAGTGAAAACTGCAGGAACTTCAAACCGGCACTAGGGAACAGACTGAGAAACCAGAGTAAAAGTTTCTTCTGCAAACCTTTCCCTTTCTGCTAGATGAACGAAAGTCTCTCCACATGCTCAGTTCTGAGAGATAAGTGTGTGTGAAAGCCGTCCTTCACCACGCTTGTTGGGAACACAAAGTTTCTTTTCAGTTGCAAACTCCACTCCATTTATATATATGGGGAGGTACTAGCTCCAACCAGTTTTTACAGTGACAACTGCAGGAACTTCAAACCGGCACTAGGAAACAGACTGAGAAACCTGAGGAAAAGTTTCCCCTGCAACCTGTTCCCTTTGTGCTAGATGAACGAACGTCTCTCCACATGCTCAGTTCTGAGAGATAAGTGTGTGTGAAAGCCGTCCTTCACCTAGCTTTTTGGGAACATAAAGTTTCTTTTCATTTGTAAACTCCACTCCATACATATATAAGGGGAGGTACTAGCTCCAACTCGGTTTTACAGTGAAAACTGCTGGAACTTCAAACCGGCACTATGAAACAGACTGAGAAACCAGAGTAAAAGTTTCTCCTGCAACCCTTTCCCTTTTTGCTAGATGAACGAACGTCTCTCCACATGCTCAGTTCTGAGAGATAAGTGTGTGTGAAAGCCGTCCTTCACCAAGCTTGTTGGGAACACAAAGTTTCTTTTCAGTTGCAAACTCCACTCCATACATATATATGGGGAGGTACTAGCTCCAACTCGGTTTTACAGTGAAAACTGCAGGAACTTCAAACGGGCACTAGGAAACAGACTGAGAAACCAGAGTAAAAGTTTCTCCTGCAACCCTCTCCTTTCTGCTAGATGAACGAACGTCTCTCCACATGCTCAGTTCTGAGAGATAAGTGTGTGTGAAAGCCGTCCTTCACCAAGCTTGTTGGGAACACAAAGTTTCTTTTCAGTTGCAAACTCCACTCCATATATATATATGGGAAGGTACTAGCTCCAAAAAGATTTTACAGTGAAAACTGCAGGAACTTCAAACCGGCACTAGGAAACAGACTGAGAAACCAGAGTAAAAGTTTCTCCTGCAACCAGTTCCCTTTGTGCTAGATGAACGAACGTCTCTCCACATGCTCAGTTCTGAGAGATGTGTGTGTGTGAAAGCCGTCCTTCACCTAGCTTTTTGGGAACATAAAGTTTCTTTTCATTTGTAAACTCCTCTCAATACATATATATGGGGAGGTACTAGCTCCAACTCGGTTTTACAGTGAAAAGTGCTGGAACTTCAAACCGGCACTAGGAAACAGACTGAGAAACCAGAGTAAAAGTTTCTCCTGCAAACCGTTCCCTTTCTGCTAGATGAACGAACGTCTCTCCACATGCTCAGTTCTGAGAGATAAGTGTGTGTGAAAGCCGTCCTTCACCTAGCTTGTTGGGAACACAAAGTTTCTTTTCAGTTGCAAACTCCACTCCATACATATATATGGGTAGGTACTAGCTCCAACCAGGTTTTACAGTGAAAACTGCAGGAACTTCAAACCCGCACTAGGAAACAGACTGAGAAACCAGAGTAAAAGTTTCTCCTGCAAACCGTTCCCTTTGTGCTAGATGAACGAACGTCTCTCCACATGCTCATTTCTGAGAGATAAGTGTGTGTGAAAGCCGTCCTTCACCTAGCTTGTTGGGAACACAAAGTTTCTTTTCAGTTGCAAACTCCACTCCATAAATATATATGGGGAGGTACAAGCTCCAACTCGGTTTTACAGTGAAAACTGCAGGAACTTCAAACCGGCACTAGGAAGCAGACTGAGAAACCAAAGTAAAAGTTTCTCCTGCAACCCGTTCCCTTTGTGCTAGATGAACGAACGTCTCTCCACATGCTCAGTTCTGAGAGATAAGTGTGTGTGAAAGCCTTCCTTCAAATAACTTGTTGGGAACACAAGGTTTCTTTTCAGTTGCAAACTCCTCTCCATACATATATATGGGGAGGTACTAGCTGCAACCAGGTTTTACAGTGAAAACTGCAGGAACTTCAAACCTGCACTAGGAAACAGACTGAGAAACCAGAGTAAAAGTTTCTCCTGCAACCCGTTCCATTTCTGCTAGATGAACGAACGTCTCTCCACATGCTCAGTTCTGAGAGATAAGTGTGTGTGAAAGCCGTCCTTCAACTAGCTTGTTGGGAACACAAAGTTTCTTTTCAGATGCAAACTCCACTCCATACATATATATGGGGAGGTACTAGCTCCAACTCGGTTTTACAGTGAAAACTGCAGGAAATTCAAACCGGCACTAGGAAACAGACTGAGAAACCAGAGTAAAATTTCTCCTGCAACCCGTTCCCTTTGTGCTAGATGAACGAACGTCTCTCCACATGCTCAGTTCTGAGAGATAAGTGTGTGTGAAAGCCGTCCTTCACCAAGCTTGTTGGGAACACAAAGTTTCTTTTAAGTTGCAAACTCCACTCCATACATATATATGGGGAGGTACTAGCTCCAACCAGGTTTTACAGTGAAAACTGCAGGAACTTCAAACCGGCACTAGGAAACAGTCTGAGAAATCAGAGTAAAAATTTCTCCTGCAACCTGTTCCCTTTGTGCTAGATGAACGAACGTCTCTCCACATGCTCAGTTCTGAGAGATGTGTGTGTGTGAAAGCCGTCCTTCACCTAGCTTTTTGGGAACATAAAGTTTCTTTTCATTTGTAAACTCCACTCCATACATATATATGGGGGGTACTAGCTCCAACTCGGTTTTACAGTGAAAACTGCTGGAACTTCAAACCGGCACTAGGAAACAGATTGAGAAACCAGAGTAAAAGTTTCTCCTGCAACCCGTTCCCTTTCTGTTAGATGAACGAACGTCTCTCCACATGCTCAGTTCTGAGAGATAATTGTGTGTGAATGCCGTCCTTCACCTAGCTTGTTGGGAACACAATTTTCTTTTCAGTTGCAAACTCCAATCCATACATATATATGGGGAGGTACTAGCTCCAAATCGGTTTTACAGTGAAAATTGCAGGAACTTCAAACCGGCACTAGGAAGCAGACTGAGAAACCAGAGTAAAAGTTTCTCCTGCAACCCGTTCCCTTTCTGCTAGATGAACGAACGTCTCTCCACATGCTCAGTTCTGAGAGATAAGTGTGTGTGAAAGCCGTCCTCCACCTAGCTTGTTGGGAACACAAAGTTTCTTTTCAGTTGCAAACTCGACTCCATACATATATATGGGTAGGTACTGGCTCCAACCAGGTTTTACAGTGAAAACTGCAGGAACTTCAAACCGGCACTAGGAAACAGACTGAGAAACCAGAGTAAAAGTTTCTCCTGCAACCCGTTCCCTTTGTGCTAGATGAACGAACGTCTCTCCACATGCTCATTTCTGAGAGATAAGTGTGTGTGAAAGCCGTCCTTCACCTAGCTTGTTGGGAACACAAAGTTTCTTTTCAGTTGCAAACCCCACTCCATAAATATATATGGGGAGGTACAAGCTCCAACTCGGTTTTACAGTGAAAACTGCAGGAACTTCAAACCGGCACTAGGAAGCAGACTGAGAAACGAGAGTAAAAGTTTCTCCTGCAACCCGTTCCCTTTGTGATAGATGAACGAACGTCTCTCCACATGCTCAGTTCTGAGAGATAAGTGTGTGTGAAAGCCTTCCTTCAAATAGCTTGTTGGGAACACAAAGTTTCTTTTCAGTTGCAAACTCCTCTCCATACATATATATGGGGAGGTACTAGCTGCAACCAGGTTTTACAGTGAAAACTGCAGGAACTTCAAACCGGCACTAGGAAACAGACTGAGAAACCAGAGTAAAAGTTTCTCCTGCAACCCGTTCCCTTTCTGCTAGATGAACGAACGTCTCTCCACATGCTCAGTTCTGAGAGATAAGTGTGTGTGAAAGCCGTCCTTCAACTAGCTTGTTGGGAACACAAAGTTTCTTTTCAGATGCAAACTCCACTCCATTCATATATATGGGGAGGTACTAGCTCCAACTCGGTTTTACAGTGAAAACTGCAGGAAATTCAAACTGGCACTAGGAAACAGACTGAGAAACCAGAGTAAAATTTCTCCTGCAACCCGTTCCCTTTGTGCTAGATGAACGAACGTCTCTCCACATGCTCAGTTCTGAGAGATAAGTGTGTGTGAAAGCCGTCCTTCACCAAGCTTGTTGGGAACACAAAGTTTCTTTTAAGTTGCAAACTCCACTCCATACATATATATGGGGAGGTACAAGCTCCAACTCGGTTTTACAGTGAAAACTGCAGGAACTTCAAACCGGCACTAGGAAACAGTCTGAGAAATCAGAGTAAAAATTTCTCCTGCAACCTGTTCCCTTTGTGCTAGATGAACGAACGTCTCTCCACATGCTCAGTTCTGAGAGATGTATGTGTGTGAAAGCCGTCCTTCACCTAGGTTTTTGGGAACATAAAGTTTCTTTTCATTTGTAAACTCCACTCCATACATATATATGGGAGGTACTAGCTCCAACTGGGTTTTACAGTGAAAACTGCTGGAACTTCAAACCGGCACTAGGAAACAGATTGAGAAACCAGAGTAAAAGTTTCTCCAGCAAACCGTTCCCTTTCTGCTAGATGAACGAACGTCTCTCCACATGCTCAGTTCTGAGAGATAATTGTGTGTGAAAGCCGTCCTTCACCTAGCTTGTTGGGAACACAATTTTCTTTTCAGTTGCAAACTACAATCCATACATATATATGGGGAGGTACTAGCTCCAAATCGGTTTTACAGTGAAAATTGCAGGAAATTCAAACCGGCACTAGGAAGCAGACTGAGAAACCAGAGTAAAAGTTTCTCCTGCAACCCGTTCCCTTTCTGCTAGATGAACGAACGTCTCTCCACATGCTCAGTTCTGAGAGATAAGTGTGTGTGAAAGCCGTCCTTCACCTAGCTTGTTGGGAACACAAAGTTTCTTTTCAGTTGCAAACTCCACTCCATACATATATATGGGGAGGTACTAGCTCCAACTCGGTTTTACAGTGAAAACTGCAGGAACTTCAAACCGGCACTAGGAAACAGACTGAGAAACCAGAGTAAAAGTTTCTCCTGCAACCCGTTCCCTTTGTGCTAGATGAACGAACGTCTCTCCACATGCTCAGTTCTGAGAGATAAGTGTGTGTGAAAGCCGTCCTTCACCAAGCTTGTTGGGAATACAAAGTTTCTTTTCAGATGCAAACTCCACTCCATACATATATATGGGGAGGTACTAGCTCCAACCAGGTTTACAGTGAAAACTGCAGGAACTTCAAACCGGCACTAGGAAACAGTCTGAGAAATCAGAGTAAAAATTTCTCCTGCAACCTGTTCCCATTGTGCTAGACGAACGAACGTCTCTCCACATGCTCAGTTCTGAGAGATGTGTGTGTGTGAAAGCCGTACTTCACCTAGCTTTTTGGGAACATAAAGTTTCTTTTCATTTGTAAACTCCACTCCATACATATATATGGGGAGGTACTAGCTCCAACTCGGTTTTACAGTGAAAACTGCTGGAACTTCAAACCGGCACTAGGAAACAGACTGAGAAACCAGAGTAAAAGTTTCTCCTGCAACCCGTTCCCTTTCTGCTAGATGAACGAACGTCTCTCCACATGCTCAGTTCTGAGAGATAATTGTGTGTGAAAGCCGTCCTTCACCTAGCTTGATGGGAACACAATTTTCTTTTCAGTTGTAAACTCCAATCCATACATATATATGGGGAGGTTCTAGCTCCAAATCGGTTTTACAGTGAAAATTGCAGGAACTTCAAACCGGCACTAGGAAGCAGACTGAGAAACCAGAGTAAAAGTTTCTCCTGCAACCCGTTCCCTTTCTGCTAGATGAACGAACGTCTCTCCACATGCTCAGTTCTGAGAGATAAGTGTGTGTGAAAGCCGTCCTTCACCTAGCTTGTTGGGAACACAAAGTTTCTTTTCAGTTGCAAACTCCACTCCATACATATATATGGGGAGGTACTAGCCCCAATCAGGTTTTACAGTGAAAACTGCAGGAACTTCAAACCGGCACTAGGGAACAGACTGAGAATCCAGAGTAAAAGGTTCTTCTGCAACCCTTTCCCTTTCTGCTAGATGAACGAAAGTCTCTCCACATGCTCAGTTCTGAGAGATAAGTGTGTGTGAAAGCCGTCCTTCACCACGCTTGTTGGGAACACAAAGTTTCTTTTCAGTTGCAAACTCCACTCCATATATATATATGGGGAGGTACTAGCTCCAACCAGTTTTTACAGTGAAAACTGCAGGAACTTCAAACCGGCACTAGGAAACAGACTGAGAAACCTGAGGAAAAGTTTCTCCTGCAACCTGTTCCCTTTGTGCTAGATGAACGAACGTCTCTCCACATGCTCAGTTCTGAGAGATAAGTGTGTGTGAAAGCCGTCCTTCACCTAGCTTTTTGGGAACATAAAGTTTCTTTTCATTTGTAAACTCCACTCCATACATATATATGGGGAGGTACTAGCTCCAACTCGGTTTTACAGTGAAAACTGCTGGAACTTCAAACCGGCACTATGAAACAGACTGAGAAACCAGAGTAAAAGTTTCTCCTGCAACCCTTTCCCTTTGTGCTAGATGAACGAACTTCTCTCCACATGCTCAGTTCTGAGAGATAGGTGTGTGTGAAAGCCATCCTTCACCAAGCTTGTTGGGAACACAAAGTTTCTTTTCAGTTGCAAACTCCACTCCATATATATATATGGGGAGGTACTAGCTCCAAAAAGGTTTTACAGTGAAAACTGCAGGAACTTCAAACCGGCACTAGGAAACAGACTGAGAAACCAGAGTAAAAGTTTCTCCTGCAACCAGTTCCCTTTGTGCTAGATGAACGAACGTCTCTCCACATGCTCAGTTCTGAGAGATGTGTGTGTGTGAAAGCCGTCCTTCACCTAGCTTTTTGGGAACATAAAGTTTCTTTTCATTTGTAAACTCCTCTCAATACATATATATGGGGAGGTACTAGCTCCAACTCGGTTTTACAGTGAAAAGTGCTGGAACTTCAAACCGGCACTAGGAAACAGACTGAGAAACCAGAGTAAAAGTTTCTCCTGCAAACCGTTCCCTTTCTGCTAGATTAACGAACGTCTCTCCACATGCTCAGTTCTGAGAGATAAGTGTGTGTGAAAGCCGTCCTTCACCTAGCTTGTTGGGAACACAAAGTTCCTTTTCAGTTGCAAACTCCACTCCATACATATATATGGGGAGGTACTAGCTCCAACCAGGTTTTACAGTGAAAAATGCAGGAACTTCAAACAGGCACTAGGAAGCAGCCTGAGAAACCAGAGTAAAAGTTTCTCCTACCGCCCGTTATCTTTGTGCTAGATGAACGAACGTCTCTCCACATGCTCAGTTCTGAGAGATAAGTGTGTGTGAAAGCCGTCCTTCACCTAGCTTGTTGGGAACACAAAGTTTCTTTTCAGTTGCAAACTCCACTCCATACATATATATGGGGAGGTACTAGCCCCAACCAGGTTTTACAGTGAAAACAGCAGGAATTTCAAACCGGCACTAGGAAACAGACTGAGAAACCAGAGTAAAAGTTTCTCCTGCAACACTTTCCCTTTCTGCTAGATGAACGAACGTCTCTCCACATGCTCTGTTCTGAGAGATAAGTGTGTGTGAAAGCCGTTCTTCACCTAGCTTGTTGGGAAAACAAAGTTTCTTTTCAGTTGCAAACTCCACTCCATACATATATATGGGGAGGTACTAGCCCCAACCATGTTTTACAGTGAAAACTGCAGGAAATTCAAACCGGCACTAGGAAACAGACTGAGAAACCAGAGTAAAAGTTTCTCCTGCAACCTGTTCCCTTTGTGCTAGATGAACGAACGTCTCTCCACATGCTCAGTTCTGAGAGATGTGTGTGTGTGAAAGCCGCCTTCACCTAGCTTGTTGGGAACACAAAGTTTCTTTTCAGTTGCAAACTCCACTCCATACATATATATGGGGACGTACTAGCTCCAACCATGTTTTACAGTGAAATATGCAGGAACTTCAAACAGGCACTAGGAAGCAGACTGAGAAACCAGAGTAAAAGTTTCTCCTGCAGCCCGTTCCCTTTGTGCTAGATGAACGAACGTCTCTCCACATGCTCAGTTCTGAGAGATAAGTGTGTGTGAAAGCCGTCCTTCACCTAGCTTGTTGGGAACACAAAGTTTCTTTTCAGTTGCAAACTCCACACCATACATATATATGGGGAGGTACTAGCCCCAACCAGGTTTTACAGTGAAAACAGGAGGAACTTCAAACCGGCACTAGGAAACAGACTGAGAAACCAGAGTAAAAGTTTCTCCTGCAACCCTTTCCCTTTCTGCTAGATGAACGAACGTCTCTCCACATGCTCAGTTCTGAGAGATAAGTTTGTGTGAAAGCCGTCCTTCACCAAGCTTGTTGGGAACACAAAGTTTCTTTTCAGTTGCAAACTCCACTCCTTACATATATATGGGGAGGTACTAGCTCCAACCAGGTTTTACAGTGAAAACTGCCGGAAATTCAAACCGGCACTAGGAAACAGACTGAGAAACCAGAGTAAAAGTTTCTCCTGCAACCCGTTCCCTTTCTGCTAGATGAACGAACTTCTCTCCACATGCTCAGTTCTGAAAGATAAGTGTGTGTGAAAGCCGTCCTTCACCTAGCTTGTTGGGAAAACAAAGTTTCTTTTCAGTTGCAAACTACACTCCATAAATATATATGGGGAGGTACTAGCCCCAACCAGGTTTTACAGTGAAAACTGCAGGAACTTCAAACCGGCACTAGGAAACAGACTGAGAAACCAGAGTAAAAGTTTCTCCTGCAACCTTTTCCCTTTGTGTTAGATGAACGAACGTCTCTCCACATGCTCAGTTCTGAGAGATGTGTGTGTGTGAAAGCCGTCCTTCACCTAGCTTTTTGGGAACATAAAGTTTCTTTTCATTTGTAAACTCCACTCCATACATATATATGGGGAGGTACTAGCTCCAACTCGGTTTTACAGTGAAAACTGCTGGAACTTCAAACCGGCACTAGGAAACAGAATGAGAAACCAGAGTAAAAGTTTCTCCTGCAACACGTTCCCCTTCTGCTAGATGAACGAATGTCTCTCCACATGCTCAGTTCTGAGAGATAAGTGTGTGTGAAAGCCGTCCTTCACCTAGCTTGTTGGGAACACAAAGTTTCTTTTCAGTTGCAAACTCCACTCCATACATATATATGGGGAGGTACTAGCTCCTAATCGGTTTTACAGTGAAAACTACAGGAACTTCAAACCGGCACTAGGAAGCAGACTGAGAAACCAGAGTAAAAGTTTCTCCTGCAACACGTTCCCTTTCTGCTAGATGAACGAACGTCTCTCCACATGCTCAGTTCTGAGAGATAAGTGTGTGTGAAAGCCGTCCTTCACCTAGCTTGTTGGGAACACAAAGTTTCTTTTCAGTTGCAAACTCCACTCCATACATATATATGGGGAGGTACTAGCCCCAACCAGGTTTTACAGTGAAAACTGCAGGAACTTCAAATCGGCACTATGAAACAGACTGAGAATCCAGAGTAAAAGTTTCTCCTGTAACCCTTTCCCTTTCTACTAGATGAACGAACGTCTCTCCACATGCTCAGTTCTGAGAGATAAGTGTGTGTGAAAGCCGTCCTTCACCAAGTTTGTTGGGAACACAAAGTTTCTTTTCAGTTGCAAACTCCACTCCATACATACATATGGGGAAGTACTACCTCCAACCAGGTTTTACAGTGAAAACTGCAGGAACTTCAAACCGGCACTAGGAAACAGACTGAGAAACCAGAGTAAAAGTTTCTCCTGCAACCCGTTCCCTTTCTGCTAGATGAACGAACGTCTCTCCACATGCTCAGTTCTGAGAGATAAGTGTGTGTGAAAGCCGTCCTTCACCTAGCTTGTTGGGAACACAAAGTTTCTTTTCAGTTGCAAACTCCACTCCATACATATATATTGGGAGGTACTAGCTCCAACTCGGTTTTACAGTGAAAACTGCAGGAAATTCAAACCGGCACTAGGAAACAGACTGAGAAACCAGAGTAAAAGTTTCTCCTGCAACCCGTTCCCTTTGTGCTAGATGAACGAACGTCTCTCCACATGCTCAGTTCTGAGAGATAAGTGTGTGTGAAAGCCGTCCTTCACCTAGCTTGTTGGGAACACAAAGTTTCTTTTCATTTGCAAACTCCACTCCATAAATATATATGGGGAGGTACAAGCTCCAACTCGGTTTTACAGTGAAAACTGCAGGAACTTCAAACCGGCACTAGGAAGAAGACTGAGAAACCAGAGAAAAAGTTTCTCCTGCAAACCGTTCCCTTTCTGCTAGATGAACGAACGTCTCTCCACATGCTCAGTTCTGAGAGATAAGTGTGTGTGAAAGCCGTCCTTCACCTAGCTTGTTGGGAACACAAAGTTTCTTTTCAATTGCAAACTCCACTCCATACATATATATGGGGAGATACAAGTTCCAACTCGGTTTTACAGTGAAAACTGGAGGAACTTCAAACCGGCACTAGGAAGCAGACTGAGAAACCAGATTAAAAGTTTTTCTTGCAACCCGTTCCCTTTCTGCTAGATGAACGAACGTCTCTCCACATGCTCAGTTCTGAGAGATAAGTGTGTGTGAAAGCCGTCCTTCACCTAGCTTGTTGGGAATACAAAGTTTCTTTTAAGTTGCAAACTCCACTCCATACATATATATGGGGAGGTACTAGCCCCAACCAGGTTTTACAGTGAAAACTGCAGGAACTTCAAACCGGCACTAGGAAACAGACTGAGAAACCAGAGTAAAAGTTTCTCCTGCAACCTTTTCCCTTTGTGTTAGATGAACGAACGTCTCTCCACATGCTCAGTTCTGAGAGATGTGTGTGTGTGAAAGCCGTCCTTCACCTAGCTTTTTGGGAACATAAAGTTTCTTTTCATTTGTAAACTCCACTCCATACATATATATGGGGAGGTACTAGCTCCAACTCGGTTTTACAGTGAAAACTGCTGGAACTTCAAACCGGCACTAGGAAACAGAATGAGAAACCAGAGTAAAAGTTTCTCCTGCAACACGTTCCCCTTCTGCTAGATGAACGAATGTCTCTCCACATGCTCAGTTCTGAGAGATAAGTGTGTGTGAAAGCCGTCCTTCACCTAGCTTGTTGGGAACACAAAGTTTCTTTTCAGTTGCAAACTCCACTCCATACATATATATGGGGAGGTACTAGCTCCTAATCGGTTTTACAGTGAAAACTACAGGAACTTCAAACCGGCACTAGGAAGCAGACTGAGAAACCAGAGTAAAAGTTTCTCCTGCAACACGTTCCCTTTCTGCTAGATGAACGAACGTCTCTCCACATGCTCAGTTCTGAGAGATAAGTGTGTGTGAAAGCCGTCCTTCACCTAGCTT
Source organism: Camelus bactrianus (assembly GCF_048773025.1). Classification (NCBI taxonomy): domain Eukaryota; kingdom Metazoa; phylum Chordata; class Mammalia; order Artiodactyla; family Camelidae; genus Camelus; species Camelus bactrianus. The sequence goes on along the minus strand of NW_027413946.1, from coordinate 2,563,888 downwards.
GTTGGGAACACAAAGTTTCTTTTCAGTTGCAAACTCCACTCCATACATATATATGGGGAGGTACTAGCCCCAACCAGGTTTTACAGTGAAAACTGCAGGAACTTCAAATCGGCACTATGAAACAGACTGAGAATCCAGAGTAAAAGTTTCTCCTGTAACCCTTTCCCTTTCTACTAGATGAACGAACGTCTCTCCACATGCTCAGTTCTGAGAGATATGTGTGTGTGAAAGCCGTCCTTCACCAAGTTTGTTGGGAACACAAAGTTTCTTTTCAGTTGCAAACTCCACTCCATACATACATATGGGGAAGTACTACCTCCAACCAGGTTTTACAGTGAAAACTGCAGGAACTTCAAACCGGCACTAGGAAACAGACTGAGAAACCAGAGTAAAAGTTTCTCCTGCAACCCGTTCCCTTTCTGCTAGATGAACGAACGTCTCTCCACATGCTCAGTTCTGAGAGATAAGTGTGTGTGAAAGCCGTCCTTCACCTAGCTTGTTGGGAACACAAAGTTTCTTTTCAGTTGCAAACTCCACTCCATACATATATATTGGGAGGTACTAGCTCCAACTCGGTTTTACAGTGAAAACTGCAGGAAATTCAAACCGGCACTAGGAAACAGACTGAGAAACCAGAGTAAAAGTTTCTCCTGCAACCCGTTCCCTTTGTGCTAGATGAACGAACGTCTCTCCACATGCTCAGTTCTGAGAGATAAGTGTGTGTGAAAGCCGTCCTTCACCTAGCTTGTTGGGAACACAAAGTTTCTTTTCATTTGCAAACTCCACTCCATAAATATATATGGGGAGGTACAAGCTCCAACTCGGTTTTACAGTGAAAACTGCAGGAACTTCAAACCGGCACTAGGAAGAAGACTGAGAAACCAGAGTAAAAGTTTCTCCTGCAAACCGTTCCCTTTCTGCTAGATGAACGAACGTCTCTCCACATGCTCAGTTCTGAGAGATAAGTGTGTGTGAAAGCCGTCCTTCACCTAGCTTGTTGGGAACACAAAGTTTCTTTTCAGTTGCAAACTCCACTCCATACATATATATGGGGAGATACAAGTTCCAACTCGGTTTTACAGTGAAAACTGCAGGAACTTCAAACCGGCACTAGGAAGCAGACTGAGAAACCAGATTAAAAGTTTTTCTTGCAACCCGTTCCCTTTCTGCTAGATGAACGAACGTCTCTCCACATGCTCAGTTCTGAGAGATAAGTGTGTGTGAAAGCCGTCCTTCACCTAGCTTGTTGGGAATACAAAGTTTCTTTTAAGTTGCAAACTCCACTCCATACATATATATGGGGAGGTACTAGCCCCAACCAGGTTTTACAGTGAAAACTGCAGGAACTTCAAACCGGCACTAGGAAACAGACTGAGAAACCAGAGTAAAAGTTTCTCCTGCAACCCGTTCCCTTTCTGCTAGATGAACGAACGTCTCTCCACATGCTCAGTTCTGAGAGATAAGTGTGTGTGAAAGCCGTCCTTCACCTAGCTTGTTGGGAACACAAAGTTTCTTTTCAGTTGCAAACTCCACTCCATACATATATATGGGGAGGTACTAGCTCCAAATCGGTTTTACAGTGAAAACTGCAGGAACTTCAAACCGGCACTAGGAAGCAGACTGAGAAACCAGAGTAAAAGTTTCTCCTGCAACCCTTTCCCTTTCTGCTAGATGAACGAACGTCTCTCCACATGCTCAGTTCTGAGAGATAAGTGTGTGTGAAAGCCGTCCTTCACCTAGCTTGTTGGGAACACAAAGTTTCTTTTCAGTTGCCAACTCCACACCATACATATATATGGGGAGGTACTAGTCTCAACCAGATTTTACAGTGAAAACTGCAGGAACTTCAAACCGGCACTAGGAAACAGACTGAGAAACCAGAGTAAAAGTTTCTCCTGCAACCCTTTCCCTTTCTGCTAGATGAACGAACGTCTCTCCACATGCTCAGTTCTGAGAGATAAGTGTGTGTGAAAGCCGTCCTTCACCAAGCTTGTTGGGAACACAAAGTTTCTTTTCAGTTGCAAACTCCACTCCATACATATATATGGGGTGGTACAAGCTCCAACTCGGTTTTACAGTGAAAACTGCAGGAACTTCAAACCGGCACTAGGAAGCAGACTGAGAAACCAGAGTAAAAGTTTCTCCTACAACCCGTTCCCTTTCTGCTAGATGAACAAACGTCTCTCCACATGCTCAGTTCTGAGAGATAAGTGTGTGTGAAAGCCATAATTCACCTAGCTTTCTGGGAACACAAAGTTTCTTTTCAGTTGCAAACTCCACTCCTTACATATATATGGGGAGGTACTAGCCCCAACCAGGTTTTACAGTGAAAACTGCAGGAACTTCAAACAGGCACTAGGAAACAGACTGAGAAACCAGAGTAAAAGATTCTCCTGTAACCCTTTCCCTTTCTGCTAGATGAACGAAGGCCTCTCCACATGCTCAGTTCTGAGAGATAAGTGTGTGTGAAAGCCGTCCTTCACCTAGCTTGTTGGGAACAAAAGTTTCTTTTCAGTTGCAAACTCCACTCCATACATATATATGGGGTGGTACTAGCTCCAACCAAGTTTTACAGTGAAAACTGCAGGAACTTCAAACCGGCACTAGGAAACAGACTGAGAAACCAGAGTAAAAGTTTCTCCTGCAACACGTTCCCATTGTGCTAGATGAACGAACGTCTCTCCACATGCTAAGTTCTGAGAGATAAGTGTGTGTGAAAGCCGTCCTTCACCTAGCTTGTTGGGAACACAAAGTTTCTTTTCAGTTGCAAACTCCACTCCATAAATATATATGGGGAGGTACAAGCTCCAACTCGGTTTTACAGTGAAAACTGCAGGAACTTCAAACCGGCACTAGGAAGCAGACTGAGAAACCAGAGTAAAAGTTTCTCCTGCAAACCGTTCCCTTTCTGCTAGATGAACGAACGTCTCTCCACATGCTCAGTTCTGAGAGATAAGTGTGTGTGAAAGCCGTCCTTCACCTAGCTTGTTGGGAACACAAAGTTTCTTTTCAGTTGCAAACTCCACTCCATACATATATATGGGGAGACACAAGCTCCAACTCGGTTTTACAGTGAAAACTGCAGGAACTTCAAACCGGCACTAGGAAGCAGACTGAGAAACCAGATTAAAAGTTTTTCTTGCAACCCGTTCCCTTTCTGCTAGATGAACGAACGTCTCTCCACATGCTCAGTTCTGAGAGATAAGTGTGTGTGAAAGCCGTCCTTCACCTAGCTTGTTGGGAACACAAAGTTTCTTTTAAGTTGCAAACTCCACTCCATACATATATATGGGGAGGTACTAGCCCCAACCAGGTTTTACAGTGAAAACTGCAGGAACTTCAAACCGGCACTAGGAAACAGACTGAGAAACCAGAGTAAAAGTTTCTCCTGCAACCCGTTCCCTTTCTGCTAGATGAACGAACGTCTCTCCACATGCTCAGTTCTGAGAGATAAGTGTGTGTGAAAGCCGTCCTTCACCTAGCTTGTTGGGAACACAAAGTTTCTTTTCAGTTGCAAACTCCACTCCATACATATATATGGGGAGGTACTAGCCCCAACCAGGTTTTACAGTGAAAACTGCAGGAACTTCAAACCGGCACTAGGAAACAGACTGAGAAACCAGAGTAAAAGTTTCTCCTGCAACCCGTTCCCTTTGTGCTAGATGAACGAACGTCTCTCCACATGCTCAGTTCTGAGAGATAAGTGTGTGTGAAAGCCGTCCTTCACCTAGCTTGTTAGGAACACAAAGTTTCTTTTCAGTTGCAAACTCCACTCCATACATATATATGGGGAGGTACTAGCTCCAAATCGGTTTTACAGTGAAAACTGCAGGAACTTCAAACCGGCACTAGGAAGCAGACTGAGAAACCAGAGTAAAAGTTTCTCCTGCAACCCTTTCCCTTTCTGCTAGATGAACGAACGTCTCTCCACATGCTCAGTTCTGAGAGATAAGTGTGTGTGAAAGCCGTCCTTCACCTAGCTTGTTGGGAACACAAAGTTTCTTTTCAGTTGCCAACTCCACACCATACATATATATGGGGAGGTACTAGCCCCAACCAGATTTTACAGTGAAAACTGCAGGAACTTCAAACCGGCACTAGGAAACAGACTGAGAAACCAGAGTAAAAGTTTCTCCTGCAACCCTTTCCCTTTCTGCTAGATGAACGAACGTCTCTCCACATGCTCAGTTCTGAGAGATAAGTGTGTGTGAAAGCCGTCCTTCACCAAGCTTGTTGGGAACACAAAGTTTCTTTTCAGTTGCAAACTCCACTCCATACATATATATGGGGTGGTACAAGCTCCAACTCGGTTTTACAGTGAAAACTGCAGGAACTTCAAACCGGCACTAGGAAGCAGACTGAGAAACCAGAGAAAAATTTTCTCCTACAACCCGTTCCCTTTCTGCTAGATGAACAAACGTCTCTCCACATGCTCAGTTCTGAGAGATAAGTGTGTGTGAAAGCCGTAATTCACCTAGCTTTTTGGGAACACAAAGTTTCTTTTCAGTTGCAAACTCCACTCCTTACATATATATGGGGAGGTACAAGCCCCAACCAGGTTTTACAGTGAAAACTGCAGGAACTTCAAACCGGCACTAGGAAACAGACTGAGAAACCAGAGTAAAAGTTTCTCCTGTAACCCTTTCCCTTTCTGCTAGATGAACGAAGGCCTCTCCACATGCTCAGTTCTGAGAGATAAGTGTGTGTGAAAGCCGTCCTTCACCTAGCTTGTTGGGAACAAAAGTTTCTTTTCAGTTGCAAACTCCACTCCATACATATATATGGGGTGGTACTAGCTCCAACCAAGTTTTACAGTGAAAACTGCAGGAACTTCAAACCGGCACTAGGAAACAGACTGAGAAACCAGAGTAAAAGTTTCTCCTGCAACACGTTCCCATTGTGCTAGATGAACGAAAGTCTCTCCACATGCTCAGTTCTGAGAGATAAGTGTGTGTGAAAGCCGTCCTTCACCTAGCTTGTTGGGAACACAAAGTTTCTTTTCAGTTGCAAACTCCACTCCATAAATATATATGGGGAGGTACAAGCTCCAACTCGGTTTTACAGTGAAAACTGCAGGAACTTCAAACCGGTACTAGGAAGCAGACTGAGAAACCAGAGTAAAAGTTTCTCCTGCAACCCATTCCCTTTCTGCTAGATGAACGAACGTCTCTCCACATGCACAGTTCTGAGAGATAAGTGTGTGTGAAAGCCGTCCTTCACCTAGCTTGTTGGGAAAACAAAGTTTCTTTTCAGTTGCAAACTCCACTCCATACATATATATGGGGAGGTACTAGCCCCAACCATGTTTTACAGTGAAAACTGCAGGAACTTCAAACCGGCACTTCAAAACAGACTGAGAAACCAGAGTAAAATTTTCTACTGCAACCCTTTCCCTTTCTGCTAGATGAACGAAAGTCTCTCCACATGCTCAGTTCTGAGAGATAAGTGTGCGTGAAAGCCGTCCTTCACCAAGCTTGTTGGGAACACAAAGTTTCTTTTCAGTTGCAAACTCCACTCCATAAATATATATGGGGAGGTACTAGCTCCAACCAGGTTTTACAGTGAAAACTGCAGGAACTTCAAACCGGCACTAGGAAACAGACTGAGAAACCAGAGTAAAAGTTTCTCCTGCAACCCGTTCCCTTTCTGCTAGATGAACGAACGTCTCTCCACATGCTCAGTTCTGAGAGATAAGTGTGTGTGAAAGCCGTCCTTCACCTAGCTTGTTGGGAAAACAAAGTTTCTTTTCAGTTGCAAACTCCACTCCATACATATATATGGGGAGGTACTAGCTCCAACCAGGTTTTACACTGAAAACTGCAGGAACTTCAAACCGGCACTAGGAAACAGACTGAGAAACCAGAGTAAAAGTTTCTCCTGCACCCTGTTCCCTTTGTGCTAGATGAACGAACGTCTCTCCACATGCTCAGTTCTGAGAGATGTGTGTGTGTGAAAGCCGTCCTTCACCTAGCTTTTTGGGAACATAAAGTTTCTTTTAATTTGTAAACTCCTCTCCATACATATATATGGGGAGGTACAAGCTCCAACTCGGTTTTACAGTGAAAACTGCTGGAACTTCAAACCGGCACTAGGAAACAGACTGAGAAACCAGAGTAAAAGTTTCTTCTGCAACGCGTTCCCTTTCTGCTAGATGAACGAACGTCTCCCCACATGCTCAGTTCTGAGAGATAAGTGTGTGTGAAAGCCGTCCTTCACCTAGCTTGTTGGGAACACAAAGTTTCTTTTCAGTTGCAAACTCCACTCCATACATATATATGGGGAGGTACTAGCCCCAAATCAGTTTTACAGTGAAAACTGCAGGAACTTCAAACCGGCACTAGGAAACAGACTGAGAATCCAGAGTAAAAGTTTCTCCTGCAACCTGTTCCCTTTGTGCTAGATGAACGAACGTCTCTCCACATGCTCAGTTCTGAGAGATGTGTGTGTGTGAAAGCCGCCCTTCACCTAGCTTTTTGGGAACATAAAGTTTCTTTTCATTTGTAAACTCCACTCCATACATATATATGGGGAGGTACTAGCTCCAACTCGGTTTTACAGTGAAAACTGCTGGAACTTCAAACCTGCACTAGGAAACAGACGGAGAAACCAGAGTAAAAGTTTCTCCTGCAACCCGTTCCCTTTCTGCTAGATGAACGAACGTCTCTCCACATGCTCAGTTCTGAGAGATAAGTGTGTGTGAAAGCCGTCCTTCACCTAGCTTGTTGGGAACACAAAGTTTCTTTTCAGTTGCAAACTCCACTCCATACATATATATGGGGAGGTACTAGCTCCAACTCGGTTTTACAGTGAAAACTGCAGGAACTTCAAACCGGCACTAGGAAGCAGACTGAGAAACCAGAGTAAAAGTTTCTCCTGCAACCCGTTCCCTTTCTGCTAGATGAACGAACGTCTCTCCACATGCTCAGTTCTGAGAGATAAGTGTGTGTGAAAGCCGTCCTTCACCTAGCTTGTTGGGAACACAAAGTTTCTTTTCAGTTGCAAACTCCACTCCATACATATATATGGGGAGGTACTAGCTCCAACCAGGTTTTACAGTGAAAACTGCAGGAACTTCAAACCGGCACTAGGAAACAGACTGAGAAACCAGAGTAAAAGTTTCTCCTGCAACCCGTTCCCTTTGTGCTAGATGAACGAACGTCTCTCCACATGCTCAGTTCTGAGAGATGTGTGTGTGTGAAAGCCGTCCTTCACCTAGCTTTTTGGGAACATAAAGTTTCTTTTCATTTGTAAACTCCACTCCATATATATATATGGGGAGGTACAAGCTCCAACTCGGTTTTACAGTGAAAATTGCTGGAACTTCAAACCTGCACTAGGAAACAGACTGAGAAACCAGAGTAAAAGTTTCTCCTGCAACCCGTTCCCTTTGTGCTAGATGAACGAACGTGTCTCCACATGCTCACTTCTGAGAGATAAGTGTGTGTGAAAGCCGTCCTTCACCTAGCTTGTTGGGAACACAAAGTCTCTTTTCAGTTGCAAACTCCACTCCATACATATATATGGGGAGGTACTAGCTCCAACCAGGATTTACAGTGAAAACTGCAGGAAATTCAAACCGGCACTAGGAAACAGACTGAGAAACCAGAGTAAAAGTTTCTCCTGCAACACTTTCCCTTTCTGCTAGATGAACGAACGTCTCTCCACATGCTCAGATCTGAGAGATAAGTGTGTGTGAAAGCCGTCCTTCACCAAGCTTGTTGGGAACACAAAGTTTCTTTTCAGTTGCAAACTCCACTCCATACATATATATGGGGAGGTACTAGCTCCAACCAAGTTTTACAGTGAAAACTGCAGGAACTTCAAACCGGCACTAGGAAACAGACTGAGAAACCAGAGTAAAAGATTCTCCTGCAACCTGTTCCCTTTGTGCTAGATGAACGAACGTCTCTCCACATGCTCAGTTCTGAGAGATAAGTGTGTGTGAAAGCCGTCCTTCACCTAGCTTGTTGGGAACACAAAGTTTCTTTACATTTGCAAACTCCACTCCATACATATATATGGGGAGGTACTAGCTCCAACTCGGTTTTACAGTGAAAACTGCAGGAACTTCAAACCGGCACTAGGAAGCAGACTGAGAAACCAGAGTAAAAGTTTCTCCTGCAACCCATTCCCTTTCTGCTAGATGACCGAACGTCTCTCCACATGCTCAGTTCTGAGAGATATGTGTGTGTGAAAGCCGTCCTTCAACTAGCTTGTTGGGAAGACAAAGTTTCCTTTCAGTTGCAAACTCCAATCCATACATATATATGGGAAGGTACAAGCCCCAATCAGGTTTTACAGTGAAAACTGCAGGAACTTCAAACCGGCACTAGGAAACAGACTGAGAAACCAGAGTAAAAGTTTCTCCTGCAACCCTTTCCCTTTCTGCTAGATGAACGAACGTCTCTCCACATGCTCAGTTCTGAGAGATAAGTGTGTGTGAAAGCCGTCCTTCACCTAGCTTGTTTGGAAAACAAAGTTTCTTTTCAGTTGCAAACTCCACTCCATACATATATATGGGGAGGTACTAGCTCCAACCAGGTTTTACAGTGAAAACTGCAGGAACTTCAAACCGGCACTAGGAAACAGACTGAGAAACCAGAGTAAAAGTTTCTCCTGCAACCTGTTCCCTTTGTGATAGATGAACAAACGTCTCTCCACATGCTCAGTTCTGAGAGATGTGTGTGTGTGAAAGCCGTCCTTCACCTAGCTTGTTGGGAACACAAAGTTTATTTTCAGTTGCAAACTCCACTCCATACATATATATGGGGAGGTACTAGCCCCAAATCGGTTTTACAGTGAAAACTGCAGGAACTTCAAACCGGCACTAGGAAGCAGACTGAGAAACCAGAGTAAAAGTTTCTCCTGCAACCCGTTCCCTTTCTGCTAGATGAAAGAACGTCTTTCCACATGCTCAGTTCTAAGAGATAAGTGTGTGTGAAAGCCGTCCTTCACCTAGCTTGTTGGGAACACAAAGTTTCTTTTCAGTTGCAAACTCCACACCATACATATATATGGGGAGGTACTAGCTCCAACCAGGTTTTACAGTGAAAACTGCAGGAACTTCAAACCGGCACTAGGAAACAGACTGAGAAACCAGAGTAAAAGTTTCTCCTGCAACCTGTTCCCTTTGTGCTAGATGAACGAACGTCTCTCCACATGCTCAGTTCTGAGAGATAAGTGTGTGTGAAAGCCGTCCTTCACCTAGCTTGTTGGGAACACAAAGTTTCTTTACAGTTGCAAACTCCACTCCATACATATATATGGGGAGGTACTAGCTCCAACTCGGTTTTACAGTGAAAACTGCAGGAACTTCAAACCGGCACTAGGAAGCAGACTGAGAAACCAGAGTAAAAGTTTCTCCTGCAACCCATTCCCTTTCTGCTAGATGACCGAACGTCTCTCCACATGCTCAGTTCTGAGAGATATGTGTGTGTGAAAGCCGTCCTTCACCTAGCTTGTTGGGAAGACAAAGTTTCCTTTCAGTTGCAAACTCCAATCCATACATATATATGGGAAGGTACTAGCCCCAATCAGGTTTTACAGTGAAAACTGCAGGAACTTCAAACTGGCACTAGGAAACAGACTGAGAAACCAGAGTAAAAGTTTCTCCTGCAACCATTTCCCTTTCTGCTAGATGAACGAACGTCTCTCCACATGCTCAGTTCTGAGAGATAAGTGTGTGTGAAAGCCGTCCTTCACCTAGCTTGTTGGGAAAACAAAGTTTCTTTTCAGATGCAAACTCCACTCCATACATATATATGGGGAGGTACTAGCTCCAACCAGGTTTTACAGTGAAAACTGCAGGAACTTCAAACCGGCACTAGGAAACAGACTGAGAAACCAGAGTAAAAGTTTCTCCTGCAACCTGTTCCCTTTGTGATAGATGAACAAACCTCTCTCCACATGCTCAGTTCTGAGAGATGTGTGTGTGTGAAAGCCGTCCTTCACCTAGCTTGTTGGGAACACAAAGTTTATTTTCAGTTGCAAACTCCACTCCATACATATATATGGGGAGGTACTAGCCCCAAATCGGTTTTACAGTGAAAACTGCAGGAACTTCAAACCGGCACTAGGAAGCAGACTGAGAAACCAGAGTAAAAGTTTCTCCTGCAACCCGTTCCCTTTCTGCTAGATGAAAGAACGTCTTTCCACATGCTCAGTTCTGAGAGATAAGTGTGTGTGAAAGCCGTCCTTCACCTAGCTTGTTGGGAACACAAAGTTTCTTTTCAGTTGCAAACTCCACACCATACATATATATGGGGAGGTACTAGCTCCAACCAGGTTTTACAGTGAAAACTGCAGGAACTTCAAACCGGCACTAGGAAACAGACTGAGAAACCAGAGTAAAAGTTTCTCCTGCAACCTGTTCCCTTTGTGCTAGATGAACGAACGTCTCTCCACATGCTCAGTTCTGAGAGATGTGTGTGTGTGAAAGCCGTTCTTCACCTAGCTTTTTGGGAACATAAAGTTTCTTTTCATTTGTAAACTCCACTCCATACATATATATGGGGAGGTACTAGCTCCAACTCGGTTTTACAGTGAAAACTGCTGGAACTTCAAACCTGCACTAGGAAACAGACTGAGAGACCAGAGAAATAGTTTCTCCTGCAAACCGTTCCCTTTCTGCTAGATGAACGAACGTCTCTCCGCATGCTAAGTTCTGAGAGATAAGTGTGTGTGAAAGCCGACCTTCACCTAGCTTGTTGGGAACACAAAGTTTCTTTTCAGTTGCAAACTCCACTCCATACATATATATGGGGAGGTACTAGCTCCAAATCGCTTTTACAGTGAAAACTGCAGGAACTTCAAACCGGCACTAGGAAGCAGACTGAGAATCCAGAGTAAAAGTTTCTCCTGCAACCCGTTCCCTTTCTGCTAGATGAACGAACGTCTCTCCACATGCTCAGTACTGAGAGATAAGTGTGTGTGAAAGCCGTCCTTCACCTAGCTTGTTGGGAACACAAAGTTTCTTTTCAGTTGCAAACTCCACACCATACATATATATGGGGAGGTACTAGCCCCAACCAGGTTTTACAGTGAAAACTGCAGGAACTTCAAACCGGCACTAGGAAACAGACTGAGAAACCAGAGTAAAAGTTTCTCCTGCAACCTTTTCCCTTTCTGCTAGATGAACGAACGTCTCTCCACATGCTCAGTTCTGAGAGATAAGTGTGTGTGAAAGCCGTCCTTCACCAAGCTTGTTGGTAACACAAAGTTTCTTTTCAGTTGCAAACTCCACTCCATACATATATATGGGGAGGTACTAGCTCAAACCAGGTTTTACAGTGAAAACTGCAGGACTTCAAACCGGCACTAGGAAAGAGACTGAGAAACCAGAGTAAAAGTTTCTCCTGGAACCCGTTCCCTTTCTGCTAGATGAACGAACGTCTCTTCACATGCTCAGTTCTGAGAGATAAGTGTGTGTGAAAGCCGTCCTTCACCTAGCTTTTTGGGAACACAAAGTTTCTTTTCAGTTGCAAACTCCACTCCATACATATATATGGGGAGGTACTAGCTCCAACCAGGTTTTACAGTGAAAACTGCAGGAACTTTAAACCGGCACTAGGAAACAGACTGAGAAACCAGAGTAAAAGTTTCTCCTGCAACCCGTTCCCTTTGTGCTAGATGAACGAACGTCTCTCCACGTGCTCAGTTCTGAGAGATAAGTGTGTGTGAAAGCCGTACTTCACCTAGCTTGTTGGGAACACAAAGTTTCTTTTCAGTGGCAAACTCCACTCCATACATATATATGGGGAGGTCCAAGCTCCAACTCGGTTTTACAGTGAAAACTGCAGGATCTTCAAACAGGCACTAGGAAGCAGACTGAGAAACCAGAGTAAAAGTTTCTCCTGCAACCCGTTCCCTTTCTGCTAGATGAACGAACGTCTCTCCACATGCTCAGTTCTGAGAGATAAGTGTGTGTGAAAGCCGTCCTTCAACTAGCTTGTTGGGAACACAAAGTTTCTTTTCAGTTGCAAACTCCACTCCATACATATATATGGGGAGGTACTAGCCCCAACCAGGTTTTACAGTGAAAACTGCAGGAACTTCAAACTGGCACTAGGAAACAGACTGAGAAACCAGAGTAAAAGTTTCTCCTGCAACCCTTTCCCTTTCTGCTAGATGAACGAACGCCTCTCCACATGCTCAGTTCTGAGAGATAAGTGTCTGTGAAAGCCGTCCTTCACCAAGCTTGTTGGGAACACAAAGTTTCTTTTCAGTTGCAAACTCCACTCCATACATATATATGGGGAGGTACTAGCTCCAACTCGGTTTTACAGTGAAAACTGCAGGAACTTCAAACCGGCACTAGGAAACAGACTGAGAAACCAGAGTAAAAGTTTCTCCTGCAACCCGTTCCCTTTGTGCTAGATGAACGAACGTCTCTCCACATGCTCAGTTCTGAGAGATAAGTGTGTGTGAAAACCGTCCTTCACCTAGCTTGTTGGGAACACAAAGTTTCTTTTCAGTTGCAAACTCCAATCCATACATATATATGGGGAGGTACTAGCTCCAACTCGGTTTTACAGTGAAAACTGCTGGAACTTCAAACCTGCACTAGGAAACAGACTGAGAGACCAGAGAAATAGTTTCTCCTGCAAACCGTTCCCTTTCTGCTAGATGAACGAACGTCTCTCCGCATGCTCAGTTCTGAGAGATAAGTGTGTGTGAAAGCCGTCCTTCACCTAGCTTGTTGGGAACACAAAGTTTCTTTTCAGTTGCAAACTCCACTCCATACATATATATGGGGAGGTACTAGCTCCAAATCGCTTTTACAGTGAAAACTGCAGGAACTTCAAACCGGCACTAGGAAGCAGACTGAGAATCCAGAGTAAAAGTTTCTCCTGCAACCCGTTCCCTTTCTGCTAGATGAACGAACGTCTCTCCACATGCTCAGTACTGAGAGATAAGTGTGTGTGAAAGCCGTCCTTCACCTAGCTTGTTGGGAACACAAAGTTTCTTTTCAGTTGCAAACTCCACACCATACATATATATGGGGAGGTACTAGCCCCAACCAGGTTTTACAGTGAAAACTGCAGGAACTTCAAACCGGCACTAGGAAACAGACTGAGAAACCAGAGTAAAAGTTTCTCCTGCAACCTTTTCCCTTTCTGCTAGATGAACGAACGTCTCTCCACATGCTCAGTTCTGAGAGATAAGTGTGTGTGAAAGCCGTCCTTCACCAAGCTTGTTGGTAACACAAAGTTTCTTTTCAGTTGCAAACTCCACTCCATACATATATATGGGGAGGTACTAGCTCAAACCAGGTTTTACAGTGAAAACTGCAGGACTTCAAACCGGCACTAGGAAAGAGACTGAGAAACCAGAGTAAAAGTTTCTCCTGGAACCCGTTCCCTTTCTGCTAGATGAACGAACGTCTCTTCACATGCTCAGTTCTGAGAGATAAGTGTGTGTGAAAGCCGTCCTTCACCTAGCTTTTTGGGAACACAAAGTTTCTTTTCAGTTGCAAACTCCACTCCATACATATATATGGGGAGGTACTAGCTCCAACCAGGTTTTACAGTGAAAACTGCAGGAACTTTAAACCGGCACTAGGAAACAGACTGAGAAACCAGAGTAAAAGTTTCTCCTGCAACCCGTTCCCTTTGTGCTAGATGAACGAACGTCTCTCCACGTGCTCAGTTCTGAGAGATAAGTGTGTGTGAAAGCCGTACTTCACCTAGCTTGTTGGGAACACAAAGTTTCTTTTCAGTGGCAAACTCCACTCCATACATATATATGGGGAGGTCCAAGCTCCAACTCGGTTTTACAGTGAAAACTGCAGGATCTTCAAACAGGCACTAGGAAGCAGACTGAGAAACCAGAGTAAAAGTTTCTCCTGCAACCCGTTCCCTTTCTGCTAGATGAACGAACGTCTCTCCACATGCTCAGTTCTGAGAGATAAGTGTGTGTGAAAGCCGTCCTTCAACTAGCTTGTTGGGAACACAAAGTTTCTTTTCAGTTGCAAACTCCACTCCATACATATATATGGGGAGGTACTAGCCCCAACCAGGTTTTACAGTGAAAACTGCAGGAACTTCAAACTGGCACTAGGAAACAGACTGAGAAACCAGAGTAAAAGTTTCTCCTGCAACCCTTTCCCTTTCTGCTAGATGAACGAACGCCTCTCCACATGCTCAGTTCTGAGAGATATGTGTCTGTGAAAGCCGTCCTTCACCAAGCTTGTTGGGAACACAAAGTTTCTTTTCAGTTGCAAACTCCACTCCATACATATATATGGGGAGGTACTAGCTCCAACCAGGTTTTACAGTGAAAACTGCAGGAACTTCAAACCGGCACTAGGAAACAGACTGAGAAACCAGAGTAAAAGTTTCTCCTGCAACCCGTTCCCTTTGTGCTAGATGAACGAACGTCTCTCCACATGCTCAGTTCTGAGAGATAAGTGTGTGTGAAAACCGTCCTTCACCTAGCTTGTTGGGAACACAAAGTTTCTTTTCAGTTGCAAACTCCACTCCATACATATATATTGGGAGGTACTAGCTCCAACTCGGTTTTACAGTGAAAACTGCAGGAACTTCAAACCGGCACTAGGAAGCAGACTGAGAAACCATAGTAAAAGTTTCTCCTGCAACCCGTTCCCTTTCTGCTAGATGAACGAACGTCTCTCCACATGCTCAGTTCTGAGAGATAAGTGTGTGTGAAAGCCGTCCTTCACCTAGCTTGTTGGGAACACAAAGTTTCTTTTCAGTTGCAAACTCCACTCCATACATATATATGGGGAGGTACTAGCCTCAACCAGGATTTACAGTGAAAATTGCAGGGACTTCAAACCGGCACTAGGAAACAGACTGAGAAACCAGAGTATAAGTTTCTCCTTCAACCCTTTCCATTTGTGCTAGATGAACGAACGTCTTTCCACATGCTCATTTCTGAGAGGTAAGTGTGTGTGAAAGCCGTACTTCACCAAGCTTGTTGGGAACACAAAGTTTCTTTTCAGTTGCAAACTCCACTCCATACATATATATCGGGAGGTATTAGCTCCAACCAGGTTTTACAGTGAAAACTGCAGGAACTTCAAACCGGCACTAGGAAACAGACTGAGAAACCAGAGTAAAAGATTCTCCTGCAACCTGTTCCCTTTGTGCTAGATGAACGAACGTCTCTCCACATGCTCAGTTCTGAGAGATAAGTGTGTGTGAAAGCCGTCGTTCACCTAGCTTGTTGGGAACACAAAGTTTCTTTTCAGTTGCAAACTCCACTCCATAAATATATATGGGGAGGTACAAGCTCCAACTCGGTTTTATAGTGAAAACTGCAGGAACTTCAAACCGGCACTAGGAAGCAGACAGAGGAACCAGAGTAAAAGTTTCTCCTGCAACCCGTTCCCTTTCTGCTAGATGAACGAACGTCTCTCCACATGCTCAGTTCTGAGAGATAAGTGTGTGTGAAAGCCGTCCTTCACCTAGCTTGTTGGGAACACAAAGTTTCTTTTCAGTTGCAAACTCCACTCCATACATATATATGGGGAGGTACAAGCTCCAACTCGGTTTTACAGTGAAAACTGCAGAAACTTCAAACCGGCACTAGGAAACAGAGTGAGAAATCAAGGTAAAAGTTTCTCCTGCAACCCTTTCCCTTTCTGCTAGATGAACGAACGTCTCTCCACATGCTCATTTCTGAGAGATAAGTGTGTGTGAAAGCCGTCTTTCACCTAGCTTGTTGGGAAAACAAAGTTTCTTTTCAGTTGCAAACTCCATTCCATACATATATATGGGGAGGTACAAGCTCCAACCAGGTTTTAGAGTGAAAACTGCAGGAACTTCAAACCGGCACTAGGAAACAGACCGAGAAACCAGAGAAAAAGATTCTCCTGCAACCTGTTCCCTTTGTGCTAGATGAACGAAAGTTTCTCCACATGCTCAGTTCTGAGAGATGTGTGTGTGTGAAAGCCGTCCTTCACCTAGCTTGTTGGGAACACAAAGTTTCTTTTCAGTTGCAAACTCCACTCCATACATATATATGGGGAGGTACTAGCTCCAAATCGGTTTTACAGTGTAAACTGCAGGAACTTCAAACCGGCACTAGGAAACAGACTGACAAACCAGAGTAAAAGTTTCTCCTGCAACCCGTTCCCTTTGTGCTAGATGAACGAACGTCTCTCCACATGCTCAGTTCTGAGAGATAAGTGTGTGTGAAAGCCGTACTTCACCTAGCTTGTTGGGAAAACAAAGTTTCTTTTCAGTTGCAAACTCCACTCCATACATATATATGGGGAGGTACTAGCTCCAACTCGGTTTTACAGTGAAAACTGCAGGAACTTCAAACCGGCACTAGGAAACAGACTGAGAAACCACAGTAAAAGTTTCTCCTGCAACCCGTTCCCTTTATGCTAGATGAACGAACGTCTCTCCACATGCTCAGTTCTGAGAGATAAGTGTGTGTGAAAGCCGTCCTTCACCTAGCTTGTTGGGAACACAAAGTTTCTTTTCAGTTGCAAACTCCACTCCATACATATATATGGGGAGGTACTAGCTCCAACTCGGTTTTACAGTGAAAACTGCAGGAACTTCAAACCGGCACTAGGAAACAGACTGAGAAACCAGAGTAAAAGTTTCTCCTGCAACCCGTTCCCTTTGTGCTAGATGAACGAACGTCTCTCCACGTGCTCAGTTCTGAGAGATAAGTGTGTGTGAAAGCCGTACTTCACCTAGCTTGTTGGGAACACAAAGTTTCTTTTCAGTGGCAAACTCCACTCCATTCATATATATGGGGAGGTCCAAGCTCCAACTCGGTTTTACAGTGAAAACTGCAGGATCTTCAAACAGGCACTAGGAAGCAGACTGAGAAACCAGAGTAAAAGTTTCTCCTGCCACCCGTTCCCTTTCTGCTAGATGAACGAACGTCTCTCCACATGCTCAGTTCTGAGAGATAAGTGTGTGTGAAAGCCGTCCTTCACCTAGCTTGTTGGGAACACAAAGTTTCTTTTCAGTTGCAAACTCCACTCCATACATATATATGGGGAGGTACTAGCCCCAACCAGGTTTTACAGTGAAAACTGCAGGAACTTCAAACCGGCACTAGGAAACAGACTGAGAAACCAGAGTAAAAGTTTCTCCTGCAACCCGTTCCCTTTCTGCTAGATGAACGAACGTCTCTCCACATGCTCTGTTCTGAGAGATAAGTGTGTGTGAAAGCCGTCCTTCACCTAGCTTGTTGGGAACACAAAGTTTCTTTTCAGTTGCAAACTCCACTCCATACATATATATGGGGAGGTACTAGCTCCAAATCGGTTTTACAGTGAAAAATGCAGGAACTTCAAACCGGCACTAGGAAGCAGACTGAGAAACCAGAGTAAAAGTTTCTCCTGCATCCCTTTCCCTTTCTGCTAGATGAACGAAAGTCTCTCCACATGCTCAGTTCTGAGAGATAAGTGTGTGTGAAAGCCGTCCTTCACCTAGCTTGTTGGGAACACAAAGTTTCTTTTCAGTTGCCAACTCCAAACCATACATATATATGGGGAGGTACTAGCCCCAACCAGATTTTACAGTGAAAACTGCAGGAACTTCAAACCGGCACTAGGAAACAGACAGAGAAACCAGAGTAAAAGTTTCTCCTGCAACCCTTTCCCTTTCTGCTAGATGAACGAACGTCTCTCCACATGCTCAGTTCTGAGAGATAAGTGTGTGTGAAAGCCGTCCTTCACCTAGCATGTTGGGAACAAAAGTTTCTTTTCAGTTGCAAACTCCACTCCATACATATATATGGGGTGGTACTAGCTCCAACCAAGTTTTACAGTGAAAACTGCAGGAACTTCAAACCGGCACTAGGAAACAGACTGAGAAACCATAGTAAAAGTTTCTCCTGCAACACGTTCCCTTTGTGCTAGATGAACGAACGTCTCTCCACATGCTCAGTTCTGAGAGATAAGTGTGTGTGAAAGCCGTCCTTCACCTAGCTTGTTGGGAACACAAAGTTTCTTTTCAGTTGCAAACTCCACTCCATACATATATATGGGGAGGTACAAGGTCCAACTCGGTTTTACAGTGAAAACTGCAGGAACTTCAAACCGGTACTAGGAAGCAGACTGAGAAACCAGAGTAAAAGTTTCTCCTGCAACCCGTTCCCTTTCTGCTAGATGAACGAACGTCTCTCCACATGCTCAGTTCTGAGAGATAAGTGTGTGTGAAAGCCGTCCTTCACCTAGCTTGTTGGGAAAACAAAGTTTCTTTTCAGTTGCAAACTCCACTCCATACATATATATGGGGAGGTACTAGCCCCAACCATGTTTTACAGTGAAAACTGCAGGAACTTCAAACCGGCACTTGGAAACAGACTGAGAAACCAGAGAAAAAGTTTCTCCTGCAACCCTTTCCATTTCTGCTAGATGAACGAAAGTCTCTCCACATGCTCAGTTCTGAGAGATAAGTGTGTGTGAAAGCCGTCCTTCACCAAGCTTGTTGGGAACACAAAGTTTCTTTTCAGTTGCAAACTCCACTCCATAAATATATATGGGGAGGTACTAGCTCCAACCAGGTTTTACAGTGAAAACTGCAGGAACTTCTAACCGGCACTAGGAAACATACTGAGAAACCTGAGTAAAAGTTTCTCCTGCAACCCGTTCCCTATCTGCTAGATGAACGAACGTCTCTACACATGCTCAGTTCTGAGAGATAAGTGTGTGTGAAAGCCGTCCTTCACCTAGCTTGTTGGGAAAACAAAGTTTCTTTTCAGTTGCAAACTCCACTCCATACATATATATGGGGAGGTACTAGCTCCAACCAGGTTTTACAGTGAAAACTGCAGGAACTTCAAACCGGCACTAGGAAACAGACTGAGAAACCAGAGTAAAAGTTTCTCCTGCACCCTGTTCCCTTTGTGCTAGATGAACGAACGTCTCTCCACATGCTCAGTTCTGAGAGATGTGTGTCTGTGAAAGCCGTCCTTCACCTAGCTTGTTGGGAACACAAAGTTTCTTTTCAGTTGCAAACTCCACTCCATACATATATATGGGGAGGTACAAGCTCCAACTCGGTTTTACAGTGAAAACTGCAGGAACTTCAAACCGGTACTAGGAAGCAGACTGAGAAACCAGAGTAAAAGTTTCTCCTGCAACCCGTTCCCTTTCTGCTAGATGAACGAACGTCTCTCCACATACTCAGTTCTGAGAGATAAGTGTGTGTGAAAGCCGTCCTTCACCTAGCTTGTTGGGAAAACAAAGTTTCTTTTCAGTTGCAAACTCCACTCCATACATATATATGGGGAGGTACAAGCCCCAACCATGTTTTACAGTGAAAACTGCAGGAACATCAAACCGGCACTTGGAAACAGACTGAGAAACCAGAGTAAAAGTTTCTCCTGCAACCCTTTCCCTTTCTGCTAGATGAACGAAAGTCTCTCCACATGCTCAGCTCTGAGAGATAAGTGTGTGTGAAAGCCGTCCTTCACCAAGCTTGTTGGGAACACAAAGTTTCTTTTCAGTTGCAAACTCCACTCCATAAATATATATGGGGAGGTACTAGCTCCAACCAGGTTTTACAGTGAAAACTGCAGGAACTTCTAACCGGCACTAGGAAACAGACTGAGAAAACAGAGTAAAAGTTTCTCCTGCAACCCGTTCCCTATCTGCTAGATGAACGAACGTCTCTACACATGCTCAGTTCTGAGAGATAAGTGTGTGTGAAAGCCGTCCTTCACCTAGCTTGTTGGGAAAACAAAGTTTCTTTTCAGTTGCAAACTCCACTCCATACATATATATGGGGAGGTACTAGCTCCAACCAGGTTTTACAGTGAAAACTGCAGGAACTTCAAACCGGCACTAGGAAACAGACTGAGAAACCAGAGTAAAAGTTTCTCCTGCACCCTGTTCCCTTTGTGCTAGATGAACGAACGTCTCTCCACATGCTCAGTTCTGAGAGATGTGTGTGTGTGAAAGCCGTCCTTCACCTAGCTTGTTGGGAACACAAAGTTTCTTTTCAGTTGCAAACTCCACTCCATACATATATATGGGGAGGTACTAGCTCCAACTCGGTTTTACAGTGAAAACTGCAGGAACTTCAAACCGGCACTAGGAAACAGACTGAGAAACCAGAGTAAACGTTTCTCCTGCAACCCGTTCCCTTTGTGCTAGATGAACGAACGTCTCTCCACATGCTCAGTTCTGAGAGATAAGTGTGTGTGAAAGCCGTCCTTCACCTAGCTTGTTGGGAACACAAAGTTTCTTTTCAGTTGCAAACTCCACTCCATACATATATATGGGGAGGTACTAGCTCCAACTCGGTTTTACAGTGAAAACTGCAGGAACTTCAAACCGGCACTAGGAAACAGACTGAGAAACCAGAGTAAAAGTTTCTCCTGCAACCCGTTCCCTTTGTGCTAGATGAACGAACGTCTCTCCACGTGCTCAGTTCTGAGAGATAAGTGTGTGTGAAAGCCGTACTTCACCTAGCTTGTTGGGAACACAAAGTTTCTTTTCAGTGGCAAACTCCACTCCATACATATATATGGGGAGGTCCAAGCTCCAACTCGGTTTTACAGTGAAAACTGCAGGATCTTCAAACAGGCACTAGGAAGCAGACTGAGAAACCAGAGTAAAAGTTTCTCCTGCAACCCGTTCCCTTTCTGCTAGATGAACGAACGTCTCTCCACATGCTCAGTTCTGAGAGATAAGTGTGTGTGAAAGCCGTCCTTCACCTAGCTTGTTGGGAACACAAAGTTTCTTTTCAGTTGCAAACTCCACTCCATACATATATATGGGGAGGTACTAGCCCCAACCAGGTTTTACAGTGAAAACTGCAGGAACTTTCAACCGGCACTAGGAAACAGACTGAGAAACCAGAGTAAAAGTTTCTCCTGCAACCCTTTCCCTTTCTGCTAGATGAACGAACGCCTCTCCACATGCTCAGTTCTGAGAGATAAGTGTCTTTGAAAGCCGTCCTTCACCAAGCTTGTTAGGAACACAAAGTTTCTTTTCAGTTGCAAACTCCACTCCATACATATATATGGGGAGGTACTAGCTCCAACCAGGTTTTACAGTGAAAACTGCAGGAACTTCAAACCGGCACTAGGAAACAGACTGAGAAACCAGAGTAAAAGTTTCTCCTGCAACCCGTTCCCTTTGTGCTAGATGAACGAACGTCTCTCCACATGCTCAGTTCTGAGAGATAAGTGTGTGTGAAAGCCGTCCTTCACCTAGCTTGTTGGGAACACAAAGTTTCTTTTCAGTGGCAAACTCCACTCCATAAATATATATGGGGAGGTACTAGCTCCAACTCGGTTTTACAGTGAAAACTGCAGGAACTTCAAACCGGCACTAGGAAGCAGACTGAGAAACCACAGTAAAAGTTTCTCCTGCAACCCGTTCCCTTTCTGCTAGATGAACGAACGTCTCTCCACATGCTCAGTTCTGAGAGATAAGTGTGTGTGAAAGCCGTCCTTCACCTAGCTTGTTGGGAACACAAAATTTCTTTTCAGTTGCAAACTCCACTCCATACATATATATGGGGAGGTACTAGCTTCAACCAGGATTTACAGTGAAAATTGCAGGGACTTCAAACCGGCACTAGGAAACAGACTGAGAAACCAGAGTAAAAGTTTCTCCTTCAACCCTTTCCCTTTGTGCTAGATGAAAGAACGCCTCTCCACATGCTCAGTTCTGAGAGATAAGTGTGTGTGAAAGCCGTCCTTCACCTAGCTTGTTGGGAACACAAAGTTTCTTTTCAGTTGCAAACTCCATTCCATACATATATAAGGGAAGGTACTAGCTCCAACCAGGTTATACAGTGAAAACTGCAGGAACTTCAAACCGGCACTAGGAAACAGACTGAGAAACCAGATTAAAAGTTTTTCTTGCAACCCGTTCCCTTTCTGCTAGATGAACGAACGTCTCTCCACATGCTCAGTTCTGAGAGATAATTGTGTGTGAAAGCCGTCCTTCACCTAGCTTGTTGGGAACACAATTTTCTTTTCAGTTGCAAACTCCAATCCATACATATATATGGGGAGGTACTAGCTCCAAATCGGTTTTACAGTGAAAACTGAAGGAACTTCAAACCGGCACTAGGAAGCAGACTGAGAAACCAGAGTAAAAGTTTCTCCTGCAACCCGTTCCCTTTCTGCTAGATGAACGAACGTCTCTACACATGCTCAGTTCTGAGAGATAATTGTGTGTGAAAGCCGTCCTTCACCTAGCTTGTTGGGAACACAAAGTTTCTTTTCAGTTGCAAACTCCACTCCATACATATATATGGGGAGGTACTAGCCCCAACCAGGTTTTACAGTGAAAACTGCAGGAACTTCAAAACGGCACTAGGAAACAGACTGAGAAACCAGAGTAAAAGTTTCTCCTGCAACCCGTTCCCTTTCTGCTAGATGAACGAACGTCTCTCCACATGCTCAGTTCTGAGAGATAAGTGTGTGTGAAAGCCGTCCTTCACCTAGCTTGTTGGGAACACAAAGTTTCTTTTCAGTTGCAAACTCCACTCCATACATATATATGGGGAGGTACTAGCTCCAAATCGGTTTTACAGTGAAAACTGCAGGAACATCAAACCGGCACTAGGAAGCAGACTGAGAAACCAGAGTAAAAGTTTCTCCTGCAACCCTTTCCCTTTCTGCTAGATGAACGAAAGTCTCTCCACATGCTCAGTTCTGAGAGATAAGTGTGTGTGAAAGCCGTCCTTCACCTAGCTTGTTGGGAACACAAAGTTTCTTTTCAGTTGCCAACTCCACACCATACATATATATGGGGAGGTACTAGCCCCAACCAGATTTTACAGTGAAAACTGCAGGAACTTCAAACCGGCACTAGGAAACAGACTGAGAAACCACAGTAAAAGTTTCTCCTGCAACCCTTTCCCTTTCTGCTAGATGAACGAACGTCTCTCCACATGCTCAGTTCTGAGAGATAAGTGTGTGTGAAAGCCGTCCTTCACCAAGCTTGTTGGGAACACAAAGTTTCTTTTCAGTTGCAAACTCCACTCCATACATATATATGTGGTGGTACAAGCTCCAACTCGGTTTTACAGAGAAAACTGCAGGAACTTCAACCCGGCACTAGGAAGCAGACTGAGAAACCAGAGTAAAAGTTTCTCCTACAACCCGTTCCCTTTCTGCTAGATGAACAAAAGTCTCTCCACATGCTCAGTTCTGAGAGATAAGTGTGTGTGAAAGCCGTACTTCACCTAGCTTTTTGGGAACACAAAGTTTCTTTTCAGTTGCAAACTCCACTCCTTACATATATATGGGGAGGTACTAGCCCCAACCAGGTTTCACAGTGAAAACTGCAGGAACTTCAAACCGGCACTAGGAAACAGACTGAGAAACCAGAGTAAAAGTTTCTCCTGTAAACCTTTCCCTTTCTGCTAGATGAACGAAGGCCTCTCCACATGCTCAGTTCTGAGAGATAAGTGTGTGTGAAAGCCGTCCTTCACCTAGCTTGTTGGGAACAAAAGTTTCTTTTCAGTTGCAAACTCCACTCCATACATATATATGGGGTGGTACTAGCTCCAACCAAGTTTTACAGTGAAAACTGCAGGAACTTCAAACCGGCACTAGGAAACAGACTGAGAAACCAGAGTAAAAGTTTCTCCTGCAACACGTTCCCTTTGTGCTAGATGAACGAACGTCTCTCCACATGCTCAGTTCTGAGAGATAAGTGTGTGTGAAAGCCGTCCTTCACCTAGCTTGTTGGGAACACAAAGTTTCTTTTCAGTTGCAAACTCCACTCCATAAATATATATGGGGAGGTACAAGCTCCAACTCGGTTTTACAGTGAAAACTGCAGGAACTTCAAACCGGTACTAGGAAGCAGACTGAGAAACCAGAGTAAAAGTTTCCCCTGCAACCCGTTCCCTTTCTGCTAGATGAACGAACGTCTCTCCACATGCTCAGTTCTGAGAGATAAGTGTGTGTGAAAGCCGTCCTTCACCTAGCTTGTTGGGAAAACAAAGTTTCTTTTCAGTTGCAAACTCCACTCCATACATATATATGGGGAGGTACTAGCTCCAACCAGGTTTTACAGTGAAAACTGCAGGAACTTCAAACCGGCACTAGGAAACAGACTGAGAAACCAGAGTAAAAGTTTCTCCTGCAACCTGTTCCCTTTGTGCTAGATGAACGAACGTCTCTCCACATGCTCAGTTCTGAGAGATGTGTGTGTGTGAAAGCCGTCCTTCACCTAGCTTGTTGGGAACACAAAGTTTCTTTTCAGTTGCAAACTCCACTCCATACATATATATGGGGAGGTACTAGCTCCAACTCGGTTTTACAGTGAAAACTGCAAGAACTTCAAACCGGCACTAGGAAACAGACTGAGAAACCAGAGTAAAAGTTTCTCCTGCAACCCGTTCCCTTTATGCTAGATGAACGAACGTCTCTCCACATGCTCAGTTCTGAGAGATAAGTGTGTGTGAAAGCCGTCCTTCACCTAGCTTGTTGGGAACACAAAGTTTCTTTTCAGTTGCAAACTCCACTCCATACATATATATGGGGAGGTACTAGCTCCAACTCGGTTTTACAGTGAAAACTGCAGGAACTTCAAACCGGCACTAGGAAACAGACTGAGAAACCAGAGTAAAAGTTTCTCCTGCAACCCGTTCCCTTTGTGCTAGATGAACGAACGTCTCTCCACGTGCTCAGTTCTGAGAGAGAATTGTGTGTGAAAGCCGTACTTCACCTAGCTTGTTGGGAACACAAAGTTTCTTTTCAGTGGCAAACTCCACTCCATACATATATATGGGGAGTTCCAAGCTCCAACTCGGTTTTACAGTGAAAACTGCAGGATCTTCAAACAGGCACTAGGAAGCAGACTGAGAAACCAGAGTAAAAGTTTCTCCTGCAACCCGTTCCCTTTCTGCTAGATGAACGAACGTCTCTCCACATGCTCAGTTCTGAGAGATAAGTGTGTGTGAAAGCCGTCCTTCACCTAGCTTGTTGGGAACACAAAGTTTCTTTTCAGTTGCAAACTCCACTCTATACATATATATGGGGAGGTACTAGCCCAAACCAGGTTTTACAGTGAAAACTGCAGGAACTTCAAACCGGCACTAGGAAACAGACTGAGAAACCAGAGTAAAAGTTTCTCCTGCAACCCTTTCCGTTTCTGCTAGATGAACGAACGCCTCTCCACATGCTCAGTTCTGAGAGATAAGTGTCTGTAAAAGCCGTCCTTCACCAAGCTTGTTAGGAACACAAAGTTTATTTTCAGTTGCAAACTCCACTCCATACATATATATGGGGAGGTACTAGCTCCAACCAGGTTTTACAGTGAAAACTGCAGGAACTTCAAACCGGCACTACGAAACAGACTGAGAAACCAGAGTAAAAGTTTCTCCTGCAACCCGTTCCCTTTGTGCTAGATGAACGAACGTCTCTCCACATGCTCAGT
Organism: Camelus bactrianus; assembly: GCF_048773025.1. Classification (NCBI taxonomy): domain Eukaryota; kingdom Metazoa; phylum Chordata; class Mammalia; order Artiodactyla; family Camelidae; genus Camelus; species Camelus bactrianus. The sequence goes on along the minus strand of NW_027413946.1, from coordinate 2,538,540 downwards.
TCTGAGAGATAAGTGTGTGTGAAAGCCGTCCTTCACCTAGCTTGTTGGGAACACAAAGTTTCTTTTCAGTGGCAAACTCCACTCCATACATATATATGGGGAGGTACTAGCTCCAACTCGGTTTTACAGTGAAAACTGCAGGAACTTCAAACCGGCACTAGGAAGCAGACTGAGAAACCACAGTAAAAGTTTCTCCTGCAACCCGTTCCCTTTCTGCTAGATGAACGAACGTCTCTCCACATGCTCAGTTCTGAGAGATAATTGTGTGTGAAAGCCGTCCTTCACCTAGCTTGTTGGGAACTCAAAGTTTCTTTTCAGTTGCAAACTCCACTCCATACATATATATGGGGAGGTACTAGCCTCAACCAGGATTTACAGTGAAAATTGCAGGGACTTCAAACCGGCACTAGGAAACAGACTGAGAAACCAGAGTAAAAGTTTCTCCTTCAACACTTTCCCTTTGTGCTAGATGAAAGAACGCCTCTCCACATGCTCAGTTCTGAGAGATAAGTGTGTGTGAAAGCCGTCCTTCACCTAGCTTGTTGGGAACACAAAGTTTCTTTTCAGTTGCAAACTCCATTCCATACATATATAAGGGAAGGTACTAGCTCCAAACAGGTTATACAGTGAAAACTGCAGGAACTTCAAACCGGCACTAGGAAACAGACTGAGAAACCAGAGTAAAAGTTTCTCCTGCAACCCGTTCCCTTTATGCTAGATGAACGAACGTCTCTCCACATGCTCAGTTCTGAGAGATAAGTGTGTGTGAAAGCCGTCCTTCACCTAGCTTGTTGGGAACACAAAGTTTCTTTTCAGTTGCAAACTCCACTCCATACATATATATGGGGAGGTACTAGCTCCAACTCGGTTTTACAGTGAAAACTGCAGGAACTTCAAACCGGCACTAGGAAACAGACTGAGAAACCAGAGTAAAAGTTTCTCCTGCAACCCGTTCCCTTTGTGCTAGATGAATGAACGTCTCTCCACGTGCTAAGTTCTGAGAGATAAGTGTGTGTGAAAGCCGTACTTCATCTAGCTTGTTGGGAACACAAAGTTTCTTTTCAGTGGCAAACTCCACTCCATACATATATATGGGGAGGTCCAAGCTCCAACTCGGTTTTACAGTGAAAACTGCAGGATCTTCAAACAGGCACTAGGAAGCAGACTGAGAAACCAGAGTAAAAGTTTCTCCTGCAACCCGTTCCCTTTCTGCTAGATGAACGAACGTCTCTCCACATGCTCAGTTCTGAGAGATAAGTGTGTGTGAAAGCCGTCCTTCACCTAGCTTGTTGGGAACACAAAGTTTCTTTTCAGTGGCAAACTCCACTCCATACATATATATGGGGAGGTCCAAGCTCCAACTCGGTTTTACAGTGAAAACTGCAGGATCTTCAAACAGGCACTAGGAAGCAGACTGAGAAACCAGAGTAAAAGTTTCTCCTGCAACCCGTTCCCTTTCTGCTAGATGAACGAACGTCTCTCCACATGCTCAGTTCTGAGAGATAAGTGTGTGTGAAAGCCGTCCTTCACCTAGCTTGTTGGGAACACAAAGTTTCTTTTCAGTTGCAAACTCCACTCCATACATATATATGGGGAGGTACTAGCCCCAACCAGGTTTTACAGTGAAAACTGCAGGAACTTTCAACCGGCACTAGGAAACAGACTGAGAAACCAGAGTAAAAGTTTCTCCTGCAACCCTTTCCCTTTCTGCTAGATGAACGAACGCCTCTCCACATGCTCAGTTCTGAGAGATAAGTGTCTGTGAAAGCCGTCCTTCACCAAGCTTGTTAGGAACACAAAGTTACTTTTCAGTTGCAAACTCCACTCCATACATATATATGGGGAGGTACTAGCTCCAACCAGGTTTTACAGTGAAAACTGCAGGAACTTCAAACCGGCACTAGGAAACAGACTGAGAAACCAGAGTAAAAGTTTTTCCTGCAACCCGTTCCCTTTGTGCTAGATGAACGAACGTCTCTCCACATGCTCAGTTCTGAGAGATAAGTGTGTGTGAAAGCCGTCCTTCACCTAGCTTGTTGGGAACACAAAGTTTCTTTTCAGTGGCAAACTCCACTCCATAAATATATATGGGGAGGTACTAGCTCCAACTCGGTTTTACAGTGAAAACTGCAGGAACTTCAAACCGGCACTAGGAAGCAGACTGAGAAACCACAGTAAAAGTTTCTCCTGCAACCCGTTCCCTTTCTGCTAGATGAACGAACGTCTCTCCACATGCTCAGTTCTGAGAGATAAGTGTGTGTGAAAGCCGTCCTTCACCTAGCTTGTTGGGAACACAAAGTTTCTTTTCAGTTGCAAACTCCACTCCATACATATATATGGGGAGGTACTAGCCTCAACCAGGATTTACAGTGAAAATTGCAGGGACTTCAAACCGGCACTAGGAAACAGACTGAGAAACCAGAGTAAAAGTTTCTCCTTCAACCCTTTCCCTTTGTGCTAGATGAAAGAACGCCTCTCCACATGCTCAGTTCTGAGAGATAAGTGTGTGTGAAAGCCGTCCTTCACCTAGCTTGTTGGGAACACAAAGTTTCTTTTCAGTTGCAAACTCCATTCCATACATATATAAGGGAAGGTACTAGCTCCAACCAGGTTATACAGTGAAAACTGCAGGAACTTCAAACCGGCACTAGGAAACAGACTGAGAAACCAGATTAAAAGTTTTTCTTGCAACCCGTTCCCTTTCTGCTAGATGAACGAACGTCTCTCCACATGCTCAGTTCTGAGAGATAATTGTGTGTGAAAGCCGTCCTTCACCTAGCTTGTTGGGAACACAATTTTCTTTTCAGTTGCAAACTCCAATCCATACATATATATGGGGAGGTACTAGCTCCAAATCGGTTTTACAGTGAAAACTGAAGGAACTTCATACCGGCACTAGGAAGCAGACTGAGAAACCAGAGTAAAAGTTTCTCCTGCAACCCGTTCCCTTTCTGCTAGATGAACGAACGTCTCTACACATGCTCAGTTCTGAGAGATAATTGTGTGTGAAAGCCGTCCTTCACCTAGCTTGTTGGGAACACAAAGTTTCTTTTCAGTTGCAAACTCCACTCCATACATATATATGGGGAGGTACTAGCCCCAACCAGGTTTTACAGTGAAAACTGCAGGAACTTCAAACCGGCACTAGGAAACAGACTGAGAAACCAGAGTAAAAGTTTCTCCTGCAACCCGTTCCCTTTCTGCTAGATGAACGAACGTCTCTCCACATGCTCAGTTCTGAGAGATAAGTGTGTGTGAAAGCCGTCCTTCACCTAGCTTGTTGGGAACACAAAGTTTCTTTTCAGTTGCAAACTCCACTCCATACATATATATGGGGAGGTACTAGCTCCAAATCGGTTTTACAGTGAAAACTGCAGGAACATCAAACCGGCACTAGGAAGCAGACTGAGAAACCAGAGTAAAAGTTTCTCCTGCAACCCTTTCCCTTTCTGCTAGATGAACGAAAGTCTCTCCACATGCTCAGTTCTGAGAGATAAGTGTGTGTGAAAGCCGTCCTTCACCTAGCTTGTTGGGAACACAAAGTTTCTTTTCAGTTGCCAACTCCACACCATACATATATATGGGGAGGTACTAGCCCCAACCAGATTTTACAGTGAAAACTGCAGGAACTTCAAACCGGCACTAGGAAACAGACTGAGAAACCACAGTAAAAGTTTCTCCTGCAACCCTTTCCCTTTCTGCTAGATGAACGAACGTCTCTCCACATGCTCAGTTCTGAGAGATAAGTGTGTGTGAAAGCCGTCCTTCACCAAGCTTGTTGGGAACACAAAGTTTCTTTTCAGTTGCAAAATCCACTCCATACATATATATGTGGTGGTACAAGCTCCAACTCGGTTTTACAGAGAAAACTGCAGGAACTTCAACCCGGCACTAGGAAGCAGACTGAGAAACCAGAGTAAAAGTTTCTCCTACAACCCGTTCCCTTTCTACCAAATGAACAAAAGTCTCTCCACATGCTCAGTTCTGAGAGATAAGTGTGTGTGAAAGCCGTACTTCACCTAGCTTTTTGGGAACACAAAGTTTCTTTTCAGTTGCAAACTCCACTCCTTACATATATATGGGGAGGTACTAGCCCCAACCAGGTTTCACAGTGAAAACTGCAGGAACTTCAAACCGGCACTAGGAAACAGACTGAGAAACCAGAGTAAAAGTTTCTCCTGTAAACCTTTCCCTTTCTGCTAGATGAACGAAGGCCTCTCCACATGCTCAGTTCTGAGAGATAAGTGTGTGTGAAAGCCGTCCTTCACCTAGCTTGTTGGGAACAAAAGTTTCTTTTCAGTTGCAAACTCCACTCCATACATATATATGGGGTGGTACTAGCTCCAACCAAGTTTTACAGTGAAAACTGCAGGAACTTCAAACCGGCACTAGGAAACAGACTGAGAAACCAGAGTAAAAGTTTCTCCTGCAACACGTTCCCTTTGTGCTAGATGAACGAACGTCTCTCCACATGCTCAGTTCTGAGAGATAAGTGTGTGTGAAAGCCGTCCTTCACCTAGCTTGTTGGGAACACAAAGTTTCTTTTCAGTTGCAAACTCCACTCCATAAATATATATGGGGAGGTACAAGCTCCAACTCGGTTTTACAGTGAAAACTGCAGGAACTTCAAACCGGTACTAGGAAGCAGACTGAGAAACCAGAGTAAAAGTTTCCCCTGCAACCCGTTCCCTTTCTGCTAGATGAACGAACGTCTCTCCACATGCTCAGTTCTGAGAGATAAGTGTGTGTGAAAGCCGTCCTTCACCTAGCTTGTTGGGAAAACAAAGTTTCTTTTCAGTTGCAAACTCCACTCCATACATATATATGGGGAGGTACTAGCTCCAACCAGGTTTTACAGTGAAAACTGCAGGAACTTCAAACCGGCACTAGGAAACAGACTGAGAAACCAGAGTAAAAGTTTCTCCTGCAACCTGTTCCCTTTGTGCTAGATGAACGAACGTCTCTCCACATGCTCAGTTCTGAGAGATGTGTGTGTGTGAAAGCCGTCCTTCACCTAGCTTGTTGGGAACACAAAGTTTCTTTTCAGTTGCAAACTCCACTCCATACATATATATGGGGAGGTACTAGCTCCAACTCGGTTTTACAGTGAAAACTGCAGGAACTTCAAACCGGCACTAGGAAACAGACTGAGAAACCAGAGTAAAAGTTTCTCCTGCAACCCGTTCCCTTTATGCTAGATGAACGAACGTCTCTCCACATGCTCAGTTCTGAGAGATAAGTGTGTGTGAAAGCCGTCCTTCACCTAGCTTGTTGGGAACACAAAGTTTCTTTTCAGTTGCAAACTCCACTCCATACATATATATGGGGAGGTACTAGCTCCAACTCGGTTTTACAGTGAAAACTGCAGGAACTTCAAACCGGCACTAGGAAACAGACTGAGAAACCAGAGTAAAAGTTTCTCCTGCAACCCGTTCCCTTTGTGCTAGATGAACGAACGTCTCTCCACGTGCTCAGTTCTGAGAGAGAAGTGTGTGTGAAAGCCGTACTTCACCTAGCTTGTTGGGAACACAAAGTTTCTTTTCAGTGGCAAACTCCACTCCATACATATATATGGGGAGGTCCAAGCTCCAACTCGGTTTTACAGTGAAAACTGCAGGATCTTCAAACAGGCACTAGGAAGCAGACTGAGAAACCAGAGTAAAAGTTTCTCCTGCAACCCGTTCCCTTTCTGCTAGATGAACGAACGTCTCTCCACATGCTCAGTTCTGAGAGATAAGTGTGTGTGAAAGCCGTCCTTCACCTAGCTTGTTGGGAACACAAAGTTTCTTTTCAGTTGCAAACTCCATTCTATACATATATATGGGGAGGTACAAGCCCCAACCAGGTTTTACAGTGAAAACTGCAGGAACTTCAAACCGGCACTAGGAAACAGACTGAGAAACCAGAGTAAAAGTTTCTCCTGCAACCCTTTCCCTTTCTGCTAGATGAACGAACGCCTCTCCACATGCTCAGTTCTGAGAGATAAGTGTCTGTGAAAGCCGTCCTTCACCAAGCTTGTTAGGAACACAAAGTTTATTTTCAGTTGCAAACTCCACTCCATACATATATATGGGGAGGTACTAGCACCAACCAGGTTTTACAGTGAAAACTGCAGGAACTTCAAACCGGCACTACGAAACAGACTGAGAAACCAGAGTAAAAGTTTCTCCTGCAACCCGTTCCCTTTGTGCTAGATGAACGAACGTCTCTCCACATGCTCAGTTCTGAGAGATAAGTGTGTGTGAAAGCCGTCCTTCACCTAGCTTGTTGGGAACACAAAGTTTCTTTTCAGTGGCAAACTCCACTCCATACATATATATGGGGAGGTACTAGCCTCAACCAGGATTTACAGTGAAAATTGCAGGGACTTCAAACCGGCACTAGGAAACAGACTGAGAAACCAGAGTAAAAGTTTCTCCTTCAACACTTTCCCTTTGTGCTAGATGAAAGAACGCCTCTCCACATGCTCAGTTCTGAGAGATAAGTGTGTGTGAAAGCCGTCCTTCACCTAGCTTGTTGGGAACACAAAGTTTCTTTTCAGTTGCAAACTCCATTCCATACATATATAAGGGAAGGTACTAGCTCCAAACAGGTTATACAGTGAAAACTGCAGGAACTTCAAACCGGCACTAGGAAACAGACTGAGAAACCAGAGTAAAAGTTTCTCCTGCAACCCGTTCCCTTTATGCTAGATGAACGAACGTCTCTCCACATGCTCAGTTCTGAGAGATAAGTGTGTGTGAAAGCCGTCCTTCACCTAGCTTGTTGGGAACACAAAGTTTCTTTTCAGTTGCAAACTCCACTCCATACATATATATGGGGAGGTACTAGCTCCAACTCGGTTTTACAGTGAAAACTGCAGGAACTTCAAACCGGCACTAGGAAACAGACTGAGAAACCAGAGTAAAAGTTTCTCCTGCAACCCGTTCCCTTTGTGCTAGATGAATGAACGTCTCTCCACGTGCTCAGTTCTGAGAGATAAGTGTGTGTGAAAGCCGTACTTCACCTAGCATGTTGGGAACACAAAGTTTCTTTTCAGTGGCAAACTCCACTCCATACATATATATGGGGAGGTCCAAGCTCCAACTCGGTTTTACAGTGAAAACTGCAGGATCTTCAAACAGGCACTAGGAAGCAGACTGAGAAACCAGAGTAAAAGTTTCTCCTGCAACCCGTTCCCTTTCTGCTAGATGAACGAACGTCTCTCCACATGCTCAGTTCTGAGAGATAAGTGTGTGTGAAAGCCGTCCTTCACCTAGCTTGTTGGGAACACAAAGTTTCTTTTCAGTTGCAAACTCCACTCCATACATATATATGGGGAGGTACTAGCCCCAACCAGGTTTTACAGTGAAAACTGCAGGAACTTCAAACCGGCACTAGGAAACAGACTGAGAAACCAGAGTAAAAGTTTCTCCTGCAACCCTTTCCCTTTCTGCTAGATGAACGAACGCCTCTCCACATGCTCAGTTCTGAGAGATAAGTGTCTGTGAAAGCCGTCCTTCACCAAGCTTGTTAGGAACACAAAGTTTCTTTTCAGTTGCAAACTCCACTCCATACATATATATGGGGAGGTACTAGCTCCAACCAGGTTTTACAGTGAAAACTGCAGGAACTTCAAACCGGCACTAGGAAACAGACTGAGAAACCAGAGTAAAAGTTTCTCCTGCAACCCGTTCCCTTTGTGCTAGATGAACGAACGTCTCTCCACATGCTCAGTTCTGAGAGATAAGTGTGTGTGAAAGCCGTCCTTCACCTAGCTTGTTGGGAACACAAAGTTTCTTTTCAGTGGCAAACTACACTCCATACATATATATGGGGAGGTTCTAGCTCCAACTCGGTTTTACAGTGAAAACTGCAGGAACTTCAAACCGGCACTAGGAAGCAGACTGAGAAACCACAGTAAAAGTTTCTCCTGCAACCCGTTCCCTTTCTGCTAGATGAACGAACGTCTCTCCACATGCTCAGTTCTGAGAGATAAGTGTGTGTGAAAGCCGTCCTTCACCTAGCTTGTTGGGAACACAAAGTTTCTTTTCAGTTGCAAACTCCACTCCATACATATATATGGGGAGGTACTAGCCTCAACCAGGATTTACAGTGAGAATTGCAGGGACTTCAAACCGGCACTAGGAAACAGACTGAGAAACCAGAGTAAAAGTTTCTCCTTCAACACTTTCCCTTTGTGCTAGATGAAAGAACGCCTCTCCACATGCTCAGTTCTGAGAGATAAGTGTGTGTGAAAGCCGTCCTTCACCTAGCTTGTTGGGAACACAAAGTTTCTTTTCAGTTGCAAACTCCATTCCATACATATATAAGGGAAGGTACTAGCTCCAAACAGGTTATACAGTGAAAACTGCAGGAAATTCAAACCGGCACTAGGAAACAGACTGAGAAACCAGATTAAAAGTTTTTCTTGCAACCCGTTCCCTTTCTGCTAGATGAACGAACGTCTCTCCACATGCTCAGTTCTGAGAGATAATTGTGTGTGAAAGCCGTCCTTCACCTAGCTTGTTGGGAACACAATTTTCTTTTCAGTTGCAAACTCCAATCCATACATATATATGGGGAGGTACTAGCTCCAAATCGGTTTTACAGTAAAAACTGCAGGAACTTCAAACCGGCACTAGGAAGCAGACTGAGAAACCAGAATAAAAGTTTCTCCTACAACCCGTTCCCTTTCTGCTAGATGAACAAACGTCTCTCCACATGCTCAGTTCTGAGAGATAAGTGTGTGTGAAAGCCGTACTTCACCTAGCTTTTTGGAAACACAAAGTTTCTTTTCAGTTGCAAACTCCACTCCTTACATATATATGGGGAGGTACTAGCCCCAACCACGTTTTACAGTGAAAACTGCAGGAACTTCAAACCGGCACTAGGAAACAGACTGAGAAACCAGAGTAAAAGTTTCCCTGTAAACCTTTCCCTTTCTACTAGATGAACGAAGGCCTCTCCACATGCTCAGTTCTGAGAGATAAGTGTGTGTGAAAGCCGTCCTTCACCTAGCTTGTTGGGAACAAAAGTTTCTTTTCAGTTGCAAACTCCACTCCATACATATATATGGGGTGGTACTAGCTCCAACCAGGTTTTACAGTGAAAACTGCAGGAACTTCAAACAGGCACTAGGAAACAGACTGAGAAACCAGAGTAAAAGTTTCTCCTGCAACACGTTCCCTTTGTGCTAGATGAACGAACGTCTCTCCACATGCTCAGTTCTGAGAGATAAGTGTGTGTGAAAGCCGTCCTTCACCTAGCTTGTTGGGAACACAAAGTTTCTTTTCAGTTGCAAACTCCACTCCATAAATATATATGGGGAGGTACAAGCTCCAACTCGGTTTTACAGTGAAAACTGCAGGAACTTCAAACCAGTACTAGGAAGCAGACTGAGAAACCAGAGTAAAAGTTTCCCCTGCAACCCGTTCCCTTTCTGCTAGATGAACGAACGTCTCTCCACATGCTCAGTTCTGAGAGATAAGTGTGTGTGAAAGCCGTCCTTCACCTAGCTTGTTGGGAAAACAAAGTTTCTTTTCAGTTGCAAACTCCACTCCATACATATATATGGGGAGGTACTAGCCCCAACCATGTTTTACAGTGAAAACTGCAGGAACTTCAAACCGGCACTTGGAAACAGACTGAGAAACCATAGTAAAAGTTTCTCCTGCAACCCTTTCCCTTTCTGCTAGATGAACGAAAGTCTCTCCACATGCTCAGTTCTGAGAGATAAGTGTGTGTGAAAGCCGTCCTTCACCAAGCTTGTTGGGAACACAAAGTTTCTTTCAGTTGCAAACTCCACTCCATAAATATATATGGGGAGGTTCTAGGTCCAACCAGGTTTTACAGTGAAAACTGCAGGAACTTCAAACCGGCACTAGGAAACAGACTGAGAAACCAGAGTAAAAGTTTCTCCTGCAACCCGTTCCCTTTCTGCTAGATGAACGAACGTCTCTCCACATGCTCAGTTCTGAGAGATAAGTGTGTGTGAAAGCCGTCCTTCACCTAGCTTGTTGGGAAAACAAAGTTTCTTTTCAGTTGCAAACTCCACTCCATACATATATATGGGGAGGTACTAGCTCCAACCAGGTTTTACAGTGAAAACTGCAGGAACGTCAAACCGGCACTAGGAAACAGACTGAGAAACCAGAGTAAAAGTTTCTCCTGCACACTGTTCCCTTTGTGCTAGATGAACGAACGTCTCTCCACATGCTCAGTTCTGAGAGATGTGTGTGTGTGAAAGCCGTCCTTCACCTAGCTTTTTGGGAACATAAAGTTTCTTTTCATTTGTAAACTCCACTCCATACATATATATGGGGAGGTACAAGCTCCAACTCGGTTTTACAGTGAAAACTGCTGGAACTTCAAACCGGCACTAGGAAACAGACTGAGAAACCAGAGTAAAAGTTTCTTCTGCAACGCGTTCCCTTTCTGCTAGATGAACGAACGTCTCCCCACATGCTCAGTTCTGAGAAATAAGTGTGTGTGAAAGCCGTCCTTCACCTAGCTTGTTGGGAACACAAAGTTTCTTTTCAGTTGCAAACTCCACTCCATACATATATATGGGGAGGTACTAGCCCCAAATCAGTTTTACAGTGAAAACTGCAGGAACTTCAAACCGGCACTAGGAAGCAGACTGAGAAACCAGAGTAAAAGTTTCTCCTGCAACCCGTTCCCTTTCTGCTAGATGAACGAACGTCTTTCCACATGCTCAGTTCTGAGAGATAAGTGTTTGTGAAAGCCGTCCTTCACCTAGCTTGTTGGGCACACAAAGTTTCTTTTCAGTTGCAAACTCCACACCATACATATATATGGGAAGGTACTAGCCCCAACCAGGTTTTACAGTGAAAACTGCAGGAACTTCAAACCGGCACTAGGAAACAGACTGAGAAACCAGAGTAAAAGTTTCTCCTGCATCCCTTTCCCTTTCTGCTAGATGAACGAACGTCTCTCCACATGCTCAGTTCTGAGAGATAAGTGTGTGTGAAAGCCGTCCTTCACCTAGCTTGTTGGGAACACAAAGTTTCTTTTCAGTTGCAAACTCCACTCCATACATATATATGGGGAGGTACTAGCTCCAACCAGGTATTACAGTGAAAACTGCAGGAACTTCAAACCGGCACTAGGAAACAGACTGAGAAACCAGAATAAAAGTTTCTCCTGCAACCCGTTCTTTTTGTGCTAGATGAACGAACGTCTCTCCACATGCTCAGTTCTGAGAGATGTGTGTGTGTGAAAGCCGTCCTTCACCTAGCTTTTTGGGAACATAAAGTTTCTTTTCATTTGTAAACTCCACTCCATACATATATATGGGGAGGTACTAGCTCCAACTCGGTTTTACAGTGTAAACTGCTGGAACTTCAAACCTGCACTAGGAAACAGACGGAGAAACCAGAGTAAAAGTTTCTCCTGCAACCCGTTCCCTTTCTGCTAGATGAACGAACGTCTCTCCACATGCTCAGTTCTGAGAGATAAGTGTGTGTGAAAGCCGTCCTTCACCTAGCTTGTTGGGAACACAAAGTTTCTTTTCAGTTGCAAACTCCACTCCATACATATATATGGGGAGGTACTAGCTCCAAATCGGTTTTACAGTGAAAACTGCAGGAACTTCAAACCGGCACTAGGAAGCAGACTGAGAAACCAGAGTAAAAGTTTCTCCTGCAACCCGTTCCCTTTCTGCTAGATGAACGAACGTCTCTCCACATGCTCAGTTCTGAGAGATAAGTGTGTGTGAAAGCCGACCTTCACCTAGCTTGTTGGGAACACAAAGATTCTTTTCAGTTGCAAACTCCACTCCATACATATATATGGGGAGGTACTAGCCCCAACCAGTTTTTACAGTGAAAACTGCAGGAACTTCAAACCGGCACTAGGAAACAGACTGAGAAACCAGAGTAAAAGTTTCTCCTGCAACCCTTTCCCTTTCTGCTAGATGAATGAACTTCTCTCCACATGCTCAGTTCTGAGAGATAAGTGTGTGTGAAAGCCGTCCTTCACCAAGCTTGTTGGGAACACAAAGTTTCTTTTCAGTTGCAAACTCCACTCCATACATATATATGGGGAGGTACTAGCTCCAACCAGGTTTTACAGTGAAAAATGCAGGAACTTCAAACCGGCACTAGGAAACAGACTGAGAAACCAGAGTAAAAGTTTCTCCTGCAACCCGTTCCATTTCTGCTAGATGAACGAACGTCTCTCCACATGCTCAGTTCTGAGAGATAAGTGTGTGTGAAAGCCGTCCTTCACCTAGCTTTTTGGGAACACAAAGTTTCTTTTCAGTTGCAAACTCCACTCCATACATATATATGGGGAGGTACTAGCTCCAACCAGGTTTTACAGTGAAAACTGCAGGAACTTCAAACCGGCACTAGGAAACAGACTGAGAAACCAGAGTAAAAGTTTCTCCTGCAACCCGTTCCCTTTGTGCTAGATGAACGAACGTCTCTCCACATGCTCAGTTCTGAGAGATGTGTGTGTGTGAAAGCCGTCCTTCACCTAGCTTTTTGGGAACATAAAGTTTCTTTTCATTTGTAAACTCCACTCCATATATATATATGGGGAGGTACAAGCTCCAACTCGGTTTTACAGTGAAAATTGCTGGAACTTCAAACCTGCACTTGGAAACAGACTGAGAAACCAGAGTAAAAGTTTCTCCTGCAACCCGTTCCCTTTGTGCTAGATGAACGAACGTGTATCCACATGCTCACTTCTGAGAGATAAGTGTGTGTGAAAGCCGTCCTTCACCTAGCTTGTTGGGAACACAAAGTCTCTTTTCAGTTGCAAACTCCACTCCATACATATATATGGGGAGGTACTAGCTCCAACCAGGTTTTACAGTGAAAACTGCAGGAACTTCAAACCGGCACTAGGAAACAGACTGAGAAACCAGAGTAAAAGTTTCTCCTGCAACCCGTTCCCTTTGTGCTAGATGAACGAACGTCTCTCCACATGCTCAGTTCTGAGAGATGTGTGTGTGTGAAAGCCGTCCTTCACCTAGCTTTTTGGGAACATAAAGTTTCTTTTCATTTGTAAACTCCACTCCATATATATATATGGGGAGGTACAAGCTCCAACTCGGTTTTACAGTGAAAATTGCTGGAACTTCAAACCTGCACTTGGAAACAGACTGAGAAACCAGAGTAAAAGTTTCTCCTGCAACCCGTTCCCTTTGTGCTAGATGAACGAACGTGTATCCACATGCTCACTTCTGAGAGATAAGTGTGTGTGAAAGCCGTCCTTCACCTAGCTTGTTGGGAACACAAAGTCTCTTTTCAGTTGCAAACTCCACTCCATACATATATATGGGGAGGTACTAGCTCCAACCAGGTTTTACAGTGAAAACTGCAGGAAATTCAAACCGGCACTAGGAAACAGACTGAGAAACCAGAGTAAAAGATTCTCCTGCAACCTGTTCCCTTTGTGCTAGATGAACGAACGTCTCTCCACATGCTCAGTTCTGAGAGATACGTGTGTGTGAAAGCCGTCCTTCACCTAACTTGTTGGGAACACAAAGTTTCTTTTCAGTTGCAAACTCCACTCCATACATATATATGGGGAGGTACTAGCTCCAACTCGGTTTTACAGTGAAAACTGCAGGAACTTCAAACCGGCACTAGGAAGCAGACTGAGAAACCAGAGTAATAGTTTCTCCTGCAACCCATTCCCTTTCTGCTAGATGACAGAACGTCTCTCCACATGCTCAGTTCTGAGGGATATGGGTGTGTGAAAGCCGTCCTTCACCTAGCTTGTTGGGAAGACAAAGTTTCTTTTCAGTTGCAAACTCCACTCCATACATATATATGGGAAGGTACTAGCCCCAATCAGGTTTTACAGTGAAAACTGCAGGAACTTCAAACCGGCACTAGGAAACAGACTGAGAAACCAGAGTAAAAGTTTCTCCTGCAACCCTTTCCCTTTCTGCTAGATGAACGAACGTCTCTCCACATGCTCAGATCTGAGAGATAAGTGTGTGTGAAAGCCGTCCTTCACCAAGCTTGTTGGGAACACAAAGTTTCTTTTCAGTTGCAAACTCCACTCCATACATATATATGTGGAGGTACTAGCTCCAACCAGGTTTTACAGTGAAAACTGCAGGAACTTCAAACCGGCACTAGGAAACAGACTGAGAAACCAGAGTAAAAGTTTCTCCTGCAACCCGTTCCCTTTGTGCTAGATGAACGAACGTCTCTCCACATGCTCAGTTCTGAGAGATGTGTGTGTGTGAAAGCCGTCCTTCACCTAGCTTTTTGGGAACATAAAGTTTCTTTTCATTTGTAAACTCCACTCCATATATATATATGGGGAGGTACAAGCTCCAACTCGGTTTTACAGTGAAAATTGCTGGAACTTCAAACCTGCACTAGGAAACAGACTGAGAAACCAGAGTAAAAGTTTCTCCTGCAACCCGTTCCCTTTGTGCTAGATGAACGAACGTGTATCCACATGCTCACTTCTGAGAGATAAGTGTGTGTGAAAGCCGTCCTTCACCTAGCTTGTTGGGAACACAAAGTCTCTTTTCAGTTGCAAACTCCACTCCATACATATATATGGGGAGGTACTAGCTCCAACCAGGTTTTACAGTGAAAACTGCAGGAACTTCAAACCGGCACTAGGAAACAGACTGAGAAACCAGAGTAAAAGATTCTCCTGCAACCTGTTCCCTTTGTGCTAGATGAACGAACGTCTCTCCACATGCTCAGTTCTGAGAGATACGTGTGTGTGAAAGCCGTCCTTCACCTAACTTGTTGGGAACACAAAGTTTCTTTTCAGTTGCAAACTCCACTCCATACATATATATGGGGATGTACTAGCTCCAACTCGGTTTTACAGTGAAAACTGCAGGAACTTCAAACCGGCACTAGGAAGCAGACTGAGAAACCAGAGTAATAGTTTCTCCTGCAACCCATTCCCTTTCTGCTAGATGACCGAACGTCTCTCCACATGCTCAGTTCTGAGAGATATGGGTGTGTGAAAGCCGTCCTTCACCTAGCTTGTTGGGAAGACAAAGTTTCTTTTCAGTTGCAAACTCCACTCCATACATATATATGGGAAGGTACTAGCCCCAATCAGGTTTTACAGTGAAAACTGCAGGAACTTCAAACCGGCACTAGGAAACAGACTGAGAAACCAGAGTAAAAGTTTCTCCTGCAACCCTTTCCCTTTCTGCTAGATGAACGAACGTCTTTCCACATGCTCAGATCTGAGAGATAAGTGTGTGTGAAAGCCGTCCTTCACCAAGCTTGTTGGGAACACAAAGTTTCTTTTCAGTTGCAAACTCCACTCCATACATATATATGGGGTGGTACTAGCTCCAACCAAGTTTTACAGTGAAAACTGCAGGAACTTCAAACCGGCACTATGAAACAGACTGAGAAACCAGAGTAAAAGATTCTCCTGCAACCTGTTCCCTTTGTGCTAGATGAACGAACGTCTCTCCACATGCTCAGTTCTGAGAGATAAGTGTGTGTGGAAGCCGTCCTTCACCTAGCTTGTTGGGAACACAAAGTTTCTTTTCAGTTGCAAACTCCACTCCATACATATATATGGGGAGGTACTAGCTCCAACTCGGTTTTACAGTGAAAAATGCAGGAACTTCAAACCGGCACTAGGAAGCAGACTGAGAAACCAGAGTAAAAGTTTCTCCTGCCACCCATTCCCTTTCTGCTAGATGACCGAACGTCTCTCAACATGCTCAGTTCTGAGAGATATGTGTGTGTGAAAGCCGTCCTTCACCTAGCTTGTTGGGAAGACAAAGTTTCTTTTCAGTTGCAAACTCCAATCCATACATATATATGGGAAGGTACTAGCCCCAATCAGGTTTTACAGTGAAAACTGCAGGAACTTCAAACCGGCACTAGGAAACAGACTGAGAAACCAGAGTAAAAGTTTCTCCTGCAACCCTTTCCCTTTCTGCTAGATGAACGAACGTCTCTCCACATGCTCAGTTCTGAGAGATAAGTGTGTGTGAAAGCCGTCCTTCACGTAGCTTGTTGGGAACACAAAGTTTCTTTTCAGTTGCAAACTCCACTCCATACATATATATGGGGAGGTACTAGCTCCAACCAGGTTTTACAGTGAAAACTGCAGGAACTTCAAACCGGCACTAGGAAACAGACTGAGAAACCAGAGTAAAAGTTTCTCCTGCAACCTGTTCCCTTTGTGATAGATGAACAAACGTCTCTCCACATGCTCAGTTCTGAGAGATGTGTGTGTGTGAAAGCCGTACTTCACCTAGCTTGTTGGGAACACAAAGTTTATTTTCAGTTGCAAACTCCACTCCATACATATATATGGGGAGGTACTAGCCCCAAATCGGTTTTACAGTGAAAACTGCAGGAACTTCAAACCGGCACTAGGAAGCAGACTGAGAAATCAGAGTAAAAGTTTCTCCTGCAACCCGTTCCCTTTCTGCTAGATGAAAGAACGTCTTTCCACATGCTCAGTTCTGAGAGATAAGTGTGTGTGAAAGCCGTCCTTCACCTAGCTTGTTGGGAACACAAAGTTTCTTTTCAGTTGCAAACTCCACACCATACATATATATGGGGAGGTACTAGCTCCAACCAGGTTTTACAGTGAAAACTGCAGGAACTTCAAACCGGCACTAGGAAACAGACTGAGAAACCAGAGTAAAAGTTTCTCCTGCAACCTGTTCCCTTTGTGCTAGATGAACGAACGTCTCTCCACATGCTCAGTTCTGAGAGATGTGTGTGTGTGAAAGCCGTCCTTCACCTAGCTTTTTGGGAACATAAAGTTTCTTTTCAGTTGCAAACTCCACTCCATATATATATATGGGGAGGTTCTAGCTCCAAATCGGTTTTACAGTGAAAACTGCTGGAACTTCAAACCGGCACTAGGAAACAGACTGAGAAACAGAGTAAAAGTTTCTCCTGCAAACCGTTCCCTTTGTGCTAGATGAACGAACGTCTCTCCACATGCTCAGTTCTGAGAGATAAGTGTGTGTGAAAGCCGTCCTTCACCTAGAGTGTTGGGAACACAAAGTTTCTTTTCAGTTGCAAACTCCACTCCATACATATATATGGGGAGGTACTAGCTCCAACCAGGTTTTACAGTGAAAACTGCAGGAACTTCAAACCGGCCTTAGGAAACAGACTGAGAAACCAGAGTAAAAGTTTCTCCTGCAACCTGTTCCCTTTGTGCTAGATGAACGAACGTCTCTCCACATGCTCAGTTCTGAGAGATGTGTGTGTGTCAAAGCCGTTCTTCACCTAGCTTGTTGGGAACATAAAGTTTCTTTCCATTTGTAAACTCCACTCCATACATATATATGGGGAGGTACTAGCTCCAACTCGGTTTTACAGTGAAAACTGCTGGAACTTCAAACCGGCACTAGAAAACAGACTGAGAAACCAGAGTAAAAGTTTCTCCTGCAACCCGTTCCCTTTGTGCTAGATGAACGAACGTCTCTCCACATGCTCAGTTTTGAGAGATATGTGTGTGTGAAAGCCGTCCTTCACCTAGCTTGTTGGGAACACAAAGTTTCTTTTCAGTTGCAAACTCCACTCCATACATATATATGGGGAGGTACTAGCTCCAAATCGGTTTTACAGTGAAAACTGCAGGAACATCAAACCAGCACTAGGAAACAGACTGAGAAACCAGAGTAAAAGATTCTCCTGCAACCCGTTCCATTTCTGCTAGATGAACGAACGTCTCTCCACATGCTCAGTTCTGAGAGATAAGTGTGTGTGAAAGCCGTCCTTCACCTAGCTTGTTGGGAACACAAAGTTTCTTTTCAGTTGCAAACTCCACTCCATACTTATATATGGGGAGGTACTAGCTCCAACCAGGTTTTACAGTGAAAACTGCAGGAACTTCAAACCGGCACTAGGAAACAGACTGAGAAACCAGAGTAAAAGTTTCTCCTGCAACCCTTTCCCTTTGTGCTAGATGAACGAACGTGTCTCCACATGCTCAGTTCTGAGAGATAAGTGTTTGTGAAAGCCGTCCTTCACCTAGCTTGTTGGGAACACAAAGTTTCTTTTCAGTTGCAAACTCCACTCCATACATATATATGGGGAGGTACTAGCTCCAACCTGGTTTTACAGTGAAAACTGCAGGAACTTCAAACCGGCAGTAGGAAACAGACTGAGAAACCAGATTAAAAGTTTCTCCTGCAACCCTTTCCATTTCTGCTAGATGAACGAACGTCTCTCCACATGCTCAGTTCTGAGAGATAAGTGTGTGTGAAAGCCGTCCTTCACCTAGCTTGTTGGGAACACAAAGTTTCTTTTCAGTTGCAAACTCCACTCCATACATATATATGGGGAGGTACTAGCTCCAACAAGGTTTTACAGTGAAAACTGCAGGAACTTCAAACCGGCACTAGGAAACATACTGAGAAACCAGAGTAAAAGTTTCTCCTGCAACCCGTTACTTTGTGCTAGATGAACGAACGTCTCTCCACATGCTCAGTTCTGAGAGATAAGTGTGTGTGAAAGCCGTCCTTCACTTGGCTTGTTGGGAACACAAAGTTTCTTTTCAGTTGCAAACTCCACTCCATACATATATATGGGGAGGTAATAGCTCCAAGTCGGTTTTACAGTGAAAACTGCTGGAACTTCAAACTGGCACTAGGAAACAGACTGAGAAAGCAGAGTAAAAGTTTCTCCTGCAACCCGTTCCATTTGTGCTTGATGAACGAACGTCTCTCCACATGCTAAGTTCTGAGAGATAAGTGTGTGTGAAAGCCGTCCTTCACCTAGCTTGTTGGGAACACAAAGTTTCTTTTCAGTTGCAAACTCCACTCCATACATATATATGGGGAGGTACTAGCTCCAACCAGGTTTTACAGTGAAAACTGAAGGAACTTCAAACCGGCACTAGGAAACAGACTGAGGATCCAGAATAAAAGTTTCTCCTGCAACACGTTCCCTTTCGGCTAGATGAACGAACGTCTCTCCACATGCTCAGTTCTGAGAGATAAGTGTGTGTGAAAGCCTTACTTCACCTAGCTTGCTGGGAACACAAAGTTTCTTTTCAGTTGCAAACTCCACTCCATACATATATATGGGGAGGTACTAGCTCCAACCAGGATTTACAGTGAAAACTGCAGGAACTTCAAACCGGCACTAGGAAACAGACTGAGAAAGCAGAGTAAAAGTTTCTCCTGCAACCCGTTCCCTTTGTGCTAGAAGAACGAACGTCTCTCCACATGCTCAGTTCTGAGAGATAAGTGTGTGTGAAAGCCGTCCTTCACCTAGCTTGTTGGGAACACAAAGTTTCTTTTCAGTTGCAAGCTCCACTCCATACATATATATGGGGAGGTACTAGCTCCAAATCGGTTTTACAGTGAAAACTGCAGGAACTTCAAACCGGCACTAGGAAACAGACTGAGAAACCAGAGTAAAAGTTTCTCCTGCAACCCGTTCCCTTTCTGCTAGATGAACGAACGTGTCTCCACATGCTCAGTTCTGAGAGATAAGTGTGTGTGAAAGCCGTCCTTCACCTAGCTTGTTGGGAACACAAAGTTTCTTTTCAGTTGCAAACTCTACTCCATACATATATATGGGGAGGTACTAGCTCCAACCTGGTTTTACAGTGAAAACTGCTGGAACTTCAAACCGGCACTAGGAAACAGACTGAGAAACCAGAGTAAAAGTTTCTCCTGCAACCCGTTCCCTTTCTGCTAGATGAACGAACGTCTCTCCACATGCTCAGTTCTGAGAGATAAGTGTGTGTGAAAGCCGTCCTTCACCTAGCTTGTTGGGAACACAAAGTTTCTTTTCAGTTGCAAACTCCACTCCATACATATATATGGGGAGGTACTAGCTCCAAATCGGTTTTACAGTGAAAACTGCAGGAACTTCAAACCGGCACTACGAAACAGACTGAGAAACCAGAGTAAAAGTTTCTCCTGCAACCCGTTCCCTTTCTGCTAGATGAACGAACGTCTCTCCACATGCTCATTTCTGAGAGAGAAGTGTGTGTGAAAGCCGTCCTTCAACTAGCTTGTTGGGAACACAAAGTTTATTTCAGTTGCAAACTCCACTCCATACATATATATGGGGAGGTACTAGCTCCAACTCGGTTTTACAGTGAAAACTGCTGGAACTTCAAACTGGCACTAGGAAACAGACTGAGAAAGCAGAGTAAAAGTTTCTCCTGCATCCCGTTCCCTTTGTGCTAGATGAACGAACGTCTCTCCACATGCTCAGTTCTGAGAGATAAGTGTGTGTGAAAGCCGACCTTCAACTAGCTTGTTGGGAACACAAAGTTTCTTTTCAGTTGCAAACTCCACTCCATACATATATATGGGGAGGTACTAGCTCCAACCAGGTTTTACAGTGAAAACTGCTGGAACTTCATACTGGCACTAGGAAACAGACTGAGAAAGCAGAGTAAAAGTTGCTCCTGCAACCCTTTCCCTTTGTGCTAGATGAACGAACGTCTCTCCACATGCTCAGTTCTGAGAGATAAGTGTGTGTGAAAGCCGTCCTTCACCTAGCTTGTTGGGAACACAAAGTTTCTTTTCAGTTGCAAACTCCACTCCATACATATATATGGGGAGGTACTAGCTCCAACCAGGTTTTACACTGAAAACTGCAGGAACTTCAAACCGGCACTAGGAAACAGACTGAGAAAGCAGAGGAAAAGTTTTTCCTGCAACCCGTTCCCTTTGTGCTAGATGAACGAAAGTCTCTCCACATGCTCAGTTCTGAGAGATAAGTGTGTGTGAAAACCGTCCTTCACCTAGCTTGTTGGGAACACAAAGTTTCTTTTCAGTTGCAAACTCCACTCCATACATATATATGGGGAGGTACTAGCTCCAACTCGGTTTTACAGTGAAAACTGCAGGAACTTCAAACCGGCACTAGGAAACAGACTGAGAAACCAGAGTAAAAGTTTCTCCTGCAACCCGTTCCATTTGTGCTAGATGAACGAACGTCTCTCCACATGCTCAGTTCTGAGAGATAAGTGTGTGTGAAAGCCGTCCTTCACCTAGCTTGTTGGGAACACAAAGTTTCTTTTCAGTTGCAAACTCCACTCCATACATATATATAGGGAGGTACTAGCTCCAACCAGGTTTTACAGTGAAAACTGAAGGAACTTCAAACCGGCACTAGGAAACAGACTGAGAATCCAGAATAAAAGTTTCTCCTGCAACACGTTCCCTTTCGGCTAGATGAACGAACGTCTCTCCACATGCTCAGTTCTGAGAGATAAGTGTGTGTGAAAGCCGTACTTCACCTAGCTTGCTGGGAACACAAAGTTTCTTTTCAGTTGCAAACTCCACTCCATACATATATATGGGGAGGTACTAGCTCCAACCAGGTTTTACAGTGAAAACTGCAGGAACTTCAAACCGGCACTAGGAAACAGACTGAGAAAGCAGAGTAAAAGTTTCTCCTGCAACCCGTTCCCTTTGTGCTAGAAGAACGAACGTCTCTCCACATGCTCAGTTCTGAGAGATAAGTGTGTGTGAAAGCCGTCCTTCACCTAGCTTGTTGGGAACACAAAGTTTCTTTTCAGTTGCAAGCTCCACTCCATATATATATATGGGGAGGTACTAGCTCCAAATCGGTTTTACAGTGAAAACTGCAGGAACTTCAAACCGGCACTAGGAAACAGACTGAGAAACCAGAGTAAAAGTTTCTCCTGCAACCCGTTCCCTTTCTGCTAGATGAACGAACGTGTCTCCACATGCTCAGTTCTGAGAGATAAGTGTGTGTGAAAGCCGTCCTTCACCTAGCTTGTTGGGAACACAAAGTTTCTTTTCAGTTGCAAACTCTACTCCATACATATATATGGGGAGGTACTAGCTCCATCCTGGTTTTACAGTGAAAACTGCTGGAACTTCAAACCGGCACTAGGAAACAGACTGAGAAACCAGAGTAAAAGTTTCTCCTGCAACCCGTTCCCTTTCTGCTAGATGAACGAACGTCTCTCCACATGCTCAGTTCTGAGAGATAAGTGTGTGTGAAAGCCGTCCTTCACCTAGCTTGTTGGGAACACAAAGTTTCTTTTCAGTTGCAAACTCCACTCCATACATATATATGGGGAGGTACTAGCTCCAAATCGGTTTTACAGTGAAAACTGCAGGAACTTCAAACCGGCACTACGAAACAGACTGAGAAACCAGAGTAAAAGTTTCTCCTGCAACCCGTTCCCTTTCTGCTAGATGAACGAACGTCTCTCCACATGCTCATTTCTGAGAGAGAAGTGTGTGTGAAAGCCGTCCTTCAACTAGCTTGTTGGGAACACAAAGTTTATTTCAGTTGCAAACTCCACTCCATACATATATATGGGGAGGTACTAGCTCCAACTCGGTTTTACAGTGAAAACTGCTGGAACTTCAAACTGGCACTAGGAAACAGACTGAGAAAGCAGAGTAAAAGTTTCTCCTGCATCCCGTTCCCTTTGTGCTAGATGAACGAACGTCTCTCCACATGCTCAGTTCTGAGAGATAAGTGTGTGTGAAAGCCGACCTTCAACTAGCTTGTTGGGAACACAAAGTTTCTTTTCAGTTGCAAACTCCACTCCATACATATATATGGGGAGGTACTAGCTCCAACCAGGTTTTACAGTGAAAACTGCTGGAACTTCAAACTGGCACTAGGAAACAGACTGAGAAAGCAGAGTAAAAGTTGCTCCTGCAACCCTTTCCCTTTGTGCTAGATGAACGAACGTCTCTCCACATGCTCAGTTCTGAGAGATAAGTGTGTGTGAAAGCCGTCCTTCACCTAGCTTGTTGGGAACACAAAGTTTCTTTTCAGTTGCAAACTCCACTCCATACATATATATGGGGAGGTACTAGCTCCAACCAGGTTTTACACTGAAAACTGCAGGAACTTCAAACCGGCACTAGGAAACAGACTGAGAAAGCAGAGTAAAAGTTTTTCCTGCAACCCGTTCCCTTTGTGCTAGATGAACGAAAGTCTCTCCACATGCTCAGTTCTGAGAGATAAGTGTGTGTGAAAACCGTCCTTCACCTAGCTTGTTGGGAACACAAAGTTTCTTTTCAGTTGCAAACTCCACTCCATACATATATATGGGGAGGTACTAGCTCCAACTCGGTTTTACAGTGAAAACTGCAGGAACTTCTAACCGGCACTAGGAAACAGACTGAGAAACCAGAGTAAAAGTTTCTCCTGCAACCCGTTCCCTTTGTGCTAGATGAACGAACGTCTCTCCACATGCTCAGTTCTGAGAGATAAGTGTGTGTGAAAGCCGACCTTCACCTAGCTTGTTGGGAACACAAAGTTTCTTTTCAGTTGCAAACTCCACTCCATACATATATATGGGGCGGTACTTGCTCCAAATCGGTTTTACAGTGAAAACTGCTGGAACTTCAAACCGGCACTTGGAAACAGACTGAGAAAGCAGAGTAAAAGTTTCTCCTGCAACCCGTTCCCTTTCTGCTAGATGAACGAACGTCTCTCCACATGCTCAGTTCTGAGAGATAAGTGTGTGTGAAAGCCGTCCTTCACCTAGCGTGTTGGGAACACAAAGTTTCTTTTCAGTTGCAAACTCCACTCCATACATATATATGGGGAGGTACTAGCTCCAACCAGGTATTACAGTGCAAACTGCATGAACTTCAAACCGGCCTTAGGAAACAGACTGAGAATCCAGAGTAAAAGTTTCTCCTGCAACCTGTTCCCTTGTGCTAGATGAACGAACGTCTCTCCACATGCTCAGTTCTGAGAGATGTGTGTGTGTGAAAGCCGTCCTTCACCTAGCTTGTTGGGAACATAATGTTTCTTTTTATTTGTAAACTCCACTCCGTACATATATATGGGGAGGTACTAGCTCCAAATCGGTTTTACAGTGAAAACTGCAGGAACTTCAAACCGGCACTAGGAAACAGACTGAGACACCAGTGTAAAAGTTTCTCCTGCAACCCGTTCCCTTTCTGCTAGATGAACGAACGTCTCTCCAAATGCTCAGTTCTGAGATATATGTGTGTGTGAAAGCCGTCCTTCACCTAGCTTGTTGGGAACACAAAGTTTCTTTTCAGTTGCAAACTCCACTCCATACATATATATGGGGAGGTACTAGCTCCAACTCGGTTTTACAGTGAAAACTGCTGGAACTTCAAACTGGCACTAGGAAACAGACTGAGTAAGCAGAGTAAAAGTTTCTCCTGCAACCCGTTCCCTTTCTGCTAGATGAACGAACGTCTCTCCACATGCTCAGTTCTGAGAGATAAGTGTGTGTGAAAGCCGTCCTTCACCTAGCTTGTTGGGAACACAAAGTTTCTTTTCAGTTGCAAACTCCACTCCATACATATATATGGGGAGGTACTAGCTCCAACCAGGTTTTACAGTGAAAACTGCAGGAACATCAAACCGGCACTAGGAAACAGACTGAGAAACCAGAGTAAAAGTTTATCCTGCAACCTGTTCCCTTTGTGCTAGATGAACGAACGTCTCTCCACATGCTCAGTTCTGAGAGATAAGTGTGTGTGAAAGACGTCCTTCACCTAGCTTGTTGGGAACACAAAGTTTCTTTTCAGTTGCAAACTCCACTCCATACATATATATGGGGAGGTACTAGCTCCAAATCGGTTTTACAGTGAAAACTGCAGGAACTTCAAACAGGCACTAGGAAACAGACTGAGAAACCAGAGTAAAATTTTCTCCTGCAACCCGTTCCCTTTCTGCTAGATGAACGAACGTCTCTCCACATGCTCAGTTCTGAGAGATAAGTGTGTGTGAAAGCCGTCCTTCACCTAGGTTGTTGGGAACACAAAGTTTCTTTTCAGTTGCAAACTCCACTCCATACATATATATGGTGAGGTACTAGCTCCAACCAGGTTTTTCTGTGAAAACTGCAGGTACTTCAAACCGGCACTAGGAAACAGACTGAGAAACCAGAGTAAAAGTTACTCCTGCAACCCGTTCCCTTTCTGCTAGATGAACGAACGTCTCTCCACATGCTCAGTTCTGAGAGATAAGTGTGTGTGAAAGCCGTCCTTCACCTAGCGTGTTGGGAACACAAAGTTTCTTTTCAGTTGCAAACTCCACTCCATACATATATATGGGAAGGTACTAGCTCCAAATCGGTTTTACAGTGAAAACTGCAGTAACTTCAAACCGGCTTTAGGAAACAGACTGAGAAACCAGAGTAAATGTTTCTCCTGCAACCTGTTCCCTTTGTGCTAGATGAACGAACGTCTCTCCACATGCTCAGTTCTGAGAGATGTGTGTGTGTGAAAGCCGTCCTTCACCTAGCTTTTTGGGAACATAAAGTTTCTTTTCATTTGTAAACTCCACTCCATACATATATATGGGGAGGTACTAGCTGCAACTCGGTTTTACAGTGAAAACTGCTGGAACTTCAAACCGGCACTAGAAAGCAGACTGAGAAACCAGAGTAAAATTTTCTCCTGCAACCCGTTCCCTTTGTGCTAGATGAACGAACGTCTCTCCACATGCTTAGATCTGAGAGAAAAGTGTGTGTGAAAGCCGTCCTTCACCTAGCTTGTTGGGAACACAAAGTTTCTTTTCAGTTGCAAACTCCACTCCATACATATATATGGGGAGGTACTAGCTCCAAATCGGTTTTACAGTGAAAACTGCAGGAACTTCAAACTGGCACTAGGAAACAGACTGAGAAACCAGAGTAAAAGTTTCTCCTGCAACCCGTTCCCTTTCTGCTAGATGAACGAACGTCTCTCCACATGCTCAGTTCTGAGAGATAAGTGTGTGTGAAAGCCGCCCTTCACCTAGCTTGTTGGGAACACAAAGTTTCTTTTCAATTGCAAACACCACTCCATACATATATATGGGGAGGTACTAGCTCCAACTCGGTTTTACAGTGAAAACTACTGGAACTTCAAACTGGCACTAGGAAACAGACTGAGAAACCAGAGTAAAAGGTACTCCTGCAACCCGTTCCCTTTCTGCTAGATGAACGAACGTCTCTCCACATGCTCAGTTCTGAGAGAAAAGTGTGTGTGAATGCCGTACTTCACCTAGCTTTTTGGGAACACAAAGTTTCTTTTCAGTTGCAAACTCCACTCCATAAATATATATGGGGAGGTACTAGCTCCAACCAGGTTTTACAGTGAAAATTGCAGGAACTTCAAACCGGCACTAGGAAACAGACTGAGAAACCAGAGTAAATGTTTCTCCTGCAACCTGTTCCCTTTGTGCTAGATGAACGAACGTCTCTCCACATGCTCAGTTCTGAGAGATGTGTGTGTGTGAAAGCCGTCCTTCACCTAGCTTTTTGGGAACATAAAGTTTCTTTTCATTTGTAAACTCCACTCCATACATATATATGGGGAGGTACTAGCTGCAACTCGGTTTTACAGTGAAAACTGCTGGAACTTCAAACCGGCACTAGAAAGCAGACTGAGAAACCAGAGTAAAATTTTCTCCTGCAACCCGTTCCCTTTGTGCTAGATGAACGAACGTCTCTCCACATGCTTAGATCTGAGAGAAAAGTGTGTGTGAAAGCCGTCCTTCACCTAGCTTGTTGGGAACACAAAGTTTCTTTTCAGTTGCAAACTCCACTCCATACATATATATGGGGAGGTACTAGCTCCAAATCGGTTTTACAGTGAAAACTGCAGGAACTTCAAACTGGCACTAGGAAACAGACTGAGAAACCAGAGTAAAAGTTTCTCCTGCAACCCGTTCCCTTTCTGCTAGATGAACGAACGTCTCTCCACATGCTCAGTTCTGAGAGAAAAGTGTGTGTGAATGCCGTAGTTCACCTAGCTTTTTGGGAACACAAAGTTTCTTTTCAGTTGCAAACTCCACTCCATAAATATATATGGGGAGGTACTAGCTCCAACCAGGTTTTACAGTGAAAATTGCAGGAACTTCAAACCGGCACTAGGAAACAGACTGAGAAACCAGAGTAAAAGTTTCCCCTGCAACCTGTTTCCTTTGTGCTAGATGAAAGAA
This sequence comes from Camelus bactrianus, assembly GCF_048773025.1. Lineage (NCBI taxonomy): Eukaryota > Metazoa > Chordata > Mammalia > Artiodactyla > Camelidae > Camelus > Camelus bactrianus. The sequence goes on along the minus strand of NW_027413946.1, from coordinate 2,511,679 downwards.
GGTCTCTCCACATGCTCAGTTCTGAGAGATGTGTGTGTGTGAAAGCCGTCCTTCACCTAGCTTTTTGGGAACATAAAGTTTCTTTTCATTTGTAAACTCCACTCCATAAATATATATGGGGAGGTACTAGCTCCAAATCGGTTTTACAGTGAAAACTGCTGGAACTTCAAACCGGCACTAGGAAACAGACTGAGAAACCAGAGTAAAAGTTTCTCCTGCAACCCGTTCCCTTTGTGCTAGATGAACGAACGTCTCTCCACATGCTCAGTTCTGAGAGATAATTGTGTGTGAAAGCCGTCCTTCACCTATCTTGTTGGGAACACAATGTTTCTTTTCAGTTGCAAACTCCACTCCATACATATATATGGGGAGGAACTAGCTCCAAATCTATTTTACAGTGAAAAATGCAGGAACTTCAAACCGGCACTAGGAAACAGACTGAGAAACCAGAGTAAAAGTTTCTCCTGCAACCCGTTCCCTTTGTGCTAGATGAACGAACGTCTCTCCACATGCTCAGTTCTGAGAGATAAGTGTGTGTGAAAGCCGTCCTTCACCTAGCTTGTTGGGAACACAAAGTTTCTTTTCAGTTGCAAACTCCACTCCATACATATATATGAGGATGTTGTAGCTCCAAATCGGTTTTACAGTGAAAACTGCTGGAACTTCAAACTGGCACTAAGAAACAGACTTAGAAAGCAGAGTAAAAGTTTCTCCTGCATCCCTTTCCCTTTGTGCTAGATGAACGAACGTCTCTCCACATGCTCAGTTCTGAGAGATAAGTGTGTGTTAAAGCCGTCCTTCACCTAGCTTGTTGGGAACACAAAGTTTCTTTTCAGTTGCAAACTCCAATCCATACATATATATGGGGAGGTACTAGCTCCAAAAAGGTTTTACAGTGAAAACTGCAGGAACTTCAAACCGGCACTAGGAAACAGACTGAGAAACCAGAGTAAAAGTTTCTCCTACAACCCGTTCCCTTTATGCTAGATGAACGAACGTCTCTCCACATGCTCAGTTCTGAGAGAAAAGTGTGTGTGAAAGCCGTCCTTCACCTAGCTTTTTGGGAACACAAAGTTTCTTTTCAGTTGCAAACTCCACTCCATACATATATATGGGGAGGTACTAGCTCCAACCAGGTTTTACTGTGAAAATTGCAGGTACTTCAAACCGGCACTAGGAAACAGACTGAGAAACCAGAGTAAAAGTTTCCCCTGCAACCCGTTTCATTTCTGCTAGATGAAAGAACGTCTCTCCACATGCTCAGTTCTGAGAGATAAGTGTGTGTGAAAGCCGTCCTTCACGTAGCTTGTTGGGAACACAAAGATTCTTTTCAGTTGCAAACTCCACTCCATACATATATATGGGGAGGTACTAGCTCCAAATCGGTTTTACAGTGAAAACTGCAGGAACTTCAAACTGGCACTAGGAAACAGACTGAGAAACCAGAGTAAAAGTTTCTCCTGCAAACCGTTCCATTTGTGCTAGATGAACGAACGTCTCTCCACATGCTCAGTTCTGAGAGATAAGTGAGTGTGAAAGCCGTCCTTCACCTAGCCTTTTGGGAACACAAAGTTTCTTTTCAGTTGCAAACTCCAATCCATACATATATATGGGGAGGTTCTAGCTCCAACCAGGTTTTACAGTGAAAACTGCAGGAACTTCAAACCGGCCTTAGGAAACAGACTGAGAAACCAGAGTAAAAGTTTCTCCTGCAAACTTTTCCCTTTGTGCTAGATGAACGAACGTCTCTCCACATGCTCATTTCTGAGAGATGTGTGTGTGTGAAAGCCGTCCTTCACCTAGCTTTTTGGGAACACAATGTTTCTTTTCATTTGCAAACTCCACTCCATACATATATATGGGGAGGAACTAGCTCCAAATCTATTTTACAGTGAAAAATGCAGGAACTTCAAACCGGCACTAGGAAACAGACTGAGAAACCAGAGTAAAAGTTTCTCCTGCAACCCGTTCCGTTTGTGCTAGATGAACGAACGTCTCTCCACATGCTCAGTTCTGAGAGATAAGTGTGTGTGAAAGCCGTCCTTCACCTAGGTTGTTGGGAACACAAAGTTTCTTTTCAGTTGCAAACTCCACTCCATACATATATATGAGGATGTTGTAGCTCCAAATCGGTTTTACAGTGAAAACTGCTGGAACTTCAAACTGGCACTAGGAAACAGACTGAGAAACCAGAGTAAAAGTTTCTCCTGCAACCCGTTCCCTTTATGCTAGATGAACGAACGTCTCTCCACATGCTCAGTTCTGAGAGAAAAGTGTTTGTGAAAGCCGTCCTTCACCTAGCTTGTTGGGAACACAAAGTTTCTTTTCAGTTGCAAACTCCACTCCATACATATATATGGGGAGGTACTAGCTCCAACCAGGTTTTACTGTGAAAACTGCAGGTACTTCAAACCGGCACTAGGAAACAGACTGAGAAACCAGAGTAAAAGTTTCCCCTGCAACCCGTTCCATTTCTGCTAGATGAAAGAACGTCTCTCCACATGCTCAGTTCTGAGAGATAAGGGTGTGTGAAAGCCGTCCTTCACGTAGCTTGTTGGGAACACAAAGTTTCTTTTAAGTTGCAAATTCCACTCCATACATATATATGGGGAGGTACTAGCTCCAAATCGGTTTTACAGTGAAAACTGCAGGAACTTCAAAATGGCACTAGGAAACAGACTGAGAAACCAGAGTAAAAGTTTCTCCTGCAAACTGTTCCCTTTGTGCTAGATGAACGAACGTCTCTCCACATGCTCAGTTCTGAGAGATATGTGTGTGTGAAAGCCGTCCTTCACCTAGCTTTTTGGGAACATAAAGTTTCTTTTCATTTGTAAACTCCACTGCATACATATATATGGGGAGGTACTTGCTCCAAATCGGTGTTACAGTGAAAACTGCTGGAACTTCAAACCGGCACTAGAAAACAGACTGAGAAACCAGTGTAAAAGTTTCTCCTGCAACCCGTTCCCTTTGTGCTAGATAAACGAACGTCTCTCCACATGCTCAGTTATGAGAGATAAGTGTGTGTGAAAGCCGTCCTTCAGCTAGCTTGTTGGAAACACAAAGTTTCTTTTCAGTTGCAAACTCCACTCCATACATATATATGGGGAGGTACTAGCTCCAACCAGGATTTACAGTGAAAACTGCAGGAACTTCAAACCGGCACTAGGAAACAGACTGAGAAACCAGAGTAAAAGTTTCTCCTGCAACCTGTTCCCATTGTGCTAGATGAAAGAACCTCTCTCCAAATGCTCAGTTCTGAGAGATTTGTGTGTGTGAAAGCCGTCCTTCACCTAGCTTTTTGGGAACATAAAGTTTCTTTTCATTTGTGAACTCCACTCCATACATATATATGGGGAGGTACAAGCTCCAACTCGGTTTTACAGTGAAAACTGCTGGAACTTCAAACCGGCACTAGGAAACAGACTGAGAAACCAGAGTAAAAGTTTCTCCTGCAACCCGTTCCCTTTGTGCTAGATGAACGAACGTCTCTCCACATGCTCAGTTCTGAGAGATAAGTGTGTGTGAAAGCTGTCCTTCACCTTGCTTGTTCGGAACACAAAGTTTCTTTTCAGTTGCAAACTCCACTCCTTACTTATATATGGGGAGGTACTAGCTCCAAATCGGTTTTACAGTGAAAAATGCAGGAAATTCAAACCGGCACTAGGAAAGAGACTGAGAAACCAGAGTAAAAGTTTCTCCTGCAACCTGTTCCCTTTGTGCTACATGAACGAACGTCTCTCCAAATGCTCAGTTCTGAGAGATAATTGTGTGTGAAAGCCGTCCTTCACCTAGGTTGTTGGGAACACAAAGTTTCTTTTCAGTTGCAAACTCCACTCCATACATATATATGGGGAGGTACTAGCTCCAAATCGGTTTTACAGTGAAAACTGCAGGAACTTCAAACTGGCACTAGGAAACAGACTGAGAAACCAGAGTAAAAGTTTCCCCTGCAAACTGTTCCCTTTGTGCTAGATGAACGAACGTCTCTCCACATGCTCAGTTCTGAGAGATATGTGTGTGTGAAAGCCATCCTTCACCTAGCTTTTTGGGAACATAAAGTTTCTTTTCATTTGTAAACTCCACTGCATACATATATATGGGGAGGTACTTGCTCCAAATCGGTGTTACAGTGAAAACTGCTGGAACTTCAAACCGGCACTAGAAAACACACTGAGAAACCAGAGTAAAAGTTTCTCCTGCAACCCGTTCCCTTTGTGCTAGATAAACGAACGTCTCTCCACATGCTCAGTTATGAGAGATAAGTGTGTGTGAAAGCCGTCCTTCAGCTAGCTTGTTGGAAACACAAAGTTTCTTTTCAGTTGCAAACTCCACTCCATACATATATATGGGGAGGTACTAGCTCCAACCAGGCTTTACAGTGAAAACTGCAGGAACTTCAAACCGGCACTAGGAAACAGACTGAGAAACCAGAGTAAAAGTTTCTACTGCAACCTGTTCCCATTGTGCTAGATGAAAGAACCTCTCTCCAAATGCTCAGTTCTGAGAGATTTGTGTGTGTGAAAGCCGTCCTTCACCTAGCTTTTTGGGAACATAAAGTTTCTTTTCATTTGTGAACTCCACTCCATACATATATATGGGGAGGTTCAAGCTCCAACTCGGTTTTACAGTGAAAACTGCTGGAACTTCAAACCGGCACTAGGAAACAGTCTGAGAAACCAGAGTAAAAGTTTCCCCTGCAACCCGTTCCATTTCTGCTAGATGAAAGAACGTCTCTCCACATGCTCAGTTCTGAGAGATAAGGGTGTGTGAAAGCCGTCCTTCACGTAGCTTGTTGGGAACACAAAGTTTCTTTTCAGTTGCAAACTCCACTCCATACATATATATGGGGAGGTACTAGCTCCAAATCGGTTTTACAGTGAAAACTGCAGGAACTTCAAAATGGCACTAGGAAACAGACTGAGAAACCAGAGTAAAAGTTTCTCCTGCAAACTGTTCCCTTTGTGCTAGATGAACGAACGTCTCTCCACATGCTCAGTTCTGAGAGATATGTGTGTGTGAAAGCCGTCCTTCACCTAGCTTTTTGGGAACATAAAGTTTCTTTTCATTTGTAAACTCCACTGCATACATATATATGGGGAGGTACTTGCTCCAAATCGGTGTTACAGTGAAAACTGCTGGAACTTCAAACCGGCACTAGAAAACAGACTGAGAAACCAGTGTAAAAGTTTCTCCTGCAACCCGTTCCCTTTGTGCTAGATAAACGAACGTCTCTCCACATGCTCAGTTATGAGAGATAAGTGTGTGTGAAAGCCGTCCTTCAGCTAGCTTGTTGGAAACACAAAGTTTCTTTTCAGTTGCAAACTCCACTCCATACATATATATGGGGAGGTACTAGCTCCAACCAGGATTTACAGTGAAAACTGCAGGAACTTCAAACCGGCACTAGGAAACAGACTGAGAAACCAGAGTAAAAGTTTCTCCTGCAACCTGTTCCCATTGTGCTAGATGAAAGAACCTCTCTCCAAATGCTCAGTTCTGAGAGATTTGTGTGTGTGAAAGCCGTCCTTCACCTAGCTTTTTGGGAACATATAGTTTCTTTTCATTTGTGAACTCCACTCCATACATATATATGGGGAGGTACAAGCTCCAACTCGGTTTTACAGTGAAAACTGCTGGAACTTCAAACCGGCACTAGGAAACAGACTGAGAAACCAGAGTAAAAGTTTCTCCTGCAACCCGTTCCCTTTGTGCTAGATGAACGAACGTCTCTCCACATGCTCAGTTCTGAGAGATAAGTGTGTGTGAAAGCTGTCCTTCACCTTGCTTGTTCGGAACACAAAGTTTCTTTTCAGTTGCAAACTCCACTCCTTACTTATATATGGGGAGGTACTAGCTCCAAATCGGTTTTACAGTGAAAAATGCAGGAAATTCAAACCGGCACTAGGAAAGAGACTGAGAAACCAGAGTAAAAGTTTCTCCTGCAACCTGTTCCCTTTGTGCTACATGAACGAACGTCTCTCCAAATGCTCAGTTCTGAGAGATAATTGTGTGTGAAAGCCGTCCTTCACCTAGCTTGTTGGGAACACAAAGTTTCTTTTCAGTTGCAAACTCCACTCCATACATATATATGGGGAGGTACTAGCTCCAAATCGGTTTTACAGTGAAAACTGCAGGAACTTCAAACTGGCACTAGGAAACAGACTGAGAAACCAGAGTAAAAGTTTCCCCTGCAAACTGTTCCCTTTGTGCTAGATGAACGAACGTCTCTCCACATGCTCAGTTCTGAGAGATATGTGTGTGTGAAAGCCATCCTTCACCTAGCTTTTTGGGAACATAAAGTTTCTTTTCATTTGTAAACTCCACTGCATACATATATATGGGGAGGTACTTGCTCCAAATCGGTGTTACAGTGAAAACTGCTGGAACTTCAAACCGGCACTAGAAAACACACTGAGAAACCAGAGTAAAAGTTTCTCCTGCAACCCGTTCCCTTTGTGCTAGATAAACGAACGTCTCTCCACATGCTCAGTTATGAGAGATAAGTGTGTGTGAAAGCCGTCCTTCAGCTAGCTTGTTGGAAACACAAAGTTTCTTTTCAGTTGCAAACTCCACTCCATACATATATATGGGGAGGTACTAGCTCCAACCAGGCTTTACAGTGAAAACTGCAGGAACATCAAACCGGCACTAGGAAACAGACTGAAAAACCAGAGTAAAAGTTTCTACTGCAACCTGTTCCCATTGTGCTAGATGAAAGAACCTCTCTCCAAATGCTCAGTTCTGAGAGATTTGTGTGTGTGAAAGCCGTCCTTCACCTAGCTTTTTGGGAACATAAAGTTTCTTTTCATTTGTGAACTCCACTCCATACATATATATGGGGAGGTTCAAGCTCCAACTCGGTTTTACAGTGAAAACTGCTGGAACTTCAAACCGGCACTAGGAAACAGACTGAGAAACCAGAGTAAAAGTTTCTCCTGCAACCCGTTCCCTTTGTGCTAGATGAACGAACGTCTCTCCACATGCTCAGTTCTGAGAGATAAGTGTGTGTGAAAGCTGTCCTTCACCTTGCTTGTTCGGAACACAAAGTTTCTTTTCAGTTGCAAACTCCACTCCTTAATTATATATGGGGAGGTACTAGCTCCAAATCTGTTTTACAGTGAAAAATGCAGGAAATTCAAACCGGCACTAGGAAACAGACTGAGAAACCAGAGTAAAAGTTTCTCCTGCAACCCGTTCCCTTTATGCTAGATGAACGAACGTCTCTCCACATGCTCAGTTCTGAGAGAAAAGTGTGTGTGAAAGCCGTCCTTCACCTAGCTTGTTGGGAACACAAAGTTTCTTTTCAGTTGCAAACTCCAATCCATACATATATATGGGGAGGTACTAGCTCCAACCAGGTTTTACTGTGAAAACTGCAGGTACTTCAAACCGGCACTAGGAAACAGACTGAGAAACCAGAGTAAAAGTTTCCCCTGCAACCCGTTCCATTTCTGCTATATGAAAGAACGTCTCTCCACATGCTCAGTTCTGAGAGATAAGGGTGTGTGAAAGCCGTCCTTCACCTAGCTTGTTGGGAACACAAAGTTTCTTTTCAGTTGCAAACTCCACTCCATACATATATATGGGGAGGTACTAGCTCCAACCAGGTTTTACAGTGAAAACTGCAGGATCTTCAAACCGGCACTAGGAAACAGACTGAGAAACCAGAGTAAAAGTTTCTCCTACAACCCGTTCCATTTCTGCTAGATGAACGAACGTCTCTCCACATGCTCAGTTCTGAGAGATAAGTGTGTGTGAAAGCCGTCCTTCACCTAGGTTGTTGGGAACACAAAGTTTCTTTTCAGTTGCAAACTCCACTCCATACATATATATGGTGAGGTACTAGCTCCAACCAGGTTTTACACTGAAAACTGCAGGTACTTCAAACCGGCACTAGGAAACAGACTGAGAAACCAGAGTAAAAGTTTTTCCTGCAACCCGTTCCCTTTCTGCTAGATGAACGAACGTCTCTCCACATGGTCAGTTCTGAGAGATAAGTGTGTGTGAAAGCCGTCCTTCACCTAGCTTGTTGGGAACACAAAGTTTCTTTTCAGTTGCAAACTCCACTCCTTACATATATATGGGGAGGTACTAGCTCCAAATCGGTTTTACAGTGAAAACTGCAGGAACTTCAAACCGGCACTAGGAAACAGACTGAGAAAAAAGGGTAAAAGTTTCTCCTGCAACCCGTTCCCTTTCTCCTAGATGAACGAACGTCTCTCCACATGCTCAGTTCTGAGAGATAAGTGTGTGTGAAAGCCGTCCTTCACCAAGCTTGTTGGGAACACAAAATTCCTTTTCAGTTGTAAACTCCACTCAATACATATATATGGGGAGGTACTTGCTCCAAATCGGTGTTACAGTGAAAACTGCTGGAACTTCAAACCGGCACTAGAAAACAGACTGAGAAACCAGAGTAAAAGTTTCTCCTGCAACCCGTTCCATTTGTGCTAGATGAACGAACGTCTCTCCACATGCTCAGTTCTGAGAGATAAGTGAGTGTGAAAGCCGTCCTTCACCTAGCCTTTTGGGAACACAAAGTTTCTTTTCAGTTGCAAACTCCACTCCATACATATATATGGGGAGGTACTAGCTCCAACCAGGTTTTACAGTGAAAACTGCAGGAACTTCAAACCGGCCTTAGGAAACAGACTGAGAAACCAGAGTAAAAGTTTCTCCTGCAAACTGTTCCCTTTGTGCTAGATGAACGAACGTCTCTCCACATGCTCAGTTCTGAGAGATGTGTGTGTGTGAAAGCCGTCCTTAACCTAGCTTTTTGGGAACATAAAGTTTCTTTTCATTTGTAAACTCCACTCCATACATATATATGGGAGGTACTTGCTCCAAATCGGTGTTACAGTGAAAACTGCTGGAACTTCAAACCGGCACTAGAAAACAGACTGAGAAAGCAGAGTAAAAGTTTCTCCTGCAACCCGTTCCCTTTGTGCTAGATAAACGAACGTCTCTCCACATGCTCAGTTATGAGAGATAAGTGTGTGTGAAAGCCGTCCTTCACCTAGCTTGTTGGGAACACAAAGTTTCTTTTCAGTTGCAAACTCCACTCCATACTTATATATGGGGAGGTACTAGCTCCAACCAGGTTTTACAGTGAAAACTGCAGGAACTTCAAACCGGCACTAGGAAACAGACTGAGAATCCAGAGTAAAAGTTTCTCCTGCAACCTGTTCCCATTGTGCTAGATGAAAGAACATCTCTCCATATGCTCAGTTCTGAGAGAAAAGTGTGTGTGAAAGCCGTCCTTCACCTAGCTTTTTGGGAACATAAAGTTTCTTTTCATTTGTAAACTCCACTCCATACATATATATGGGAAGGTACTAGCTCCAACTCGGTTTTACAGTGAAAACTGCTGGAACTTCAAACCGGCACTAGGAAACAGACTGAGAAACCAGAGTAAAAGTTTCTCCTGCAACCCGTTCCCTTTTTGCTAGATGAACGAACGTCTCTCCACATGCTCAGTTCTGAGAGATAAGTGTGTGTGAAAGCCGTCCTTCACCTTGCTTGTTCGGAACACAAAGTTTCTTTTCAGTTGCAAACTCCACTCCTTAATTATATATGGGGAGGTACTAGCTCCAAATCTGTTTTACAGTGAAAAATGCAGGAAATTCAAACCGGCACTAGGAAACAGACTGAGAAACCAGAGTAAAAGTTTCTCCTGCAACCCGTTCCCTTTATGCTAGATGAACGAACGTCTCTCCACATGCTCAGTTCTGAGAGAAAAGTGTGTGTGAAAGCCGTCCTTCACCTAGCTTGTTGGGAACACAAAGTTTCTTTTCAGTTGCAAACTCCAATCCATACATATATATGGGGAGGTACTAGCTCCAACCAGGTTTTACTGTGAAAACTGCAGGTACTTCAAACCGGCACTAGGAAACAGACTGAGAAACCAGAGTAAAAGTTTCCCCTGCAACCCGTTCCATTTCTGCTATATGAAAGAACGTCTCTCCACATGCTCAGTTCTGAGAGATAAGGGTGTGTGAAAGCCGTCCTTCACCTAGCTTGTTGGGAACACAAAGTTTCTTTTCAGTTGCAAACTCCACTCCATACATATATATGGGGAGGTACTAGCTCCAACCAGGTTTTACAGTGAAAACTGCAGGATCTTCAAACCGGCACTAGGAAACAGACTGAGAAACCAGAGTAAAAGTTTCTCCTACAACCCGTTCCATTTCTGCTAGATGAACGAACGTCTCTCCACATGCTCAGTTCTGAGAGATAAGTGTGTGTGAAAGCCGTCCTTCACCTAGGTTGTTGGGAACACAAAGTTTCTTTTCAGTTGCAAACTCCACTCCATACATATATATGGTGAGGTACTAGCTCCAACCAGGTTTTACACTGAAAACTGCAGGTACTTCAAACCGGCACTAGGAAACAGACTGAGAAACCAGAGTAAAAGTTTTTCCTGCAACCCGTTCCCTTTCTGCTAGATGAACGAACGTCTCTCCACATGGTCAGTTCTGAGAGATAAGTGTGTGTGAAAGCCGTCCTTCACCTAGCTTGTTGGGAACACAAAGTTTCTTTTCAGTTGCAAACTCCACTCCTTACATATATATGGGGAGGTACTAGCTCCAAATCGGTTTTACAGTGAAAACTGCAGGAACTTCAAACCGGCACTAGGAAACAGACTGAGAAAAAAGGGTAAAAGTTTCTCCTGCAACCCGTTCCCTTTCTCCTAGATGAACGAACGTCTCTCCACATGCTCAGTTCTGAGAGATAAGTGTGTGTGAAAGCCGTCCTTCACCAAGCTTGTTGGGAACACAAAATTCCTTTTCAGTTGTAAACTCCACTCAATACATATATATGGGGAGGTACTTGCTCCAAATCGGTGTTACAGTGAAAACTGCTGGAACTTCAAACCGGCACTAGAAAACAGACTGAGAAACCAGAGTAAAAGTTTCTCCTGCAACCCGTTCCATTTGTGCTAGATGAACGAACGTCTCTCCACATGCTCAGTTCTGAGAGATAAGTGAGTGTGAAAGCCGTCCTTCACCTAGCCTTTTGGGAACACAAAGTTTCTTTTCAGTTGCAAACTCCACTCCATACATATATATGGGGAGGTACTAGCTCCAACCAGGTTTTACAGTGAAAACTGCAGGAACTTCAAACCGGCCTTAGGAAACAGACTGAGAAACCAGAGTAAAAGTTTCTCCTGCAAACTGTTCCCTTTGTGCTAGATGAACGAACGTCTCTCCACATGCTCAGTTCTGAGAGATGTGTGTGTGTGAAAGCCGTCCTTAACCTAGCTTTTTGGGAACATAAAGTTTCTTTTCATTTGTAAACTCCACTCCATACATATATATGGGAGGTACTTGCTCCAAATCGGTGTTACAGTGAAAACTGCTGGAACTTCAAACCGGCACTAGAAAACAGACTGAGAAAGCAGAGTAAAAGTTTCTCCTGCAACCCGTTCCCTTTGTGCTAGATAAACGAACGTCTCTCCACATGCTCAGTTATGAGAGATAAGTGTGTGTGAAAGCCGTCCTTCACCTAGCTTGTTGGGAACACAAAGTTTCTTTTCAGTTGCAAACTCCACTCCATACTTATATATGGGGAGGTACTAGCTCCAACCAGGTTTTACAGTGAAAACTGCAGGAACTTCAAACCGGCACTAGGAAACAGACTGAGAATCCAGAGTAAAAGTTTCTCCTGCAACCTGTTCCCATTGTGCTAGATGAAAGAACATCTCTCCATATGCTCAGTTCTGAGAGACTTGTGTGTGTGAAAGCCGTCCTTCACCTAGCTTTTTGGGAACATAAAGTTTCTTTTCATTTGTAAACTCCACTCCATACATATATATGGGAAGGTACTAGCTCCAACTCGGTTTTACAGTGAAAACTGCTGGAACTTCAAACCGGCACTAGGAAACAGACTGAGAAACCAGAGTAAAAGTTTCTCCTGCAACCCGTTCCCTTTTTGCTAGATGAACGAACGTCTCTCCACATGCTCAGTTCTGAGAGATAAGTGTGTGTGAAAGCCGTCCTTCACCTTGCTTGTTGGGAACACAAAGTTTCTTTTCAGTTGCAAACTCCACTGCATACATATATATGGGGAGGTACTAGCTCCAAATCGGTTTTACAGTGAAAAATGCAGGAACTTCAAATCGGCACTAGGAAACAGAATGAGAAACCAGAGTAAAAGTTTTTCCTGTAACACGTTCCCTTTGTGCTAGATGAACGAACGTCTCTCCACATGCTCAGTTCTGAGAGATAAGTGTTTGTGAATGCCGTTATTCACCTAGCTTGTTGGGAACACAAAGTTTCTTTTCAGTTGCAAACTCCACTCCATACATATATATGGGGTGGTACTAGCTCCAACTCTGTTTTACAGTGAAAACTGCAGGAACTTCAAACTGGCACTAGGAAACAGACTGAGAAACCAGAGTAAAAGTTTCTCCTGCAACCCGTTCCCTTTCTGCTAGATGAAAGAACGTCTCTCCACATGCTCAGTTCTTAGAGATAAGTGTGTGTGAAAGCCGTCCTTCACCTAGGTTGTTGGGAACACAAAGTTTCTTTTCAGTTGCAAACACCTCTCCATACATATATATGGTGAGGTACTAGCTCCAACCAGGTTTTACAGTGAAAACTGCAGGTACTTCAAACCGGCACTAGGAAACAGACTGAGAAACCAGAGTAAAAGATTCCCCTGCAACCCATTCCTTTTCTGCTAGATGAACGAACGTCTCTCCACATGCTCAGTTCTGAGAGATAAGTGTGTGTGAAAGCCGTCCTTCACCTAGCTTGTTGGGAACACAAAGTTTCTTTTCTGTTGCAAACTCCACTCCTTACATATATATGGGGAGGTACTAGCTCCAAATCGGTTTTACAGTGAAAACTGCAAGAACTTCAAACCGGCCCTAGGAAACCGACTGAAAATCCAGAGTAAAAGTTTCTCCTGCAACCCGTTCCCTTTCTGCTAGATGAACGAACGTCTCTCCACATGCTCAGTTCTGAGAGATAAGTGTGTGTGAAAGCCGTCCTTCACCAAGCTTGTTGGGAACACAAAGTTTCTTTTCAGTTGCTAACTCCACTCCATACATATATATGGGGAGGTACTAGCTCCAAATCGGTTTTACAGTGAAAACTGCTGGAACTTGAAACCGGCACTAGGAAACAGACTGAGAAAGCAGAGTAAAAATTTCTCCTTCAACCCGTTCCATTTGCGCTAGATGAACGAACGTCTCTCCACATGCTCAGTTCTGAGAAATAAGTGAGTGTGAAAGCCGTCCTTCACCTAGCTTTTTGGGAACACAAAGTTTCTTTTCAGTTGCAAACTCCACTCCATACATATATATGGGGAGGTACTAGCTCCAACCAGGTTTTACAGTGAAAACTGCAGGAACTTCAAACCGGCCTTAGGAAACAGACTGAGAAACCAGAGTAAAAGTTTCTCCTGCAACCTGTTCCCTTTGTGCTAGATGAACGAACGTCTCTCCACATGCTCATTTCTGAGAGATGTGTGTGTGTGAAAGCCGTCCTTCACCTAGCTTTTTGGGAACATAAAGTTTGTTTTCATTTGTAAACTCCACTCCATACATATATATGGGGAGGTACTTGCTCCAAATCGGTTTTACAGTGAAAACTGCTGGAACTTCAAACCGGCACTAGAAAACAGACTGAGAAACCAGAGTAAAAGTTTCTCCTGCAACCCGTTCCCTTTGTGCTAGATAAACGAACGTCTCTCCACATGCTCAGTTATGAGAGATAAGTGTGTGTGAAAGCCGCCCTTCACCTAGCTTGTTGGGAACACAAAGTTTCTTTTCAGTTGCAAACTCCACTCCATACATATATATGGGGAGGTACTAGCTCCAACCAGGTTTTACAGTGAAAACTGCAGGAACTTCAAACCGGCACTAGGAAACAGACTGAGAAACCAGAGTAAAAGTTTCTCCTGCAACCTGTTCCCATTGTGCTAGATGAAAGAACGTCTCTCCACATGCTCAGTTCTGAGAGATGTGTGTGTGTGAAAGCCGTCCTTCACCTAGCTTTTTGGGAACATAAAGTTTCTTTTCATTTGTAAAATCCACTCCTTACATATATATGGGGAGGTACTAGCTCCAACTCGGTTTTACAGTGAAAACTGCTGGAACTTCAAACCGGCACTAGGAAACAGACTGAGAAACCAGAGTAAAAGTTTCTCCTGCAACCCGTTCCCTTTGTGCTAGATGAACGAACGTCTCTCCACATGCTCAGTTCTGAGAGATAAGTGTGTGTGAAAGCCGTCCTTCAGCTAGCTTGTTGGGAACACAAAGTTTCTTTTCAGTTGCAAACTCCACTCCATACATATATATGGGGAGGTACTAGCTCCAACCAGGTTTTACAGTGAAAACTGCTGGAACTTCAAACCGGCACTAGGAAACAGACTGAGAAACCAGAGTAAAAGTTTCTCCTGCAACCCGTTCCCTTTGTGCTAGATGAACGAACGTCTCTCCACGTGCTCAGTTCTGAGAGATAAGTGTGTGTGAATGCCGTCCTTCACCTAGCTTGTTGGGAACACAAAGTTTCTTTTCAGTTGCAAACTCCACTCCATATATATATATGGGGAGGTACTAACTCCAACTCGGTTTTACAGTGAAAACTGCAGGAACTTCAAACCGGCCCTAGGAAACAGACTGAGAAACCAGAGTAAATGTTTCTCCTGCAACCCGTTCCCTTTCTGCTAGATGAACGAACGTCTCTCCACATGCTCAGTTCTGAGAGATAAGTGTGTGTGAAAGCCGTCCTTCACCTAACTTGTTGGGAACACAAAGTTTCTTTTCAGTTGCAAACCCCACTCCATACATATATATGGGGAGGTACTAGCTCCAACCAGGTTTTACAGTGAAAACTGCAGGAACTTCAAACCGGCACTAGGAAACAGACTGAGAAACCAGGGTAAAAGTTTCTCCTGCAACCTGTTCCTTTGTGCTAGATGAACGAACGTCTCTCCACATGCTCAGTTCTGAGAGATGTGTGTGTGTGAAAGCCGTCCTTCACCTAGCTTTTTGGGAACATAAAGTTTCTTTTCATTTGTAAACTCCACTCCATACATATATATGGGTAGGTACTACCTCCAACTCGGTTTTACAGTGAAAACTGCTGGAACTTCAAACCGGCACTAGGAAACAGACTGAGAAACCAGAGTAAAAGTTTCTCCTGCAACCCGTTCCCTTTGTGCTAGATGAACGAACGTCTCTCCACATGCTCAGTTCTGAGAGATAAGTGTGTGTGAAACCCGTCCTTAACCTAGCTTGTTGGGAAAACAAAGTTTCTTTTCAGTTGCAAATTCCACTCCATACATATATATGGGGAGGTACTAGCTCCAAAAATGTTTTACAGTGAAAACTGCAGGAACTTCAAACCGGCACTAGGAAACAGACTGAGAAACCAGAGTAAAAGTTTCTCCTGCAACCCGTTCCCTTTCGGCTAGATGAACGAACGTCTCTCCACATGTTCAGTTGTGAGAGATAAGTGTGTGTGAAAGCCGTCCTTCACCTAGCTTGTTGGGAACATAAAGTTTCTTTTCAGTTGCAAACTCCACTCCATACATATATATGGGGAGGTAATAACTCCAACTCGGTTTTACAGTGAAAACTGCAGGAACTTCAAACCGGCACTAGGAAACAGACTGAGAAACCAGAGTAAATGTTTCTCCTGCAACCCGTTCCCTTTCTGCTAGATGAACGAACGTCTCTCCACATGCTCAGTTCTGAGAGCTAAGTGTGTGTGAAAGCCGTCCTTCACCTAACTTGTTGGGAACACAAAGTTTCTTTTCAGTTGCAAACCCCACTCCATACATATATATGGGGAGGTACTAGCTCCAACCAGGTTTTACAGTGAAAACTGCAGGAACTTCAAACCGGCACTAGGAAACAGACTGAGAAACCAGAGTAAAAGTTTCCCCTGCAACCTGTTCCCTTTGTGCTAGATGAACGAACGTCTCTCCACATGCTCAGTTCTGAGAGATAAGTGTGTGTGAAAGCCGTCCTTCACCTAGCTTGTTGGGAACATAAAGTTTCTTTTCATTTGTAAACTCCACTCCATACATATATATGGGGAGGTACTAGCTCCAACTCGGTTTTACAGTGAAAACTGCTGGAACTTCAAACCGGCACTAGGAAACAGACTGAGAAACCAGAGTAAAAGTTTCTCCTGCAACCCTTTCCCTTTGTGCTAGATGAACGAACGTCTCTCCACATGCTCAGTTCTGAGAGATATGTGTGTGTGAATGCCGTCCTTAACCTAGCTTGTTGGGAACACAAAGTTTCTTTTCAGTTGCAAACTCCACTCCATACATATATATGGGGAGGTACTAACTCCAACTCGGTTTTACAGTGAAAACTGCAGGAAGTTCAAAACGGCACTAGGAAACAGACTGAGAAACCAGAGTAAAAGTTTCTCCAGCAACCCGTTCCCTTTCTGCTAGATGAACGAACGTCTCTCCACATGCTCAGTTCTGAGAGATAAGTGTGTGTGAAAGCCGTCATTCACCTAACTTGTTGGGAACACAAAGTTTCTTTTCAGTTGCAAACCCCACTCCATACATATATATGGGGAGGTACTAGCTCCAACCAGGTTTTACAGTGAAAACTGCAGGAACATCAAACCGGCACTAGTAAACATACTGAGATACCAGAGTAAAAGTTTCTCCTGCAACCCATTCCCTTTCTGGTAGATGAACGAACGTCTCTCCACATGCTCAGTTCTGAGAGATGTTTGTGTGTGAAAGCCGTCCTTCACCTATGTTTTTGGGAACATAAAGTTTCTTTTCATTTGTAAACTCCACTCCATACATATATATGGGGAGGTACTAGCTCCAACTCGGTTTTACAGTGAAAACTGCTGGAACTTCAAACCGGCACTAGGAAACAGACTGAGAAACCAGAGTAAAAGTTTCTCCTGCAACCCGTTCCCTTTCGGCTAGATGAACGAACGTCTCTCCACATGCTCAGTTCTGAGAGATATGTGTGTGTGAATGCCGTCCTTAACCTAGCTTGTTGGGAACACAAAGTTTCTTTTCAGTTGCAAACTCCACTCCATACATATATATGGGGAGGTACTAACTCCAACTCGGTTTTACAGTGAAAACTGCAGGAAGTTCAAAACGGCACTAGGAAACAGACTGAGAAACCAGAGTAAAAGTTTCTCCAGCAACCCGTTCCCTTTCTGCTAGATGAACGAACGTCTCTCCACATGCTCATTTCTGAGAGATAAGTGTGTGTGAAAGCCGTCATTCACCTAACTTGTTGGGAACACAAAGTTTCTTTTCAGTTGCAAACCCCACTCCATACATATATATGGGGAGGTACTAGCTCCAACCAGGTTTTACAGTGAAAACTGCAGGAACATCAAACCGGCACTAGGAAACATACTGAGATACCAGAGTAAAAGTTTCTCCTGCAACCCATTCCCTTTCTGGTAGATGAACGAACGTCTCTCCACATGCTCAGTTCTGAGAGATGTTTGTGTGTGAAAGCCGTCCTTCACCTATGTTTTTGGGAACATAAAGTTTCTTTTCATTTGTAAACTCCACTCCATACATATATATGGGGAGGTACTAGCTCCAACTCGGTTTTACAGTGAAAACTGCTGGAACTTCAAACCGGCACTAGGAAACAGACTGAGAAACCAGAGTAAAAGTTTCTCCTGCAACCCGTTCCCTTTCGGCTAGATGAACGAACGTCTCTCCACATGTTCAGTTGTGAGAGATAAGTGTGTGTGAAAGCCGTCCTTCACCTAGCTTGTTGGGAACATAAAGTTTCTTTTCATTTCTAAACTCCACTCCATACATATATATGGGGAGGTACTAGCTCCAACTCGGTTTTACAGTGAAAACTGCTGGAACTTCAAACCGGCACTAGGAAACAGACTGAGAAACCAGAGTAAAAGTTTCTCCTGCAACCCGTTCCCTTTGTGCTAGATGAACGAACGTCTCTCCACATGCTCAGTTCTGAGAGATAAGTGTGTGTGAAAGCCGTCCTTCACCTAGCTTGTTGGGAATACAAAGTTTCTTTTCAGTTGCAAATTCCTCTCCATACATATATATGGGGAGGTACTAGCTCCAAACATGTTTTACAGTGAAAACTGCAGGAACTTCAAACCGGCACTAGGAAACAGACTGAGAAACCAGAGTAAATGTTTCTCCTGCAACCCGTTCCCTTTCTGCTAGATGAACGAACGTCTCTCCACATGCTCAGTTCTGAGAGTTAAGTGTGTGTGAAAGCCGTCCTTCACATAGCTTGTTGGGAACATAAAGTTTCTTTTCATTTGTAAACTCCACTCCATACATATATATGGGGAGGTACTAGCTCCAACTCGGTTTTACAGTGAAAACTGCAGGAACTTCAAACCGGCACTAGGAAACAGACTGAGAAACCAGAGTAAAAGTTTCCCCTGCATCCCGTTCCCTTTCTGCTAGATGAACGAACGTCTCTCCACATGCTCAGTTCTGAGAGATGTGTGTGTGTGAAAGCCGTCCTTCACCTACGTTTTTGGGAACATAAAGTTTCTTTTCATTTGTAAACTCCACTCCATACATATATATGGGGAGGTACTAGCTCCAACTCGGGTTTACAGTGAAAACTGCTGGAACATCAAACCGGCACTAGGAAACAGACTGAGAAACCAGAGTAAAAGTTTCCCCTGCAACCCGTTCCCCTTCTGCTAGATGAACGAACGCCTCTCCACATGCTCAGTTCTGAGAGATAAGTGTGTGTGAAAGCCGTCCTTCACCTAGCTTGTTGGGAACACAAAGTTTCTTTTCAGTTGCAAACTCCACTCCATACATATATATGGGGAGGTACTAGCTCCAACCATGTTTTACAGTGAAAACTGCAGTAACATCAAACCGGCACTAGGAAACAGACTGAGAAACCAGAGTAAAAGTTTCTCCTGCAACCCGTTCCCTTTGTGCTAGATGAACGAACGTCTCTCCACATGCTCAGTTCTGAGAGATAAGTGTGTGTGAAACCCGTCCTTAACCTAGCTTGTTGGGAAAACAAAGTTTCTTTTCAGTTGCAAATTCCACTCCATACATATATATGGGGAGGTACTAGCTCCAAAAATGTTTTACAGTGAAAACTGCAGGAACTTCAAACCGGCACTAGGAAACAGACTGAGAAACCAGAGTAAAAGTTTCTCCTGCAACCCGTTCCCTTTCGGCTAGATGAACGAACGTCTCTCCACATGTTCAGTTGTGAGAGATAAGTGTGTGTGAAAGCCGTCCTTCACCTAGCTTGTTGGGAACATAAAGTTTCTTTTCATTTCTAAACTCCACTCCATACATATATATGGGGAGGTACTAGCTCCAACTCGGTTTTACAGTGAAAACTGCTGGAACTTCAAACCGGCACTAGGAAACAGACTGAGAAACCAGAGTAAAAGTTTCTCCTGCAACCCGTTCCCTTTGTGCTAGATGAACGAACGTCTCTCCACATGCTCAGTTCTGAGAGATAAGTGTGTGTGAATGCCGTCCTTCACCTAGCTTGTTGGGAACACAAAGTTTCTTTTCAGTTGCAAACTCCACTCCATACATATATATGGGGAGGTAATAACTCCAACTCGGTTTTACAGTGAAAACTGCAGGAACTTCAAACCGGCACTAGGAAACAGACTGAGAAACCAGAGTAAATGTTTCTCCTGCAACCCGTTCCCTTTCTGCTAGATGAACGAACGTCTCTCCACATGCTCAGTTCTGAGAGCTAAGTGTGTGTGAAAGCCGTCCTTCACCTAACTTGTTGGGAACACAAAGTTTCTTTTCAGTTGCAAACCCCACTCCATACATATATATGGGGAGGTACTAGCTCCAACCAGGTTTTACAGTGAAAACTGCAGGAACTTCAAACCGGCACTAGGAAACAGACTGAGAAACCAGAGTAAAAGTTTCCCCTGCAACCTGTTCCCTTTGTGCTAGATGAACGAACGTCTCTCCACATGCTCAGTTCTGAGAGATAAGTGTGTGTGAAAGCCGTCCTTCACCTAGCTTGTTGGGAACACAAAGTTTCTTTTCAGTTGCAAACTCCACTCCATACATATGTATGGGTAGGTACTAGCTCCAAACAGGTTTTACAGTGAAAACTGCAGGAACTTCAAACCGGCACTAGGAAACAGACTGAGAAACCAGAGTAAAAGTTTCTCCTGCAACCCGTTCGCTTTCGGCTAGATGAACGAACGTCTCTCCACATGCTCAGTTCTGAGAGATAAGTGTGTGTGAAAGCCGTCCTTCACCTAGCTTGTTGGGAACATAAAGTTTCTTTTCATTTGTAAACTCCACTCCATACATATATATGGGGAGGTACTAGCTCCAACTCGGTTTTACAGTGAAAACTGCTGGAACTTCAAACCGGCACTAGGAAACAGACTGAGAAACCAGAGTAAAAGTTTCTCCTGCAACCCTTTCCCTTTGTGCTAGATGAACGAACGTCTCTCCACATGCTCAGTTCTGAGAGATATGTGTGTGTGAATGCCGTCCTTAACCTAGCTTGTTGGGAACACAAAGTTTCTTTTCAGTTGCAAACTCCACTCCATACATATATATGGGGAGGTACTAACTCCAACTCGGTTTTACAGTGAAAACTGCAGGAAGTTCAAAACGGCACTAGGAAACAGACTGAGAAACCAGAGTAAAAGTTTCTCCAGCAACCCGTTCCCTTTCTGCTAGATGAACGAACGTCTCTCCACATGCTCAGTTCTGAGAGATAAGTGTGTGTGAAAGCCGTCATTCACCTAACTTGTTGGGAACACAAAGTTTCTTTTCAGTTGCAAACCCCACTCCATACATATATATGGGGAGGTACTAGCTCCAACCAGGTTTTACAGTGAAAACTGCAGGAACATCAAACCGGCACTAGTAAACATACTGAGATACCAGAGTAAAAGTTTCTCCTGCAACCCATTCCCTTTCTGGTAGATGAACGAACGTCTCTCCACATGCTCAGTTCTGAGAGATGTTTGTGTGTGAAAGCCGTCCTTCACCTATGTTTTTGGGAACATAAAGTTTCTTTTCATTTGTAAACTCCACTCCATACATATATATGGGGAGGTACTAGCTCCAACTCGGTTTTACAGTGAAAACTGCTGGAACTTCAAACCGGCACTAGGAAACAGACTGAGAAACCAGAGTAAAAGTTTCTCCTGCAACCCGTTCCCTTTCGGCTAGATGAACGAACGTCTCTCCACATGCTCAGTTCTGAGAGATATGTGTGTGTGAATGCCGTCCTTAACCTAGCTTGTTGGGAACACAAAGTTTCTTTTCAGTTGCAAACTCCACTCCATACATATATATGGGGAGGTACTAACTCCAACTCGGTTTTACAGTGAAAACTGCAGGAAGTTCAAAACGGCACTAGGAAACAGACTGAGAAACCAGAGTAAAAGTTTCTCCAGCAACCCGTTCCCTTTCTGCTAGATGAACGAACGTCTCTCCACATGCTCAGTTCTGAGAGATAAGTGTGTGTGAAAGCCGTCATTCACCTAACTTGTTGGGAACACAAAGTTTCTTTTCAGTTGCAAACCCCACTCCATACATATATATGGGGAGGTACTAGCTCCAACCAGGTTTTACAGTGAAAACTGCAGGAACATCAAACCGGCACTAGGAAACATACTGAGATACCAGAGTAAAAGTTTCTCCTGCAACCCATTCCCTTTCTGGTAGATGAACGAACGTCTCTCCACATGCTCAGTTCTGAGAGATGTTTGTGTGTGAAAGCCGTCCTTCACCTATGTTTTTGGGAACATAAAGTTTCTTTTCATTTGTAAACTCCACTCCATACATATATATGGGGAGGTACTAGCTCCAACTCGGTTTTACAGTGAAAACTGCTGGAACTTCAAACCGGCACTAGGAAACAGACTGAGAAACCAGAGTAAAAGTTTCTCCTGCAACCCGTTCCCTTTCGGCTAGATGAACGAACGTCTCTCCACATGTTCAGTTGTGAGAGATAAGTGTGTGTGAAAGCCGTCCTTCACCTAGCTTGTTGGGAACATAAAGTTTCTTTTCATTTCTAAACTCCACTCCATACATATATATGGGGAGGTACTAGCTCCAACTCGGTTTTACAGTGAAAACTGCTGGAACTTCAAACCGGCACTAGGAAACAGACTGAGAAACCAGAGTAAAAGTTTCTCCTGCAACCCGTTCCCTTTGTGCTAGATGAACGAACGTCTCTCCACATGCTCAGTTCTGAGAGATAAGTGTGTGTGAAAGCCGTCCTTCACCTAGCTTGTTGGGAATACAAAGTTTCTTTTCAGTTGCAAATTCCTCTCCATACATATATATGGGGAGGTACTAGCTCCAAACATGTTTTACAGTGAAAACTGCAGGAACTTCAAACCGGCACTAGGAAACAGACTGAGAAACCAGAGTAAATGTTTCTCCTGCAACCCGTTCCCTTTCTGCTAGATGAACGAACGTCTCTCCACATGCTCAGTTCTGAGAGTTAAGTGTGTGTGAAAGCCGTCCTTCACATAGCTTGTTGGGAACATAAAGTTTCTTTTCATTTGTAAACTACACTCCATACATATATATGGGGAGGTACTAGCTCCAACTCGGTTTTACAGTGAAAACTGCAGGAACTTCAAACCGGCACTAGGAAACAGACTGAGAAACCAGAGTAAAAGTTTCCCCTGCATCCCGTTCCCTTTCTGCTAGATGAACGAACGTCTCTCCACATGCTCAGTTCTGAGAGATGTGTGTGTGTGAAAGCCGTCCTTCACCTACGTTTTTGGGAACATAAAGTTTCTTTTCATTTGTAAACTCCACTCCATACATATATATGGGGAGGTACTAGCTCCAACTCGGGTTTACAGTGAAAACTGCTGGAACATCAAACCGGCACTAGGAAACAGACTGAGAAACCAGAGTAAAAGTTTCCCCTGCAACCCGTTCCCCTTCTGCTAGATGAACGAACGCCTCTCCACATGCTCAGTTCTGAGAGATAAGTGTGTGTGAAAGCCGTCCTTCACCTAGCTTGTTGGGAACACAAAGTTTCTTTTCAGTTGCAAACTCCACTCCATACATATATATGGGGAGGTACTAGCTCCAACCATGTTTTACAGTGAAAACTGCAGTAACATCAAACCGGCACTAGGAAACAGACTGAGAAACCAGAGTAAAAGTTTCCACTGCAACCCGTTCCCTTTCTGCTAGATGAACGAACATCTCTCCACATGCTCAGTTCTGAGAGATAAGTGTGTGTGAAAGCCGTCCTTCACCTAGCTTGTTGGATACACAAAGTTTCTTTTCAGTTGCAAACTCCACTCCATACATATATAAGGGGAGGTACAAGCTCCAACAAGGTTTTACAGTGAAAACTGCAGGAACTTCAAACCGGCACTAGGAAACAGACTGAGAAACCAGAGTAAAAGTTTCTCCTGCAACCCGTTCCCTTTCGGCTAGATGAACGAACGTCTCTCCACATGTTCAGTTGTGAGAGATAAGTGTGTGTGAAAGCCGTCCTTCACCTAGCTTGTTGGGAACATAAAGTTTCTTTTCATTTCTAAACTCCACTCCATACATATATATGGGGAGGTACTAGCTCCAACTCGGTTTTACAGTGAAAATTGCTGGAACTTCAAACCGGCACTAGGAAACAGACTGAGAAACCAGAGTAAAAGTTTCTCCTGCAACCCGTTCCCTTTGTGCTAGATGAACGAACGTCTCTCCACATGCTCAGTTCTGAGAGATAAGTGTGTGTGAATGCCGTCCTTCACCTAGCTTGTTGGGAACACAAAGTTTCTTTTCAGTTGCAAACTCCACTCCATACATATATATGGGGAGGTAATAACTCCAACCAGGTTTTACAGTGAAAACTGCAGGAACTTCAAACCGGCACTAGGAAACAGACTGAGAAACCAGAGTAAAAGTTTCTCCTGCAACCTGTTCCCATTGTGCTAGATGAAAGAACGTCTCTCCACATGCTCAGTTCTGAGAGATGTGTGTGTGTGAAAGCCGTCCTTCACCTAGCTTTTTGGGAACATAAAGTTTCTTTTCATTTGTAAAATCCACTCCTTACATATATATGGGGAGGTACAAGCTCCAACTCGGTTTTACAGTGAAAACTGCTGGAACTTCAAACCGGCAGTAGGAAACAGACTGAGAAACCAGAGTAAAAGTTTCTCCTGCAACCCGTTCCCTTTGTGCTAGATGAACGAACGTCTCTCCACATGCTCAGTTCTGAGAGATAAGTGTGTGTGAAAGCCGTCCTTCAACTAGCTTGTTGGGAACACAAAGTTTCTTTTCAGTTGCAAACTCCTCTCCATACATATATATGGGGAGGTACTAGCTCCAAATCGGTTTTACAGTGAAAACTGCAGGAACTTCAAACCGGCACTAGGAAACAGACTGAGAAACCAGAGTAAAAGTTTCTCCTGCAACCCGTTCCCTTTCTGCTAGATGAACGAACGTCTCTCCACATGCTCAGTTCTGAGAGATAAGTGTGTGTGAAAGCCGTCCTTCAACTAGCTTGTTAGGAACACAAAGATTCTTTTCAGTTGCAAACTCCAATCCATATATATATATGGGGAGGTACTAGCTCCAACTCGGTTTTACAGTGAAAACTGCTGGAACTTCAAACTGGCACTAGGAAACAGACTGAGAAAGCAGAGTAAAAGTTTCTCCTGCAACCCGTTCCCTTTGTACTAGATGAACGAACGTCTCTCCACATGCTCAGTTCTGAGAAATAAGTGTGTGTGAAAGCCGTCCTTCACCTAGCTTGTTGGGAACACAAAGTTTCTTTTCAGTTGCAAACTCCACTCCATACATATATATGGGGAGGTACTAGCTCCAACCAGGTTTTACAGTGAAAACTGCAGGAACTTCAAACCGGCACTAGGAAACAGACTGAGAAACCAGAGTAAAAGTTTCTCCTGCAAACCGTTCCCTTTGTGCTAGATGAACGAACGTCTCTCCACATGCTCAGTTCTGAGAGATAAGTGTGTGTGAAAGCCGTACTTCAACTAGCTTGTTGGGAACACAAAGTTTCTTTTCAGTTGCAAACTCCAATCCATACATATATATGGGGAGGTACTAGCTCCAACTCGGTTTTACAGTGAAAACTGCTGGAACTTCAAACTGGCACTAGGAAACAGACTGAGAAAGCAGAGTAAAAGTTTCTCCTGCAACCCGTTCCCTTTGTACTAGATGAACGAACGTCTCTCCACATGCTCAGTTCTGAGAGATAAGTGTGTGTGAAAGCCGTCCTTCACCTAGCTTGTTGGGAACACAAAGTTTCTTTTCAGTTGCAAACTCCACTCCATACATATATATGGGGAGGTACTAGCTCCAACCAGGTTTTACAGTGAAAACTGCAGGAACTTCAAACCGGCACTAGGAAACAGACTGAGAAACCAGAGTAAAGTTTCTCCTGCAACCTGTTCCCTTTGGGCTAGATGAAAGAACGTCTCTCCCCATGATCAGTTCTGAGAGATGTGTGAGTGTGAAAGCCGTCCTTCACCTAGCTTTTTAGGAACATAAAGTTTCTTTTCATTTGTAAACTCCACTCCATACATATATATGGGGAGGTACTAGCTCCAACTCGGTTTTACAGTGAAAACTGCTGGAACTTCAAACCGGCACTAGGAAACAGACTGAGAAACCAGAGTAAAAGTTTCTCCTGCAACCCGTTCCCTTTGTGCTAGATGAACGAACGTCTCTCCACATGCTCAGTTCTGAGAGATAAGTGTGTGTGAAAGCCGTCCTTCAGCTAGCTTGTTGGGAACACAAAGTTTCTTTTCAGTTGCAAACTCCACTCCATACATATATTTGGGGAGGTACTAGCTCCAACCAGGTTTTACAGTGAAAACTGCTGGAACTTCAAACCGGCACTAGGAAACAGACTGAGAAACCAGAGTAAAAGTTTCTCCTGCAACCCGTTCCCTTTGTGCTAGATGAACGAATGTCTCTCCACGTGCTCAGTTCTGAGAGATAAGTGTGTGTGAATGCCGTCCTTCACCTAGCTTGTTGGGAACACAAAGTTTCTTTTCAGTTGCAAACTCCACTCCATATATATATATGGGGAGGTACTAACTCCAACTCGGTTTTACAGTGAAAACTGCAGGAACTTCAAACCGGCCCTAGGAAACAGACTGAGAAACCAGAGTAAATGTTTCTCCTGCAACCCGTTCCCTTTCTGCTAGATGAACGAACGTCTCTCCACATGCTCAGTTCTGAGAGATAAGTGTGTGTGAAAGCCGTCCTTCACCTAACTTGTTGGGAACACAAAGTTTCTTTTCAGTTGCAAACCCCACTCCATACATATATATGGGGAGGTACTAGCTCCAACCAGGTTTTACAGTGAAAACTGCAGGAACTTCAAACCGGCACTAGGAAACAGACTGAGAAACCAGGGTAAAAGTTTCTCCTGCAACCTGTTCCTTTGTGCTAGATGAACGAACGTCTCTCCACATGCTCAGTTCTGAGAGATGTGTGTGTGTGAAAGCCGTCCTTCACCTAGCTTTTTGGGAACATAAAGTTTCTTTTCATTTGTAAACTCCACTCCATACATATATATGGGTAGGTACTACCTCCAACTCGGTTTTACAGTGAAAACTGCTGGAACTTCAAACCGGCACTAGGAAACAGACTGAGAAACCAGAGTAAAAGTTTCTCCTGCAACCCGTTCCCTTTGTGCTAGATGAACGAACGTCTCTCCACATGCTCAGTTCTGAGAGATAAGTGTGTGTGAAACCCGTCCTTAACCTAGCTTGTTGGGAAAACAAAGTTTCTTTTCAGTTGCAAATTCCACTCCATACATATATATGGGGAGGTACTAGCTCCAAAAATGTTTTACAGTGAAAACTGCAGGAACTTCAAACCGGCACTAGGAAACAGACTGAGAAACCAGAGTAAAAGTTTCTCCTGCAACCCGTTCCCTTTCGGCTAGATGAACGAACGTCTCTCCACATGTTCAGTTGTGAGAGATAAGTGTGTGTGAAAGCCGTCCTTCACCTAGCTTGTTGGGAACATAAAGTTTCTTTTCATTTCTAAACTCCACTCCATACATATATATGGGGAGGTACTAGCTCCAACTCGGTTTTACAGTGAAAACTGCTGGAACTTCAAACCGGCACTAGGAAACAGACTGAGAAACCAGAGTAAAAGTTTCTCCTGCAACCCGTTCCCTTTGTGCTAGATGAACGAACGTCTCTCCACATGCTCAGTTCTGAGAGATAAGTGTGTGTGAATGCCGTCCTTCACCTAGCTTGTTGGGAACACAAAGTTTCTTTTCAGTTGCAAACTCCACTCCATACATATATATGGGGAGGTAATAACTCCAACTCGGTTTTACAGTGAAAACTGCAGGAACTTCAAACCGGCACTAGGAAACAGACTGAGAAACCAGAGTAAATGTTTCTCCTGCAACCCGTTCCCTTTCTGCTAGATGAACGAACGTCTCTCCACATGCTCAGTTCTGAGAGCTAAGTGTGTGTGAAAGCCGTCCTTCACCTAACTTGTTGGGAACACAAAGTTTCTTTTCAGTTGCAAACCCCACTCCATACATATATATGGGGAGGTACTAGCTCCAACCAGGTTTTACAGTGAAAACTGCAGGAACTTCAAACCGGCACTAGGAAACAGACTGAGAAACCAGAGTAAAAGTTTCCCCTGCAACCTGTTCCCTTTGTGCTAGATGAACGAACGTCTCTCCACATGCTCAGTTCTGAGAGATAAGTGTGTGTGAAAGCCGTCCTTCACCTAGCTTGTTGGGAACACAAAGTTTCTTTTCAGTTGCAAACTCCACTCCATACATATGTATGGGTAGGTACTAGCTCCAAACAGGTTGTACAGTGAAAACTGCAGGAACTTCAAACCGGCACTAGGAAACAGACTGAGAAACCAGAGTAAAAGTTTCTCCTGCAACCCGTTCCCTTTCGGCTAGATGAACGAACGTCTCTCCACATGCTCAGTTCTGAGAGATAAGTGTGTGTGAAAGCCGTCCTTCACCTAGCTTGTTGGGAACATAAAGTTTCTTTTCATTTGTAAACTCCACTCCATACATATATATGGGGAGGTACTAGCTCCAACTCGGTTTTACAGTGAAAACTGCTGGAACTTCAAACCGGCACTAGGAAACAGACTGAGAAACCAGAGTAAAAGTTTCTCCTGCAACCCTTTCCCTTTGTGCTAGATGAACGAACGTCTCTCCACATGCTCAGTTCTGAGAGATATGTGTGTGTGAATGCCGTCCTTAACCTAGCTTGTTGGGAACACAAAGTTTCTTTTCAGTTGCAAACTCCACTCCATACATATATATGGGGAGGTACTAACTCCAACTCGGTTTTACAGTGAAAACTGCAGGAAGTTCAAAACGGCACTAGGAAACAGACTGAGAAACCAGAGTAAAAGTTTCTCCAGCAACCCGTTCCCTTTCTGCTAGATGAACGAACGTCTCTCCACATGCTCAGTTCTGAGAGATAAGTGTGTGTGAAAGCCGTCATTCACCTAACTTGTTGGGAACACAAAGTTTCTTTTCAGTTGCAAACCCCACTCCATACATATATATGGGGAGGTACTAGCTCCAACCAGGTTTTACAGTGAAAACTGCAGGAACATCAAACCGGCACTAGTAAACATACTGAGATACCAGAGTAAAAGTTTCTCCTGCAACCCATTCCCTTTCTGGTAGATGAACGAACGTCTCTCCACATGCTCAGTTCTGAGAGATGTTTGTGTGTGAAAGCCGTCCTTCACCTATGTTTTTGGGAACATAAAGTTTCTTTTCATTTGTAAACTCCACTCCATACATATATATGGGGAGGTACTAGCTCCAACTCGGTTTTACAGTGAAAACTGCTGGAACTTCAAACCGGCACTAGGAAACAGACTGAGAAACCAGAGTAAAAGTTTCTCCTGCAACCCGTTCCCTTTCGGCTAGATGAACGAACGTCTCTCCACATGCTCAGTTCTGAGAGATATGTGTGTGTGAATGCCGTCCTTAACCTAGCTTGTTGGGAACACAAAGTTTCTTTTCAGTTGCAAACTCCACTCCATACATATATATGGGGAGGTACTAACTCCAACTCGGTTTTACAGTGAAAACTGCAGGAAGTTCAAAACGGCACTAGGAAACAGACTGAGAAACCAGAGTAAAAGTTTCTCCAGCAACCCGTTCCCTTTCTGCTAGATGAACGAACGTCTCTCCACATGCTCAGTTCTGAGAGATAAGTGTGTGTGAAAGCCGTCATTCACCTAACTTGTTGGGAACACAAAGTTTCTTTTCAGTTGCAAACCCCACTCCATACATATATATGGGGAGGTACTAGCTCCAACCAGGTTTTACAGTGAAAACTGCAGGAACATCAAACCGGCACTAGGAAACATACTGAGATACCAGAGTAAAAGTTTCTCCTGCAACCCATTCCCTTTCTGGTAGATGAACGAACGTCTCTCCACATGCTCAGTTCTGAGAGATGTTTGTGTGTGAAAGCCGTCCTTCACCTATGTTTTTGGGAACATAAAGTTTCTTTTCATTTGTAAACTCCACTCCATACATATATATGGGGAGGTACTAGCTCCAACTCGGTTTTACAGTGAAAACTGCTGGAACTTCAAACCGGCACTAGGAAACAGACTGAGAAACCAGAGTAAAAGTTTCTCCTGCAACCCGTTCCCTTTCGGCTAGATGAACGAACGTCTCTCCACATGTTCAGTTGTGAGAGATAAGTGTGTGTGAAAGCCGTCCTTCACCTAGCTTGTTGGGAACATAAAGTTTCTTTTCATTTCTAAACTCCACTCCATACATATATATGGGGAGGTACTAGCTCCAACTCGGTTTTACAGTGAAAACTGCTGGAACTTCAAACCGGCACTAGGAAACAGACTGAGAAACCAGAGTAAAAGTTTCTCCTGCAACCCGTTCCCTTTGTGCTAGATGAACGAACGTCTCTCCACATGCTCAGTTCTGAGAGATAAGTGTGTGTGAAAGCCGTCCTTCACCTAGCTTGTTGGGAATACAAAGTTTCTTTTCAGTTGCAAATTCCTCTCCATACATATATATGGGGAGGTACTAGCTCCAAACATGTTTTACAGTGAAAACTGCAGGAACTTCAAACCGGCACTAGGAAACAGACTGAGAAACCAGAGTAAATGTTTCTCCTGCAACCCGTTCCCTTTCTGCTAGATGAACGAACGTCTCTCCACATGCTCAGTTCTGAGAGTTAAGTGTGTGTGAAAGCCGTCCTTCACATAGCTTGTTGGGAACATAAAGTTTCTTTTCATTTGTAAACTCCACTCCATACATATATATGGGGAGGTACTAGCTCCAACTCGGTTTTACAGTGAAAACTGCAGGAACTTCAAACCGGCACTAGGAAACAGACTGAGAAACCAGAGTAAAAGTTTCCCCTGCATCCCGTTCCCTTTCTGCTAGATGAACGAACGTCTCTCCACATGCTCAGTTCTGAGAGATGTGTGTGTGTGAAAGCCGTCCTTCACCTACGTTTTTGGGAACATAAAGTTTCTTTTCATTTGTAAACTCCACTCCATACATATATATGGGGAGGTACTAGCTCCAACTCGGGTTTACAGTGAAAACTGCTGGAACATCAAACCGGCACTAGGAAACAGACTGAGAAACCAGAGTAAAAGTTTCCCCTGCAACCCGTTCCCCTTCTGCTAGATGAACGAACGCCTCTCCACATGCTCAGTTCTGAGAGATAAGTGTGTGTGAAAGCCGTCCTTCACCTAGCTTGTTGGGAACACAAAGTTTCTTTTCAGTTGCAAACTCCACTCCATACATATATATGGGGAGGTACTAGCTCCAACCATGTTTTACAGTGAAAACTGCAGTAACATCAAACCGGCACTAGGAAACAGACTGAGAAACCAGAGTAAAAGTTTCCACTGCAACCCGTTCCCTTTCTGCTAGATGAACGAACATCTCTCCACATGCTCAGTTCTGAGAGATAAGTGTGTGTGAAAGCCGTCCTTCACCTAGCTTGTTGGATACACAAAGTTTCTTTTCAGTTGCAAACTCCACTCCATACATATATAAGGGGAGGTACAAGCTCCAACAAGGTTTTACAGTGAAAACTGCAGGAACTTCAAACCGGCACTAGGAAACAGACTGAGAAACCAGAGTAAAAGTTTCTCCTGCAACCCGTTCCCTTTCGGCTAGATGAACGAACGTCTCTCCACATGTTCAGTTGTGAGAGATAAGTGTGTGTGAAAGCCGTCCTTCACCTAGCTTGTTGGGAACATAAAGTTTCTTTTCATTTCTAAACTCCACTCCATACATATATATGGGGAGGTACTAGCTCCAACTCGGTTTTACAGTGAAAATTGCTGGAACTTCAAACCGGCACTAGGAAACAGACTGAGAAACCAGAGTAAAAGTTTCTCCTGCAACCCGTTCCCTTTGTGCTAGATGAACGAACGTCTCTCCACATGCTCAGTTCTGAGAGATAAGTGTGTGTGAATGCCGTCCTTCACCTAGCTTGTTGGGAACACAAAGTTTCTTTTCAGTTGCAAACTCCACTCCATACATATATATGGGGAGGTAATAACTCCAACTCGGTTTTACAGTGAAAACTGCAGGAACTTCAAACCGGCACTAGGAAACAGACTGAGAAACCAGAGTAAATGTTTCTCCTGCAACCCGTTCCCTTTCTGCTAGATGAACGAACTTCTCTCCACATGCTCAGTTCTGAGAGCTAAGTGTGTGTGAAAGCCGTCCTTCACCTAACTTGTTGGGAACACAAAGTTTCTTTTCAGTTGCAAACCCCACTCCATACATATATATGGGGAGGTACTAGCTCCAACCAGGTTTTACAGTGAAAACTGCAGGAACTTCAAACCGGCACTAGGAAACAGACTGAGAAACCAGAGTAAAAGTTTCCCCTGCAACCTGTTCCCTTTGTGCTAGATGAACGAACGTCTCTCCACATGCTCAGTTCTGAGAGATGTGTGTGTGTGAAAGCCGTCCTTCACCTAGCTTTTTGGGAACATAAAGTTTCTTTTCATTTGTAAACTCCACTCCATACATATATATGGGGAGGTACTACCTCCAACTCGGTATAACAGTGAAAACTGCTGGAGCTTCAAACCGGCACTAGGAAACAGACTGAGAAACCAGAGTAAAAGTTTCTCCTGCAACCCGTTCCCTTTGTGCTAGATGAACGAACGTCTCACCACATGCTCAGTTCTGAGAGATAAGTGTGTGTGAAAGCCGTCCTTCACCTAGCTTGTTGGGAACACAAAGTTTCTTTTCAGTTGCAAACTCCACTCCATACATATGTATGGGTAGGTACTAGCTCCAAACAGGTTTTACAGTGAAAACTGCAGGAACTTCAAACCGGCACTAGGAAACAGACTGAGAAACCAGAGTAAAAGTTTCTCCTGCAACCCGTTCCCTTTCGGCTAGATGAACGAACGTCTCTCCACATGCTCAGTTCTGAGAGATAAGTGTGTGTGAAAGCCGTCCTTCACCTAGCTTGTTGGGAACATAAAGTTTCTTTTCATTTGTAAACTCCACTCCATACATATATATGGGGAGGTACTAGCTCCAACTCGGTTTTACAGTGAAAACTGCTGGAACTTCAAACCGGCACTAGGAAACAGACTGAGAAACCAGAGTAAAAGTTTCTCCTGCAACCCGTTCCCTTTGTGCTAGATGAACGAACGTCTCTCCACATGCTCAGTTCTGAGAGATATGTGTGTGTGAATGCCGTCCTTAACCTAGCTTGTTGGGAACACAAAGTTTCTTTTCAGTTGCAAACTCCACTCCATACATATATATGGGGAGGTACTAACTCCAACTCGGTTTTACAGTGAAAACTGCAGGAAGTTCAAAACGGCACTAGGAAACAGACTGAGAAACCAGAGTAAAAGTTTCTCCAGCAACCCGTTCCCTTTCTGCTAGATGAACGAACGTCTCTCCACATGCTCAGTTCTGAGAGATAAGTGTGTGTGAAAGCCGTCATTCACCTAACTTGTTGGGAACACAAAGTTTCTTTTCAGTTGCAAACCCCACTCCATACATATATATGGGGAGGTACTAGCTCCAACCAGGTTTTACAGTGAAAACTGCAGGAACATCAAACCGGCACTAGGAAACATACTGAGATACCAGAGTAAAAGTTTCTCCTGCAACCCATTCCCTTTCTGGTAGATGAACGAACGTCTCTCCACATGCTCAGTTCTGAGAGATGTTTGTGTGTGAAAGCCGTCCTTCACCTATGTTTTTGGGAACATAAAGTTTCTTTTCATTTGTAAACTCCACTCCATACATATATATGGGGAGGTACTAGCTCCAACTCGGTTTTACAGTGAAAACTGCTGGAACTTCAAACCGGCACTAGGAAACAGACTGAGAAACCAGAGTAAAAGTTTCTCCTGCAACCCGTTCCCTTTCGGCTAGATGAACGAACGTCTCTCCACATGTTCAGTTGTGAGAGATAAGTGTGTGTGAAAGCCGTCCTTCACCTAGCTTTTTGGGAACATAAAGTTTCTTTTCATTTCTAAACTCCACTCCATACATATATATGGGGAGGTACTAGCTCCAACTCGGTTTTACAGTGAAAACTGCTGGAACTTCAAACCGGCACTAGGAAACAGACTGAGAAACCAGAGTAAAAGTTTCTCCTGCAACCCGTTCCCTTTGTGCTAGATGAACGAACGCCTCTCCACATGCTCATTTCTGAGAGATAAGTGTGTGTGAAAGCCGTCCTTCACCTAGCTTGTTGGGAACACAAAGTTTCTTTTCAGTTGCAAACTCCACTCCATACATATATATGGGGAGGTACTAGCTCCAACCATGTTTTACAGTGAAAACTGCAGTAACATCAAACCGGCACTAGGAAACAGACTGAGAAACCAGAGTAAAAGTTTCCACTGCAACCCGTTCCCTTTCTGCTAGATGAACGAACATCTCTCCACATGCTCAGTTCTGAGAGATAAGTGTGTGTGAAAGCCGTCCTTCACCTAGCTTGTTGGATACACAAAGTTTCTTTTCAGTTGCAAACTCCACTCCATACATATATAAGGGGAGGTACAAGCTCCAACAAGGTTTTACAGTGAAAACTGCAGGAACTTCAAACCGGCACTAGGAAACAGACTGAGAAACCAGAGTAAAAGTTTCTCCTGCAAACCGTTCCCTTTGTGCTAGATGAACGAACGTCTCTCCACATGCTCAGTTCTGAGAGATAAGTGTGTGTGAAAGCCGTCCTTCACCTAGCTTGTTGGGAACACAAAGATTCTTTTCAGTTGCAAACTCCACTCCATATATATATATGGGGAGGTACTAGCTCCAACTCGGTTTTACAGTGAAAACTGCTGGAACTTCAAACCGGCACTAGGAAACAGACTGAGAAACCAGAGTAAAAGTTTCTCCAGCAACCCGTTCCCTTTGTGCTAGATGAACGAACGTCTCTCCACATGCTCAGTTCTGAGAGATAAATGTGTGAAAGCCGTCCTTCACCTAGCTTGTTGGGAACACAAAGTTTCTTTTCAGTTGCAAACCCCACTCCATACATATATATGGGGAGGTACTAGCTCCAACTCGGTTTTACAGTGAAAACTGCTGGAACTTCAAACCGGCACCAGGAAACAGACTGAGATACCAGAGTAAAAGTTTCTCCTGCAACCCGTTCCCTTTCTGCTAGATGAACGAACGTCTCTCCACATCCTCAGTTCTGAGAGATAAGTGTGTGTGAAAGCCGTCCTTCACCTAGCTTGTTGGGAACACAAAGTTTCTTTTCAGTTGCAAACTCCACTCCATACATAGATATGGGGAGGTACTAGCTCCAACCAGGTTTTACAGTCAAAACTGCAGGAAATTCAAACCGGCACTAGGAAACAGACTGAGAAACCAGAGTAAAAGTTTCTCCTGCAACCCGTTCCCTTTCTGCTAGATGAAAGAACGTCTCTCCACATGCTCAGTTCTGAGAGATGTGTGTGTGTGAAAGCCGTCCTTCACCTAGCTTTTTGGGAACATAAAGTTTCTTTTCATTTGTAAACTCCACTCCATACATATATAAGGGGAGGTACTAGCTCCAACTCGGTTTTACAGTGAAAACTGCTGGAACATCAAACCGGCACTAGGAAACAGACTGAGAAACCAGAGTAAAAGTTTCTCCTGCAATCCGTTCCATTTGTGCTAGATGAACGAACGTCTCTCCACATGCTCAGTTATGAGAGATAAGTGTGTGTGAAAGCCGTCCTTCACCTAGCTTTCTGGGAACACAAAGTTTCTTTTCAGTTGCAAACTCCAATCCATATATATATATGGGGAGGTACTAGCTCCAACTCGGTTTTACAGTGAAAACTGCAGGAACTTCAAACCGGCACTAGGAAACAGACTGAGAAACCAGAGTAAAAGTTTCTCCTGCAACCCGTTCCCTTTGTGCTAGATGAACGAACGTCTCTCCACATGCTCAGTTCTGAGAGATAAGTGTGTGTGAAAGCCGTTCTTCACCTAGCTTGTTGGGAACACAAAGTTACTTTTCAGTTGCAAACTCCACTACATACATATATATGGGGAGGTACTAGCTCCAACCAGGTTTTATAGTGAAAACTGCAAGAACTTCAAACCGGCACTAGGAAACAGACTGAGAAACCAGAGTAAAAGTTTCTCCTGCAAACCGTTCCCTTTGTGCTAGATGAACGAACGTCTCTCCACATGCTCAGTTCTGAGAGATAAGTGTGTGTGAAAGCCGTCCTTCACCTAGCTTGTTGGGAACACAAAGTTTCTTTTCAGTTGCAAAGTCCACTCCATAAATATATATGGGGTGGTACTAGCTCCAGCCAGGTTTTACTGTGAAAACTGCAGGAAATTCAAACCTGCACTAGGAAACAGACTGAGAAACCAGAGTAAAAGTTTCTCCTGCAACCTGTTCCCTTTGTGCTAGATGAATGAACGTCTCTCCACATGCTCAGTTCTGAGAGATGTGTGTGTGTGAAAGCCGCCCTTCACCTAGCTTGTTGGGAACAGAAAGTTTCTTTTCAGTTGCAAACTCCACTCCATAAATATATATGGGGAGGTACTAGCTCCAAATCGGTTTTACAGTGAAAACTGCAGGAACTTCAAACCGGCACTAGGAAACAGACTGAGAAACCAGACTAAAAGTTTCTCCTGCAACCCGTTCCCTTTCTCTAGATGAACGAACGTCTCTCCACATGCTCAGTTCTGAGAGATAATTGTGTGTGAAAGCCGTCCTTCACCTAGCTTGTTGGGAACACAAAGTTTCTTTTAAGTTGCAAACTCCACTCCACACATATATATGGTGAGGTACTAGCTCCAACCAGGTTTTACAGTGAAAACTGCAGGAACTTCAAACCGGCACTAGGAAACAGACTGAGAAACCAGAGTAATAGTTTCTCCTGCAACCCGTTCCCTTTGTGCAAGATAAACGAACGTCTCTCCACATGCTCAGTTCTGAGAGATAAGTGTGTGTGAAAGCCGTCCTTCACCTAGCTTGTTGGGAACACAAAGTTTCTTTTCAGTTGCAAATTCCACTCCATACACATATATGGGGAGGTACTAGCTCCAAAAATGTTTTACAGTGAAAACTGCAGGAACTTCAAACCTGCACTAGGAAACAGACTGAGAAACCAGAATAAAAGTTTCCCCTGCAACCCGTTCCCTTTGTGCTAGATGAACGAACGTCTCTCCACATGCTCAGTTCTGAGAGATAAGTGTGTGTGAAAGCCGTCCTTCACCTAGCTTGTTGGGAACATAAAGTTTCTTTTCATTTGTAAACTCCACTCCATACATATATATGGGGAGGTACTAGCTCCAACTCGGTTTTACAGTGAAAACTGCTGGAACTTCAAACCGGCACTAAGAAACAGACTGAGAAACCAGAGTAAAAGTTTCTCCTGCAACCCGTTCCCTTTGTGCTAGATGAACGAAAGTCTCTCCACATGCTCAGTTCTGAGAGACAAGTGTGTGTGAATGCCGTCCTTCACCTAGCTTGTTGGGAACACAAAGTTTCTTTTCAGTTGCAAACTCCACTCCATACATATATATGGGGAGGTACTAGCTCCAACTCGGTTTTACAGTGAAAACTGCAGGAACTTCAAACCGGCACTAGGAAACAGACTGAGAAACCAGAGTAAAAGTTTCTCCTGCAACCCGTTCCCATTCTGCTAGATGAACGAACGTCTCTCCACATGCTCAGTTCTGAGAGATAAGTGTGTGTGAAAGCCGTCCTTCACCTAGCTTGTTGGGAACACAAAGTTTCTTTTGAGTTGCAAACTCCACTCCATACATATATATGGGGAGGTACTAGCTCCAACCAGGTTTTACAGTGAAAACTGCAGGAACTTCAAACCGGCACTAGGAAACAGACTGAGAAACCAGAGGAAAAGTTTCTCCTGCAACCCGTTCCCTTTGTGCTAGATGAACGAACGTCTCTCCACATACTCAGTTCTGAGAGTTAAGTGTGTGTGAAAGCCAACCTTCACCTAGCTTTTTGGGAACATAAAGTTTCTTTTCATTTGTAAACTCCACTCCATACATATATTTGGGGAGGTACAAGCTCCAACTCGGTTTTACAGTGAAAACTGCTGGAACTTCAAACCGGCACTAGGAATCAGACTGAGAAACCAGAGTAAAAGTTTCTCCTGCAACCCGTTCCCTTTGTGCTAGATGTACGAACGTCTCTCCACATGCTCAGTTCTGAGAGAAATGTGTGTGTGAATGCCGTACTTCACCTAGTTTGTTGGGAACACCAATTTTCTTTTCAGTTGCAAACTCCACTCCATACATATATATGGGGAGGTACTAGCTCCAAAAATGTTTTACAGTGAAAACTGCAGGAACTTCAAACCGGCACTAGGAAACAGACTGAGAAACCAGAGTAAAAGTTTCTCCTGCTACCCGTTCCTTTTCTGCTAGATGAACG
Organism: Camelus bactrianus; assembly: GCF_048773025.1. Lineage (NCBI taxonomy): Eukaryota > Metazoa > Chordata > Mammalia > Artiodactyla > Camelidae > Camelus > Camelus bactrianus. Next base: position 2,473,841 of record NW_027413946.1, on the reverse strand, counting down.
AACGTCTCTCCACATGCTCAGTTCTGAGAGATGTGTGTGTGTGAAAGCCGTCCTTCATCTACATTTTTGGGAACATAAAGTTTCTTTTCATTTGTAAACTCCACTCCAAACATATATGTGGGGAGGTACTAGCTCCAACTCGGTTTTACAGTGAAAACTGCTTGAACTTGAAACCGGCACTAGGAAACAGACTGAGAAACCAGAGTAAAAGTTTCCCCTGCAACCCGTTCCCTTTGTGCTAGATGAAAGAATGTCTCTCTACATGCTCAGTTCTGAGAGATAAGTGTGTGTGAAAGCCGTCCTTCATCTAGCTTGTTGGGAACAGAAAGTTTCTTTTCAGTTGCAAACTCCACTCCATACATATATTTGGGGAGGTACAAGCTCCAAAGCGGTTTTACAGTGAAATCTGCAGGAACTTCAAACCGGCACTAGGAAACAGACTGAGAAACCAGAGTAAAAGTTTCTCCTGCAACCCGTTCCCTTTCTGCTAGATGAACGAACGTCTCTCCACATGCTCAGTTCTGAGAGATAAGTGTGTGTGAAAGCCGTCCTTCACCTAGCTTGTTGGGAACACAAAGTTTCTTTTCAGATGCAAACTCCACTCCATACATATATATGGGGAGGTACTATCTCCAACCAGGTTTTACAGTGAAAACTGCAGGAACTTCAAACCGGCACTAGGAAACAGACTGAGAAACCAGAGTAAAAGTTTCTCCTGCAACCCGTTCCCTTTCTGCTAGATGAACGAACGTCTCTCCACATGCTCATTTCTGAATGATGTGTGTGTGTGAAAGCCGTCCTTCACCTAGCTTGTTGGGAACATAAAGTTTCTTTTCATTTGTAAACTCCACTCCATACATATATATGGGGAGGTACTAGCTCCAACTCGGTTTTACAGTGAAAACTGCTGGAACTTCAAACCGGCACTAGGAAACAGACTGAGAAACCAGAGAAAAAGTTTCTCCTGCAACCCGTTCCTTTTGTGCTAGATGAACGAACGTCTCTCCACATGCTCAGTTCTGAGAGATAAGTGTGTGTGAAAGCCGTCCTTCACCTAGCTTGTTGGGAACACAAAGATTCTTTTCAGTTGCAAACTCCACTCCATACATATATATGGGGAGGTACTAGCTCCAAATCGGTTTTACAGTGAAAACTGCAGGAACTTCAAACCGGCACTAGGAAACAGACTGAGAAACCAGACTAAAAGTCTCTCCTGCAACCCGTTCCCTTTCTCTAGATGAACGAACGTCTCTCCACATGCTCAGTTCTGAGAGATAATTGTGTGTGAAAGCCGTCCTTCACCTAGCTTGTTGGGAACACAAAGTTTCTTTTAAGTTGCAAACTCCACTCCATACATATATATGGGGAGGTACTAGCTCCAACCAGGTTTTACAGTGAAAACTGCAGGAACTTCAAACCGGCACTAGGAAACAGACTGAGAAACCAGAGTAATAGTTTCTCCTGCAACCCGTTCCCTTTGTGCAAGATAAACGAACGTCTCTCCACATGCTCAGTTCTGAGAGATAAGTGTGTGTGAAAGCCGTCCTTCACCTAGCTTGTTGGGAACACAAAGTTTCTTTTCAGTTGCAAATTCCACTCCATACATATATATGGGGAGGTACTAGCTCCAAACAGGTTTTACAGTGAAAACTGCAGGAACTTCAAACCGGCACTAGGAAACAGACTGAGAAAATAGAGTAAAAGTTTCTCCTGCAACCCGTTCCATTTGTGCTAGATGAACGAACGTCTCTCCACATGCTCAGTTCTGAGAGATAAGTGTGTGTGAAAGCCGTCCTTCACCTAGCTTGTTGGGAACATAAAGTTTCTTTTCATTTGTAAACTCCACTCCATACATATATATGGGGAGGTACTAGCTCCAACTCGGTTTTACAGTGAAAACTGCTGGAACTTCAAACCGGCACTAAGAAACAGACTGAGAAACCAGAGTAAAAGTTTCTCCTGCAACCCGTTCCCTTTGTGCTAGATGAACGAAAGTCTCTCCACATGCTCAGTTCTGAGAGACAAGTGTGTGTGAATGCCGTCCTTCACCTAGCTTGTTGGGAACACAAAGTTTCTTTTCAGTTGCAAACTCCACTCCATACATATATATGGGGAGGTACTAGCTCCAACTCTGTTTTACAGTGAAAACTGCAGGAACTTCAAACCGGCACTAGGAATCAGACTGAGAAACCAGAGTAAAAGTTTCTCCTGCAACCCGTTCCCATTCTGCTAGATGAACGAACGTCTCTCCACATGCTCAGTTCTGAGAGATAAGTGTGTGTGAAAGCCGTCCTTCACCTAGCTTGTTGGGAACACAAAGTTTCTTTTGAGTTGCAAACTCCACTCCATACATATATATGGGGAGGTACTAGCTCCAACCAGGTTTTACAGTGAAAACTGCAGGAACTTCAAACCGGCACTAGGAAACAGACTGAGAAACCAGAGGAAAAGTTTCTCCTGCAACCCGTTCCCTTTGTGCTAGATGAACGAACGTCTCTCCACATGCTCAGTTCTGAGAGATAAGTGTGTGTGAAAGCCAACCTTCACCTAGCTTTTTGGGAACATAAAGTTTCTTTTCATTTGTAAACTCCACTCCATACATATATTTGGGGAGGTACAAGCTCCAACTCGGTTTTACAGTGAAAACTGCTGGAACTTCAAACCGGCACTAGGAAACAGACTGAGAAACCAGAGTAAAAGTTTCTCCTGCAACCCGTTCCCTTTGTGCTAGATGAACGAACGTCTCTCCACATGCTCAGTTCTGAGAGATATGTGTGTGTGAATGCCGTACTTCACCTAGTTTGTTGGGAACACCAATTTTCTTTTCAGTTGCAAACTCCACTCCATACATATATATGGGGAGGTACTAGCTCCAAAAATGTTTTACAGTGAAAACTGCAGGAACTTCAAACCGGCACTAGGAAACAGACTGAGAAACCAGAGTAAAAGTTTCTCCTGCTACCCGTTCCCTTTCTGCTAGATGAACGAACGTCTCTCCACATGCTCAGTTCTGAGAGATGTGTGTGTGTGAAAGCCGTCCTTCATCTACATTTTTGGGAACATAAAGTTTCTTTTCATTTGTAAACTCCACTCCATACATATATGTGGGGAGGTACTAGCTCCAACTCGGTTTTACAGTGAAAACTTCTTGAACTTGAAACCGGCACTAGGAAACAGACTGAGAAACCAGAGTAAAAGTTTCCCCTGCAACCCGTTCCCTTTGTGCTAGATGAAAGAATGTCTCTCTACATGCTCAGTTCTGAGAGATAAGTGTGTGTGAAAGCCGTCCTTCACCTAGCTTGTTGGGAACAGAAAGTTTCTTTTCAGTTGCAAACTCCACTCCATACATATATATGGGGAGGTACAAGCTCCAAAGCGGTTTTACAGTGAAAACTGCAGGAACTTCAAACCGGCACTAGGAAACAGACTGAGAAACCAGAGTAAAAGTTTCTCCTGCAACCCGTTCCCTTTCTGCTAGATGAACGAACGTCTCTCCACATGCTCAGTTCTGAGAGATAAGTGTGTGTGAAAGCCGTCCTTCACCTAGCTTGTTGGGAACACAAAGTTTCTTTTCAGATGCAAACTCCACTCCATACATATATATGGGGAGGTACTATCTCCAACCAGGTTTTACAGTGAAAACTGCAGGAACTTCAAACCGGCACTAGGAAACAGACTGAGAAACCAGAGTAAAGTATCCCCTGCATCCCGTTCCTTTTCTGCTAGATGAACGAACGTCTTTCCACATGCTCAGTTCTGAGAGATGTGTGTGTGTGAAAGCCGTCCTTCACCTAGCTTGTTGGGAACACAAAGTTTCTTTTCAGTTGCAAACTCCACTCCATACATATACATGGGGTGGTACTAGCTCCAACCAGGTTTTACAGTGAAAACTGCAGGAACTTCAAACCGGCACTAGGAAACAGACTGAGAAACCAGAGTAAAAGTTTCTCCTGCAACCCGTTCCCTTTCTGCTAGATGAACGAACGTCTCTCCACATGCTTATTTCTGAATGATGTGTGTGTGTGAAAGCCGTCCTTCACCTAGCTTGTTGGGAACACAAAGATTCTTTTCAGTTGCAAACTCCACTCCATACATATATATGGGTAGGTACTAGCTCCAACCATGTTTTACAGTGAAAACTGCAGGAACTTCAAACCGGCACTAGGAAACAGACTGAGAAACCAGAGTAAAAGTTTCTCCTGCAACCCATTCCCTTTGTGCTAGATGAACGAACGTCTCTCCACATGCTCAGTTCTGAGAGATAATTGTGTGTGAAAGCCGTCCTTCACCTAGCTTGTTGGGAACACAAAGTTTCTTTTAAGTTGCAAACTCCATTCCATACATATATATGGGGAGGTACTAGCTCCAACCAGGTTTTACAGTGAAAACTGCAGGAACTTCATACCGGCACTAGGAAACAGACTGAGAAACCAGAGTAATAGTTTCTCTTGCAATCCGTTCCCTTTGTGCAAGATAAACGAACGTCTCTCCACATGCTCAGTTCTGAGAGATAAGTGTGTGTGAAAGCCGTCCTTCACCTAGCTTGTTGGGAACACAAAGTTTCTTTTCAGTTGCAAATTCCACTCCATACATATATATGGGGAGGTACTAGCTCCAAAAATGTTTTACAGTGAAAACTGCAGGAACTTCAAACCGGCACTAGGAAACAGACTGAGAAACCAGAATAAAAGTTTCCCCTGCAACCCGTTCCCTTTCTGCTAGATGAACGAACGTCTCTCCACATGCTCAGTTCTGAGAGATAAGTGTGTGTGAAAGCCATCCTTCACATAGCTTGTTGGGAACACAAAGTTTCTTTTGAGTTGCAAACTCCACTCCATACATATATATGGGGAGGTACTAGCTCCAACCAGGTTTTACAGTGAAAACTGCAGGAACTTCAAACCGGCACTAGGAAACAGACTGAGAAACCAGAGGAAAAGTTTCTCCTGCAACCCGTTCCCTTTCTGCTAGATGAACGAACGTCTCTCCACATGCTCAGTTCTGAGAGATAAGTGTGTGTGAAAGCCAACCTTCACCTAGCTTTTTGGGAACATAAAGTTTCTTTTCATTTGTAAACTCCACTCCATACATATATTTGGGGAGGTACAAGCTCCAACTCGGTTTTACAGTGAAAACTGCTGGAACTTCAAACCGGCACTAGGAAACAGACTGAGAAACCAGAGTAAAAGTTTCTCCTGCAACCCGTTCCCTTTGTGCTAGATGAACGAACGTCTCTCCACATGCTCAGTTCTGAGAGATATGTGTGTGTGAATGCCGTCCTTCACCTAGTTTGTTGGGAACACCAATTTTCTTTTCAGTTGCAAACTCCACTTCATACATATATATGGGGAGGTACTAGCTCCAACTCGGTTTTACAGTGAAAACTGCAGGAACTTCAAACCGGCACTAGGAAACAGACTGAGAAACCAGAGGAAAAGTTTCTCCTGCTACCCGTTCCCTTTCTGCTAGATGAACAAACGTCTCTCCACATGCTCAGTTCTGAGAGATAAGTGTGTGTGAAAGCCAACCTTCACCTAGCTTTTTGGGAACATAAAGTTTCTTTTCATTTGTAAACTCCACTCCATACATATATTTGGGGAGGTACAAGCTCCAACTCCGTTTTACAGTGAAAACTGCTGGAACTTCAAACCGCCACTAGGAAACAGACTGAGAAACCAGAGTATAAGTTTCTCCTGCAACCCGTTCCCTTTGTGCTAGATGAACGAACGTCTCTCCACATGCTCAGTTCTGAGAGATATGTGTGTGTGAATGCCGTCCTTCACCTAGTTTGTTGGGAACACCAATTTTCTTTTCAGTTGCAAACTCCACTTCATACATATATATCGGGAGGTACTAGCTCCAACTCGGTTTTACAGTGAAAACTGCAGGAACTTCAAACCGGCACTAGGAAACAGACTGAGAAACCAGAGTAAAAGTTTCTCCTGCTACCCGTTCCCTTTCTGCTAGATGAACGAACGTCTCTCCACATGCTCAGTTCTGAGAGATGTGTGTGTGTGAAAGCCGTCCTTCATCTAGATTTTTGGGAACATAAAGATTCTTTTCATTTGTAAACTCCACTCCATACATATATGTGGGGAGGTACTAGCTCCAACTCGGTTTTACAGTGAAAACTGCTTGAACTTGAAACCGGGACTAGGAAACAGACTGAGAAACCAGAGTAAAAGTTTCCCCTGCAACCCGTTTCCTTTGTGCTAGATGAAAGAATGTCTCTCTACATGATCAGTTCTGAGAGATAAGTGTGTGTGAAAGCCGTCCTTCACCTAGCTTGTTGGGAACAGAAAGTTTCTTTTCAGTTGCAAACTCCACTCCATACATATATATGGGGAGGTACAAGCTCCAAAGCGGTTTTACAGTGAAAACTGCAGGAACTTCAAACCGGCACTAGGAAACAGACTGAGAAACCAGAGTAAAAGTTTCCTCTGCAACCCGTTCCCTTTCTGCTAGATGAACGAACGTCTCTCCACATGCTCAGTTCTGAGAGATAAGTGTGTGTGAAAGCCGTCCTTCACCTAGCTTGTTGGGAACACAAAGTTTCTTTTCAGATGCAAACTCCACTCCATACATATATATGGGGAGGTACTATCTCCAACCAGGTTTTACAGTGAAAACTGCAGGAACTTCAAACCGGCACTAGGAAACAAACTGAGAAACCAGAGTAAAAGTTTCTCCTGCAACCCGTTCCCTTTCTGCTAGATGAACGAACGTCTCTCCACATGCTCAGTTCTGAATGATGTGTGTGTGTGAAAGCCGTCCTTCACCTAGCTTGTTGGGAACATAAAGTTTCTTTTCATTTGTAAACTCCACTCCATACATATATATGGGGAGGTACTAGCTGCAACTCGGTTTTACAGTGAAAACTGCTGGAACTTCAAACCGGCACTAGGAAACAGACTGAGAAACCAGAGAAAAAGTTTCTCCTGCAACCCGTTCCCTTTGTGCTAGATGAACGAACGTCTCTCCACATGCTCAGTTCTGAGAGATAAGTGTGTGTGAAAGCCGTCCTTCACCTAGCTTGTTGGGAACACAAAGATTCTTTTCAGTTGCAAACTCCACTCCATACATATATATGGGGAGGTACTAGCTCCAACCATGTTTTACAGTGAAAACTGCAGGAACTTCAAACCGGCACTAGGAAACAGACTGAGAAACCAGAGTAAAAGTTTCTCCTGCAACCCGTTCCCTTTGTGCTAGATGAACGAACGTCTCTCCACATGCTCAGTTCTGAGAGATAATTGTGTTTGAAAGCCGTTCTTCAACTAGCTTGTTGGGAACACAAAGTTTCTTTTCAGTTGCAAACTCCACTCCATACATATATATGGGGAGGTACTAGCTCCAACCAGGTTTTACAGTGAAAACTGCAGGATCTTCAAACCGGAACTAGGAAACAGACTGAGAAACCAGAGAAAAAGTTTCTCCTGCAACCCGTTCCCTTTGTGCTAGATGAAAGAACGTCTCTCCACATGCTCAGTTCTGAGAGATAAGTGTGTGTGAAAGCCGTCCTTCACCTAGCTTGTTGGGAACACAAAGTTTCTTTTCAGTTGCAAAGTCCACTCCATAAATATATATGGGGGGGTACTAGCTCCAACCAGGTTTTACAGTGAAAACTGCAGGAAACTCAAACCGGCACTAGGAAACAGACTGAGAAACCAGAGTAAAAGTTTCTCCTGCAACCTGTTCCCTTTGTGCTAGATGAATGAACGTCTCTCCACATGCTAAGTTCTGAGAGATGTGTGCGTGTGAAAGCCGTCCTTCACCTAGCTTGTTGGGAACAGAAAGTTTCTTTTCAGTTGCAAACTCCACTCCATACATATATATGTTGAGGTACTAGCTCCAAATCGGATTTACAGTGAAAACTGCAGGAACTTCAAACCGGCACTAGGAAACAGACTGAGAAACCAGACTAAAAGTTTCTCCTGCAACCCGTTCCCTTTCTCTAGATGAACGAACGTCTCTCCACATGCTCAGTTCTGAGAGATAATTGTGTGTGAAAACCGTCCTTCACCTAGCTTGTTGGGAACACAAAGTTTGTTTTCAGTTGCAAACTCCACTCCATACATATATATGGGGAGGTACTAGCTCCAACCAGGTTTTACAGTGAAAACTGCAGGAATTTCAAACCGGCACTAGGAAACAGACTGAGAAACCAGAGTAAAAGTTTCTCCTGCAACCCGTTCCCTTTGTGCTAGATGAACGAACGTCTCTCCACATGCTCAGTTCTGAGAGTTAAGTGTGTGTGAAAGCCGTCCTTCACCTAGCTTGTTGGGAACACAAAGTTTCTTTTCAGTTGCAAATTCCACTCCATACATATATATGGGGAGGTACTAGCTCCAAAAATGTTTTACAGTGAAAACTGCAGGAACTTCAAACCGGCACTAGGAAACAGACTGAGAAACCAGAGTAAAAGTTTCTCCTGCAACCCGTTCCGTTTCTGCTAGATGAACGAACGTCTCTCCACATGCTCAGTTCTGAGAGATAAGTGTGTGTGAAAGCCGTCCTTCACCTAGCTTGTTGGGAACATAAAGTTTCTTTTCATTTCTAAACTCCACTCCATACATATATATGGGGAGGTACTAGCTCCAACACGGTTTTACAGTGAAAACTGCTGGAACTTCAAACCGGCACTAGGAAACAGACTGAGAAACCAGAGTAAAAGTTTCTCCTGCAACCCTTTCCCTTTCTGCTAGATGAATGAACGTCTCTCCACATGCTCAGTTCTGAGAGATAAGTGTGTGTGAAAGCCGTCCTTCACCTAGCTTGTTGGGAACACAAAGTTTCTTTTCAGTTGCAAACTCCACTCCATACATATATATGGGGAGGTACTAGCTCCAACCAGGTTTTACAGTGAAAACTGCAGGAACTTCAAACCGGCACTAGGAAACAGACTGAGAAACCAGAGGAAAAGTTTCTCCTGAATCCTGTTCCCTTTGTGCTAGATGAACGAAAGTCTCTCCACATGCTCAGTTCTGAGAGATGTGTGTGTGTGAAAGCCATCCTTCATCTAGCTTTTTGGGAACATAAAGTTTCTTTTCATTTGTAAACTCCACTCCATACATATATATGGGGAGGTACTAGCTCCAACTCGGTTTTACAGTGAAAACTGCTTGAACTTCAAACCGGCACTAGGAAACAGACTGAGAAACCAGAGTAAAAGTTTCCCCTGCAACCCGTTCCCTTTGTGCTAGATGAAAGAACGTCTTTCTACATGCTCAGTTCTGAGAGATAAGTGTGTGTGAAAGCCGTCCTTCACCTATCTTGTTGGGAACACAAAGTTTCTTTTCAGTTGCAAACTCCACCCCATACATATATATGGGGAGGTACAAGCTCCAAAGCGGTTTTACAGTGAAAACTGCAGGAAATTCAAACCGGCACTAGGAAACAGACTGAGAAACCAGAGTAAAAGTTTCCTCTGCAACCCGTTCCCTTTCTGCTAGATGAACGAATGTCTCTCCACATGCTCTGTTCTGAGAGATAAGTGTGTGTGAAAGCCGTCCTTCACCTAGCTTGTTGGGAACACAAAGTTTCTTTTCAGATGCAAACTCCACTCCATACATATATATGGGGAGGTACTAGCTCCAACCAGGTTTTACAGTGAAAACTGCAGGAACTTCAAACCGGCACTAGGAAACAGACTGAGAAACCAGAGTAAAGTTTCCCCTGCATTCCGTTCCCTTTCTGCTAGATGAACGAATGTCTCTCCACATGTTCAGTTCTGAGAGATAAGTGTGTGTGAAAGCCGCCCTTCACCTAGCTTGTTGGGAACACAAAGTTTCTTTTCAGTTGCAAACTCCACTCCATACATATATATGGGTAGGTACTAGCTACAACCAGGTTTTACAGTGATAACTGCAGGAACTTCAAACCGGCACTAGGAAACAGACTGAGAAACCAGAGTAAAAGTTTCTCCTGCAAACCGTTCCCTTTCTGCTAGATGAACGAACGTCTCTCCACATGCTCAGTTCTGAGAGATAAGTGTGTGTGAAAGCCGTCCTTCACCTAGCTTGTTGGGAACATAAAGTTTCTTTTCATTTCTAAACTCCACTCCATACATATATATGGGGAGGTACTAGCTCCAACTCGGTTTTACAGTGAAAACTGCTGGAACTTCAAACCGGCACTAGGAAACAGACTGAGAAACCAGAGTAAAAGTTTCTCCTGCAACCCTTTCCCTTTCTGCTAGATGAATGAACGTCTCTCCACATGCTCAGTTCTGAGAGATAAGTGTGTGTGAAAGCCGTCCTTCACCTAGCTTGTTGGGAACACAAAGTTTCTTTTCAATTGCAAACTCCACTCCATACATATATATGGGGAGGTACTAGCTCCAACCAGGTTTTACAGTGAAAACTGCAGGAACTTCAAACCGGCACTAGGAAACAGACTGAGAAACCAGAGGAAAAGTTTCTCCTGAATCCTGTTCCCTTTGTGCTAGATGAACGAACGTCTCTCCACATGCTCAGTTCTGAGAGATGTGTGTGTGTGAAAGCCATCCTTCATCTAGCTTTTTGGGAACATAAAGTTTCTTTTCATTTGTAAACTCCACTCCATACATATATATGGGGAGGTACTAGCTCCAACTCGGTTTTACAGTGAAAACTGCTTGAACTTCAAACCGGCACTAGGAAACAGACTGAGAAACCAGAGTAAAAGTTTCCCCTGCAACCCGTTCCCTTTGTGCTAGATGAAAGAACGTCTCTCTACATGCTCAGTTCTGAGAGATGTGTGTGTGTGAAAGCCATCCTTCATCTAGCTTTTTGGGAACATAAAGTTTCTTTTCATTTGTAAACTCCACTCCATACATATATATGGGGAGGTACTAGCTCCAACTCGGTTTTACAGTGAAAACTGCTTGAACTTCAAACCGGCACTAGGAAACAGACTGAGAAACCAGAGTAAAAGTTTCCTCTGCAACCCGTTCCCTTTCTGCTAGATGAACGAATGTCTCTCCACATGCTCTGTTCTGAGAGATAAGTGTGTGTGAAAGCCGTCCTTCACCTAGCTTGTTGGGAACACAAAGTTTCTTTTCAGATGCAAACTCCACTCCATACATATATATGGGGAGGTACTAGCTCCAACCAGGTTTTACAGTGAAAACTGCAGGAACTTCAAACCGGCACTAGGAAACAGACTGAGAAACCAGAGTAAAGTTTCCCCTGCATCCCGTTCCCTTTCTGCTAGATGAACGAATGTCTCTCCACATGTTCAGTTCTGAGAGATAAGTGTGTGTGAAAGCCGTCCTTCACCTAGCTTGTTTTGAACACAAAGTTTCTTTTCAGTTGCAAACTCCACTCCATACATATATATGGGGAGGTACTAGCTACAACCAGGTTTTACAGTGATAACTGCAGGAACTTCAAACCGGCACTAGGAAACAGACTGAGAAACCAGAGTAAAAGTTTCTCCTGCAACCCGTTCCATTTCTGCTAGATGAACGAACGTCTCTCCACATGCTCAGTTCTGAGAGATGTGTGTGTGAGAAAGCAGTACTTCACCTAGCTTTTTGGGAACATAAAGTTTCTTTTCATTTGTAAACTCCACTCCATACATATATATGGGGAGGTACTAGCTCCAACTCGGTTTTACAGTGAAAACTGCTGGAACTTCAAACCGGCACTAGGAAACAGACTGAGAAACCAGAGTAAAAGTTTCTCCTGCAACCCGTTCCCTTTGTGCTAGATGAACGAACGTCTCTCCACATGCTCAGTTCTGAGAGATAAGTGTGTGTGAAAGCCGTCCTTCACCTAGCTTGTTGGGAACACAAAGATTCTTTTCAGTTGCAAACTCCACTCCATACATATATATGGGGAGGTACTAGCTCCAACCATGTTTTACAGTGAAAACTGCAGGAACTTCAAACCGGCACTAGGAAACAGACTGAGAAACCAGAGTAAAATTTCTCCTGCAACCCGTTCCCTTTGTGCTAGATGAACGAACGTCTCTCCACATGCTCAGTTCTGAGAGATTAGTGTGTGTGAAAGCCGTCCTTCACCTAGCTTGTTGGGAACACAAAGTTTCTTTTCAGTTGCAAAGCCCACTCCATAAATATATATGGGGAGGTACTAGCTCCAACCAGGTTTTACAGTGAAAACTGCAGGAACTTCAAACCGGCACTAGGAAACAGACTGAGAAACCAGGGTAAAAGTTTCTCCTGCAACATGTTCCCTTTGTGCTAGATGAACGAACGTCTCTCCACATGCTCAGTTCTGAGAGATAAGTGTGTGTGAAAGCCGTCCTTCACCTAGCTTGTTGGGAACAGAAAGTTTCTTTTCAGTTGCAAACTCCACTCCATACATATATATGGGGAGGTACTAGCTCCAAATCGGTTTTACAGTGAAAACTGCAGGAACTTCAAACCGGCACTAGGAAACAGACTGAGAAACCAGACTAAAAGTTTCTCCTGCAACCCGTTCCCTTTCTCTAGATGAACGAACGGCTCTCCACATGCTCAGTTCTGAGAGATAAGTGTGTGTGAAAGCCGTCCTTCACCTAGCTTGTTGGGAACACAAAGTTTCTTTTCAGTTGCAAACTCCACTCCTTACATATATATATGGGGAGGTTCTAGCTCCAAATCGGTTTTACAGTGAAAACTGCAGGAACTTCAAACCGGCACTAGGAAACAGACTGAGAATCCAGAGTAAAAGTTTCTCCTGCAACCCGTTCCATTTGTGCTAGATGAACGAACGTCTCTCCACAAGCTCAGTTCTGAGAGATAAGTGTGGGTGAAAGCCGACCTTCACCTAGCTTGTTGGGAACACAAAGTTTCTTTTCAGTTGCAAACTCCACTCCATACATATATATGGGGAGGTACTAGCTCCAACCAGGTTTTACAGTGAAAACTGCAGGAACTTCAAACCGGCACTAGGAAACAGACTGAGAAACCAGAGTAAAAGTTTCTCCTGCAACCCGTTCCCTTTGTGCTAGATGAACAAACGTCTCTCCACATGCTCAGTTCTGAGAGATGTGTGTGTGTGAAAGCCGTCCTTCACCTAGCTTGTTGGGAACACAAATTTTCTTTTCAGTTGCAAATTCCACTCCATACATATATATGGGGAGGTACTAGCTCCAACCAGGTTTTACAGTGAAAACTGCAGGAACTTCAAACCGGCACTAGGAAACAGACTGAGAAACCAGAGTAAAAGTTTTTCCTGCAACCTGTTCCCTTTGTGCTAGATGAACGAAAGTCTATCCACATGCTCAGTTCTGAGAGATGTGTGTGTGTGAAAGCCGTCCTTCACATAGCTTGTTGGGAACACAAAGTTTCTTTTCAGTTGCAAACTCCACTCCATACATATATATGGGGAGGTACTAGCTCCAAATCGGTTTTACAGTGAAAACTGCAGGAACTTCAAACCGGCACTAGGAAACAGACTGAGAAAGCAGAGTAAAAGTTTCTCCTGCATCCCGTTCCATTTATGCTAGATGAACGAACATCTCTCCACATGCTCATTTCTGAGAGATAAGTGTGTGTGAAAGCCCTCCTTCACATACCTTGTTGGGAACACAAAGTTTCTTTTCAGTTGCAAACTCCACTCCATACATATATATGGGGAGGTACTAGCTATAACCAGGTTTTACAGTGAAAACTGCAGGAACTTCAAACCGGCACTAGGAAACAGACTGAGAAACCAGAGTAAAAGTTTCTCCTGCAACCCGTTCCCTTTCTGCTAGATGAACGAACGTCTCTCCACATGCTCAGTTCTGAGAGATAAGTGTGTGTGAATGCCGTCCTTCACCTAGCTGGTTGGGAACAATAATTTTCTTTTCAGTTGCAAACTCCACTCCATACATATATATGGGGAGGTACTAGCTCCAAATCGGTTTTACAGTGAAAACTGCAGGAACTTCAAACCGGCACTAGGAAACAGACTGAGAAACCAGAGTAAAAGATTCTCCTTCAACCCGTTCCATTTCTGCTAGATGAAAGAACGTCTCTCCACATGCTCAGTTCTGAGAGATAAGTGTGTGTTAAAGCCGTCCTTCACCTAGCTTGTTGGGAACACAAAGTTTCTTTTCAGTTGCAAACTCCACTCCATACATATATATGGGGAGGTACTAGCTCCAACCAGGTTTTACAGTGAAAACTGCAGGAACTTCAAACCGGCACTAGGAAACAGACTGAGAAACCAGAGTAAAAGTTTTTCCTGCAACCTGTTCCCTTTGTGCTAGATGAACGAACGACTCTCCACATGCTCAGTTCTGAGAGATGTGTGTGTGTGAAAGCCGTCCTTCATCTAGCTTTTTGGGAACATAAAGTTTCTTTTCATTTGTAAACTCCACTCCATACATATATATGGGGAGGTACTAGCTCCAACTCGGTTTTACATTGAAAACTGCTGGAACTTCAAACCGGCACTAGGAAACAGACTGAGAAACCAGAGTAAAAGTTTCTCCTGTAACCCGTTCCGTTTGTGCTAGATGAACGAACGTCTCTCCACATGCTCAGTTCTGAGAGATAAGTGTGTGTGAAAGCCGTCCTTCACCTAGCTTGTTTGGAACACAAAGTTTCTTTTCAGATGAAAACTCCACTCCATACATATATATGGGGAGGTACTAGCTCCAACCAGGTTTTACAGTGAAAACTGCAGGAACTTCAAACCGGCACTAATAAACAGACTGAGAAACCAGAGTAAAATTTTCCCCTGCTTCCCGTTCCAATTCTGCTAGATGAACGAACGTCTCTCCACATGCTCATTTCTGAGAGATAAGTGTGTGTGAAAGCCGTCCTTCACCTAGCTTGTTGGGAACACAAAGTTTCTTTTCAGTTGCAAACTCCACTCCATACATATACATGGGGAGGTACAAGCTCCAAACAGGTTTTACAGTGAAAACTGCAGGAACTTCAAACCGGCACTAGGAAACAGACTGAGAAACCAGAGTAAAAGTTTCTCCTGCAACGCGTTCCCTTTCTGCTGGATGAAAGAACGTCTCTCCACATGCTCAGTTCTGAGAGATGTGTGTGTGTGAAAGCAGTACTTCACCTAGCTTTTTGGGAACATAAAGTTTCTTTTCATTTGTAAACTCCACTCCATACATATATATGGTGGGGTACTAGCTCCAACTCGGTTTTACAGTGAAAACTGCTGGAACTTCAAAAAGGCACTAGGAAACAGACTGAGAAACCAGAGTAAAAGTTTCTCCTGCAACCCGTTCCCTTTCTGCTAGATGAACGAACGTCTCTCCACATGCTCAGTTTTGAGATATAAGTGTGTGTGAAAGCCGTCCTTCACCTAGTTTGTTGGGAACACAAAGATACTTTTCAGTTGCAAACTCCACTCCATACATATATATGGGGAGGTACTAGCTCCAACCATGTTTTACAGTGAAACCTGCAGGAACTTCAAACCGGCACTAGGAAACAGACTGAGAAACCAGAGTAAAAGTTTCCCCTGCAACCCGTTCCCTTTGTGCTAGATGAACGAACGTCTCTCCACATGCTCAGTTCTGAGAGATAAGTGTGTGTGAAAGCCGTCCTTCACCTAGCTTGTTGGGAACACAAATTTTCTTTTCAGTTGCAAACTCCACTCCATAAGTATATATGGGGATGTACTAGCTCCAACCAGGTTTTACAGTGAAAACTGCAGGAACTTCAAACCGGCACTAGGAAACAGACTGAGAAACCAGAGTAAAAGTTTCTCCTGCAACCCGTTCCCTTTGTGCTAGATGAACGAACGTCTCTCCACATGCTCAGTTCTGAGAGATAAGTGTGTGTGAAAGCCGTCCTTCACCTAGCTTGTTGGGAACACAAAGTTTCTTTTCAGTTGCAAAGTCCACTCCATAAATATATATGGGGGGGTACAAGCTCCAACCAGGTTTTACAGTGAAATCTGCAGGAATTTCAAACCGGCACTAGGAAACAGACTGAGAAACCAGAGTAAAAGTTTCTCCTGCAACCTGTTCCTTTTGTGCTAGATGAACGAACGTCTCTCCACATGCTCAGTTCTGAGAGATGTGTGTGTGTGAAAGCCGTCCTTCACCTAGCTTGTTGGGAACACAAAGTTTCTTTTCAGTTGCAAACTCCACTCCATACATATATATGGGGAGGTACTATCTCCAATCGGTTTTACAGTGAAAACTGCAGGAACTTCAAACCGGCACTAGGAAACAGACTGAGAAACCAGACTAAAAGTTTCTCCTGCAACCCGTTCCCTTTCTCTAGATGAACGAACGTCTCTCCACATGCTCAGTTCTGAGAGATAATTGTGTGTGAAAGCCGTCCTTCACCTAGCTTGTTGGGAACACAAAGTTTCTTTTCAATTGCAAACTCCACTCCATATATATATATGGGGAGGTACTAGCTCCAACCAGGATTTACAGTGAAAACTGCAGGAACTTCAAACCGGCACTAGGAAACAGACTGAGAAACCAGAGTAAAAGTTTCCCCTGCATCCTGTTCCATTTGTGCTAGATGTAAGAACGTCTCTCCACATGCTCAGTTCTGAGAGATGTGTGTGTGTGAAAGCCATCCTTCACCTAGCTTTTTGGGAACATAAAGTTTCTTTTCATTTGTAAACTCCAATCCATACATATATATGGGGAGGTACTAGCTCCAAGTCGGTTTTACAGTGAAAACTGCAGGAACTTCAAACCGGCACTAGGAAACAGACTGAGAAACCAGAGTAAAAGTTTCCACTGCAACCCGTTCCCTTTGTGCTAGATGAACGAAACTCTCTCCACATGCTCAGTTCTGAGAGATAAGTGAGTGTGAAAGCCGTCCTTCACCTAGCTTGTTGGGAACACAAAGTTTCTTTTCAGTTACAAACTCCACTCCATACATATATATGGGGAGGTACTAGCTCCAACCAGGTTTTACAGTGAAAACTGCAGGAACTTCAAACCGGCACTAGGAAACAGACTGAGAAACCAGAGTAAAAGTTTCTCCTGCAACTCGTTCCGTTTCTGCTAGATGAACGAACGTCTCTCCACATGCTCAGTTCTGAGAGATAAGTGTGTGTGAAAGCCGTCCTTCACCTAGGTTGTTGGGAACACAAAGTTTCTTTTCAGTTGCAAACTCCACTCCATACATATATATGGGGAGGTACTAGCTCCAACCAGGTTTTACAGTGAAAACTGCAGGATCTTCAAACCGGCACTAGGAAACTGACTGAGAAAACAGAGTAAAAGTTTCTCCTGCAACCCGTTCCATTTATGCTAGATGAACGAACATCTCTCCACATGCTCAGTTCTGAGAGATAAGTGTGTGTGAAAGCCGTCCTTCACCTACCTTGTTGGGAACACAAAGTTTCTTTTCAGTTGCAAACTCCACTCCATACATATATATGGGGAGGTACTAGCTCCAACCAGGTTTTACAGTGAAAACTGCAGGAACGTCAAACCGGCACTAGGAAACACTCTGAGAAACCAGAGTAAAAGTTTCCCCTGCAACCCGTTCCCTTTCTGCTAGATGAACGAACGTCTCTCCACATGCTCAGTTCTGAGAGATAAGTGTGTGTGAAAGCCGCCCTTCACCTAGCTTGTTGGGAACACAAAGTTTCTTTTCAGTTGCAAACTCCACTCCATACATATATATGGGGAGGTACTAGCTCCAACCAGGTTTTACAGTGAAAACTGCAGGAACTTCAAACCGGCACTAGGAAACAGACTGAGAACCCAGAGTAAAAGTTTCCCCTACAACCCGTTCCATTTGTGCTAGATGAACGAACGTCTCTCCACATGCTCAGTTCTGAGAGATAAGTGTGTGTGAAAGCCGTCCATCACATAACTTGTTGGGAACACAAAGTTTCTTTTCAGTTGCAAACTCCACTCCATACATATATATGGGGAGGTACTAGCTCCAACCAGGTTTTACAGTGAAAACTGCAGGAACTTCAAACCGGCACTAGGAAACAGACTGAGAAACCAGAGTAAAAGTTTCTCCTGCAACCTGTTCCCTTTGTGCTAGATGAACGAACGTCTCTCCACATGCTCAGTTCTGAGAGATGTGTGTGTGTGAAAGCCGTCCTTCACCTAGCTTGTTGGGAACACAAAGTTTCTTTTCAGTTGCTAACTCCACTCCATACATATTTATGGGGAGGTACTAGTTCCAAATCGGTTTTACAGTGAAAACTGCAGGAACTTCAAATCGGCACTAGGAAACAGAATGAGAAACCAGAGTAAAAGATTCTACAGCAACCCGTTCCCTTTCTGCTAGATGAACGAACGTCTCTCCACATGCTCAGTTCTGAGTGATAAGTGTGTGTGAAAGCCGTCCTTCACCTAGCTTGTTGGGAACACAAAGTTTCTTTTCAGTTGCAAACTCCACTCCATACATATATATGGGGAGGTACTAGCTCCAACCAGGTTTTACAGTGAAAACTGCAGGAACTTCAAACCGGCACTAGGAAACAGACTGAGAAACCAGAGTAAAAGTTTCTCCGGCAACCTGTTCCTTTGTGCTAGATGAACGAACGTCTCTCCACATGCTCAGTTCTGAGAGATGTGTGTGTGTGAAAGCCGTCCTTCACATAGCTTTTTGGGAACATAAAGTTTCTTTACATTTGTAAACTCCACTCCATACATATATAAGTGGAGGTACTAGCTCCAACTCGGTTTTACAGTGAAAACTGCAGGAACTTCAAACCGGAACTAGGAAACAGACTGAGAAACCAGAGTAAAAGTTTCTCCTGCAACCCGTTCCTTTGTGCTAGATGAACGAAAGTCTCTCCACATGCTCAGTTCTGAGAGATAAGTGTGTGTGAAAGCCGTCCTTCACCTAGCTTGTTGGGAACACAAAGTTTCTTTTCAGTGGCAAACTCCACTCCATACATATATATATGGGGAGGTACTAACTCCAACCAGGTTTTACAGTGAAAACTGCAGGACCTTCAACCCGGCACTAGGAAACAGACTGAGAAACCAGAGTAAAAGTTTCTCCTGCAACCCATACCCTTTGTGCTAGATGAACGAACGTCTCTCCACATGCTCAGTTCTGAGAGATAAGTGTGTGTGAAAGCCGTCCTTCACCTAGATTGTTGGGAACACAAAGTTTCTTTTCAGTTGCAAACTCCACTCCATACATATATATGGGGAGGAACTAGCTCCAACCAGGTTTTACAGTGAAAACTGCAGGAACTTCAAAACGGCACTAGGAAACAGACTGAGAAACCAGAGTAAAAGTTTCTCCTGCAAACCGTTCCCTTTTTGCTAGATGAACGAACGTCTCTCCACATGCTCAGTTCTGAGAGATAAGTGTGTGTGAAAGCCGTACTTCAACTAGCTTGTTGGGAACACAAAGTTTCTTTTCAGTTGCAAACTCCACTCCATACATATATAAGGGGAGGTACTAGCTCCAACCAGGTTTTACAGTGAAAACTGCAGGAACTTCAAACCGGCACTAGGAAACAGACTGAGAAACCAGAGTAAAAGTTTCTCCTGCAACCCGTTCCCTTTCTGCTAGATGAACAAACGTCTCTCCACATGCTCAGTTCTGAGAGATGTGTGTGTGTGAAAGCCGTCCTTCACCTAGCTTGTTGGGAACACAAAGTTCCTTTTCAGTTGCAAACTCCACTCCATACATATATATGGGGAGGTACTAGCTCCAAATCGGTTTTACAGTGAAAACTGCAGGAACTTCAAACCGGCACTAGGAAACAGACTGAGAAACCAGAGTAAAAGTTTCTCCTGCAACCCGTTCCCTTTCTGCTAGATGAACAAACGTCTCTCCACATGCTCAGTTCTGAGAGATGTGTGTGTGTGAAAGCCGTCCTTCACCTAGCTTGTTGGGAACACAAAGTTCCTTTTCAGTTGCAAACTCCACTCCATACATATATATGGGGAGGTACTAGCTCCAAATCGGTTTTACAGTGAAAACTGCAGGAACTTCAAACCGGCACTAGGAAACAGACTGAGAAACCAGAGTAAAAGTTTCTCCTGCAACCCGTTCTCTTTGTGCTAGATGAACGAACGTCTCTCCACATGCTCAGTTCTGAGAGATAAGTGTGTGTGAAAGCCGTCCTTCACCTAGCTTGTTGGGAACACAAAGTTTCTATTCAGTTGCAAACTCCACTCCATACATATATAAGGGGAGGTACTAGCTCCAACCAGGTTTTACAGTGAAAACTGCAGGAACATCAAACCGGCACTAGGAAACAGACTGAGAAACCAGAGTAAAAGTTTCTCCTGCAACCTGTTCCATTTGTGCTAGATGAACGAACGTCTCTCCACATGCTCAGTTCTGAGAGATAAGTGTGTGTGAAAGCCGTCCTTCACCTAGCTGGTTGGGAACACAAACTTTCTTTTCAGTTGAAAAGTCCACTCAATACATATATAAGGGTAGGTATTAGCTCCAACCAGGGTTTAAAGTGAAAACTGCAGGAACTTTAAACCGGCACTAGGAAACAGACTGAGAAACCAGAGTAAAAGTTTCTCCTGCAACCCGTTCTCTTTGTGCTAGATGAACGAACGTCTCTCCACATGCTCAGTTCTGAGAGATAAGTGTGTGTGAAAGCCGTCCTTCACCTAGCTTGTTGGGAACACAAAGTTTCTATTCAGTTGCAAACTCCACTCCATACATATATAAGGGGAGGTACTAGCTCCAACCAGGTTTTACAGTGAAAACTGCAGGAACATCAAACCGGCACTAGGAAACAGACTGAGAAACCAGAGTAAAAGTTTCTCCTGCAACCCGTTTCATTTATGCTAGATGAACGAACGTCTCTCCACATGCTCAGTTCTGAGAGATAAGTGTGTGTGAAAGCCGTCCTTCACCTAGCTGGTTGGGAACACAAACTTTCTTTTCAGTTGAAAAGTCCACTCAATACATATATAAGGGTAGGTAGTAGCTCCAACCAGGTTTTACAGTGAAAACTGCAGGAACTTCAAACCGGCACTAGGAAACAGACTGAGAATCCAGAGTAAAAGTTTCCCCTGCAACCCATTCATTTTGTGCTAGATGAACGAACCTCTCACCACATGCTCAGTTCTGAGATATAAGTGTGTGTGAAAGCCGTACTTCACCTAGCTTGTTGGGAACACAAAGTTTCTTTTCAGTTGCAAACTCCACTCCATACATATATATGGGGAGGTACTAGCTCCAACCAGGTTTTACAGTGTAAACTGCAGGACTTCAAACCGGCACTAGGAAACAGACTGAGAAACCAGAGTAAAAGTTTCTCCGGCAACCTGTTCCCTTTGTGCTAGATGAACGAACGTCTCTCCACATGCTAAGTTCTGAGAGAAGTGTGTGTGTGAAAGCCGTCCTTCACCAAGCTTTTTGGGAACATAAAGTTTCTTTACATTTGTAAACTCCACTCCATACATATATATGGGGAGGTACTAGCTCCAACTCGGTTTTACAGTGAAAACTGCAGGAACTTGAAACCGGCAATAGGAAACAGACTGAGAAACCAGAGTAAAAGTTTCTCCTGCAACCCGTTCCCTTTGTGCTAGATGAACGAACGTCTCTCCACATGCTCAGTTCTGAGAGATAAGTGTGTGTGAAAGCCGTCCTTCACCTAGATTGTTGGGAACACAAAGTTTCTTCTCAGTTGCAAACTCCACTCCATACATATATATATGGGGAAGTACTAGCTCCAAACAGGTTTTACAGTGAAAACTGCAGGAACTTCTAACCGGCACTAGGAAACAGAATGAGAAACCAGAGTAAAAGTTTCTCCTTCAACCCGTTCCCTTTGTGCTAGATGAACGAACGTCTCTCCACATGCTCAGTTCTGAGAGATAAGTGTGAGTGAAAGCCGTCCTTCACCTAGCTTCTTGGGAACACAAATTTTCTTTTCAGTTGCAAACTCCACTCCATACATATATATGGGGAGGTACTAGCTCCAACCAGGTTTTACAGTGAAAACTGCAGGAACTTCAAACCGGCACTAGGAAACAGACTGAGAAACCAGAGTAAAAATTTCTCCTGCAACCCGTTCCATTTGTGCTAGATGAACGAACGTCTCTCCACATGCTCAGTTCTGAGAGATAAGTGTGTGTGAAAGCCGTCCTTCACCTAGCTTCTTGGGAACACAAAGTTTCTTTTCAGTTGCAAACTCCACTCCATACATATATATGGGGAGATACTAGCTCCAAATCTTTTTTACAGTGAAAACTGCAGGAACTTCAAACCGGCACTAGGAAACAGACTGAGAAACCAGAGTAAAAGTTTCTCCTGCAACCCGTTCCCTTTGTGCTAGATGAACGAACGTCTCTCCACATGCTCAGTTCTGAGAGATAAGTGTGTGTGAAAGCCGTCCTTCACCTTGCTGGTTGGGAACACAAATTTTCTTTTCAGTTGCAAACTCCACTCCATACATATATAAGGGGAGGTACTAGCTCCAAACAGGTTTTACAGTGTAAACTGCAGGAACTTCAAACCGGCACTAGGAAACAGACTGAGAAACCAGAGTAAAAGTTTCCCCTGCAACCCGTTCCTTTTGTGCTAGATGAACGAACGTCTCTCCACATGCTCAGTTCTGAGAGATAAGTGTGTATGAAAGCCGTCCTTCACCTAGCTTGTTGGGAACACAAAGTTTCTTTTCAGTTGCAAACTCCAATCCATACATATATATGGGGAGGTACTAGCTCCAACTCGGTTTTACAGTGAAAACTGCAGGAACTTCAAACCGGCACTAGGAAACAGACTGAGAAACCA
The DNA here is from genome assembly GCF_048773025.1 of Camelus bactrianus. Taxonomy (NCBI): domain Eukaryota; kingdom Metazoa; phylum Chordata; class Mammalia; order Artiodactyla; family Camelidae; genus Camelus; species Camelus bactrianus. The sequence goes on along the minus strand of NW_027413946.1, from coordinate 2,451,235 downwards.
GAGTAAAAGTTTCTCCGGCAACCTGTTCCCTTTGTGCTAGATGAACGAACGTCTCTCCACATGCTCAGTTCAGAGAGTTGTGTGTGTGTGAAAGCCGTCCTTCACCTAGCTTTTTGGGAACATAAAGTTTCTTTACATTTGTAAACTCAACTCCATACATATATATGGGGAGGTACTAGCTCCAACTCGGTTTTACAGTGAAAACTGCAGGAACTTCAAACCGGCAATAGGAAACAGACTGAGATACCAGAGTAAAAGTTTCCCCTGCAACCCGTTCCCTTTGTGCTAGATGAACGAAAGTCTCTACATGCTCAGTTCTGAGAGATAAGTGTGTGTGAAAGCCGTCCTTCACCTAGCTTGTTGGGAACACAAAGTTTCTTTTCAGTTGCAAACTCCACTCCATACATATATATGGGGAGGTACTAGCTCCAACCAGGTTTTACAGTGTAAACTGCAGGAACTTGAAACCGGCACTAGGAAACAGACTGAGAAACCAGAGTAAAAGTTTCTCCGGCAACCCGTTCCCTTTGTGCTAGATGAACGAACGTCTCTCCACATGCTAAGTTCTGAGAGAAGTGTGTGTGTGAAAGCCGTCCTTCACCAAGCTTTTTGGGAACATAAAGTTTCTTTACATTTGTAAACTCCACTCCATACATATATATGGGGAGGTACTAGCTCCAAATCGGTTTTACAGTGCAAACTGCAGGAACTTGAAACCGGCACTAGGAAACAGACTGAGAAACCAGAGTAAAAGTTTCTCCTGCAACCCGTTCCCTTTGTGCTAGATGAACGAACGTCTCTCCACATGCTCAGTTCTGAGAGATAAGTGTGTGTGAAAGCCGTCCTTCACCTAGATTGTTGGGAACACAAAGTTTCTTCTCAGTTGCAACTCCACTCCATACATATATATATGGGGAGGTACTAGCTCCAAACAGGTTTTACAGTGAAAACTGCAGGAACTTAAAAACCGGCACTAGGAAAAAGACTGAGAAACCAGAGTAAAAATTTCTCCTGCAACCCGTTCCCTTTCTGCTAGATGAACGAACGTCTCTCCACATGCTCAGTTCTGAGAGATAAGTGTGTGTGAAAGCCGTCCTTCACCTAGCTTCTTGGGAACACAAAGTTTCTTTTCAGTTGCAAACTCCACTCCATACATATATAAGGGGAGGTACTAGCTCCAACCAAGTTTTACAGTGAAAACTGCAGGAACTTCAAACCGGCACTAAGAAACAGACTGAGAAACCAGAGTAAAAGTTTCTCCTGCAATCTGTTCCCTTTGTGCTAGATGAACGAACGTCTCTCCACATGCTCAGTTCTGAGAGATTTGTGTGTGTGAAAGCCGTCCTTCACCTAGCTTGTTGGGAACACAAAGTTTCTTTTCAGTTGCAAACTCCACTCCATACATATATATGGGGAGATACTAGCTCCAAATCGGTTTTACAGTGAAAACTGCAGGAACTTCAAACCGGCACTAGGAAACAGACTGAGAAACCAGAGTAAAAGTTTCTCCTGCAACCCGTTCCCTTTGTGCTAGATGAACGAACGTCTCTCCAAATGCTCAGTTCTGAGAGATAAGTGTGTGTGAAAGCCGTCCTTCACCTAGCTGGTTGGGAACACAAATTTTCTTTTCAGTTGCAAACTCCACTCCATACATATATAAGGGGAGGTACTAGCTCCAAACAGGTTTTACAGTGAAAACTGCAGGAACTTCAAACCGGCACTAGGAAACAGACTGAGAAACCAGAGTAAAAGTTTCCCCTGCAACCCGTTCCTTTTGTGCTAGATGAACGAACGTCTCTCCACATGCTCAGTTCTGAGAGATAAGTGTGTGTGAAAGCCGTCCTTCACCTAGCTTGTTGGGAACACAAAGTTTCTTTTCAGTTGCAAACTCCAAACCATACATATATATGGGGAGGTACTAGCTCCAACTCGGTTTTACAGTGAAAACTGCAGGAACTTCAAACCGGCACTAGGAAACAGACTGAGAAACCAGAGTAAAAGTTTCTCCGGCAACCTGTTCCCTTTGTGCTAGATGAACGAACGTCTCTCCACATGCTCAGTTCTGAGAGATGTGTGTGTGTGAAAGCCGTCCTTCACCTAGCTTTTTGGGAATATAAAGTTTCTTTACATTTGTAAACTCCACTCCATACATATATATGGGGAGGTACTAGCTCCAACTCGGTTTTATAGTGAAAACTGCAGGAACTTCAAACAGGCAATAGGAAACAGACTGAGATACCAGAGTAAAAGTTTCCCCTGCAACCCGTTCCTTTTGTGCTAGATGAACGAATGTCTCTCCACATGCTCAGTTCTGAGAGATAAGTGTGTGTGAAAGCCGTCCTTCACCTAACTTGTTGGGAACACAAAGTTTCTTTTCAGTTGCAAACTACACTCCATACATATATATATGGGGAGGTACTAGCTCCAAACAGGTTTTACAGTGAAAACTGCAGGAACTTCAAACCGGCACTAGGAAACAGACTGAGATACCAGAGTAAAAGTTTCTCCCGCAACACGTTCCATTTGTGCTAGATGAACGAACGTCTCTCCACATGCTCAGTTCTGAGAGATAAGTGTGTGTGAAACCCGTCCTTCAACTAGCTTGTTGATAACACAAAGTTTCTTTTCAGTTGCAAACTCCACTCCATAAATATATATGGGGAGGTACTAGCTCCAACCAGGTTTTACAGTGAAAACTGCAGGAACTTCAAACCGGCACTAGGAAACAGACTGAGAACCCAGAGTAAATATTTCTCCTGCAACCCGTTCCCTTTCTGCTAGATGAACGGACGTCTCTCCACATGCTCAGTTCTGAGAGATAAGTGTGTGTGAAAGCCGTCCTTCACCTAGCTTGTTGGGAAAACAAAGTTTCTTTTCAGTTGCAAACTCCACTCCATAAATATATATGGGGAGGTACTAGCTCCAAACAGGTTTTACAGTGAAAACTGCAGGAACTTCAAACCGGCACTAGGAAACAGACTGAGAAACCAGAGTAAAAGTTTCTCCTGCAACCCGTTCCCTTTCTGCTAGATGAACGAACGTCTCTCCACATGCTCAGTTCTGAGAGATAAGTGTGTGTGTAAGCCGTCCTTCACCTAGCTTGTTGGGAACACAAAGTTTCTTTTCAGTTGCAAACTCCACTCCATAAATATATATGGGGAGGTACTAGCTCCAAATCGGTTTTACAGTGAAAACTGCAGGAACTTCAAACCGGCACTAGGAAACAGACTGAGAAACCAGAATAAAAGTTTCTCTTGCAATCTGTTCCCTTTGTGCTAGATGAACGAACGTCTCTCCACATGCTCACTTCTGAGAGATGTGTGTGTGTGAAAGCCGACCTTCGCCTAGCTTGTTGGGAACACAAAGTTACTTTTCAGTTGCAAACTCCACTCCGTACATATATATGGGGAGGTACTAGCTCCAAATCGGTTTTACAGTGAAAACTGCAGGAACTTCAAACCGGCAGTAGGAAACAGACTGAGAAACCAGAGTAAAACTTTCTCCTGCAACCCGTTCCATTTCTGCTAGATGAACGAACGTCTCTCCATATGCTCAGTTCTGAGAGATATGTGTGTTTGAAAGCCGTCCTTCACCTAGCTTGTTGGGAACACAAAGTTTCTTTTCAGTTGCAAACTCCACTCCATACATATATATGGGGAGGTTCTAGCTCCAAATCGATTTTACAGTGAAAACTGCAGGAACTTCAAACCGGCACTAGGAAACAGACTGAGAAACCAGAGTAAAAGTTTCTCCTGCAATCCGTTCCCTTTGTGCTAGATGAACGAACGTCTCTCCACATGCTCAGTTCTGAGAGATAAGTGTGTGTGAAAGCCGTCCTTCACCTAGCTGGTTGGGAACACAAAGTTTCTTTTGAGTTTAAACTTCACTCCATACATATATATTTGTAGGTACTAGCTCCAACCAGGTTTTACAGTGAAAACTGCAGGAACTTCAAACCGGCACTAGGAAACAGACTGAGAAACCAGAGTAAAAGTTTCTCCTGCAACCCGTTCCCTTTCTGCTAGATGAACGAACGTCTCTCCACATGCTCAGTTCTGAGAGATAAGTGTGTGTGAAAGCCGTCCTTCACCTAGCTTGTTGGGAACACAAAGTTTCTTTTCAGTTGCAAACTCCACTCCATACATATATATGGGGAGGTACTAGCTCCAACCAGGTTTTACAGTGAAAACTGCAGGAACTTCAAACCGGCACTAGGAAACAGGCTAAGAAACCAGAGTAAAAGTTTCTCCTGTAACCTGTTCCCTTTGTGCTAGATGAACGAACGTTTCTCCACATGCTCAGTTCTGAGAGATAAGTGTGTGTGAAAGCCGTACTTCACCCAGCTTGTTGGGAACACAAAGTTTCTTTTCAGTTGCAAACTCCACTCCATACATATATATGGGGAGGTACTAGCTCCAACCAGGTTTTACAGTGAAAACTGCAGGAACTTCAAACCGGCACTAGGAAACAGACTGAGAAACCAGAGTAAAAGATTCTCCTGCAACCTGTTCCTTTGTGCTAGATGAACGAACGACTCTCCACATGCTCAGTTCTGAGAGATGTGTGTGTGTGAAAGCCGTCCTTCACTAAGCTTTTTGGGAACATAAAGTTTCTTTTCATTTGTAAACTCCACTCCATACATATATATGGGGAGGTACTAGCTCCAACTCGGTTTTACAGTGAAAACTGCTGGAATTTAAAACCGGCACTAGGAAACAGACTGAGAAACTAGAGAAAAGTTTCTCCTGCAAAACGTTCCCTTTGTGCTAGATGAACGAACGTCTCTCCACATGCTCAGTTCTGAGAGATGTGTGTGTGTGAAAGCCGTCCTTCACCTAGCTTGTTGGGAACACAAAGTTTCTTTTCAGTTGCAAACTCCACTCCATACATATATATGGGGAGGTACTAGCTCCAACTCGGTTTTACAGTGAAAACTGCAGGAAATTCAAACAGGCACTAGGAAACAGACTGAGAAACAAGAGTAAAAGTTTCTCCTGCAACCCGTTCCCTTTGTGCTAGATGAACGAACGTCTCTCCACATGCTCAGTTCTGAGAGATAATTGTGTGTTAAATCCGTCCTTCACCTAGCTTGTTGGGAACACAAAGTTTCTTTTCAGTTGCAAACTCCACTCCGTAAATATATATGGGGAGGTACTAGCTGCAACTCTGTTTTACAGTGAAAACTGCAGGAACTTCAAACCGGCACTAGGAAACAGACTGAGAAACCAGAGTAAAATTTTTCCTGCAACCCGTTCCCTTTGTGCTAGATGAACGAACGTATCTCCACATGCTCAGTTCTGAGATATAAGTGTGTGTGAAATCCGTCCTTCACCTAGCTTGTTGGGAACACAAAGTTTCTTTTCAGTTGCAAACTCCTCTCCATATATATATATGGGGAGGTACTAGCTCCAAATCGGTTTTACACTGAAAACTGCAGGAACTTCAAACCGGCACTAGGAAACAGACTGAGAAACCAGAGTAAAAGTTTCTCCTGCAACCCGTTCCCTTTCTGCTAGATGAACGATCGTCCCTCCACATGCTCAGTTCTGAGAGATATGTGTGTGTGAAAGCCGTCTTCCACGTAGCTTGTTGGGAACACAAAGTTTCTTTTCAGTTGCAAACTCCACTCCATACATATATATGGGGAGGTTCTAGCTCCAACTCGGTTTTACAGTGAAAACTGCAGGAACTTCAAACCGGCACTAGGAAACAGACTGAGAAACCAGAGTAAAAGTTTCTCCTGCAACCCGTTCCCTTTGTGCTAGATGAACGAACGTCTCTCCACATGCTCAGTTCTGAGAGATAAGTGTGTGTGAAAGCCGTCCTTCACATAGCTTGTTGGGAACACAAAGTTTCTTTTCAGTTGCAATCCCCAATCCATACATATATATGGGTAGGTACTAGCTCCAACCAGGTTTTACAGTGAAAACTGCAGGAACTTCAAACCGGCACTAGGAAACAGACTGAGAAACCAGAGTAAAAGTTTCTCCTGCAACCCTTTCACTTTCTGCTAGATGAACGAACGACTCTCCACATGCTCAGTTCTGAGAGATGTGTGTGTGTGAAAGCCGTCCTTCACTAAGCTTTTTGGGAACATAAAGTTTCTTTTCATTTGTAAACTCCACTCCATACATATATATGGGGAGGTACTAGCTCCAACTCGGTTTTACAGTGAAAACTGCTGGAATTTAAAACCGGCACTAGGAAACAGACTGAGAAACTAGAGAAAAGTTTCTCCTGCAACCCGTTCCCTTTGTGCTAGATGAACGAACGTCTCTCCACATGCTCAGTTCTGAGAGATGTGTGTGTGTGAAAGCCGTCCTTCACCTAGCTTGTTGGGAACACAAAGTTTCTTTTCAGTTGCAAACTCCACTCCATACATATATATGGGGAGGTACTAGCTCCAACTCGGTTTTACAGTGAAAACTGCAGGAAATTCAAACAGGCACTAGGAAACAGACTGAGAAACAAGAGTAAAAGTTTCTCCTGCAACCCGTTCCCTTTGTGCTAGATGAACGAACGTCTCTCCACATGCTCAGTTCTGAGAGATAATTGTGTGTTAAATCCGTCCTTCACCTAGCTTGTTGGGAACACAAAGTTTCTTTTCAGTTGCAAACTCCACTCCGTAAATATATATGGGGAGGTACTCGCTGCAACTCTGTTTTACAGTGAAAACTGCAGGAACTTCAAACCGGCACTAGGAAACAGACTGAGAAACCAGAGTAAAATTTTTCCTGCAACCCGTTCCCTTTGTGCTAGATGAACGAACGTATCTCCACATGCTCAGTTCTGAGATATAAGTGTGTGTGAAATCCGTCCTTCACCTAGCTTGTTGGGAACACAAAGTTTCTTTTCAGTTGCAAACTCCTCTCCATATATATATATGGGGAGGTACTAGCTCCAAATCGGTTTTACACTGAAAACTGCAGGAACTTCAAACCGGCACTAGGAAACAGACTGAGAAACCAGAGTAAAAGTTTCTCCTGCAACCCGTTCCCTTTCTGCTAGATGAACGATCGTCCCTCCACATGCTCAGTTCTGAGAGATATGTGTGTGTGAAAGCCGTCTTCCACGTAGCTTGTTGGGAACACAAAGTTTCTTTTCAGTTGCAAACTCCACTCCATACATATATATGGGGAGGTTCTAGCTCCAACTCGGTTTTACAGTGAAAACTGCAGGAACTTCAAACCGGCACTAGGAAACAGACTGAGAAACCAGAGTAAAAGTTTCTCCTGCAACCCGTTCCCTTTGTGCTAGATGAACGAACGTCTCTCCACATGCTCAGTTCTGAGAGATAAGTGTGTGTGAAAGCCGTCCTTCACATAGCTTGTTGGGAACACAAAGTTTCTTTTCAGTTGCAATCCCCACTCCATACATATATATGGGTAGGTACTAGCTCCAACCAGGTTTTACAGTGAAAACTGCAGGAACTTCAAACCGGCACTAGGAAACAGACTGAGAAACCAGAGTAAAAGTTTCTCCTGCAACCCTTTCACTTTCTGCTAGATGAACGAACGTCTCTCCACATGCTCAGTTCTGAGAGATGTGTGTGTGTGAAAGCCGTCCTTCAACTAGCTTGTTGGGAACACAAAGTTTCTTTTCAGTTGCAAACTCCACTCCATAAATATATATGGGGAGGTACTAGCTCCAACTCGGTTTTACAGTGAAAACTGCAGGAACTTCACACCGGCACTAGGAAACAGACTGTGAAACCAGAGTAAAAGTTTCTCCTGCAACCCGTTCCCTTTGTGCTAGATGAACGAACGTCTCTGCACATGCTCAGTTCTGAGAGATAAGTGTGTGTGAAAGCCGTCCTTCACCAAGCATGTTGGGAACACAAAATTTCTTTTTAGTTGCAAACCCCACTCCATACATATATATGGGAAGGTACTAGCTCCAACAAGGTTTTACAGTTAAAATTGCAGGAACTTCTAACCGGCACTAGGAAACAGACTGAGAAACCAGAGTAAAAGTTTCTCCTGCAACCTGTTCCCTTTGTGCTAGATGAACGAACGTCTCTCCACATGCTCAGTTCTGAGAGATAAGTGTGTGTGAAAGCCGTCCTTCACCTTGCTTGTTGGGAACACAAAGTTTCTTTTCAGTTGCAAACTCGACTCCATACATATATATGGGGAGGTACTAACTCCAACACTAATTTAAAGTGAAAATTGCTGCAACTTCAAACCGGCACTAGGAAACAGACTGAGAAACTAGAGTAAAAGTTTCTCCTGCAAACCGTTCCCTTTGTGCTAGATGAACGAACGTCTCTCCACATGCTCAGTTCTGAGAGATAAGTGTGTGTGAAAGCCGTCCTTCACCTAGCTTGTTGGGAACACAAAGTTTCTTTTCAGTTGCAAACTCCACTCCATACATATATATGGGGAGGTACTAGCTCCAACCAGGTTTTACAGTGAAAACTGAAGGAACTTCAAACTGGCACTAGGAAACAGACTGAGAAACCAGAGTAAAAGTTTCTCCTGCAACCCGTTCCCTTTGTGCTAGATGAACGAACGTCTCTCCACATGCTCAGTTCTGAGAGATAAGTGTGTGTGAAAGCCGTCCTTCACCTAGCTTGTTGGGAACACAAAGTTTCTTTTCAGTTGCAAACTCCACTCCATACATATATATGGGGAGGTACTAGATGCAACTCGATTTTACAGTGAAAACTGCAGGAACTTCAAACCGGCACTAGGAAACAGACTGAGAAACCAGAGTAAAAGTTTCTCCTGCAACCCTTTCCCTTTCTGCTAGATGAACGAACGTCTCTCCACATGCTCAGTTCGGAGAGATGTGTGTGTGTGAAAGCCGTCCTTCAACTAGCTTGTTGGGAACACAAAGTTTCTTTTCAGTTGCAAACTCCACTCCATAAATATATATGGGGAGTTACTAGCTCCAACTCGGTTTTACAGTGAAACATGCAGGAACTTCACACCGGCACTAGGAAACAGACTGAGAAACCAGAGTAAAAGTTTCTCCTGCAACCCGTTCCCTTTGTGCTAGATGAACGAACGTCTCTCCACATGCTCAGTTCTGAGAGATAATTGTGTGTGAAAGCCGTCCTTCACCCAGCTTGTTGGGAACACAAAGTTTCTTTTCAGTTGCAAACTCCACTCCATACATATATATGGGGAGGTACTAGCTGCAACTCGGTTTTACAGTGAAAACTGCAGGAACTTCAAACCGGCACTAGGAAACAGACTGAGAAACCAGAGTAAAAGTTTCTCCTGCAACCCGTTCCCTTTGTGCTAGATGAACGAACGTCTCTCCACATGCTCAGTTCTGAGAGATAAGTGTGTGTGAAAGCCGTCCTTCACCTAGGTTGTTGGGAACACAAAGTTTCTTTTCAGTTGCAAACCCCACTCCATACATATATATGGGTAGGTACTATCTCCAACCAGATTTTACAGTGAAAACTGCAGGAACATCAAACCGGCACTAGGAAACAGACTAAGAAACCAGAGTAAAAGTTTCTCCTGCAACCCTTTCCCTTTCTGCTAGATGAACGAACGTCTCTCCACATGCTCAGTTCTGAGAGATAAGTGTGTGTGAAAGCCGTCCTTCACCTAGCTTGTTGGGAACACAAAGTTTCTTTTCAGTTGCACACTCCACTCCATACATATATATGGGGAGGTACTAGCTCCAACTCGGTTTTACAGTGAAAACTGCAGGAACTTCAAACCGGCACTAGGAAACAGACTGTGAAACCAGAGTAAAAGTTTCTCCTGCAACCCTTTCCCTTTGTGCTAGATGAACGAACGTCTCTCCACATGCTCAGTTCTGAGAGATAAGTGTGTGTGAAAGCCGTCCTTCACCTAGCTTGTTGGGAACACAAAGTTTCTTTTCAGTTGCAAACTCCAATCCATACATATATAAGGGGAGGTACTAACTCCAAAAATGTTTTACAGTGAAAACTGCAGGAACTTCAAACCGGCACTAGGAAACAGACTGAGAAACCAGAGTAAAAGTTTCTCTTGCAATCTGTTCCCTTTGTGCTAGATGAACGAACGTCTCTCCACAGGCTCACTTCTGAGAGATGTGTGTGTGTGAAAGCCGACCTTCGCCTAGCTTGTTGGGAACACAAAGTTACTTTTCAGTTGCAAACTCCACTACATACATATATATGGGGAGGTACTAGCTCCAAATCGGTTTTACAGTGAAAACGGCAGGAACTTCAAACCGGCAGTAGGAAACAGACTGAGAAACCAGAGTAAAACTTTCTCCTGCAACCCGTTCCATTTCTGCTAGATGAACGAACGTCTCTCCACATGCTCAGTTCTGAGAGATAAGTGTGTGTGAAAGCCGTCCTTCACCTAGCTTGTTGGGAACACAAAGTTTCTTTTCAGTTGCAAACTCCACTCCATACATATATATGGGGAGGTTCTAGCTCCAAATCGAATTTACAGTGAAAACTGCAGGAACTTCAAACCGGCACTAGGAAACAGACTGAGAAACCAGAGTAAAAGTTTCTCCTGCAATCCGTTCCCTTTGTGCTAGATGAACGAACGTCTCTCCACATGCTCAGTTCTGAGAGATAAGTGTGTGTGAAAGCCGTCCTTCACCTAGCTGGTTGGGAACACAAAGTTTCTTTTCAGTTGTAAACTTCACTCCATACATATATATTTGGAGGTACTAGCTCCAACCAGGTTTTACAGTGAAAACTGCAGGAACTTCATACCGGCACTAGGAAACAGACTGAGAATCCAGAGTAAAAGTTTCTCCTGCAACCCGTTCCCTTTCTGCTAGATGAACGAACGTCTCTCCACATGCTCAGTTCTGAGAGATAAGTGTGTGTGAAAGCCGTCCTTCACATAGCTTGTTGGGAACACAAAGTTTCTTTTCAGTTGCAAACTCCACTCCATACATATATATGGGGAGGTACTAGCTCCAACCAGGTTTTACAGTGAAAACTGCAGGAAATTCAAACCGGCACTAGGAAACAGACTAAGAAACCAGAGTAAACGTTTCTCCTGCAACCTGTTCCCTTTGTGCTAGATGAACGAACGTTTCTCCACATGCTCAGTTCTGAGAGATAAGTGTGTGTGAAAGCCGTACTTCACCCAGCTTGTTGGGAACACAAAGTTTCTTTTCAGTTGCAAACTCCACTTCATAAATATATATGGGGAGGTACTAGCTCCAACCAGGTTTTACAGTGAAAACTGCAGGAACTTCAAACCGGCACTAGGAAACAGACTGAGAAACCAGAGTAAAAGATTCTCCTGCAACCTGTTCCTTTGTGCTAGATGAACGAACGACTCTCCACATGCTCAGTTCTGAGAGATGTGTGTGTGTGAAAGCCGTCCTTCACTAAGCTTTTTGGGAACATAAAGTTTATTTTCATTTGTAAACTCCACTCCATACATATATATGGGGAGGTACTAGCTCCAACTCGGTTTTACAGTGAAAACTGCTGGAACTTCAAACCGGCACTAGGAAACAGACTGAGAAACTAGAGAAAAGTTTCTCCTGCAACCCGTTCCCTTTGTGCTAGATGAACGAACGTCTCTCCACATGCTCAGTTCTGAGAGATGTGTGTGTGTGAAAGCCGTACTTCACCTAGCTTGTTGGGAACACAAAGTTTCTTTTCAGTTGCAAACTCCACTCCATACATATATATGGGGAGGTACTAGCTCCAACTCGGTTTTACAGTGAAAACTGCAGGAAATTCAAACAGGCACTAGGAAACAGACTGAGAAACAAGAGTAAAAGTTTCTCCTGCAACCCGTTCCCTTTGTGCTAGATGAACGAACGTCTCTCCACATGCTCAGTTCTGAGAGATAATTGTGTGTTAAATCCGTCCTTCACCTAGCTTGTTGGGAACACAAAGTTTCTTTTCAGTTGCAAACTCCACTCCGTAAATATATATGGGGAGGTACTAGCTGCAACTCGGTTTTACAGTGAAAACTGCAGGAACTTCAAACCGGCACTAGGAAACAGACTGAGAAACCAGAGTAAAATTTTTCCTGCAACCCGTTCCCTTTGTGCTAGATGAACGAACGTATCTCCACATGCTCAGTTCTGAGATATAAGTGTGTGTGAAATCCGTCCTTCACCTAGCTTGTTGGGAACACAAAGTTTCTTTTCAGTTGCAAACTCCTCTCCATATATATATATGGGGAAGTACTAGCTCCAAATCGGTTTTACACTGAAAACTGCAGGAACTTCAAACCGGCACTAGGAAACAGACTGAGAAACCAGAGTAAAAGTTTCTCCTGCAACCCGTTCCCTTTCTGCTAGATGAACGATCGTCCCTCCACATGCTCAGTTCTGAGAGATATGTGTGTGTGAAAGCCGTCTTCCACGTAGCTTGTTGGGAACACAAAGTTTCTTTTCAGTTGCAAACTCCACTCCATACATATATATGGGGAGGTTCTAGCTCCAACTCGGTTTTACAGTGAAAACTGCAGGAACTTCAAACCGGCACTAGGAAACAGACTGAGAAACCAGAGTAAAAGTTTCTCCTGCAACCCGTTCCCTTTGTGCTAGATGAACGAACGTCTCTCCACATGCTCAGTTCTGAGAGATAAGTGTGTGTGAAAGCCGTCCTTCACATAGCTTGTTGGGAACACAAAGTTTCTTTTCAGTTGCAATCCCCACTCCATACATATATATGGGTAGGTACTAGCTCCAACCAGGTTTTACAGTGAAAACTGCAGGAACTTCAAACCGGCACTAGGAAACAGACTGAGAAACCAGAGTAAAAGTTTCTCCTGCAACCCTTTCACTTTCTGCTAGATGAACGAACGTCTCTCCACATGCTCAGTTCTGAGAGATGTGTGTGTGTGAAAGCCGTCCTTCAACTAGCTTGTTGGGAACACAAAGTTTCTTTTCAGTTGCAAACTCCACTCCATAAATATATATGGGGAGGTACTAGCTCCAACTCGGTTTTACAGTGAAAACTGCAGGAACTTCACACCGGCACTAGGAAACAGACTGTGAAACCAGAGTAAAAGTTTCTCCTGCAACCCGTTCCCTTTGTGCTAGATGAACGAACGTCTCTGCACATGCTCAGTTCTGAGAGATAAGTGTGTGTGAAAGCCGTCCTTCACCAAGCATGTTGGGAACACAAAATTTCTTTTTAGTTGCAAACCCCACTCCATACATATATATGGGGAGGTACTAGCTCCAACAAGGTTTTACAGTTAAAATTGCAGGAACTTCTAACCGGCACTAGGAAACAGACTGAGAAACCAGAGTAAAAGTTTCTCCTGCAACCTGTTCCCTTTGTGCTAGATGAACGAACGTCTCTCCACATGCTCAGTTCTGAGAGATAAGTGTTTGTGAAAGCCGTCCTTCACCTTGCTTGTTGGGAACACAAAGTTTCTTTTCAGTTGCAAACTCGACTCCATACATATATATGGGGAGGTACTAACTCCAACTCTAATTTAAAGTGAAAATTGCTGCAACTTCAAACCGGCACTAGGAAACAGACTGAGAAACTAGAGTAAAAGTTTCTCCTGCAAACCGTTCCCTTTGTGCTAGATGAACGAACGTCTCTCCACATGCTCAGTTCTGAGAGATAAGTGTGTGTGAAAGCCGTCCTTCACCTAGCTTGTTGGGAACACAAAGTTTCTTTTCAGTTGCAAACTCCACTCCATACATATATATGGGGAGGTACTAGCTCCAACCAGGTTTTACAGTGAAAACTGAAGGAACTTCAAACTGGCACTAGGAAACAGACTGAGAAACCAGAGTAAAAGTTTCTCCTGCAACCCGTTCCCTTTGTGCTAGATGAACGAACGTCTCTCCACATGCTCAGTTCTGAGAGATAAGTGTGTGTGAAAGCCGTCCTTCACCTAGCTTGTTGGGAACACAAAGTTTCTTTTCAGTTGCAAACTCCACTCCATACATATATATGGGGAGGTACTAGATGCAACTCGGTTTTACAGTGAAAACTGCAGGAACTTCAAACCGGCACTAGGAAACAGACTGAGAAACCAGAGTAAAAGTTTCTCCTGCAACCCTTTCCCTTTCTGCTAGATGAACGAACGTCTCTCCACATGCTCAGTTCTGAGAGATAATTGTGTGTGAAAGCCGTCCTTCACCCAGCTTGTTGGGAACACAAAGTTTCTTTTCAGTTGCAAACTCCACTCCATACATATATATGGGGAGGTACTAGCTGCAACTCGGTTTTACAGTGAAAACTGCAGGAACTTCAAACCGGCACTAGGAAACAGACTGAGAAACCAGAGTAAAAGTTTCTCCTGCAACCCGTTCCCTTTGTGCTAGATGAACGAACGTCTCTCCACATGCTCAGTTCTGAGAGATAAGTGTGTGTGAAAGCCGTCCTTCACCTAGGTTGTTGGGAACACAAAGTTTCTTTTCAGTTGCAAACCCCACTCCATACATATATATGGGTAGGTACTATCTCCAACCAGATTTTACAGTGAAAACTGCAGGAACATCAAACCGGCACTAGGAAACAGACTGAGAAACCAGAGTAAAAGTTTCTCCTGCAACCCTTTCCCTTTCTGCTAGATGAACGAACGTCTCTCCACATGCTCAGTTCTGAGAGATAAGTGTGTGTGAAAGCCGTCCTTCACCTAGCTTGTTGGGAACACAAAGTTTCTTTTCAGTTGCACACTCCACTCCATACATATATATGGGGAGGTACTAGCTCCAACTCGGTTTTACAGTGAAAACTGCAGGAACTTCAAACCGGCACTAGGAAACAGACTGTGAAACCAGAGTAAAAGTTTCTCCTGCAACCCTTTCCCTTTGTGCTAGATGAACGAACGTCTCTCCACATGCTCAGTTCTGAGAGATAAGTGTGTGTGAAAGCCGTCCTTCACCTAGCTTGTTGGGAACACAAAGTTTCTTTTTAGTTGCAAACCCCCCTCCATACATATATATGTTGAGGTACTAGCTCCAACCAGGTTTTACAGTGAAAATTGCAGGAACTTCTAACCGGCACTAGGAAACAGACTGAGAAACCAGAGTAAAAGTTTCTCCTGCAACCTGTTCCCTTTGTGCTAGATGAACGAAAGTCTCTCCACATGCTCAGTTCTGAGAGATAAGTGTGTGTGAAAGCCGTACTTCACCTAGCTTGTTGGGAACACAAAGTTTCTTTTCAGTTGCAAACTCCACTCCATACATATATATGGGGAGGTACTAGCTCCAAATCGGTTTTACAGTGAAAACTGCAGGAACTTCAAACTGGCACTAGGAAACAGACTGAGAAACCAGAGTAAAAGTTTCTCCTGCAACCTGTTCCCTTTATGCTAGATGAACGAAAGTCTCTCCACATGCTCAGTTCTGAGAGATAAGTGTGTGTGAAAGCCGTCCTTCACCCAGCTTGTTGGGAACAAAAAGTTTCTTTTCAGTTGCAAACTCCACTCCATACATATATATGGGGAGGTACTAGCTGCAACTCGGTTTTACAGTGTAAACTGCAGGAACTTCAAACCGGCACTAGGAAACAGACTGAGAAACCAGAGTAAAAGTTTCTCCTGCAACCCGTTCCCTTTCTGCTAGATGAACGATTGTCTCTCAACATGCTAAGTTCTGAGAGGTAAGTGTGTGTGAAAGCCGTCCTTCACCTAGCTTGTTGGGAACACAAAGTTTCTTTTCAGTTGCAAACTCCACTCCATACATATATATGGGGAGATACTAGCTCCAAATCGGTTTTACAGTGAAAACTGCAAGAACTTCAAACCGGCACTAGGAAACAGACTGAGAAACCAGAGTAAAAGTTTCTCCTGCAAACCGTTCCCTTTCTCCTAGATTAACGAACGTCTCTCCACATTCTCAGTTCTGAGAGATAAGTGTGTGTGAAAGCCGTCCTTCACCTAGGTTGTTGGGAACACAAAGTTTCCTTTCAGTTGCAAACCCCACTCCATACATATATATGGGTAGGTACTATCTCCAACCAGGGTTTACAGTGAAAACTGCAGGAACTTCAAACCGGCACTAGGAAACAGACTGAGAAACCAGAGTAAAAGTTTCTCCTGCAACCCTTTCCCTTTCTGCTAGATGAACGAACGTCTCTCCACATGCTCTGTTCTGAGAGATAAGTGTGTGTGAAAGCCGTCCTTCAACTAGCTTGTTGGGAACACAAAGTTTCTTTTCAGTTGCAAACTCCACTCCATACATATATATGGGGAGGTACTAGCTCCAAATCGGTTTTACAGTGAAAACTGCAGGAACTTCAAACTGGCACTAGGAAACAGACTGAGAAACCAGAGTAAAAGTTTCTCCTGCAACCCGTTCCCTTTGTGCTAGATGAACGAACGTCTCTCCACATGCTCAGTTCTGAGAGATAAGTGTGTGTGAAAGCCGTCCTTCACCCAGCTTGTTGGGAACACAAAATTTCTTTTCAGTTGCAAACTCCACTCCATACATATATAAGGGAAGGTACTAGCTCCAACCAGGTTTTACAGTGAAAACTGCAGGAACTTCAAACCGGCACTAGGAAACAGACTGAGAAACCAGAGTAAAAGTTTCTCCTGCAACCCGTTCCCTTTGTGCTAGATGAACGAACGTCTCTCCACATGCTCAGTTTTGAGAGATAAGTGTGTGTGAAAGCCGTCCTTCACCTAGCTTGTTGGGAACACAAAGTTTCTTTTCAGTTGCAAACTCCACTCCATACATATATATATGGGGAGGTACTAGCTCCAAACAGGTTTTACAGTGAAAACTGCAGGAACTTCAAACCGGCACTAGGAAACAGACTGAGAAACCAGAGTAAAAGTTTCTCCTGCAACCCGTTCCCTTTGTGCTAGATGAACGAACGTCTCTCCACATGCTCAGTTCTGAGAGATAAGTTTGTGTGAAAGCCGTCCTTCACCTAGCTTGTTGATAACACAAAGTTTCTTTTCAGTTGCAAACTCCACTCCATAAATATATATGGGGAGGTACTAGCTCCAAACAGGTTTTACAGAGAAAACTGAAGGAACTTCTAACCGGCACTAGGAAACAGACTGAGAAACCAGAGTAAAAGTTTCTCCTGCAACCCGTTCCCTTTCTGCTAGATGAACGAACGTCTCTCCACATGCTCAGTTCTGAGAGATAAGTGTGTGTGTAAGCCGTCCTTCACCTAGCTTGTTGGGAACACAAAGTTTCTTTTCAGTTGCAAACTCGACTCCATACATATATAAGGGGAGGTACTAACTCCAAACATGTTTTACAGTGAAAACTGCAGGAACTTCAAACCGGCACTAGGAAACAGACTGAGAAACCAGAGTAAAAGTTTCTCCTGCAAACCGTTCCCTTTGTGCTAGATGAACGAAAGTCTCTCCACATGCTCAGTTCTGAGAGATAAGTGTGTGTGAAAGCCGTCCTTCACCTAGCTTGTTGGGAACACAAAGTTTCTTTTCAGTTGCAAACTCCACTCCATACATATATATATGTGGAGGTACTAGCTCCAAACAGGTTTTACAGTGAAAACTGCAGGAACTTCAAACCGGCACTAGGAAACTGACTGAGAAACCAGAGTAAAAGTTTCTCCTGCAACCCGTTCCCTTTGTGCTAGATGAACGAACGTCTCTCCACATGCTCAGTTCTGAGAGATAAGTGTGTGTGAAAGCCGTCCTTCACCTAGCTTGTTGATAACACAAAGTTTCTTTTCAGTTGCAAACTCCACTCCATAAATATATATGGGGAGGTACTAGCTCCAAACAGGTTTTACAGTGAAAACTGCAGGAACTTCAAACCGGCACTAGGAAACAGACTGAGATACCAGAGTAAAAGTTTCTCCTGCAACCCGTTCCCTTTCTGCTAGATGAACGAACGTCTCTCCACATGCTCAGTTCTGAGAGATAAGTGTGTGTGTAAGCCGTCCTTCACCTAGCTTGTTGGGAACACAAAGTTTCTTTTCAGTTGCAAACTCCAATCCATACATATATAAGGGGAGGTACTAACTCCAAACATGTTTTACAGTGAAAACTGCAGGAACTTCAAACCGGCACTAGGAAACAGACTGAGAAACCAGAGTAAAAGTTTCTCTTGCAATCTGTTCCCTTTGTGCTAGATGAACGAACGTCTCTCCACATGCTCAGTTCTGAGAGATGTGTGTGTGTGAAAGCCGACCTTCGCCTAGCTTGTTGGGAACACAAAGTTACTTTTCAGTTGCAAACTCCACTCCGTACATATATATGGGGAGGTACTAGCTCCAAATCGGTTTTACAGTGAAAACTGCAGGAACTTCAAACTGGCAGTAGGAAACAGACTGAGAAACCAGAGTAAAACTTTCTCCTGCAACCCGTTCCCTTTCTGCTAGATGAACGAACGTCTCTCCACATGCTCAGTTCTGAGAGATAAGTGTGTGTGAAAGCCGTCCTTCACCTAGCTTGTTGGGAACACAAAGTTTCTTTTTAGTTGCAAACTCCACTCCATACATATATATGGGGAGGTACTAGCTCCAAATCGGTTTTACAGTGAAAACTGCAGGAACTTCAAACCGGCACTAGGAAACAGACTGAGAAACCAGAGTAAAAGTTTCTCCTGCAATCCGTTCCCATTGTGCTAGATGAACGAACGTCTCTCCACATTCTCAGTTCTGAGAGATAAGTGTGTGTGAAAGCCGTCCTTCACCTAGCTGGTTGGGAACACAAAGTTTCTTTTCAGTTGTAAACTTCACTCCATACATATATATTTGGATGTACTAGCTCCAACCAGGTTTTACAGTGAAAACTGCAGGAACTTCAAACCGGTACTAGGAAACAGACTGAGAAACCAGAGTAAAAGTTTCTCCTGCAACCCGTACCCTTTCTGCTAGATGAACGAACGACTCTCCACATGCTCAGTTCTGAGAGATGTGTGTGTGTGAAAGCCGTCCTTCACTAAGCTTTTTGGGAACATAAAGTTTATTTTCATTTGTAAACTCCACTCCATACATATATATGGGGAGGTACTAGCTCCAACTCGGTTTTACAGTGAAAACTGCTGGAACTTCAAACCGGCACTAGGAAACAGACTGAGAAACTAGAGTAAAAGTTTCTCCTGCAACCCGTTCCCTTTGTGCTAGATGAACGAACGTCTCTCCACATGCTCAGTTCTGAGAGATGTGTGTGTGTGAAAGCCGTCCTTCACTTAGCTTGTTGGGAACACAAAGTTTCTTTTCAGTTGCAAACTCCACTCCATACATATATATGGGGAGGTACTAGCTCCAAATCGGTTTTACAGTGAAAACTGCAGGAAATTCAAACAGGCACTAGGAAACAGACTGAGAAACCAGAGTAAAAGTTTCCCTGCAACCCGTTCCCTTTGTGCTAGATGAACGAACGTCTCTCCACATGCTCAGTTCTGAGAGATAATTGTGTGTTAAAGCCGCCCTTCACCTAGCTTGTTGGGAACACAAAGTTTCTTTTCAGTTGCAAACTCCACTCCATAAATATATATGGGGAGGTACTAGCTGCAACTCGGTTTTACAGTGAAAATTGCAGGAACTTCAAACCGGCACTAAGAAACAGACTGAGAAACCAGAGTAAAAGTTTCTCCTGCAACCCGTTCCCTTTGTGCTAGATGAACGAACGTCTCTCCACATGCTCAGTTCTGAGATATAAGTGTGTGTGAAATCCGTCCTTTACCTAGCTTGTAGGGTACACAAAGTTTCTTTTCAGTTGCAAACTCCTCTCCATATATATATATGGGGAGGTACTAGCTCCAAATCGGTTTTACACTGAAAACTGCAGGAACTTCAAACCGGCACTAGGAAACAGACTGAGAAACCAGAGTAAAAGTTTCTCCTGCAACCCGTTCCCTTTCTGCTAGATGAACGATCGTCCCTCCACATGCTCAGTTCTGAGAGATAAGTGTGTGTGAAAGCCGTCTTCCACCTAGCTTGTTGGGAACACAAAGTTTCTTTTCAGTTGCAAACTCCTCTCCATACATATATATGGGGAGGTTCTAGCTCCAACTCGGTTTTACAGTGAAAACTGCAGGAACTTCAAACCGGCACTAGGAAACAGACTGAGAAACCAGAGTAAAAGTTTCCCCTGCAACCCGTTCCCTTTGTGCTAGATGAACGAACGTCTCTCCACATGCTCAGTTCTGAGAGATAAGTGTGTGTGAAAGCCGTCCTTCATATAGCTTGTTGGGAACACAAAGTTTCTTTTCAGTTGCAATCCCCACTCCATACATATATATGGGTAGGTACTAGCTCCAACCAGGTTTTACAGTTAAAACTGCAGGAAATTCAAACCGGCACTAGGAAACAGACTGAGAAACCAGAGTAAAAGTTTCTCCTGCAACCCTTTCCCTTTCTGCTAGATGAACGAACGTCTCTCCACATGCTCAGTTCTGAGAGATGTGTGTGTGTGAAAGCAGTCCTTCAACTAGCTTGTTGGGAACACAAAGTTTCTTTTCAGTTGCAAACTCGACTCCATACATATATATGGGGAGGTACTAACTCCAACTCTAATTTAAAGTGAAAATTGCTGCAATTTCAAACCGGCACTAGGAAACAGACTGAGAAACTAGAGTAAAAGTTTCTCCTGCAAACCGTTCTCTTTGTGCTAGATGAACGAACGTCTCTCCACATGCTCAGTTCTGAGAGATCAGTGTGTGTGAAAGCCGTCCTTCACCTAGCTTGTTGGGAACACAAAGTTTGTTTTCAGTTGCAAACTCCACTCCATACATATATATGGGGAGGTACTAGCTCCAACCAGGTTTTACAGTGAAAACTGCAGGAACTTCAAACTGGCACTAGGAAACAGACTGAGAAACCAGAGTAAAAGTTTCTCCTGCAACCCGTTCCCTTTGTGCTAGATGAACGAACGTCTCTCCACATGCTCAGTTCTGAGAGATAAGTGTGTGTGAAAGCCGTCCTTCACCTAGCTTGTTGGGAACACAAAGTTTCTTTTCAGTTGCAAACTCCACTCCATACATATATATGGGGAGGTACTAGATGCAACTCGGTTTTACAGTGAAAACTGCAGGAACTTCAAACCGGCACTAGGAAACAGACTGAGAAACCAGAGTAAAAATTTCTCCTGCAACCCGTTCCCTTTGTGCTAGATGAACGAACGTCTCCCAACATGCTCAGTTCTGAGAGATGTGTGTGTGTGAAAGCCATTCTTCACCTAGCTTGTTGGGAACACAAAGTTTCTTTTCAGTTGCAAACTCCACTCCATACATATATATGGGGAGGTACTAGATCCAAATCGGTTTTACAGTGAAAACTGCAGGAACTTCAAACCGGCACTAGGAAACAGACTGAGAAACAAGAGTAAAAGTTTCTCCTGCAACCCGTTCCCTTTGTGCTAGATGAACGAACGTCTCTCCACATGCTCAGTTCTGAGAGATAAGTGTGTGTGAAAGCCGTCCTTCACCTAGCTTGTTGGGAACACAAAGTTTCTTTTCAGTTGCAAACTCCACTCCATACATATATATGGGGAGGTACTAGCTCCAAATCGGTTTTACAGTGAAAACTGCAGGAACTTCAAACCGGCACTAGGAAACAGACTGAGAAACCAGAGTAAAAGGTTCTCCTGCAACCCGTTCCCTTTGTGCTAGATGAACGAACGTCTCTCCACATGCTCAGTTCTGAGATATAAGTGTGTGTGAAAGCCGTGCTTCACCTAGCTTGTTGGGAACACAAAGTTTCTTTTCAGTTGCAAACTCCTCTCCATATATATATATGGGGAGGTACTAGCTCCAAATCGGTTTTACACTGAAAACTGCAGGAACTTCAAACCGGCACTAGGAAACAGACTGAGAAACCAGAGTAAAAGTTTCTCCTGCAACCCGTTCCCTTTCTGCTAGATGAACGATCGTCTCTCCACATGCTAAGTTCTGAGAGATAAGTGTGTGTGAAAGCCGTCTTCCACCTAGCTTGTTGGGAACACAAAGTTTCTTTTCAGTTGCAAACTCCACTCCATACATATATATGGGGTGGTTCTAGCTCCAACTCGGTTTTACAGTGAAAACTGCAGGAACTTCAAACCGGCACTAGGAAACAGACTGAGAAACCAGAGTAAAAGTTTCTCCTGCAACCCGTTCCCTTTGTGCTAGATGAACGAACGTCTCTCCACATGCTCAGTTCTGAGAGATAAGTGTGTGTGAAAGCCGTCCTTCACATAGCTTGTTGGGAACACAAAGTTTCTTTTCAGTTGCAAACCCCACTCCATACATATATATGGGTAGGTACTAGCTCCAACCAGGTTTTACAGTGAAAACTGCAAGAACTTCAAACCGGCACTAGGAAACAGACTGAGAAACCAGAGTAAAAGTTTCTCCTGCAACCCTTTCCATTTCTGCTAGATGAACGAACGTCTCTCCACATGCTCAGTTCTGAGAGATGTGTGTGTGTGAAAGCCGTCCTTCAACTAGCTTGTTGGGAACACAAAGTTTCTTTTCAGTTGCAAACTCCACTCCATAAATATATATGGGGAGGTACTAGCTCCAACTCGGTTTTACAGTGAAAACTGCAGGAACTTCACACCGGCACTAGGAAACAGACTGTGAAACCAGAGTAAAAGTTTCTCCTGCAACCCGTTCCCTTTGTGCCAGATGAACGAACGTCTCTGCACATGCTCAGTTCTGAGAGATAAGTGTGTGTGAAAGCCGTCCTTCACCTAGCTTGTTGGGAACACAAAATTTCTTTTTAGTTGCAAACCCCACTCCATACATATATATGGGGAGGTACTAGCTCCAACCAGATTTTACAGTTAAAATTGCAGGAACTTCTAACCGGCACTAGGAAACAGACTGAGAAACCAGAGAAAAAGTTTCTCCTGCAACCTGTTCCCTTTGTGCTAGATGAACGAACGTCTCTCCACATGCTCAGTTCTGAGAGATAAGTGTGTGTGAAAGCCGTCCTTCATCTTACTTGTTGGGAACACAAAGTTTCTTTTAGGTTGCAAACTCGACACCATACATATATATGGGGAGGTACTAGCTCCAACTCGAATTTACAGTGAAAATTGCTGGAACTTCAAACCGGCACTAGGAAACAGACTGAGAAACTAGAGAAAAAGTTTCTCCTGCAAACCGTTCCCTTTGTGCTAGATGAACGAACGTCTCTCCACATGCTCAGTTCTGAGAGATAAGTGTGTGTGAAAGCCGTCCTTCACCTAGCTTGTTGGGAACACAAAGTTCCTTTTCAGTTGCATACTCCACTCCATACATATATATGGGGAGGTACTAGCTCCAACCAGGTTTTACAGTGAAAACTGCAGGAACTTCAAACTGGCACTAGGAAACAGACTGAGAAACCAGAGTAAAAATTTCTCCTGCAACCAGTTCCCTTTGTGCTAGATGAACGAACGTCTCTCCACATGCTCAGTTCTGAGAGATAAGTGTGTGTGAAAGCCGTCCTTCACCTAGCTTGTTGGGAACACAAAGTTTCTTTTCAGTTGCAAACTCCACTCCATACATATATATGGGGAGGAACTAGCTGCAACTCGGTTTTACAGTGAAAACTGCAGGAACTTCAAACCGGCACTAGGAAACAGACTGAGAAACCAGAGTAAAAATTTCTCCTGCAACCCGTTCCCTTTGTGCTAGATGAACGAACGTCTCTCCACATGCTCAGTTCTGAGAGATAAGTGTGTGTGAAAGCCGTCCTTCACCTCGCTTGTTGGGAACACAAAGTTTCTTTTCAGTTGCAAACTCCACTCCATACATATATATGGGGAGATACTAGCTCCAAATCGGTTTTACAGTGAAAACTGCAGGAACTTCAAAGCGGCACTAGGAAACAGACTGAGAAACCAGAGTTAAAGTTTCTCCTGCAACCCATTCCCTTTCTGCTAGATGAAAGAACGTCTCTCCACATGCTCAGCTCTGAGAGATAATTGTGTGTGAAAGCCGTCCTTCACCCAGCTTGTTGGGAACACAAAGTTTCTTTTCAGTTGCAAACCCCAATCCATACATATATATGGGTAGGTACTATCTCCAACCAGATTTTACAGTGAAAACTGCAGGAATTTCAAACCGGCACTAGGAAACAGACTGAGAAACCAGAGTAAAAGTTTCTCCAGCAACCCGTTCCCTTTGTGCTAGATGAACGAACGTCTCTCCACATGCTCAGTTCTGAGAGATAAGTGTGTGTGAAAGCCGTCCTTCACCTAGCTTGTTGGGAACACAAAGTTTCTTTTCAGTTGCACACTCCACTCCATACATAAATATGGGGAGGTACTAGCTCCAACTCGGTTTTACAGTGAAAACTGCAGGAACTTCAAACCGGCACTAGGAAACAGACTGTGAAACCAGAGTAAAAGTTTCTCCTGCAACCCTTTCCCTTTTTGCTAGATGAACGAACGTCTCTCCACATGCTCAGTTCTGAGAGATAAGTGTGTGTGAAAGCCGTCCTTCACCTAGCTTGTTGGGAACAAAAAGTTTCTTTTTAGTTGCAAACCCCACTCCATACATATATATGTTGAGGTACTAGCTCCAACCAGGTTTTACAGTGAAAATTGCAGGAACTTCTAACCGGCACTAGGAAACAGACTGAGAAACCAGAGTAAAAGTTTCTCCTGCAAAGTGTTCCCTTTGTGCTAGATGAACGAAAGTCTCTCCACATGCTCAGTTCTGAGAGATAAGTGTGTGTGAAAGCCGTCCTTCACCCAGCTTGTTGGGAACACAAAGTTTCTTTTCAGTTGCAAACTCCACTCCATACATATATATGGGGAGGTACTAGCTGCAAGTCGGTTTTACAGTGAAAACTGCAGGAACTTCAAACCGGCACTAGGAAACAGACTGAGAAACCAGAGTAAAAGTTTCTCCTGCAACCTGTTCCCTTTATGCTAGATGAACGAAAGTCTCTCCACATGCTCAGTTCTGAGAGATAAGTGTGTGTGAAAGCCGTCCTTCACCCAGCTTGTTGGGAACACAAAGTTTCTTTTCAGTTGCAAACTCCACTCCATACATATATATGGGGAGGTACTAGCTGCAAGTCGGTTTTACAGTGAAAACTGCAGGAACTTCAAACCGGCACTAGGAAACAGACTGAGAAACCAGAGTAAAAGTTTCTCCTGCAACCCGTTCCCTTTCTGCTAGATGAACGAATGTCTCTCAACATGCTAAGTTCTGAGAGATAAGTGTGTGTGAAAGCCGTCCTTCACCTAGCTTGTTGGGAACACAAAGTTTCTTTTCAGTTGCAAACTCCACTCCATACATATATATGGGGAGATACTAGCTCCAAATCGGTTTTACAGTGAAAACTGCAGGAACTTCAAACCGGCACTAGGAAACAGACTGAGAAACCAGAGTAAAAGTTTCTCCTGCAAACCGTTCCCTTTCTCCTAGATTAACGAACGTCTCTCCACATGCTCAGTTCTGAGAGATAAGTGTGTGTGAAAGCCGTCCTTCAACTAGCTTGTTGGGAACACAAAGTTTCTTTTCAGTTGCACACTCCACTCCATACATATATATGGGGAGATAATAGCTCCAGATCTTTTTTACAGTGAAAACTGCAGTAACTTCAAACCGGCACTAGGAAACATACTGAGAAACCAGAGTAAAAGTTTCTCTTGTAACCCGTTCCCTTTGTGCTAGATGAACGAAAGTCTCTCCACATGCTCAGTTCTGAGAGATAAGTGTGTGTGAAAGCCGTTCTTCACCTAGCTTGTTGGGAACAAATAGTTTCTTTTCAGATGCAAACTCCACTCCATACATATATATGGGGAGGTACTAGCTCCAACCAGGTTTTACAGTGAAAACTGCAGGAAATTCAAACCGGCACTAGGAAACAGACTGAGAAACCAGAGTAAAAGTTTCTCCTGCAACCCGTTCCCTTTCTGCTAGATGAACGAACGTCTGTCCACATGCTCAATTCTGAGAGATAATTGTGTGTGAAAGCCGTCCTTCACCTAGCTTTTTGGGAACACAAAGTTTCTTTTCAATTGCAAACTCCACTCCATACATATATATGGGGAGGTAATAGCTCCAACCAGGTTTTACAGTGAAAACTGCAGGAACTTCAAACGGGCACTACGAAACAGACTGAGAAACCAGAGAAAAAGTTTCTCCTGCAACCCGTTCCCTTTCTGCTAGATGAACGAACGTCTCTCCACATGGTCAGTTCTGAGAGATAATTGTGTGTGAAAGCCGTCCTTCACCTAGCTTTTTGGGAACACAAAGTTTCTATTCAGTTGCAAACTCCACTCCATACATATATATGGGGAGGTAATAGCTCCAACCAGGTTTTACAGTGAAAACTGCAGGAACTTCAAACCGGCACTAGGAAACAGACTGAGAAACCAGAGAAAAAGTTTCTCCTGCAACCCGTTCCCTTTCTGCTAGATGAACGAACGTCTCTCCACATGCTCAGTTCTGAGAGATAAGTGTGTGTGAAAGCCGTCCTTCACCTAGCTTGTTGGGAACACAAAGTTTCTTTTCAGTTGCAAACTCCACTCCATACATATATATGGGGAGGTACTAGCTCCAACCAGGTTTTACAGTGAAAACTGCAGGAACTTCAAACCGGCACTAGGAAACAGACTGAGAAACCAGAGAAAAAGTTTCTCCTGCAACCCGTTCCCTTTCTGCTAGATGAACGAACGTCTCTCCACATGCTCAGTTCTGAGAGATAAGTGTGTGTGAAAGCCGTCCTTCATCTTACTTGTTGGGAACACAAAGTTTCTTTTCAGTTGCAAACTCCACTCCATACATATATATGGGGAGGTACTAGCTCCAACCATGTTTTACAGAGAAAACTGCAGGAACTTCAAACCGGCACTAGGAAACAGACTGAGAAACCAGAGAAAAAGTTTCTCCTGCAACCCGTTCCCTTTCTGCTAGATGAACGAACGTCTCTCCACATGCTCAGTTCTGAGAGATAAGTGTGTGTGAAAGCCGTCCTTCACCTAGCTTGTTGGGAACACAAAGTTTCTTTTCAGTTGCAAACTCCACTCCATACATATATATGGGGAGGTACTAGCTCCAACCATGTTTTACAGAGAAAACTGCAGGAACTTCAAACCGGCACTAGGAAACAGACTGAGAAACCAGAGTAAAAGTTTCTCCTGCATCCTGTTCCCTTTGTGCTAGATGAACGAACGTCTCTCCACATGCTCAGTTCTGAGAGATAAGTGTGTGTGAAAGCCGTCCTTCACCTAGCTTGTTGGGAACACAAAGTTTCTTTTCAGTTGCAAACTCCACTCCATACATATATATGGGGATGTACTAGCTCCAAATCGGTTTTACAGTGAAAACTGCAGGAACTTCAAACCGGCACTAGAAAAAAGACTGAGAATCCAGAGTAAAAGTTTCTCCTGCAACCCGTTCCCTTTCTGCTAGATGAACGAACGTCTGTCCACATGCTCAATTCTGAGAGATAATTGTGTGTGAAAGCCGTCCTTCACCTAGCTTTTTGGGAACACAAAGTTTCTTTTCAGTTGCAAACTCCACTCCATACATATATATGGGGAGGTAATAGCTCCAACCAGGTTTTACAGTGAAACTGCAGGAACTTCAAACGGGCACTACGAAACAGACTGAGAAACCAGAGAAAAAGTTTCTCCTGCAACCCGTTCCCTTTCTGCTAGATGAACGAACGTCTCTCCACATGCTAAATTCTGAGAGATAATTGTGTGTGAAAGCCGTCCTTCACCTAGCTTTTTGGGAACACAAAGTTTCTTTTCAGTTGCAAACTCCACTCCATACATATATATGGGGAGGTACTAGCTCCAACCAGGTTTTACAGTGAAAACTGCAGGAACTTCAAACCGGCACTAGGAAACAGACTGAGAAACCAGAGAAAAAGTTTCTCCTGCAACCCGTTCCCTTTCTGCTAGATGAACGAACGTCTCTCCACATGCTCAGTTCTGAGAGATAAGTGTGTGTGAAAGCCGTCCTTCACCTAGCTTGTTGGGAACACAAAGTTTCTTTTCAGTTGCAAACTCCACTCCATACATATATATGGGGAGGTACTAGCTCCAACCATGTTTTACAGAGAAAACTGCAGGAACTTCAAACCGGCACTAGGAAACAGACTGAGAAACCAGAGTAAAAGTTTCTCCTGCATCCTGTTCCCTTTGTGCTAGATGAACGAACGTCTCTCCACATGCTCAGTTCTGAGAGATAAGTGTGTGTGAAAGCCGTCCTTCACCTAGCTTGTTGGGAACACAAAGTTTCTTTTCAGTTGCAAACTCCACTCAATACATATATATGGGGAGGTACTAGCTCCAAATCGGTTTTACAGTGAAAACTGCAGGAACTTCAAACCGGCACTAGGAAACAGACTGAGAATCCAGAGTAAAAGTTTCTCCTGCAACCCGTTCCCTTTGTGCTAGATGAACGAACGTCTCTCCACATGCTCAGTTCTGAGATATAAGTGTGTGTGAAAGCCGTCCTTCACCTAGCTGGTTGGGAACACAAAGTTTCTTTTCAGTTGCAAACTCCACTCCATACATATATATGGGGAGGTACTAGCTCCAACCAGGTTTTACAGTGAAAACTGCAGGAACTTCAAACCGGCACTAGGAAACAGACTGAGATACCAGAGAAAAAGTTTCTCCTGCAAACCGTTCCCTTTCTGCTAGATGAACGAACGTCTCTCCACATGCTCAGTTCTGAGAGATAAGTGTGTGTGAAAGCCGTCCTTCACCTAGCTTGTTGGGAACACAAAGTTTCTTTTCAGTTGCAAACTCCACTCCATACATATATATGGGGAGGTACTAGCTCCAACCATGTTTTACAGAGAAAACTGCAGGAACTTCAAACCGGCACTAGGAAACAGACTGAGAAACCAGAGTAAAAGTTTCTCCTGCATCCTGTTCCCTTTGTGCTAGATGAACGAACGTCTCTCCACATGCTCAGTTCTGAGAGATAAGTGTGTGTGAAAGCCGTCCTTCACCTAGCTTGTTGGGAACACAAAGTTTCTTTTCAGTTGCAAACTCCACTCCATACATATATATGGGGATGTACTAGCTCCAAATCGGTTTTACAGTGAAAACTGCAGGAACTTCAAACCGGCACTAGGAAACAGACTGAGAATCCAGAGTAAAAGTTTCTCCTGCAACCCGTTCCCTTTCTGCTAGATGAACGAACGTCTGTCCACATGCTCAATTCTGAGAGATAATTGTGTGTGAAAGCCGTCCTTCACCTAGCTTTTTGGGAACACAAAGTTTCTTTTCAGTTGCAAACTCCACTCCATACATATATATGGGGTGGTAATAGCTCCAACCAGGTTTTACAGTGAAACTGCAGGAACTTCAAACGGGCACTACGAAACAGACTGAGAAACCAGAGAAAAAGTTTCTCCTGCAACCCGTTCCCTTTCTGCTAGATGAACGAACGTCTCTCCACATGCTAAATTCTGAGAGATAATTGTGTGTGAAAGCCGTCCTTCACCTAGCTTTTTGGGAACACAAAGTTTCTTTTCAGTTGCAAACTCCACTCCATACATATATATGGGGAGGTACTAGCTCCAACCAGGTTTTACAGTGAAAACTGCAGGAACTTCAAACCGGCACTAGGAAACAGACTGAGAAACCAGAGAAAAAGTTTCTCCTGCAACCCGTTCCCTTTCTGCTAGATGAACGAACGTCTCTCCACATGCTCAGTTCTGAGAGATAAGTGTGTGTGAAAGCCGTCCTTCACCTAGCTTGTTGGGAACACAAAGTTTCTTTTCAGTTGCAAACTCCACTCCATACATATATATGGGGAGGTACTAGCTCCAACCATGTTTTACAGAGAAAACTGCAGGAACTTCAAACCGGCACTAGGAAACAGACTGAGAAACCAGAGTAAAAGTTTCTCCTGCATCCTGTTCCCTTTGTGCTAGATGAACGAACGTCTCTCCACATGCTCAGTTCTGAGAGATAAGTGTGTGTGAAAGCCGTCCTTCACCTAGCTTGTTGGGAACACAAAGTTTCTTTTCAGTTGCAAACTCCACTCCATACATATATATGGGGAGGTACTAGCTCCAACCAGGTTTTACAGTGAAAACTGCAGGAACTTCAAACCGGCACTAGGAAACAGACTGAGAAACCAGAGAAAAAGTTTCTCCTGCAACCCGTTCCCTTTCTGCTAGATGAACGAACGTCTCTCCACATGCTCAGTTCTGAGAGATAAGTGTGTGTGAAAGCCGTCCTTCACCTAGCTTGTTGGGAACACAAAGTTTCTTTTCAGTTGCAAACTCCACTCCATACATATATATGGGGAGGTACTAGCTCCAACCATGTTTTACAGAGAAAACTGCAGGAACTTCAAACCGGCACTAGGAAACAGACTGAGAAACCAGAGTAAAAGTTTCTCCTGCATCCTGTTCCCTTTGTGCTAGATGAACGAACGTCTCTCCACATGCTCAGTTCTGAGAGATAAGTGTGTGTGAAAGCCGTCCTTCACCTAGCTTGTTGGGAACACAAAGTTTCTTTTCAGTTGCAAACTCCACTCCATACATATATATGGGGAGGTACTAGCTCCAAATCGGTTTTACAGTGAAAACTGCAGGAACTTCAAACCGGCACTAGGAAACAGACTGAGAATCCAGAGTAAAAGTTTCTCCTGCAACCCGTTCCCTTTGTGCTAGATGAACGAACGTCTCTCCACATGCTCAGTTCTGAGATATAAGTGTGTGTGAAAGCCGTCCTTCACCTAGCTGGTTGGGAACACAAAGTTTCTTTTCAGTTGCAAACTTCACTCCATATATATATATATATGGAGGTACTAGCTCCAACCAGGTTTTACAGTGAAAACTGCAGGAACTTCAAACCGGCACTAGGAAACAGACTGAGAAACCAGAGTAAAAGTTTCTCCTGCAACCCGTTCCCTTTCTGCTAGATGAACGAACGTCTCTCCACATGCTCAGTTCTGAGAGATAAGTGTGTGTGAAAGCCGTCCTTCACCTAGCTTGTTGGGAACACAAAGTTTCTTTTCAGTTGCAAACTCCACTCCATATATATATATGGGGAAGTACTAGCTCCAACCAAGTTTTACAGTGAAAACTGCAGGAACTTCAAACCGGCACTAGGAAACAGACTGAGATACCAGAGTAAAAGTTTCTCCTGCAACCTGTTCCCTTTGTGCTAGATGAACGAACGTCTCTCCACATGCTCAGTTCTGAGAGATAACTGTGTGTGAAAGCCGTCCTTCACCTAGCTTGTTGGGAACACAAAGTTTCTTTTCAGTTGCAAACTCCACTCCATACATATATATGGGGAGGTACTAGATCCAACCAGGTTTTACAGTGAAAACTGCAGGAACTTCAAACCGGCACTAGGAAACAGACTGAGAAACCAGAGTAAAAGATTCTCCTGCAACCTGTTCCATTTGTGCTAGATTAACGAACGTCTCTCCACATGCTCAGTTCTGAGAGATAAGTGTGTGTGAAAGCCGTCCTTCACCTAGCTTGTTGGGAACACAAAGTTTCTTTTCAGTTACAAACTCCACTCCATACATATATATGGGGAGGTACTAGCTCCAAATCGGTTTTACAGTGAAAACTGCAGGAACTTCAAACCGGCTCTAGGAAACAGACTGAGAAACCAGAGTAAAATTTCCACTGCAACCCGTTCCCTTTGTGCTAGATGAACGAACGTCTCTCCACATGCTCAGTTCTGAGAGATAAGTGTGTGTGAAAGCCGTCCTTCAACTAGCTTGTTGGGAACACAAAGTTTCTTTTCAGTTGCAAACTCCACTCCATACATATATATGGGGAGGTACTAGCTCCAACCAGGTTTTACAGTGAAAACTGCAGGAACTTCAAACAGGCACTAGGAAACAGACTGAGAATCCAGAGTAAAAGTTTCTCCGGCAACCTGTTCCCTTTGTGCTAGATGAACGAACGTCTCTCCACATGCTCAGTTCTGAGAGATAAGTGTGTGTGAAAGCCGTCCTTCACCTAGCTGGTTGGGAACACAAAGTTTCTTTTCAGTTGCAAACTTCACTCCATATATATATATATATGGAGGTACTAGCTCCAACCAGGTTTTACAGTGAAAACTGCAGGAACTTCAAACCGGCACTAGGAAACAGACTGAGAAACCAGAGTAAAAGTTTCTCCTGCAACCCGTTCCCTTTGTGCTAGATGAACGAACGTCTCTCCACATGCTCAGTTCTGAGAGATAAGTGTGTGTGAAAGCCGTCCTTCACCTAGCTTGTTGGGAACACAAAGTTTCTTTTCAGTTGCAAACTCCACTCCATATATATATATGGGGAAGTACTAGCTCCAACCAAGTTTTACAGTGAAAACTGCAGGAACTTCAAACCGGCACTAGGAAACAGACTGAGATACCAGAGTAAAAGTTTCTCCTGCAACCTGTTCCCTTTGTGCTAGATGAACGAACGTCTCTCCACATGCTCAGTTCTGAGAGATAACTGTGTGTGAAAGCCGTCCTTCACCTAGCTTGTTGGGAACACAAAGTTTCTTTTCAGTTGCAAACTCCACTCCATACATATATATGGGGAGGTACTAGATCCAACCAGGTTTTACAGTGAAAACTGCAGGAACTTCAAACCGGCACTAGGAAACAGACTGAGAAACCAGAGTAAAAGATTCTCCTGCAACCTGTTCCATTTGTGCTAGATTAACGAACGTCTCTCCACATGCTCAGTTCTGAGAGATAAGTGTGTGTGAAAGCCGTCCTTAACCTAGCTTGTTGGGAACACAAAGTTTCTTTTCAGTTACAAACTCCACTCCATACATATATATGGGGAGGTACTAGCTCCAAATCGGTTTTACAGTGAAAACTGCAGGAACTTCAAACCGGCTCTAGGAAACAGGCTGAGAAACCAGAGTAAAATTTCCACTGCAACCCGTTCCCTTTGTGCTAGATGAACGAACGTCTCTCCACATGCTCAGTTCTGAGAGATAAGTGTGTGTGAAAGCCGTCCTTCAACTAGCTTGTTGGGAACACAAAGTTTCTTTTCAGTTGCAAACTCCACTCCATACATATATATGGGGAGGTACTAGCTCCAACCAGGTTTTACAGTGAAAACTGCAGGAACTTCAAACAGGCACTAGGAAACAGACTGAGAAACCAGAGTAAAAGTTTCTCCGGCAACCTGTTCCCTTTGTGCTAGATGAACGAACGTCTCTCCACATGCTAATTTCTGAGAGATGTGTGTGTGTGAAAGCCGTCCTTTACCTAGCTTGTTGGGAACACAAAGTTTCTTTTCAGTTGCAAACTCTACTCCATACACATATATGGGGAGGTACTAGCTCCAACCAGGTTTTACAGTGAAAACTGCAGGAACTTCAAACGTGTACTAGGAAACAGACTGAGAAACCAGAGTAAAAGGTTCTCCAGCAACCCGTTCCATTTGTGCTAGATGAACGAACGTCTCTCCACATGCTCAGTTCTGAGAGATAAGTGTGTGTGAAAGCCGTCCTTCACCTAGCTTGTTGGGAACAAATAGTTTCTTTTCAGTTACAAACTCCACTCCATACATAAATATGGGTAGGTACTAGCTCCAAATCGGTTTTACAGTGAAAACTGCAGGAACTACAAACCGGCACTAGGAAACAGACTGAGAAACCAGAGTAAAAGTTTCTCCTGGAACCCGTTCCCTTTCTGCTAGATGAACGAACGTCTCTCCACATGCTCAGGTCTAAGAGATGTGTGTGTGTGAAAGCCGTTCTTCACCTAGCTTGTTGGGAACACAAAGTTTCTTTTCAGTTGCAAACTCCACTCCATACATATATAAGGGAAGTACTAGCTCCAACCAGGTTTTACAGTGAAAACTGCAGGAACTTCAAACCGGCACTAGGAAACAGACTGAGAAACCAGAGTAAAAGTTTCCCCTGCAACCCTTTCCTTTTGTGCTAGATGAACGAACGTCTCTCCACATGCTCAGTTCTGAGAGATAAGTGTGTGTGAAAGCCGTAATTCACCTAGCTTGTTGGGAACACAAAGTTTCTTTTCAGTTGCAAACTCCACTCCATACATATATATGGGGAGGTTCTAGCTCCAACCAGGTTTTACAGTGAAAACTGCAGGAACTTCAAACCGGCACTAGGAAACAGACTGAGAAACCAGAGTAAAAGTTTCTCCGGCAACCCGTTAATTTTGTGCTAGATGAACGAACGTCTCTCCACATGCTAAGTTCTGAGAGATGTGTGTGTGTGAAAGCCGTCCTTCACCTAGCTTTTTGGGAACATAAAGTTTCTTTACATTTGTAAACTCCACTCCATACATATATATGGGGAGGTACTAGCTCCAACTCGGTTTTACAGTGAAAACTGCAGGAACTTCAAACCGGCACTAGGAAACAGACTGAGAAACCAGAGTAAAAGTTTCTCCTGCAACCCGTTCCCTTTGTGCTAGATGAACGAACGTCTCTCCACATGCTCAGTTCTGAGAGATATGTGTGTGTGAAAGCCGTCCTTCACCTAGCTTGTTGGGAAAACAAAGTTTCTTTTCAGTTGCAAACTCCACTCCATACATATATATATGGGGAGGTACTAGCTCCAAACAGGTTTTACAGTGAAAACTCTAGGAAATTCAAACCGGCACTAGGAAACAGACTGAGAAACCAGAGTAAAAGTTTCTCCTGCAACCCGTTCCCTTTGTGCTAGATGAACGAACGTCTCTCCACATGCTCAGTTCTGAGAGATAAGTGTGTGTGAAAGCCGTTCTTCACCTAGCTTGTTGGGAACACAAAGTTTCTTTTCAGTTGCAAACTCCACTCCATACATATATATGGGGAGGTACTAGCTCCAACCATGTTTTACAGTGAAAACTGCAGGAACTTCAAACCGGCACTAGGAAACAGACTGAGAAACCAGAGTAAAAGTTTCTCCTGCAACCCGTTCCCTTTCTGCTAGATGAACGAACGTCTCTCCACATGCTCAGTTCTGAGAGATAAGTGTGTGTGAAAGCCGTCCTTCACCTAGCTTGTTGGGAATACAAAGTTTCTTTTCAGTTGCAAACTCCACTCCATACATATATAAGGGGAGGTACTAGCTCCAACCAGGTTTTACAGTGAAAACTGCAGGAACTTCAAACCGGCACTAGGAAACAGACTGAGAAACCAGAGTAAAAGTTTCTCCTGCAACTCGTTCCCTTTCTGCTAGATGAACGAACGTCTCTCCACATGCTCAGTTCTGAGAGATAAGTGTGTGTGAAAGCCGTCCTTCACCTAGCTTGTTGGGAACACAAAGTATCTTTTCAGTTGCAAACTCCACTCCATACATATATATATGGGGAGGTACTAGCTCCAAACAGGTTTTACAGTGAAAACTGCAGGAACTTCAAACCGGCACTAGGAAACAAACTGAGAAACCAGAGTAAAAGTTTCTCCTGCAACCCGTTCCCTTTGTGCTAGATGAATGAACGTCTCTCCACATGCTCTGTTATGAGAGATAAATGTGTGTGAAAGCCGTCCTTCACCTAGCTTGTTGGGAACACAAAGTATCTTTTCAGTTGCAACCTCCACTCCATACATATATATTGGGGGGTACTAGCTCCAACCAGGTTTTACAATGAAAACTGCAGGAACTTCAAACCGGCACTAGGAAACAGACTGAGAAACCAGAGTAAAAGTTTCTCCTGCAAACCGTTCCCTTTCTGCTAGATGAACGAACGTCACTCCACATGCTCAGTTCTGAGAGTTAAGTGTGTGTGAAAGCCGTCCTTCACCTAGCTTGTTGGGAACACAAAGTTTCTATTCAGTTGCAAACTCCACTCCATACATATATAAGGGGAGGTACTAGCTCCAACCAGGTTTTACAGTGAAAACTGCAGGAACTTCAAACCGGCACTAGGAAACAGACTGAGAAACCAGAGTAAAAGTTTCTCCCGCAATCTGTTCCCTTTGTGCTAGATGAACGAACGTCTCTCCACGTGCTCAGTTCTGAGAGAAGTGTGTGTGTGAAAGCCGTCCTTCACCTAGCTTGTTGGGAACACATAGTTTCTTTTCAGTTGCAAACTCCACTCCATATATATATATGGGGAGGTACTAGCTCCAAATCTGTTTTACAGTGAAAACTGCAGGAACTTCAAATCGGCACTAGGAAACAGACAGAGAAACCAGAGTAAAATTTTCTCCTTCAACCCGTTCCATTTGAGTAAAAGTTTCTCCTTCAACCCGTTCCATTTTTGCTAGATGAACGAACGTCTCTCCACATGCTCAGTTCAGAGAGATAAGTGTGTGTGAAAGCCGTCCTTCACCTAGCTGGTTGGGAACACAAAATTTCTTTTCAGTTGCAAACTCCACTCAATACATATATAAGGGGAGGTACTAGCTCCAACCAGGTTTTACAGTGAAAACTGCAGGAACTTCAAACCGGCACTAGGAAACAGACTGAGAAACCAGAGTAAAAGTTTCCTCTGCAACCCGTTCCTTTTGTGCTAGATGAACGAACTTCTCTCCACATGCTCAGTTCTGAGAGATAAGTGTGTGTGAAAGCCGTAATTCACCTAGCTTGTTGGGAACACAAAGTTTCTTTTCAGTTGCAAACTCCACTCCATACATATATATGGGGAGGTTCTAGCTCCAACCAGGTTTTACAGTGAAAACTGCAGGAACTTCAAACCGGCACTAGGAAACAGACTGAGAAACCAGAGTAAAAGTTTCTCCGGCAACCCGTTCCCTTTGTGCTAGATGAACGATCGACTCTCCACATGCTGAGTTCTGAGAGATGTGTGTGTGTGAAAGCCGTCCTTCACCTAGCTTTTTGGGAACATAAAGTTTCTTTACATTTGTAAACTCCACTCCATACATATATATGGGGAGGTACTAGCTCCAACTCGGTTTTACAGTGAAAACTGCAGGAACTTCAAACCGGCACTAGGAAACAGACTGAGAAACCAGAGTAAAAGTTTCTCCTGCAACCCGTTCCCTTTGTGCTAGATGAACGAACGTCTCTCCACATGCTCAGTTCTGAGAGATAAGTGTGTGTGAAAGCCGTCCTTCACCTAGCTTGTTGGGAAAACAAAGTTTCTTTTCAGTTGCAAACTCCACTCCTTACATTTATATATGGGGATGTACTAGCTCCAAACAGGTTTACAGTGAAAACTGCAGGAACTTCAAACCGGCACTAGGAAACAGACTGAGAAACCAGAGTAAAAGTTTCTCCGGCAACCCGTTCCTTTTGTGCTAGATGAACGAACGTCTCTCCACATGCTAAGTTCTGAGAGATGTGTGTGTGTGAAAGCCGTCCTTCACCTAGCTTTTTGGGAACATAAAGTATCTTTACATTTGTAAACTCCACTCCATACATATATATGGGGAGGTACAAGCTCCAACTCGGTTTTACAGTGAAAACTGCAGGAACTTCAAACCGGCACTAGGAAACAGACTGAGAAACCAGAGTAAAAGTTTCTCCTGCAACCCGTTCCCTTTGTGCTAGATGAACGAACGTCTCTCCACATGCTCAGTTCTGAGAGATATGTGTGTGTGAAAGCCGTCCTTCACCTAGCTTGTTGGGAACATAAAGTTTCTTTTCAGTTGCAAACTCCACTCCATACATATATATAGGGAGGTACTAGTTCCAACCATGTTTTACAGTGAAAACTGCAGGAACTTCAAACCGGCACTAGGAAACAGACTGAGAAACCAGAGTAAAAGTTTCTCCTGCAACCCGTTCCCTTTCTGCTAGATGAACGAACGTCTCTCCACATGCTCAGTTCTGAGAGATAAGTGTGTGTGAAAGCCGTCCTTCACCTAGCTTGTTGGGAACACAAAGTTTCTTTTCAGTTGCAAACTCCACTCCATACATATATAAGGGGAGGTACTAGCTCCAACCAGGTTTTACAGTGAAAACTGCAGGAACTTCAAACCGGCACTAGGAAACAGACTGAGAAACCAGAGTAAAATTTCTCCTGCAACCCGTTCCCTTTCTGCTAGATGAACGAACGTCTCTCCACATGCTCAGTTCTGAGAGATAAGTGTGTGTGAAAGCCGTCCTTCACCTAGCTTGTTGGGAACACAAAGTTTCTTTTCAGTTGCAAACTCCACTCCATACATATATATATGGGGAGGTACTAGCTCCAACCAGGTTTTACAGTGAAAACTGCAGGAACTTCAAACCGGCACTAGGAAACAGACTGAGAAACCAGAGTAAAAGTTTCTCCTGCAACCCGTTCCCTTTGTGCTAGATGAATGAACGTCTCTCCACATGCTCAGTTATGAGACATAAGTGTGTGTGAAAGCCGTCCTTCACCTAGCTTGTTGGGAACACAAAGTATCTTTTCAGTTGCAAACTCCACTCGATACATATATATTGGGAGGTACTAGCTCCAACCAGGTTTTACAGTGAAAAATGCAGGAACTTCAAACCGGCACTAGGAAACAGACTGAGAAACCAGAGTAAAAGTTTCTCCTGCAAACAGTTCCCTTTCTGCTAGATGAACGAACGTCTCTCCACATGCCCAGTTCTGAGAGATAAGTGTGTGTGAAAGCCGTCCTTCACCTAGCTTGTTGGGAACACAAAGTTTCTTTTCAGTTGCAAACTCCACTCCATACATATATAAGGGGAGGTACTAGCTCCAACCAGGTTTTACAGTGAAAACTGCAGGAACTTCAAACCGGCACTAGGAAACAGACTGAGAAACCAGAGTAAAAGTTTCTCCTGCAATCTGTTCCCTTTGTGCTAGATGAACGAACGTCTCTCCACGTGCTCAGTTCTGAGAGAAGTGTGTGTGTGAAAGCCGTCCTTCACCTAGCTTGTTGGGAAAACATAGTTTCTTTTCAGTTGCAAACTCCACTCCATACATATATATGGGGAGGTACTAGCTCCAAATCGGTTTTACAGTGAAAACTGCAGGAACTTCAAATCGGCACTAGGAAACAGACAGAGAAACCAGAGTAAAAGTTTCTCCTTCAACCCGTTCCATTTGAGTAAAAGTTTCTCCTTCAACCCGTTCCATTTTTGCTAGATGAACGAACGTCTCTCCACATGCTCAGTTCAGAGAGATAAGTGTGTGTGAAAGCCGTCCTTCACCTAGCTGGTTTGGAACACAAAATTTCTTTTCAGTTGCAAACTCCACTGAATACATATATAAGGGGAGGTACTAGCTCCAACCAGGTTTTACAGTGAAAACTGCAGGAAATTCAAACCGGCACTAGGAAACAGACTGAGAAACCAGAGTAAAAGTTTCCCCTGCAACCCGTTCCTTTTGTGCTAGATGAACCAACGTCTCTCCACATGCTCAGTTCTGAGAGATAAGTGTGTGTGAAAGCCGTAATTCACCTAGCTTGTTGGGAACACAAAGTTTCTTTTCAGTTGCAAACTCCACTCCATACATATATATGGGGAGGTTCTAGCTCCAACCAGGTTTTACAGTGAAAACTGCAGGAACTTCAAACCGGCACTAGGAAACAGACTGAGAATCCAGAGTAAAAGTTTCTCCGGCAACCCGTTCCCTTTGTGCTAGATGAACGAACGACTCTCCACATGCTAAGTTCTGAGAGATGTGTGTGTGTGAAAGCCGTCCTTCACCTAGCTTTTTGGGAACATAAAGTTTCTTTACATTTGTAAGCTCCACTCCATACATATATATGGGGAGGTACTAGCTCCAACTCGGTTTTACAGTGAAAACTGCAGGAACTTCAAACCGGCACTAGGAAACAGACTGAGAAACCAGAGTAAAAGTTTCTCCTGCAACCCGTTCCCTTTGAGCTAGATGAACGAACGTCTCTCCACATGCTCAGTTCTGAGAGATAAGTGTGTGTGAAAGCCGTCCTTCACCTAGCTTGTTGGGAAAACAAAGTTTCTTTTCAGTTGCAAACTCCACTCCTTACATATATATATGGGGAGGTACTAGCTCCAAACAGGTTTACAGTGAAAACTGCAGGAACTTCAAACCGGCACTAGGAAACAGACTGAGAAACCAGAGTAAAAGTTTCTCCTGCAACCCGTTCCCTTTGTGCTAGATGAACGAACGTCTCTCCACATGCTCAGTTATGAGATATAAGTGTGTGTGAAAGCCGTCCTTCACCTAGCTTGTTGGGAACACAAAGTTTCTTTTCAGTTGCAAACTCCACTCCATAAATATATATGGGGAGGTACTAGCTCCAACCATGTTTTACAGTGAAAACTGCAGGAACTTCAAACCGGCACTAGGAAACAGACTGAGAAACCAGAGTAAAAGTTTCTCCTGCAACCCGTTCCCTTTCTCCTAGATGAACGAACGTCTCTCCACATGCTCAGTTCTGAGAGATAAGTGTGTGTGAAAGCCGAACTTCACCTATCTTGTTGGGAACACAAAGTTTCTTTTCAGTTGCAAACTCCAATCCATACATATATAAGGGGAGGTACTAGCTCCAACCAGGTTTTACAGTGAAAACTGCAGGAACTTCAAACCGGCACTAGGAAACAGACTGAGAAACCAGAGTAAAAGTTTCTCCTGCAATCTGTTCCCTTTGTGCTAGATGAACGAACGTCTCTCCACATGCTCAGTTCTGAGAGATGTGTGTGTGTGAAAGCCGTCCTTCACCTAGCTTGTTGGGAACACATAGTTTCTTTTCAGTTGCAAACTCCACTCCATACATATAAATGGGGAGGTACTAGCTCCAAATCGGTTTTACAGTGAAAACTGCAGGAACTTCAAATCGGCACTAGGAAACAGACTGAGAAACCAGAGTAAAAGTTTCTCCTACAACCCGTTCCATTTGTTCTAGATGAACGAACGTCTCTCCACATGCTCAGTTCTGAGAGATAAGTGTGTGTGAAAGCCGTCCTTCACCTAGCTTGTTGGGAACACAAAGTTTCTTTTCAGTTGCAAACTCCACTCCATACATATATATGGGGAGGTACTAGCTCCAACCAGGTTTTACAGTGAAAACTGCAGGAACTTCAAATCGGCACTAGGAAACAGACTGAGAAACCAGAGTAAAAGTTTCTCCTGCATCCCGTTCCCTTTCTGCTAGATGAACGAACGTCTCTCCACATGCTCAGTTCTGAGAGATAAGTGTGTGTGAAAGCCGTCCTTCACCTAGCTTGTTGGGAACACAAAGTTTCTTTTCAGTTGCAAACTCCACTCCATACATATATAAGGGGAGGTACTAGCTCCAAACAGGTTTTACAGTGAAAACTGCAGGAACTTCAAACCGGCACTAAGAAACAGACTGAGAAACCAGAGTAAAAGATTCTCCTGCAATCTGTTCCCTTTGTGCTAGATGAACGAACGTCTCTCCACATGCTCAGTTCTGAGAGATGTGTGTGTGTGAAAGCCGTCCTTCACCTAGCTTGTTGGGAACACAAAGTTTCTTTTCAGTTGCAAACGCCACTCCATACATATATATGTATAGGTACTAGCTCCAACCAGGTTTTACAGTGAAAACTGCAGGAACTTCAAACCGGCACTAGGAAGCAGACTGAGAAACCAGAGTAAAAGTTTCTCCTGCAACCCGTTCCCTTTGTGCTAGATGAACGAACGTCTCTCCACATGCTCAGTTCTGAGAGATGTGTGTGTGTGAAAGCCGTCCTTCACCTAGCTTGTTGGGAACACATAGTTTCTTTTCAGTTGCAAACTCCTCTCCATACATATATATGGGGAGGTACTAGCTCCAAATCGGTTTTACAGTGAAAACTGCAGGAATTTCAAATCGGCACTAGGAAACAGACTGAGAAACCAGAGTAAAAGTTTCTCCTTCAACCCGTTCCATTTGAGTAAAAGTTTCTACTTCAACCCGTTCCATTTTTGCTAGATGAACGAACGTCTCTCCACATGCTCAGTTCTGAGAGATAAGTGTGTGTGAAAGCCGTCCTTCACCTAGCTTGTTGGGAACACAAAGTTTCTTTTCATTTGCAAACTCCACTCCATACATATATATGGGGAGGTACTAGCTCCAACCAGGTATTACAGTGAAAACTGCAGGAACTTCAAACCGGCACTAGGAAACAGACTGAGAAACCAGAGTAAAAGTTTCTCCGGCAACCTGTTTCCTTTGTGCTAGATGAACGAACGTCTCTCCACATGCTAAGTTCTGAGAGATGTGTGTGTGTGAAAGCCGTACTTCACCTAGCTTTTTGGGAACATAAAGTTTCTTTATATTTCTAAACTCCACTCCATACATATATATGGGGAGGTACTAGCTCCAACTCGGTTTTACAGTGAAAACTGCAGGAACTTCAAAACGGCACTAGGAAACAGACTGAGAAACCAGAGTAAAAGTTTCTCCTGCAACCCGTTCCCTTTGTGCTAGATGAACGAACGTCTCTCCACATGCTCAGTTCTGAGAGATAATTGTGTGTGAAAGCCATCCTTCACCTAGCTTGTTGGGAACACAAAGTTTCTTTTCAGTTGCAAACTCCACTCCATACATATATATGTGGGGGTACTAGCTCCAACCATGTTTTACAGTGAAAACTGCAGGAACTTCAAACCGGCACTAGGAAACAAACTGAGAAACCAGAGTAAAAGTTTCTCTTGCAACCCGTTCCCATTCGGCTAGATGAACGAACGTCTCTCCACATGCTCAGTTCTGAGAGATAAGTGTGTGTGAAAGCCGTCCTTCACCTAGCTTGTTGGGAACACAAAGTTTCTTTTCAGTGGCAAACTCCACTCCATACATTTATAAGGGGAGGTACTAGCTCCAACCAGGTTTTACAGTGAAAACTGCAGGAACTTCATACCGGCACTAAGAAACAGACTGAGAAACCAGAGTAAAAGTTTCTCCTGCAATCTGTTCCCTTTGTGCTAGATGAACGAACGTCTCTCCACATGCTCAGTTCTGAGAGAAGTGTGTGTGTGAAAGCCGTCCTTCACCTAGCTTGTTGGGAGCACAAAGTTTCTTTTCAGTTGCAAACTCCACTCCATACATATATATGGGGAGGTACTAGCTCCAACCAGGTTTTACAGTGAAAACTGCAGGAACTTCAAACCGGCACTAGGAAACAGACTGAGAAACCAGAGTAATAGTTTCTCCTGCAACCCGTTCCCTTTGTGCTAGATGAACGAACGTCTCTACACATGCTCAGTTCTGAGAGATAAGTGTGTGTGAAAGCCGTCCTTCACCTAGCTTGTTGTGAACACAAAGATTCTTTTCAGTTGCAAACACCACTCCATACATATATATGGGGAGGTACTAGCTCCAACCAGGTTTTACAGTGAAAACTGCAGGAACTTCAAACCGGCACTAGGAAACAGAGAAACCAGAGTAAAAGTTTCTCCTGCAACCCGTTCCCTTTTTGCTAGATGAACGAACGTCTCTCCACATGCTCAGTTCTGAGAGATAAGTGTGTGTGAAAGCCGTCCTTCACCTAGCTGGTTGGGAACACAAATTTTCTTTTCAGTTGCAAACTCCACTCCATACATATATAAGGGGAGGTACTAGCTCCAAACAGGTTTTACAGTGAAAACTGCAGGAACTTCAAAACGGCACTAGGAAACAGACTGAGAAACCAGAGTAAAAGTTTCCCCTGCAACCCGTTCCCTTTGTGCTAGATGAACGAACGTCTCTCCACATGCTCAGTTCAGAGATAAGTGTGTGTGAAAGCCGTACTTCACCTAGCTTGTTGGGAACACAAAGTTTCTTTTCAGTTGCAAACTCCACTCCATACATATATATGGGGAGGTACTAGCTCCAACCAGGTTTTACAGTGAAAACTGCAGGAACTTCAAACCGGCACTAGGAAACAGACTGAGAAACCAGAGTAAAAGATTCTCCGGCAACCTGTTCCCTTTGTGCTAGATGAACGAACGTCTCTCCACATGCTCAGTTCTGAGTGATGTGTGTGTGTGAAAGCCGTCCTTCACCTAGCTTTTTGGGAACATAAAGTTTTTTTACATTTGTAAACTCCACTCCATACATATATAAGGGGAGGTACTAGCTCCAAACAGGTTTTACAGTGAAAACTGCAGGAACTTCAAACCGGCACTAAGAAAAAGACTGAGAAACCAGAGTAAAAGTTTCTCCTGCAATCTGTTCCCTTTGTGCTAGATGAACGAACGTCTCTCCACATGCTCAGTTCTGAGAGATGTGTGTGTGTGAAAGCCGTCCTTCACCTAGCTTGTTGGGAACACAAAGTTTCTTTTCAGTTGCAAACTCAACTCCATACATATATATGGGGAGGTACTAGCTCCAACCAGGTTTTACAGTGAAAACTGCAGGAACTTCAAACCGGCACTAGGAAACAGACTGAGAAACCAGAGTAAAAGTTTCTCCTGCAACCCGTTCCATTTGTGCTAGATGAACGACCGTCTCTCCACATGCTCAGTTCTGAGAGATAAGTGTGTGTGAAAGCCGTCCTTCACCTAACTTGTTGGGAACACAAAGTTTCTTTTCAGTTGCAAACTCCACTCCATACATATATAAGGGGAGGTACTAGCTCCAACCAGGTTTTACAGTGAAAACTGCAGGAACTTCAAACCGGCACTAGGAAACAGACTGAGAAACCAGAGTAAAAGTTTCTCCTGCAACCATTTCCTTTTCTGCTAGATGAACGAACGTCTCTCCACATGCTCAGTTCTGAGAGATAAGTGTGTGTGAAAGCCGTCCTTCACCTAGCTTGTTGGGAACACAAAGTTTCTTTTCAGTTGCAAACTCCACTCCATACATATATAAGGGGAGGTACTAGCTCCAACCAGGTTTTACAGTGAAAACTGCAGGAACTTAAAAGCGGCACTAAGAAAAAGACTGAGAAACCAGAGTAAAAGTTTCTCCTGCAATCTGTTCCCTTTGTGCTAGATGAACGAACGTCTCTCCACATGCTCAGTTCTGAGACATGTGTGTGTGTGAAAGCCGTCCTTCACCTAGCTTGTTGGGAACACAAAGTTTCTTTTCAGTTGCAAACTCCACTCCATACATATATATGGGGAGGTACTAGCTCCAACCAGGTTTTACAGTGAAAACTGCAGGAACTTCA
The DNA here is from genome assembly GCF_048773025.1 of Camelus bactrianus. Lineage (NCBI taxonomy): Eukaryota > Metazoa > Chordata > Mammalia > Artiodactyla > Camelidae > Camelus > Camelus bactrianus. Next base: position 2,406,600 of record NW_027413946.1, on the reverse strand, counting down.
AACCGGCACTAGGAAACAGACTGAGAAACCAGAGTAAAAGTTTCTCCTGCAACCCGTTCCCTTTCTGCTAGATGAACGAACGTCTCTCCACATGCTCAGTTCTGAGAGATAAGTGTGTGTGAAATCCGTCCTTCACCTAGCTGGTTGGGAACACAAAATTTCTTTTCAGTTGCAAACTCCACTCAATACATATATAAGGGGAGGTACTAGCTCCAACCAGGTTTTACAGTGAAAACTGCAGGAACTTCAAACCGGCACTAGGAAACAGACTGAGAAACCATAGTAAAAGTTTCCCCTGCAACCCGTTCCTTTTGTGCTAGATGAACGAACGTCTCTCCACATGCTCATTTCTGAGAGATAAGTGAGTGTGAAAGCCGTACTTCACCTAGCTTGTTGGGAACACAAAGTTTCTTTTCAGTTGCAAACTCCACTCCATACATATATATGGGGAGGTACTAGCTCCAACCAGGTTTTACAGTGAAAACTGCAGGAACTTCAAACCGGCACTAGGAAACAGACTGAGAAACCAGAGTAAAAGTTTCTCCGGCAACCTGTTCCCTTTGTGCTAGATGAACGAACGTCTCTCCACATGCTAAGTTCTGAGAGATGTGTGTGTGTGAAAGCCGTACTTCACCTAGCTTTTTGGGAACATAAAATTTCTTTACATTTGTAAACTCCACTCCATACATATATATGGGGAGGTACTAGCTCCAACTCGGTTTTACAGTGAAAACTGAAGGAACTTCAAACCGGCAATAGTAAACAGACTGAGAAACCAGAGTAATAGTTTCTCCAGCAACCCGTTCCCTTTGTGCTAGATGAACGAACGTCTCTCCACATGCTCAGTTCTGAGAGATAAGTGTGTGTGAAAGCCGTCCTTCACCTAGATTGTTGGGGACACAAAGTTTCTTTTCAGTTGCAAACTCCACTCCTTACATATATATATGTGGAGGTACTAGCTCCAAACATGTTTTACAGTGAAAACTGCAGGAACTTCAAACCGGCACTAGGAAACAGACTGAGAAACCAGAGTAAAAGTTTCTCCTGCAACCCGTTCCCTTTGTGGTAGATGAACGAACGTCTCTCCACATGGTCAGTTCTGAGAGAAGTGTGTGTGTGAAAGCCGTCCTTCACCTAGCTTGTTGGGAACACAAAGTTTCTTTTCAGTTTCAAACTCCACTCCATAAATATATATGGGGAGGTACTAGCTCCAACCAGGTTTTACAGTGAAAACTGCAGGAACTTCAAACCGGCACTAGGAAACAGACTGAGAAACCAGAGTAAAAGTTTCTCCTGCAACCCGTTCCCTTTGTGCTAGATGAACGAAAGTCTCTCCACATGCTCAGTTCTGAGAGATAAGTGTGTGTGAAAGCCGTCCTTCACCTAGATTGTTGGGAACACAAAGATTCTTTTCAGTTGCAAACTCCACTCCATACATATATATGGGGAGGTACTAGCTCCAAACATGTTTTACAGTGAAAACTGCAGGAACTTCAAACCGGCACTAGGAAACAGACTGAGAAACCAGAGTAAAAGTTTCTCCTGCAACCCGTTACCTTTGTGCTAGATGAACGAACGTCTCTCCACATGCTCAGTTCTGAGAGATAAGTGTGTGAGAAAGCCGTCCTTCACCTAGCTGGTTGGGAACACAAATTTTCTTTTCAGTTGCAAACTCCACTCCATACATATATAAGGGGAGGTACTAGCTCCAACCAGGTTTTACAGTGAAAACTGCAGGAACTTCAAACCGGCACTAGGAAAGAGACTGAGAAACCAGAGTAAAAGTTTCTCCTTCAACCCGTTCCATTTGAGTAAAAGTTTCTCCTTCAACCCCTTACCATTTTTGCTAGATGAACGAACGTCTCTCCACATGCTCAGTTCTGAGAGATAAGTGTGTGTGAAAGCCGTCCTTCACCTAGCTGGTTGGGAACAGAAAATTTCTTTTCAGTTGCAAACTCCACTCAATACATATATAAGGGGAGGTACTAGCTCCAACCAGGTTTTACAGTGAAAACTGCAGGAACTTCAAACCGGCACTAGGAAACAGACTGAGAAACCAGAGTAAAAGTTTCCCCTGCAACCCGTTCCTTTTGTGCTAGATGAACGAACGTCTCTCCACATGCTCATTTCTGAGAGATAAGTGTGTGTGAAAGCCGTACTTCACCTAGCTTGTTGGGAACACAAAGTTTCTTTTCAGTTGCAAACTCCACTCCATACATATATATGGGGAGGTACTAGCTCCAACCAGGTTTTACAGTGAAAACTGCAGGAACTTCAAACCGGCACTAGGAAACAGACTGAGAAACCAGAGTAAAAGTTTCTCCGGCAACCTGTTCCCTTTGTGCTAGATGAACGAACGTCTCTCCACATGCTAAATTCTGAGAGATGTGTGTGTGTGAAAGCCGTACTTCACCTAGCTTTTTGGGAACATAAAGTTTCTTTACATTTGTAAACTCCACTCCATACATATATATGGGGAGGTACTAGCTCCAACTCGGTTTTACAGTGAAAACTGCAGGAAATTCAAACCGGCACTAGGAAACAGACTGAGAAACCAGAGTAATAGTTTCTCCTGCATCCCGTTCCCTCTGTGCTAGATGAACGAACGTCTCTCCACATGCTCAGTTCTGAGAGATAAGTGTGTGTGAAAGCCGTCCTTCACCTAGATTGTTGGGAACACAAAGTTTCTTTTCAGTTGCAAACTCCACTCCATACATATACATATGGGGAGGTACTAGCTCCAAACAGGTTTTACAGTGAAAACTGCAGGAACTTCAAACCGGCACTAGGAAACAGACTGAGAAACCAGAGTAAAAGTTTCTCCTGCAACCCGTTCCCTTTCAGCTAGATGAACGAACGTCTCTGCACATGCTCAGTTCTGAGAGATAAGTGTGTGTGAAAGCCGTCCTTCACCTAGCTTGTTGGGAACACAAAGTTTCTTTTCAGTTGCAAACTCCACTCCATACATATATATGGGGAGGTACTAGCTCCAACCATGTTTTACAGTGAAAACTGCAGGAACTTCAAACCGGCACTAGGAAACAGACTGAGAAACCAGAGTAAAAGTTTCCCCTGCAACCCGTTCCCTTTGTGCTAGATGAACGAATGTCTCTCCACATGCTCAGTTCTGAGAGATAAGTGTGTGTGAAAGCCGTCCTTCACCTAGATTGTTGGGAACACAAAGTTTCTTTTCAGTTGCAAACTCCACTCCATACATATACATATGGGGAGGTACTAGCTCCAACCAGGTTTTACAGTGAAAAATGCAGGAACTTCAAACCGGCACTAGGAAACAGACTGAGAAACCAGAGTAAAAGTTTCCCCTGCAACCCGTTCCCTTTGTGCTAGATGAACGAATGTCTCTCCACATGCTCAGTTCTGAGAGATAAGTGTGTGAGAAAGCCGTCCTTCACCTAGCTGGTTGGGAACACAAATTTTCTTTTCAGTTGCAAACTCCACTCCATAAATATATAAGGGGAGGTACTAGCTCCAACCAGGTTTAACAGTGAAAACTGCAGGAACTTCAAACCGGCACTAGGAAAGAGACTGAGAAACCAGAGTAAATGTTTCTCCTTCAACCCGTTCCATTTGAGTAAAAGTTTCTCCTTCAACCCGTTCCATTTTTGCTAGATGAACGAACGTCTCTCCACATGCTCAGTTCTGAGAGATAAGTGTGTGTGAAAGCCGTCCTTCACCTAGCTGGTTGGGAACACAAAATTTCTTTTCAGTTGCAAACTCCACTCAATACATATATAAGGGGAGGTACTAGCTCCAACCAGGTTTTACAGTGAAAACTGCAGGAACTTCAAACCGGCACTAGGAAACAGACTGAGAAACCAGAGTAAAAGTTTCCCCTGCAACCCGTTCCTTTTGTGCTAGATGAACGAACGTCTCTCCACATGCTCATTTCTGAGAGATAAGTGTGTGTGAAAGCCGTACTTCACCTAGCTTGTTGGGAACACAAAGTTTCTTTTCAGTTGCAAACTCCACTCCATACATATATATGGGGAGGTACTAGCTCCAACCAGGTTTTACAGTGAAAACTGCAGGAACTTCAAACCGGCACTAGGAAACAGACTGAGAAACCAGAGTAAAAGTTTCTCCGGCAACCTGTTCCCTTTGTGCTAGATGAACGAACGTCTCTCCACATGCTAAATTCTGAGAGATGTGTGTGTGTGAAAGCCGTACTTCACCTAGCTTTTTGGGAACATAAAGTTTCTTTACATTTGTAAACTCCACTCCATACATATATATGGGGAGGTACTAGCTCCAACTCGGTTTTACAGTGAAAACTGCAGGAACTTCAAACCGGCACTAGGAAACAGACTGAGAAACCAGAGTAATAGTTTCTCCTGCATCCCGTTCCCTCTGAGCTAGATGAACGAACGTCTCTCCACATGCTCAGTTCTGAGAGATAAGTGTGTGTGAAAGCCGTCCTTCACCTAGATTGTTGGGAACACAAAGTTTCTTTTCAGTTGCAAACTCCACTCCATACATATACATATGGGGAGGTACTAGCTCCAAACAGGTTTTACAGTGAAAACTGCAGGAACTTCAAACCGGCACTAGGAAACAGACTGAGAAACCAGAGTAAAAGTTTCTCCTGCAACCCGTTCCCTTTCAGCTAGATGAACGAACGTCTCTGCACATGCTCAGTTCTGAGAGATAAGTGTGTGTGAAAGCCGTCCTTCACCTAGCTTGTTGGGAACACAAAGTTTCTTTTCAGTTGCAAACTCCACTCCATACATATATATGGGGAGGTACTAGCTCCAACCATGTTTTACAGTGAAAACTGCAGGAACTTCAAATCGGCACTAGGAAACAGACTGAGAAACCAGAGTAAAAGTTTCCCCTGCAACCCGTTCCCTTTGTGCTAGATGAACGAATGTCTCTCCACATGCTCAGTTCTGAGAGATAAGTGTGTGTGAAAGCCGTCCTTCACCTAGCTTGTTGGGAACACAAAGTTTCTTTTCAGTTGCAAACTCCACTCCATACATATATAAGGGGAGGTACTAGCTCCAACCAGGTTTTACAGTGAAAACTGCAGGAACTTAAAAGCGGCACTAAGAAAAAGACTGAGAAACCAGAGTAAAAGTTTCTCCTGCAATCTGTTCCCTTTGTGCTAGATGAACGAACGTCTCTCCACATGCTCAGTTCTGAGACATGTGTGTGTGTGAAAGCCGTCCTTCACCTAGCTTGTTGGGAACACAAAGTTTCTTTTCAGTTGCAAACTCCACTCCATACATATATATGGGGAGGTACTAGCTCCAACCAGGATTTACAGTGAAAACTGCAGGAACTTCAAACCGGCACTAGGAAACAGACTGAGAAACCAGAGTAAAAGTTTCTCCTGCAACCCGTTCCCTTTGTGCTAGATGAACGAACGTCTCTCCACATGCTCATTTCTGAGAGATAAGTGTGTGTGAAATCCGTCCTTCACCTAGCTGGTTGGGAACACAAAATTTTTTTTCAGTTGCAAACTCCACTCAATACATATATAAGGGGAGGTACTAGCTCCAACCTGGTTTTACAGTGAAAACTGCAGGAACTTCAAACCGGCACTAGGAAACAGACTGAGAAACCAGAGTAAAAGTTTCCCCTGCAACCCGTTCCTTTTGTGCTAGATGAACGAACGTCTCTCCACATGCTCATTTCTGAGAGATAAGTGAGTGTGAAAGCCGTACTTCACCTAGCTTGTTGGGAACACAAAGTTTCTTTTCAGTTGCAAACTCCACTCCATACATATATATGGGGAGGTACTAGCTCCAACCAGGTTTTACAGTGAAAACTGCAGGAACTTCAAACCGGCACTAGGAAACAGACTGAGAAACCAGAGTAAAAGTTTCTCCGGCAACCTGTTCCCTTTGTGCTAGATGAACGAACGTCTCTCCACATGCTAAGTTCTGAGAGATGTGTGTGTGTGAAAGCCGTACTTCACCTAGCTTTTTGGGAACATAAAATTTCTTTACATTTGTAAACTCCACTCCATACATATATATGGGGAGGTACTAGCTCCAACTCGGTTTTACAGTGAAAACTGAAGGAACTTCAAACCGGCAATAGTAAACAGACTGAGAAACCAGAGTAATAGTTTCTCCTGCAACCCGTTCCCTTTGTGCTAGATGAACGAACGTCTCTCCACATGCTCAGTTCTGAGAGATAAGTGTGTGTGAAAGCCGTCCTTCACCTAGATTGTTGGGGACACAAAGTTTCTTTTCAGTTGCAAACTCCACTCCTTACATATATATATGTGGAGGTACTAGCTCCAAACATGTTTTACAGTGAAAACTGCAGGAACTTCAAACCGGCACTAGGAAACAGACTGAGAAACCAGAGTAAAAGTTTCTCCTGCAACCCGTTCCCTTTGTGGTAGATGAACGAACGTCTCTCCACATGGTCAGTTCTGAGAGAAGTGTGTGTGTGAAAGCCGTCCTTCACCTAGCTTGTTGGGAACACAAAGTTTCTTTTCAGTTTCAAACTCCACTCCATACATATATATGGGGAGGTACTAGCTCCAACCAGGTTTTACAGTGAAAACTGCAGGAACTTCAAACCGGCACTAGGAAACAGACTGAGAAACCAGAGTAAAAGTTTCTCCTGCAACCCGTTCCCTTTGTGCTAGATGAACGAAAGTCTCTCCACATGCTCAGTTCTGAGAGATAAGTGTGTGTGAAAGCCGTCCTTCACCTAGCTTGTTGGGAACACAAAGATTCTTTTCAGTTGCAAACTCCACTCCATACATATATATGGGGAGGTACTAGCTCCAAACATGTTTTACAGTGAAAACTGCAGGAACTTCAAACCGGCACTAGGAAACAGACTGAGAAACCAGAGTAAAAGTTTCTCCTGCATCATGTTCCCTTTGTGCTAGATGAACGAACGTCTCTCCACATGCTCAGTTCTGAGAGATAAGTGTGTGAGAAAGCCGTCCTTCACCTAGCTGGTTGGGAACACAAATTTTCTTTTCAGTTGCAAACTCCACTCCATACATATATAAGGGGAGGTACTAGCTCCAACCAGGTTTTACAGTGAAAACTGCAGGAACTTCAAACCGGCACTAGGAAAGAGACTGAGAAACCAGAGTAAAAGTTTCTCCTTCAACCCGTTCCATTTGAGTAAAAGTTTCTCCTTCAACCCGTACCATTTTTGCTAGATGAACGAACGTCTCTCCACATGCTCAGTTCTGAGAGATAAGTGTGTGTGAAAGCCGTCCTTCACCTAGCTGGTTGGGAACAGAAAATTTCTTTTCAGTTGCAAACTCCACTCAATACATATATAAGGGGAGGTACTAGCTCCAACCAGGTTTTACAGTGAAAACTGCAGGAACTTCAAACCGGCACTAGGAAACAGACTGAGAAACCAGAGTAAAAGTTTCCCCTGCAACCCGTTCCTTTTGTGCTAGATGAACGAACGTCTCTCCACATGCTCATTTCTGAGAGATAAGTGTGTGTGAAAGCCGTACTTCACCTAGCTTGTTGGGAACACAAAGTTTCTTTTCAGTTGCAAACTCCACTCCATACATATATATGGGGAGGTACTAGCTCCAACCAGGTTTTACAGTGAAAACTGCAGGAACTTCAAACCGGCACTAGGAAACAGACTGAGAAACCAGAGTAAAAGTTTCTCCGGCAACCTGTTCCCTTTGTGCTAGATGAACGAACGTCTCTCCACATGCTAAATTCTGAGAGATGTGTGTGTGTGAAAGCCGTACTTCACCTAGCTTTTTGGGAACATAAAGTTTCTTTACATTTGTAAACTCCACTCCATACATATATATGGGGAGGTACTAGCTCCAACTCGGTTTTACAGTGAAAACTGCAGGAAATTCAAACCGGCACTAGGAAACAGACTGAGAAACCAGAGTAATAGTTTCTCCTGCATCCCGTTCCCTCTGTGCTAGATGAACGAACGTCTCTCCACATGCTCAGTTCTGAGAGATAAGTGTGTGTGAAAGCCGTCCTTCACCTAGATTGTTGGGAACACAAAGTTTCTTTTCAGTTGCAAACTCCACTCCATACATATACATATGGGGAGGTACTAGCTCCAAACAGGTTTTACAGTGAAAACTGCAGGAACTTCAAACCGGCACTAGGAAACAGACTGAGAAACCAGAGTAAAAGTTTCTCCTGCAACCCGTTCCCTTTCAGCTAGATGAACGAACGTCTCTGCACATGCTCAGTTCTGAGAGATAAGTGTGTGTGAAAGCCGTCCTTCACATAGCTTGTTGGGAACACAAAGTTTCTTTTCAGTTGCAAACTCCACTCCATACATATATATGGGGAGGTACTAGCTCCAACCATGTTTTACAGTGAAAACTGCAGGAACTTCAAACCGGCACTAGGAAACAGACTGAGAAACCAGAGTAAAAGTTTCCCCTGCAACCCGTTCCCTTTGTGCTAGATGAACGAATGTCTCTCCACATGCTCAGTTCTGAGAGATAAGTGTGTGTGAAAGCCGTCCTTCACCTAGATTGTTGGGAACACAAAGTTTCTTTTCAGTTGCAAACTCCACTCCATACATATACATATGGGGAGGTACTAGCTCCAACCAGGTTTTACAGTGAAAAATGCAGGAACTTCAAACCGGCACTAGGAAACAGACTGAGAAACCAGAGTAAAAGTTTCCCCTGCAACCCGTTCCCTTTGTGCTAGATGAACGAATGTCTCTCCACATGCTCAGTTCTGAGAGATAAGTGTGTGAGAAAGCCGTCCTTCACCTAGCTGGTTGGGAACACAAATTTTCTTTTCAGTTGCAAACTCCACTCCATAAATATATAAGGGGAGGTACTAGCTCCAACCAGGTTTAACAGTGAAAACTGCAGGAACTTCAAACCGGCACTAGGAAAGAGACTGAGAAACCAGAGTAAATGTTTCTCCTTCAACCCGTTCCATTTGAGTAAAAGTTTCTCCTTCAACCCGTTCCATTTTTGCTAGATGAACGAACGTCTCTCCACATGCTCAGTTCTGAGAGATAAGTGTGTGTGAAAGCCGTCCTTCACCTAGCTGGTTGGGAACACAAAATTTCTTTTCAGTTGCAAACTCCACTCAATACATATATAAGGGGAGGTACTAGCTCCAACCAGGTTTTACAGTGAAAACTGCAGGAACTTCAAACCGGCACTAGGAAACAGACTGAGAAACCAGAGTAAAAGTTTCCCCTGCAACCCGTTCCTTTTGTGCTAGATGAACGAACGTCTCTCCACATGCTCATTTCTGAGAGATAAGTGTGTGTGAAAGCCGTACTTCACCTAGCTTGTTGGGAACACAAAGTTTCTTTTCAGTTGCTAACTCCACTCCATACATATATATGGGGAGGTACTAGCTCCAACCAGGTTTTACAGTGAAAACTGCAGGAACTTCAAACCGGCACTAGGAAACAGACTGAGAAACCAGAGTAAAAGTTTCTCCGGCAACCTGTTCCCTTTGTGCTAGATGAACGAACGTCTCTCCACATGCTAAATTCTGAGAGATGTGTGTGTGTGAAAGCCGTACTTCACCTAGCTTTTTGGGAACATAAAGTTTCTTTACATTTGTAAACTCCACTCCATACATATATATGGGGAGGTACTAGCTCCAACTCGGTTTTACAGTGAAAACTGCAGGAACTTCAAACCGGCACTAGGAAACAGACTGAGAAACCAGAGTAATAGTTTAACCTGCATCCCGTTCCCTCTGTGCTAGATGAACGAACGTCTCTCCACATGCTCAGTTCTGAGAGATAAGTGTGTGTGAAAGCCGTCCTTCACCTAGATTGTTGGGAACACAAAGTTTCTTTTCAGTTGCAAACTCCACTCCATACATATACATATGGGGAGGTACTAGCTCCAAACAGGTTTTACAGTGAAAACTGCAGGAACTTCAAACCGGCACTAGGAAACAGACTGAGAAACCAGAGTAAAAGTTTCTCCTGCAACCCGTTCCCTTTCAGCTAGATGAACGAACGTCTCTGCACATGCTCAGTTCTGAGAGATAAGTGTGTGTGAAAGCCGTCCTTCACCTAGCTTGTTGGGAACACAAAGTTTCTTTTCAGTTGCAAACTCCACTCCATACATATATATGGGGAGGTACTAGCTCCAACCATGTTTTACAGTGAAAGCTGCAGGAACTTCAAACCGGCACTAGGAAACAGACTGAGAAACCAGAGTAAAAGTTTCCCCTGCAACCCGTTCCCTTTGTGCTAGATGAACGAATGTCTCTCCACATGCTCAGTTCTGAGAGATAAGTGTGTGTGAAAGCCGTCCTTCACCTAGATTGTTGGGAACACAAAGTTTCTTTTCAGTTGCAAACTCCACTCCATACATATACATATGGGGAGGTACAAGCTCCAACCATGTTTTACAGTGAAAAATGCAGGAACTTCAAACCGGCACTAGGAAACAGACTGAGAAACCAGAGTAAAAGTTTCCCCTGCAACCCGTTCCCTTTGTGCTAGATGAACGAATGTCTCTCCACATGCTCAGTTCTGAGAGATAAGTGTGTGTGAAAGCCGTCCTTCACCTAGATTGTTGGGAACACAAATTTTCTTTTCAGTTGCAAACTCCATTCCATAAATATATAAGGGGAGGTACTAGCTCCAACCAGGTTTAACAGTGAAAACTGCAGGAACTTCAAACCGGCACTAGGAAAGAGACTGAGAAACCAGAGTAAATGTTTCTCCTTCAACCCGTTCCATTTGAGTAAAAGTTTCTCCTTCAACCCGTTCCATTTTTGCTAGATGAACGAACGTCTCTCCACATGCTCAGTTCTGAGAGATAAGTGTGTGTGAAAGCCGTCCTTCACCTAGCTGGTTGGGAACACAAAATTTCTTTTCAGTTGCAAACTCCACTCAATACATATATAAGGGGAGGTACTAGCTCCAACCAGGTTTTACAGTGAAAACTGCAGGAACTTCAAACCGGCACTAGGAAACAGACTGAGAAACCAGAGTAAAAGTTTACCCTGCAACCCGTTCCTTTTGTGCAAGATGAACGAACGTCTCTCCACATGCTCATTTCTGAGAGATAAGTGTGTGTGAAAGCCGTACTTCACCTAGCTTGTTGGGAACACAAAGTTTCTTTTCAGTTGCAAACTCCACTCCATACATATATATGGGGAGGTACTAGCTCCAACCAGGTTTTACAGTGAAAACTGCAGGAACTTCAAACCGGCACTAGGAAACAGACTGAGAAACCAGAGTAAAAGTTTCTCCGGCAACCTGTTCCATTTGTGCTAGATGAACGAACGTCTCTCCACATGCTAAATTCTGAGAGATGTGTGTGTGTGAAAGCCGTACTTCACCTAGCTTTTTGGGAACATAAAGTTTCTTTACATTTGTAAACTCCACTCCATACATATATATGGGGAGGTACTAGCTCCAACTCGGTTTTACAGTGAAAACTGCAGGAACTTCAAACTGGCACTAGGAAACAGACTGAGAAGCCAGAATAATAGTTTCTCCTGCAACCCGTTCCCTTTGTGCTAGATGAACGAACGTCTCTCCACATGCTCAGTTCTGAGAGATAAGTGTGTGTGAAAGCCGTCCTTCACCTAGATTGTTGGGAACACAAAGTTTCTTTTCAGTTGCAAACTCCACTCCATACATATATATATGGGGAGGTACTAGCTCCAACCAGGTTTTACAGTGAAAACTGCAGGAACTTCAAACCGGCACTAGGAAACAGACTGAGAAACCAGAGTAAAAGTTTCTCCTGCAACCCGTTCCCTTTGTGCTAGATGAACGAACGTCTCTCCACATGCTAAGTTATGAGAGATAAGTGTGTGTGAAAGCCGTCCTTCACCTAGCTTGTTGGGAACACAAAGTTTCTTTTCAGTTGCAAACTCCACTCCATATATATATATGGGGAGGTTCAAGCTCCAACCAGGTTTTACAGTGAAAACTGCAGGAACTTCAAACCGGCACTAGGAAGCAGACTGAGAAACCAGAGTAAAAGTTTCTCCTGCAACCCGTTCCCTTTCTGCTAGATGAACGAACGTCTCTCCACATGCTCAGATCTGAGAGATAAGTGTGTGTGAAAGCCGTACTTCACCTAGCTTGTTGGGAACACAAAGTTTCTTTTCAGTTGCAAACTCCACTCCATACATATATAAGGGGAGGTACTAGCTCCAAACAGGTTTTACAGTGAAAACTGCAGGAACTTCAAACCGGCACTAGGAAACAGACTGAGAAACCAGAGTAAAAGTTTCTCCTGCAATCTGTTCCCTTTGTGCTAGATGAACTAACGTCTCTCCACATGCTCAGTTCTGAGAGATAAGTGTGTGAGAAAGCCGTCCTTCACCTAGCTGGTTGGGAACACAAATTTTCTTTTCAGTTGCAAACTCCACTCCATAAATATATAAGGGGAGGTACTAGCTCCAACCAGGTTTAACAGTGAAAACTGCAGGAACTTCAAACCGGCACTAGGAAAGAGACTGAGAAACCAGAGTAAATGTTTCTCCTTCAACCCGTTCCATTTGAGTAAAAGTTTCTCCTTCAACCCGTTCCATTTTTGCTAGATGAACGAACGTCTCTCCACATGCTCAGTTCTGAGAGATAAGTGTGTGTGAAAGCCGTCCTTCACCTAGCTGGTTGGGAACACAAAATTTCTTTTCAGTTGCAAACTCCACTCAATATATATATAAGGGGAGGTACTAGCTCCAACCAGGTTTTACAGTGAAAACTGCAGGAACTTCAAACCGGCACTAGGAAACAGACTGAGAAACCAGAGTAAAAGTTTCCCCTGCAACCCGTTCCTTTTGTGCTAGATGAACGAACGTCTCTCCACATGCTCATTTCTGAGAGATAAGTGTGTGTGAAAGCCGTACTTCACCTAGCTTGTTGGGAACACAAAGTTTCTTTTCAGTTGCAAACTCCACTCCATACATATATATGGGGAGGTACTAGCTCCAACCAGGTTTTACAGTGAAAACTGCAGGAACTTCAAACCGGCACTAGGAAACAGACTGAGAAACCAGAGTAAAAGTTTCTCCGGCAACCTGTTCCCTTTGTGCTAGATGAACGAACGTCTCTCCACATGCTAAATTCTGAGAGATGTGTGTGTGTGAAAGCCGTACTTCATCTAGCTTTTTGGGAACATAAAGTTTCTTTACATTTGTAAACTCCACTCCATACATATATATGGGGAGGTACTAGCTCCAACTCGGTTTTACAGTTAAAACTGCAGGAACTTCAAACCGGCACTAGGAAACAGACTGAGAAACCAGAGTAATAGTTTCTCCTGCATCCCGTTCCCTCTGTGCTAGATGAACGAACGTCTCTCCACATGCTCAGTTCTGAGAGATAAGTGTGTGTGAAAGCCGTCCTTCACCTAGATTGTTGGGAACACAAAGTTTCTTTTCAGTTGCAAACTCCACTCCATACATATACATATGGGGAGGTACTAGCTCCAAACAGGTTTTACAGTGAAAACTGCAGGAACTTCAAACCGGCACTAGGAAACAGACTGAGAAACCAGAGTAAAAGTTTCTCCTGCAACCCGTTCCCTTTCAGCTAGATGAACGAACGTCTCTGCACATGCTCAGTTCTGAGAGATAAGTGTGTGTGAAAGCCGTCCTTCACCTAGCTTGTTGGGAACACAGTTTCTTTTCAGTTGCAAACTCCACTCCATACATATATATGGGGAGGTACTAGCTCCAACCATGTTTTACAGTGAAAACAGCAGGAACTTCAAACCGGCACTAGGAAACAGACTGAGAAACCAGAGTAAAAGTTTCCCCTGCAACCCGTTCCCTTTGTGCTAGATGAACGAATGTCTCTCCACATGCTCAGTTCTGAGAGATAAGTGTGTGTGAAAGCCGTCCTTCACCTAGATTGTTGGGAACACAAAGTTTCTTTTCAGTTGCAAACTCCACTCCATACATATACATATGGGGAGGTACTAGCTCCAACCATGTTTTACAGTGAAAAATGCAGGAACTTCAAACCGGCACTAGGAAACAGACTGAGAAACCAGAGTAAAAGTTTCCCCTGCAACCCGTTCCCTTTGTGCTAGATGAACGAATGTCTCTCCACATGCTCAGTTCTGAGAGATAAGTGTGTGAGAAAGCCGTCCTTCACCTAGCTGGTTGGGAACACAAATTTTCTTTTCAGTTGCAAACTCCACTCCATAAATATATAAGAGGAGGTACTAGCTCCAACCAGGTTTAACAGTGAAAACTGCAGGAACTTCAAACCGGCACTAGGAAAGAGACTGAGAAACCAGAGTAAATGTTTCTCCTTCAACCCGTTCCATTTGAGTAAAAGTTTCTCCTTCAAACCGTTCCATTTTTGCTAGATGAACGAACGTCTCTCCACATGCTCAGTTCTGAGAGATAAGTGTGTGTGAAAGCCGTCCTTCACCTAGCTGGTTGGGAACACAAAATTTCTTTTCAGTTGCAAACTCCACTCAATACATATATAAGGGGAGGTATTAGCTCCAACCAGGTTTTACAGTGAAAATTGCAGGAACTTCAAACCGGCACTAGGAAACAGACTGAGAAACCAGAGTAAAAGTTTACCCTGCAACCCGTTCCTTTTGTGCTAAATGAACGAACGTCTCTCCACATGCTAAATTCTGAGAGATGTGTGTGTGTGAAAGCCGTACTTCACCTAGCTTTTTGGGAACATAAAGTTTCTTTACATTTGTAAACTCCACTCCATACATATATATGGGGAGGTACTAGCTCCAACTCGGTTTTACAGTGAAAACTGCAGGAACTTCAAACTGGCACTAGGAAACAGACTGAGAAACCAGAGTAATAGTTTCTCCTGCAACCCGTTCCCTTTGTGCTAGATGAACGAACGTCTCTCCACATGCTCAGTTCTGAGAGATAAGTGTGTGTGAAAGCCGTCCTTCACCTAGATTGTTGGGAACACAAAGTTTCTTTTCAGTTGCAAACTCCACTCCATACATATATATATGGGGAGGTACTAGCACCAAACAGGTTTTACAGTGAAAACTGCAGGAACTTCAAACCGGCACTAGGAAACAGACTGAGAAACCAGAGTAAAAGTTTCACCTGCAACCCGTTCCTTTTGTGCTAGATGAACGAACGTCTCTCCACATGCTCAGTTCTGAGAGATAAGTGTGTGTGAAAGCCGTACTTCACCTAGCTTGTTGGGAACACAAAGTTTCTTTTCAGTTGCAAACTCCACTCCATACATATATATGGGGAGGTACTAGCTCCAACCAGGTTTTACAGTGAAAACTGCAGGAACTTCAAACCGGCACTAGGAAACAGACTGAGAAACCAGAGTAAAAGTTTCTCCTGCAACCCGTTCCCTTTGTGCTAGATGAACGAACGTCTCTCCACATGCTAAGTTATGAGAGATAAGTGTGTGTGAAAGCCGTCCTTCACATAGCTTGTTGGGAACACAAAGTTTCTTTTCAGTTGCAAACTCCACTCCATACATATATATGGGGAGGTTCAAGCTCCAACCAGGTTTTACAGTGAAAACTGCAGGAACTTAAAACCGGCACTAGGAAGCAGACTGAGAAACCAGAGTAATAGTTTCTCCTGCAACCCGTTCCCTTTCTGCTAGATGAACGAACGTCTCTCCACATGCTCAGATCTGAGAGATAAGTGTGTGTGAAAGCCGTCCTTCACCTAGCTTGTTGGGAACACAAAGTTTCTTTTCAGTTGCAAACTCCACTCCATACATATATAAGGGGAGGTACTAGCTCCAAACAGTATTTACAGTGAAAACTGCAGGAACTTCAAACCGGCACTAGGAAACAGACTGAGAAACCAGAGTAAAAGTTTCTCCTGCAATCTGTTCCCTTTGTGCTAGATGAACTAACGTCTCTCCACATGCTCAGTTCTGAGAGATGTGTGTGTGTGAAAGCCGTCCTTCACCTAGCTTGTTGGGAACACATAGTTTCTTTTCAGTTGCAAACTCCACTCCATACATATATATGGGGAGGTACTAGCTCCAAACAGGTTTTACAGTGAAAACTGCAGGAACTTCAAACCGGCACTAGGAAACAGACTGAGAAACCAGAGTAAAAGTTTCCCCTGCAACCCGTTCCTTTTGTGCTAGATGAACGAACGTCTCTCCACATGCTCAGTTCTGAGAGATAAGTGTGTGTGAAAGCCGTACTTCACCTAGCTTGTTGGGAACACAAAGTTTCTTTTCAGTTGCAAACTCCACTCCATACATATATATGGGGAGGTACTAGCTCCAACCAGGTTTTACAGTGAAAACTGCAGGAACTTCAAACCGGCACTAGGAAACAGACTGAGAAACCAGAGTAAAAGTTTCTCCTGCAACCCGTTCCCTTTGTGCTAGATGAACGAACGTCTCTCCACATGCTAAGTTATGAGAGATAAGTGTGTGTGAATGCCGTCCTTCACCTAGCTTGTTGGGAACACAAAGTTTCTTTTCAGTTGCAAACTCCACTCCATACATATATATGGGGAGGTACAAGCTCAAACCAGGTTTTACAGTGAAAACTGCAGGAACTTCAAACCGGCACTAGGAAACAGACTGAGAAACCAGAGTAAAAGTTTCTCCTGCAACCCGTTCCCTTTCTGCTAGATGAACGAACGTCTCTCCACATGCTCAAATCTGAGAGATAAGTGTGTGTGAAAGCCGTCCTTCACCTAGCTTGTTGGGAACACAAAGTTACTTTTCAGTTGCAAACTCCACTCCATACATATATAAGGGGAGGTACTAGCTCCAAACAGGTTTTACAGTGAAAACTGCAGGAACTTCAAACCGGCAATAGGAAACAGACTGAGAAACCAGAGTAAAAGTTTCTCCTGCAATCTGTTCCCTTTGTGCTAGATGAACGAACGTCTCTCCACATGCTCAGTTCTGAGAGATGTGTGTGTGTGAAAGCCGTCCTTCACCTAGCTTGTTGGGAACACATAGTTTCTTTTCAGTTGCAAACTCCACTCCATACATATATATGGGGAGGTACTAGCTCCAAATCGGTTTTACAGTGAAAACTGCAGGAACTTCAAATCGGCACTAGGAAACAGACTGAGAAACCAGAGTAAAAGTTTCTCCTTCAACCCGTTCCATTTGAGTAAAAGTTTCTCCTTCAACCCGTTCCATTTTTGCTAGATGAACGAACGTCTCTCCACATGCTCAGTTCTGAGATATAAGTGTGTGTGAAAGCCGTCCTTCACCTAGCTTGTTGGGAACACAAAATTTCTTTTCAGTGGCAAACTCCACTCCATACATATATATGGGGAGGTACTAGCTCCAACCTGGATTTACAGTGAAAACTGCAGGAACTTCAAACCGGCACTAGGAAACAGACTGAGAAACCAGAGTAAAAGTTTCTCCGGCAACCTGTTTCCTTTGTGCTAGATGAACGAACGTCTCTCCACATGCTAAGTTCTGAGAGATGTGTGTGTGTGAAAGCCGTACTTCACCTAGCTTTTTGGGAACATAAAGTTTCTTTACATTTGTAAACTCCACTCCATACATATATATGGGGAGGTACTAGCTCCAACTCTGTTTTACAGTGAAAACTGCAGGAACTTCAAACCGGCACTAGGAAACAGACTGAGAAACCAGAGTAATAGTTTCCCCTGCAACCCGTTCCATTTGTGCTAGATGTACGAACGTCTCTCCACATGCTCAGTTCTGAGAGATAAGTGTGTGTGAAAGCCGTCCTTCACCTAGATTGTTGGGAACACAAAGTTTCTTTTCAGTTGCAAACTCCACTCCATACATATATATGGGGAGGTACTAGCTCCAACCAGGTTTTACAGTGAAAACTGCAGGAACTTCAAACCGGCACTAGGAAACAGACTGAGAAACCAGAGTAAAAGTTTCTCCTGCAACCCGTTCCCATTCTGCTAGATGAACGAACGTCTCTCCACATGCTCAGTTCTGAGAGGTAAGTGTGTGTGAAAGCCGTCCTTCACCTAGCTTGTTGGGAACACAAAGTTTCTTTTCAGTTGCAAACTCCACTCCATACATATATATGGGGAGGTACTAGCTCCAACCAGGTTTTACAGTGAAAACTGCAGGAACTTCAAACCGGCACTAGGAAACAGACTGAGAAACCAGAGTAAAAGTTACTCCTGCAACCCGTTCCCATTCTGCTAGATGAACGAACGTCTCTCCACATGCTCAGTTCTGAGAGATAAGTGTGTGTGAAAGCCGTCCTTCACCTAGCTTGTTGGGAACACAAAGTTTCTTTTCAGTTGCAAACTCCACTCCATACTTATATAAGGGGAGGTACTAGCTCCAACCAGGTTTTACAGTGAAAACTGCAGGAACTGCATACCGGCACTAAGAAACAGACTGAGAAACCAGAGTAAAATTTCTCCTGCAATCTGTTCCATTTGTGCTAGATGAACGAACGTCTCTCCACATGCTCAGTTCTGAGAGAAGTGTGTGTGTGAAAGCCGTCCTTCACCTAGCTTGTTGGGAACACAAAGTTTCTTTTCTGCTGCAAACTCCACTCCATACATATATATGGGGAGGTACTAGCTCCAACCAGGTTTTACAGTGAAAACTGCAGGAACTTCAAACCGGCACTAGGAAACAGACTGAGAAACCAGAGTAAAAGTTTCTCCTGCAACCCGTTCCCTTTGTGCTAGATGAACGAACGTCTCTCCACATGCTCAGTTCTGAGAGATAAGTGTGTGTGAAAGCCGTCCTTCACCTAGCTTGTTGGGAACACATAGTTTCTTTTCAGTTGCAAACTCCACTCCATACATATATATGGGGAGGTACTAGCTCCAACCAGGTTTTACAGTGAAAACTGCAGGAACTTCAAACCGGCACTAGGAAACAGACTGAGAAACCAGAGTAAAAGTTTCTCCTTCAACCCGTTCCCTTTGTGCTAGATGAACGAACGTCTCTCCACATGCTCAGTTCTGAGATATAAGTGTGTGTGAAAGCCGTCCTTCACCTAGCTTGTTGGGAACACAAATTTTCTTTTCAGTTGCAAACTCCACTCCATACATATATATGGGGTGGTACTAGCTCCAACCAGGTTTTACAGTGAAAATTGCAGGAACTTCAAACCGGCACTAGGAAACAGACTGAGAAACCAGAGTAAAAGTTTCTCCGGCAACCTGTTCCCTTTGTGCTAGATGAACTAACGTCTCTCCACATGCTCAGTTCTGAGAGATGTGTGTGTGTGAAAGCCATCCTTCACCTAGCTTGTTGGGAACACAAAGTTTTTTTACATTTGTAAACTCCACTCCATACATATATATGGGGAGGTACTAGCTCCAACTCGGTTTTACAGTGAAAACTGCAGGAACTTCAAACCGGCACTAGGAAACAGACTGAGAAACCAGAGTAAAAGTTTCCCCTGCAACCCGTTCCCTTTGTGCTAGATGAACGAACGTCTCTCCACATGCTCAGTTCTGAGAGATAAGTGTGTGTGAAAGCCGTCCTTCACCTAGCTGGTTGGGAACACAAATTTTCTTTTCAGTTGCAAACTCCACTCCATACATATATATGGGGAGGTACTAGCTCCAACCAGGTTTTACAGTGAAAACTGCAGGAACTTCAAACCGGCACTAGGAAACAGACTGAGAAACTAGAGTAAATGTTTCTCCGGCAACCTGTTCCCTTTGTGCTAGATGAACGAACGTCTCTCCACATGCTAAGTTCTGAGAGATGTGTGTGTGTGAAAGCCGTACTTCACGTAGCTTTTTGGGAACATAAAGTTTCTTTACATTTGTAAACTCCACTCCATACATATATATGGGGAGGTACTAGCTCCAACTCGGTTTTACAGTGAAAACTGCAGGAACTTCAAACCGGCACTAGGAAACAGACTGAGAAACCAGAGTAATAGTTTCTCCTGCAACCCGTTCCCTTTGTGCTAGATGAACGAACGTCTCTCCACATGCTCAGTTCTGAGAGAAGTGTGTGTGTGAAAGCCGTCCTTCACCTAGCTTGTTGGGAACACAAAGTTTCTTTTCAGTTGCAAACTCCACTCCATACATATATAAGGGGAGGTACTAGCTCCAACCAGGTTTTACAGTGAAAACTGCAGGAACTTCAAAACGGCACTAGGAAACAGACTGAGAAACCAGAGTAAAAGTTTCCCCTGCAACCCGTTCCATTTGTGCTAGATGAACGAACGTCTCTCCACATGCTCAGTTCTGAGAGATAAGTGTGTGTGAAAGCCGTACTTCAGCTAGCTTGTTGGGAACACAAATTTTCTTTTCAGTTGCAAACTCCACTCCATACATATATATGGGGAGGTACTAGCTCCAACCAGGTTTTACAGTGAAAACTGCAGGAACTTCAAACCGGCACTAGGAAACAGACTGAGAAACCACAGTAAAAGTTTCTCCTGCAACCCGTTCCCTTTGTGCTAGATGAACGAACGTCTCTCCACATGCTCAGTTCTGAGAGATAAGTGTGTGTGAAAGCCGTCCTTCACCTAGCTTGTTGGGAACACAAAGTTTCTTTTCAGTTGCAAACTCCACTCCATACATATATATATGGTTAGGTACTAGCTCCAAACAGTTTTTACAGTGAAAACTGCTGGAAATTCAAACTGGCACTAGGAAACAGACTGAGAAACCAGAGTAAAAGTTTCTCCTGCAACCCGTTCCCTTTGTGCTAGATGAACGAACGTCTCTCCACATGCTCATTTCTGAGAGAAAAGTGTGTGTGAAAGCCGTCCTTCACCTAGCTTGTTGATAACACAAAGTTTCTTTTCAGTTGCAAACTCCACTCCATAAATATATATGGGGAGGTACTAGCTCCAACCAGGTTTTACAGTGAAAACTGCAGGAACTTCAAACCGGCACTAGGAAACAGACTGAGAAACCAGAGTAAATGTTTCTCCTGCAACCCGTTCCCTTTCTGCTAGATGAACGAACGTCTCTCCACATGCTCAGTTCTGAGAGATAAGTGTGTGTGAAAGCCGTCCTTCACCTAGCTTGTTGGGAACACAAAGTTTCTTTTCAGTTGCAAACTCCACTCCATACATATATAAGGGAAGGTACTAGCTCCAACTAGGTTTTACAGTGAAAACTGCAGGAACTTCAAACCGGCACTAGGAAACAGACTGAGAAACCAGAGTAAAACTTTCTCCTGCAATCTGTTCCCTTTGTGCTAGATTAACGAACGTCTCTCCACATGCTCAGTTCTGAGAGATGTGTGTGTGTGAAAGCCATCCTTCACCTAGCTTGTTGGGAACACAAAGTTTCTTTTCAGTTGCAAACTCCACTCCATACTTATATATGGGGAGGTACTAGCTCCAAATCGGTTTTACAGTGAAAACTGCAGGAACTTCAAACCGGCACTAGGAAACAGACTGAGAAAACAGAGTAAAAGTTTCTCCTGCAACCAGTTCCCTTTCTGCTAGATGAACGAACGTCTCTCCACATGCTCAGTTCTGAGAGATAAGTGTGTGTGAAAGCCGTCCTTCACCTAGCTGGTTGGGAACACAAAATTTCTTTTCAGTTGCAAACTCCACTCAATACATATATAAGGGGAGGTACTAGCTCCAACCAGGTTTTACAGTGAAAACTGTAGGAACTTCAAACCGGCACTAGGAAACAGACTGAGAAACCAGAGTAAAAGTTTCCCCTGCAACCCGTTCCTTTTGTGCTAGATGAACGAACGTCTCTCCACATGCTCTTTTCTGAGAGATAAGTGTGTGTGAAAGCCGTCCTTCACCTAGCTTGTTGGGAACACAAAGTTTCTTTTCAGTTGCAAACTCCACTCCATACATATATATGGGGAGGTACTAGCTCCAACCAGGTTTTACAGTGAAAACTGCAGGAACTTCAAACCGGCACTAGGAAACAGACTGAGAAACCAGAGTAAAAGTTTCTCCGGCAACCTGTTCCCTTTGTGCTAGATGAACGAACGTCTCTCCACATGCTAAGTTCTGAGAGATATGTGTGTGTGAAAGCCGTACTTCACCTAGCTTTTTGGGAACATAAAGTTTCTTTACATTTGTAAACTCCACTCCATACATATATATGGGGAGGTACTAGCTCCAACTCGGTTTTACAGTGAAAACTGCAGGAACTTCAAACCGGCACTAGGAAACAGACTGAGAAACCAGAGTAATAGTTTCTCCTGCAACCCGTTCCCTTTCTGCTAGATGAACGAACGTCTCTCCACATGCTCAGTTCTGAGAGAAGTTTGTGTGTGAAAGCCGTCCTTCACCTAGCTTGTTGGGAACACAAAGTTTCTTTTCAGTTGCAAACTCCACTCCATACATATATAAGGGAAGGTACTAGCTCCAACTAGGTTTTACAGTGAAAACTGCAGGAACTTCAAACCGGCACTAGGAAACAGACTGAGAAACCAGAGTAAAAGTTTCTCCTGCAATCTGTTCCCTTTGTGCTAGATGAACGAACGTCTCTCCACATGCTCAGTTCTGAGAGATGTGTGTGTGTGAAAGCCGTCCTTCACCTAGCTTGTTGGGAAAACAAAGTTTCTTTTCAGTTGCAAACTCCACTCCATACATATATATGGGGAGGTACTAGCTCCAAATCGGTTTTACAGTGAAAACTGCAGGAACTTCTAACCGGCACTAGGAAACAGACTGAGAAAACAGAGTAAAAGTTTCTCCTGCAACCAGTTCCCTTTCTGCTAGATGAACGAACGTCTCTCCACATGCTCAGTTCTGAGAGATGTGTGTGTGTGAAAGCGGTCCTTCACCTAGCTGGTTGGGAACACAAAATTTCTTTTCAGTTGCAAACTCCACTCAATACATATATAAGGGGAGGTACTAGCTCCAACCAGGTTTTACAGTGAAAACTGTAGGAACTTCAAACCGGCACTAGGAAACAGACTGAGAAACCAGAGTAAAAGTTTCCCCTGCAACCCGTTCCTTTTGTGCTAGATGAACGAACGTCTCTCCACATGCTCATTTCTGAGAGATAAGTGTGTGTGAAAGCCGTCCTTCACCTAGCTTGTTGGGAACACAAAGTTTCTTTTCAGTTGCAAACTCCACTCCATACATATATATGGGGAGGTACTAGCTCCAACCAGGTTTTACAGTGAAAACTGCAGGAACTACAAACCGGCACTAGGAAACAGACTGAGAAACCAGAGTAAAAGTTTCTCCGGCAACCTGTTCCCTTTGTGCTAGATGACAGAACGTCTCTCCACATGCTAAGTTCTGAGAGATGTGTGTGTGTGAAAGCCGTACTTCACCTAGCTTTTTGGGAACATAAAGTTTCTTTACATTTGTAAACTCCACTCCATACATATATATGGGGAGGTACTAGCTCCAACTCGGTTTTACAGTGAAAACTGCAGGAACTTCAAACCGGCACTAGGAAACAGACTGAGAAACCAGAGTAATAGTTTCTCCTGCAACCCGTTCCCTTTGTGCTAGATGAACGAACGTCTCTCCACATGCTCAGTTCTGAGAGATAAGTGTGTGTGAAAGCCGACCTTCACCTAGCTTGTTGGGAACACAAAGTTCCTTTTCAGTTGCAAACTCCACTCCATACATATATATGGGGAGGTACTAGCTCCAACCAAGTTTTACAGTGAAACCTGCAGGAACTTCAAACCGGCACTAGGAAACAGACTGAGAAACCAGAGTAAAAGTTTCTCCTGCAACCCGTTCCCTTTGTGCTAGATGAACGAACGTCTCTCCACATGCTAAGTTCTGAGAGGTAAGTGTGTGTGAAAGCCGGCCTTCACCTAGCTTGTTGGGAACACAAAGTTTCTTTTCAGTTGCAAACTCCACTCCATACATATATATGGGGAGGTACTAGCTCCAACCAGGTTTTACAGTGAAAACTGCAGGAACTTCAAACCGGCACTAGGAAACAGACTGAGAAACCAGAGTAAAAGTTTCTCCTGCAACCCGTTCCCTTTGTGCTAGATGAACGAACGTCTCTCCACATGCTCAGTTCTGAGAGATAAGTGTGTGTGAAAGCCGTCCTTCACCTAGCTTGTTGGGAACACAAATATTCTTTTCAGTTGCAAACTCCACTCCATACATATATATGGGGAGGTACTAGCTCCAACCAGGTTTTACAGTGAAAACTGCAGGAACTTCAAACCGGCACTAGGAAACAGACTGAGAAACCAGAGTAAAAGTTTCTCCTGCAACCCGTTCCCTTTGTGCTAGATGAACGAACGTCTCTCCACATGCTCAGTTCTGAGAGATAAGTGTGTGTGAAAGCCGTCCTTCACCTAGCTGGTTGGGAACACAAATTTTCTTTTCAGTTTCAAACTCCACTCCATACATATATAAGGGGAGGTACAAGCTCCAACCAGGTTTTACAGTGAAAACTGCAGGAACATCAAACCGGCACTAGTTAACAGACTGAGAAACCAGAGTAAAAGTTTCCCCTGCAACCCGTTCCTTTTGTGCTAGATGAACGAACGTCTCTCCAAATGCTCAGTTCTGAGAGATTTGTGTGTGTGAAAGCCGTACTTCACCTAGCTTGTTGGGAACACAAAGTTTCTTTTCAGTTGCAAACTCCAATCCATACATATATAAGGGAAGGTACTAGCTCCAACCAGGTTTTACAGTGAAAACTGCAGGAACTTCAAACCGGCACTAGGAAACAGACTGAGAAACCAGAGTAAAAGTTTCTCCTGCAATCTGTTCCCTTTGTGCTAGATGAACGAACGTCTCTCCACATGCTCAGTTCTGAGAGATGTGTGTGTGTGAAAGCCGTCCTTCATCTAGCTTTTTGGGAACACAAAGTTTCTTTTCAGTTGCAAACTCCACTACATACATATATATGGGGAGGTACTAGCCCCAAATCGGTTTTACAGTGAAAACTGCAGGAACTTCAAACCGGCACTAGGAAACAGACTGAGAAACCAGAGTAAAATTTTCTCCTGCAACCCGTTCCCTTTCTGCCTGATGAACGAATGTCTCTCCACATGCTCAGTTCTGAGAGATAAGTGTGTGTGAAAGCCGTCCTTCACCTAGCTTGTTGGGAACACAAAGTTTCTTTTCAGTTGCAAACTCCACTCCATACATATATATGGGGAGGTTCAAGCTCCAAATCGGTTTTACAGTGAAAACTGCAGGAACTTCAAACCGGCACTAGGAAACAGACTGAGAAACCAGAGTAAAAGTTTCTCCTGCAACCCGTTCCCTTTCTCTAGATGAACGAACGTCTCTCCACATGCTCAGTTCTGAGAGATAAGTGTGTGTTAAAACCGTCCTTCACCTAGCTTGTTGGGAACACAAAGTTTCTTTTCAGTTGCAAACTCCACTCCATACATATATATGGGGAGGTACTAGCTCCAAATCGGTTTTACAGTGAAAACTGCAGGAACTTCAAACCGGCACTAGGAAACAGACTGAGAAACCAGAGTAAAAGTTTCCCCTGCACCCAGTTCCCTTTGTGCTAGATGAACGAACGTCTCTCCACATGCTCAGTTCTGAGAGATAAGTGTGTGTGAAAGCCTTCCTTCACCTAGCTTGTTGGGAACACAAAGTTTCTTTTCAGTTGCAAACTCCACTCCATACATATATATATGGGGAGGTACTAGCTCCAAACAGGTTTTACAGTGAAAACTGCAGGAACTTCAAACCGGCACTAGGAAACAGACTGAGAAACCAGAGTAAAAGTTTCTCCTGCAACCCGTTCCCTTTGTGCTAGATGAACGAACGTCTCTCCACATGCTCAGTTCTGAGAGATATGTGTGTGTGAAAGCCGTCCTTCACCTAGCTTGTTGATAACACAAAGTTTCTTTTCAGTTGCAAACTCCAATCCATAAATATATATGGGGAGGTACTAGCTCCAACCAGGTTTTACAGTGAAAACTGCAGGAACTTCAAACCGGCACTAGGAAACAGACTGAGAAACCAGAGTAAAAGTTTCTCCTGCAACCCGTTCCCTTTCTGCTAGATGAACGAACGTCTCTCCACATGCTCAGTTCTGAGAGATAAGTGTGTGTGAAAGCCGTCCTTCACCTAGCTTGTTGGGAACACAAAGTTTCTTTTCAGTTGCAAACTCCACTCCATACATATATAAGGGGAGGTACTTACTCCAACCAGTTTTTACAGTGAAAACTGCAGGAACTTCAAACCGGCACTAGGAAACATACTGAGAAACCAGAGTAAAAGATTCTCCTGCAATCTGTTCCCTTTGTGCTAGATGAACGAACGTCTCTCCACATGCTCAGTTCTGAGAGATGTGTGTGTGTGAAAGCCGTCCTTCACCTAGCTTGTTGGGAACACAAAGTTTCTTTTCAGTTGCAAATTCCACTCTATACATATATATGGGGAGGTACTAGCTCCAAATCGGTTTTACAGTGAAAACTGCAGGAACTTCAAACCGGCACTAGGAAACAGACTGAGAAACCAGAGTAAAAGTTTCTCCTGCAAACCGTTCCCTTTGTGCTAGATGAACGAACGTCTCTCCACATGCTCAGTTCTGAGAGATAAGTGTGTGTGAAAGCCGTCCTTCATCTAGCTTTTTGGGAACACAAAGTTTCTTTTTAGTTGCAAACTCCACTCCATACATATATATGGGGAGGTACTAGCTCCAAATCTGTTTTACAGTGAAAACTGCAGGAACTTCAAACCGGCACTAGGAAACAGACTGAGAAACCAGAGTAAAAGTTTCTCCTGCAACCCGTTCCCTTTGTGCTAGATGAACGAACGTCTCTCCACATGCTCAGTTCTGAGATATAAGTGTGTGTGAAAGCCGTCCTTCACCTAGCTTGTTGGGAACACAAAGTTTCTTTTCAGTTGCAAACTCCACTCCATACATATATATATGGGGAAGTACTAGCTCCAAAATTTTTTACAGTGAAAACTGCAGGAACTTCAAACCGGCACTAGGAAACAGACTGAGAAACCAGAGTAAAAGTTTCTCCTGCAACCCGTTCCCTTTGTGCTAGATGAACGAACGTCTCTCCACATGCTCAGTTCTGAGAGATAAGTGTGTGTGAAAGCCGTCCTTCACCTAGCTGCTTGGGAACACAAAGTTTCTTTTCAGTTGTAAACTTCACTCAATACATATATATATGGAGGTACTAGCTCCAACCATGTTTTACAGTGAAAACTGCAGGAACTTCAAACCGGCACTAGGAAACAGACTGAGAAACCAGATTAAAAGTTTCTCCTGCAACCCGTTCCCTTTCTGCTAGATGAACGAACGTCTCTCCACATGCTCAGTTCTGAGAGATCAATGTGTGTGAAAGCCGTACTTCACCTAGATTGTTGGGAACACAAAGTTTCTTTTCAGTTGCAAACTCCACTCCATACATATATATGGGGAGGTACTAGCTCCAACCAGGTTTTACAGTGAAAACTGCAGGAACTTCAAACCGGCACTAGGAAACAGACTGAGAAACCAGAGTAAAAGTTTCACCTGCAACCTGTTCCCTTTGTGCTAGATGAACGAACGTTTCTCCACATGCTCAGTTCTGAGAGATAAGTGTGTGTGAAAGCCGTCCTTCACCCATCTTGTTGGGAACACAAAGTTTCTTTTCAGTTGCAAACTCCACTCCATACATATATATGGGGAGGTACTAGCTCCTACCAGGTTTTACAGTGAAAACTGCAGGAACTTCAAACCGGCACTAGGAAACAGACTGAGAAACCAGAGTAAAAGATCCTCCTGCAACTTGTTCCTTTGTGCTAGATGAACGAACGTCTCTCCACATGCTCAGTTCTGAGAGATGTGTGTGTGTGAAAGCCGTCCTTCACTAAGCTTTTTGGGAACATAAAGTTCCTTTTCATTTGTAAACTCCACTCCATACATATATATGGGGAGGTACAAGCTCCAACTCGATTTTACAGTGAAAACTGCTGGAACTTCAAACCGGCACTAGGAAACAGACTGAGAAACTAGAGTAAAAGTTTCTCCTGCAAACCGTTCCATTTGTGCTAGATGAACGAACGTCTCTCCACATGCTCAGTTCTGAGAGATAAGTGTGTGTGAAAGCCGTCCTTCACCTAGCTTGTTGGGAACACAAAGTTTCTTTTCAGTTGCAAACTCCACTCCATACATATATATGGGGAGGTACTAGCTCCAAATCGGTTTTACAGTGAAAACTGCAGGAACTTCAAACAGGCACTAGATAACAGACTGAGAAACAAGAGTAAAAGTTTCTCCTGCAACCCGTTCCCTTTGTGCTAGATGAACGAATGTCTCTCCACATGCTCAGTTCTGAGATATAAGTGTGTGTGAAAGCCGTCCTTCACCTAGCTTGTTGGGAACACAAAGTTTCTTTTCAGTTGCAAACTCCACTCCATATATATATATGGGGAGGTACTAGCTCCAAATCGGTTTTACAGTGAAAACTGCTGGAACTTCAAACCAGCACTAGGAAACAGACTGAGAAACCAGAGTAATAGTTTCTCCTGCAACCCGTTCCCTTTCTGCTAGATGAACGAACGTCTCTCCACATGCTCAGTTCTGAGAGATAAGTGTGTGTGAAAGCCGTCTTCCACCTAGCTTGTTGGGAACACAAAGTTTCTTTTCAGTTGCAAACTCCACTCCATACATATATATGGGGAGGTTCTAGCTCCAACTCGGTTTTACAGTGAAAACTGCAGGAACTTCAAACCGGCACTATGAAACAGACTGAGAAACCAGAGTAAAAGATTCTCCTGCAATCTGTTCCCTTTGTGCTAGATGAACGAACGTCTCTGCACATGCTCAGTTTTGAGAGTTAAGTGTGTGTGAAAGCCGTTCTTCACCTAGCTTGTTGGGAACACAAAGTTTCTTTTCAGGTGCAAACTCCACTCCATACATATATATGGGGAGGTAATAGCTCCAAATCGGTTTTACAGTGAAAACTGCAGGAACTTCAAACCGGCACTAGGAAACAGACTGAGAAACCAGAGTAAAAGTTTCTCCTGCAACCCGTTCCCTTTGTGCTAGATGAACGAACGTCTCTCCACATGCTCAGTTCTGAGAGATAATTGTGTGTGAAAGCCGTCCTTCACATAGCTTGTTGAGAACACAAAGTTTCTTTTCAGTTGCAAACTCCACTCCATATATATATATGGGGAGGTACTAGCTCCAAATCGGTTTTACAGTGAAAACTGCAGGAACTTCAAACCGGCACTAGGAAACAGACTGAGAAACCAGAGAAAAAGTTTCTCCTGCAACCCGTTCCCTTTCTGCTAGATGAACGAACGTCTCTCCACATGCTCAGTTCTGAGAGATAAGTGTGTGTGAAAGCCGTCCTTCACCTAGCTGGTTGGGAACACATAGTTTCTTTTCAGTTGTAAACTTCACTCCATACATATATATATGGAATTACTAGCTCCAACCAGGTTTTACAGTGAAAACTGCAGGAACTTCAAACCGGCACTAGGAATCAGACTGAGAAACCAGAGTAAAAGTTTCTCCTGCAACCCGTTCCCTTTCTGCTAGATGAACGAACGTCTCTCCACATGCTCAGTTCTGAGAGATAAGTGTGTGTGAAAGCCGTCCTTCACCTAGCTTGTTGGGAACACAAAGTTTCTTTTCAGTTGCAAACTCCACTCCATACATATATATGGGGAGGTACTAGCTGCAAATCGGTTTTACAGTGAAAACTGCAGGAACTTCAAACCGGCACTAGGAAACAGACTGAGAAACCAGAGTAAAAGTTTCTCCTGCAACCCGTTCCCTTTGTGCTAGATGAACGAACGTCTCTCCACATGCTCAGTTCTGATATATAAGTGTGTGTGAAAGCCGTCCTTCACCTAGCTTGTTGGGAACACAAAGTTTCTATTCAGTTGCAAACTCCACTCCATAAATATATATGGGGAGGTACTAGCTCCAACTCGGTTTTACAGTGAAAACTGCAGGAACTTCAAACCGGCACTAGGAAACAGACTGTGAAACCAGAGTAAAAGTTTCTCCTGCAAACCGTTCCCTTTGTGCTAGATGAACGAACGTCTCTGCACATGCTCAGTTCTGAGAGATAAGTGTGTGTGAAAGCCGTCCTTCACCTAGCTTGTTGGGAACACAAAATTTCTTTTTAGTTGCAAACCCCACTCCATACATATATATGGGGAGGTACTAGCTCCAACCAGGTTTTACAGTGAAAACTGCAGGAACTTCAAACTGGCACTAGGAAACAGACTGAGAAACCAGAGTAAAAGTTTCTCCTGCAACCCGTTCCCTTTGTTCTAGATGAACGAACGTCTCTCCACATGCTCAGTTCTGAGAGATAAGTGTGTGTGAAAGCCGTCCTTCACCTAGCTTGTTGGGAACACAAACTTTCTTTTCAGTAGCAAACTCCACTCCATACATATATATGGGGAGGTTCTAGCTCCAACTCTTTTTTACAGTGAAAACTGCAGGAACTTCAAACCGGCACTAGGAAACAGACTGAGAAACCAGAGTAAAAGTTTCTCCTGCAACCCGTTCCTTTTCTGCTAGATGAACGAACGTCTCTCCACATGCTCAGTTCTGAGAGATAAGTGTGTGTGAAAGCCGTCCTTAACCTAGCTTGTTGGGAACACAAAGTTTCTTTTCAGTTGCAAACTCCACTCCATACATATATATGGGGAGGTACTAGCTCCAAATCTGTTTTACAGTGAAAACTGCAGGAACTTCAAACCGGCACTAGGAAACAGACTGAGAAACCAGAGTAAAAGTTTCTCCTGCAACCCGTTCCCTTTGTGCTAGATGAACGAACGTCTCTCCACATGCTCAGTTCTGAGAGATAAGTGTGTGTGAAAGCCGTCCTTCACCTAGCTGGTTGGGAACACAAAGTTTCTTTTCAGTTGTAAACTTCACTCCATACATATATATATGGAGGTACTAGCTCCAACCAGGTTTTACAGTGAAAACTGCAGGAACTTCAAACCGGCACTAGGAAACAGACTGAGAAACCAGAGTAAAAGTTTCTCCTGCAACCCGTTCCATTTCTGCTAGGGGAACGAAAGTCTCTCCACATGCTCAGTTCTGAGAGATAAGTGTGTGTGAAAGCCGTCCTTCACCTAGCTTGTTGGGAACACAAAGTTTCTTTTCAGTTGCAAACTCCACTCCATACATATATATGGGGAGGTACTAGCTCCAACCAGGTTTTACAGTGAAAACTGCAGGAACTTCAAACCGGCACTAGGAAACAGACTGAGAAACCAGAGTAAAAGTTTCACCTGCAACCTGTTCCCTTTGTGCTAGATGAACGAACGTCTCTCCACATGCTCAGTTCTGAGAGATGTGTGTGTGTGAAAGCCGTCCTTCACTAAGCTTTTTGGGAACATAAAGTTTCTTTTCATTTGTAAACTCCACTCCATATATATATATGGGGAGGTACTAGCTCCAACTCGGTTTTACAGTGAAAACTGCAGGAACTTCAAACCGGCACTAGGAAACAGACTGAGAAACCAGAGTAAAAGTTTCTCCTGCAAACCGTTCCCTTTGTGCTAGATGAACGAACGTCTCTCCCCATGCTCAGTTCTGAGAGATAAGTGTGTGTGAAAGCCGTCCTTCACCTAGCTTGTTGGGAACACAAAGTTACTTTTCAGTTGCAAACTACACTCCATACATATATATGTGGAGGTACTAGCTCCAAATCGGTTTTACAGTGAAAACTGCAGGAACTTCAAAGAGGCACTAGGAAACAGACTGAGAAACAAGAGTAAAAGTTTCTCCTGCAACCCGTTCCCTTTGTGCTAGATGAACGAACTTCTCTACACATGCTCAGTTCTGAGAGATAATTGTGTGTTAAAGCCGACCTTCACCTAGCTTGTTGGGAACACAAAGTTTCTTTTCAGTTGCAAACTCCACTCCATACATATATATGGGGAGGTACTAGCTGCAACTCGGTTTTACAGTGAAAACTGCAGGAACTTCAAACCGGCACTAGGAAACAGACTGAGAAACCAGAGTAAAAGTTTCTCCTGCAACCCGTTCCATTTGTGCTAGATGAACGTACGTCTCTCCACATGCTCAGTTCTGAGATATAAGTGTGTGTGAAAGCCGTCCTTCACCTAGCTTGTTGGGAACACAAAGTTTCTTTTCAGTTGCAAACTCCACTCCATAAATATATATGGGGAGGTACTAGCTCCAACTCGGTTTTACAGTGAAAACTGCAGGAACTTCAAACCGGCACTAGGAAACAGACTGTGAAACCAGAGTAAAAGTTTCTCCTGCAAACCGTTCCCTTTGTGCTAGATGAACGAACGTCTCTGCACATGCTCAGTTCTGAGAGTTAAGTGTGTGTGAAACCGTCCTTCACCTAGCTTGTTGGGAACACAAAATTTCTTTTTAGTTGCAAACCCCACTCCATACATATATATGGGGAGGTACTAGCTCCAACCAGGTTTTA
The DNA here is from genome assembly GCF_048773025.1 of Camelus bactrianus. Classification (NCBI taxonomy): domain Eukaryota; kingdom Metazoa; phylum Chordata; class Mammalia; order Artiodactyla; family Camelidae; genus Camelus; species Camelus bactrianus. Next base: position 2,374,461 of record NW_027413946.1, on the reverse strand, counting down.
CAGTGAAAACTGCAAGAACTTCAAACTGGCACTAGGAAACAGACTGAGAAACCAGAGTAAAAGTTTCTCCTGCAACCCGTTCCCTTTGTGCTAGATGAACGAACGTCTCTCCACATGCTCAGTTCTGAGAGATAAGTGTGTGTGAAAGCCGTCCTTCACCTAGATTGTTGGGAACACAAAGTTTCTTTTCATTTGCAAACTCCAGTCCATACAAATATATAGGGAGGTACTAGCTGCAACTCGATTTTAGAGTGAAAACTGCAGGAACTTCAAAACGGCACTAGGAAAAAGAATGAGAAACTAGAGTAAATATTTCTCCTGCAACCCGTTCCCTTTCTGCTAGATGAACGAACGTCTCCCAACATGCTCAGTTCTGAGAGATAAGTGTGTGTGAAAGCCGTCCTTCACCTAGCTTGTTGGGAACACAAAGTTTCTTTTCAGTTGCAAACTCCACTCCATACATATATATGGGGAGATACTAGCTCCAAATCGGTTTTACAGTGAAAACTGCAGGAACTTCAAAACGGCACTAGGAAACAGACTGAGAAACCAGAGTAAAAGTTTCTCCTGCAACCCATTCCCTTTCTGCTAGATGAACGAACGTCTCTCCACATGCTCAATTCTGAGAGATAAGTGTGTGTGAAAGCCATCCTTCACCTAGCTTGTTGGGAACACAAAGTTTCTTTTCAGTTGCAAACTCCACTCCATACATATATATGGGGAGGTTCTAGCTCCAACTCGCTTTTACAGTGAAAACTGCAGGAACTTCAAACCGGCACTAGGAAACAGACTGAGAAACCAGAGTAAAAGTTTCTCCTGCAACCGGTTCCCTTTGTGCTAGATGAACGAACGTTTCTCCACATGCAGTTCTGAGAGATAAGTGTGTGTGAAAGCCGTCCTTCACCTAGGTTGTTGGGAACACAAAGTTTCTTTTCAGTTGCAAACCCCACTCCATACATATATATGGCTAGGTACTATCTCCAACCAGGTTTTACAGTGAAAACTGCAGGAACTTCAAACCGGCACTAGGAAACAGACTGAGAAACCAGAGTAAAATTTCTCCTGCAACCCTTTCCCTTTCTGCTAGATGAACGAACGTCTCTCCACATGCTCAGTTCTGAGAGATAAGTGTGTGTGAAAGCCGTCCTTCACCTAGCTTGTTGGGAACACAAAGTTTCTTTTCAGTTGCACACTCCATTCCATACATATATATGGGGAGGTACTAGCTCCTACTCGGTTTTACAGTGAAAACTGCAGGAACTTCAAACCGGCACTAGGAAACAGACTGTGAAACCAGAGTAAAAGTTTCTCCTGCAACCCGTTCCCTTTGTGCTAGATGAACGAACGTCTCTCCACATGCTCAGTTCTGAGAGATACGTGTGTGTGAAAGCCGTCCTTCACCTAGCTTGTTGGGAACACAAAGTTTCTTTTTAGTTGCAAACCCCACTCCATACATATATATGGGGAGGTACTAGCTCCAACCAGGTTTTACAGTGAAAATTGCAGGAAATTCTAACCGGCACTAGGAAACAGACTGAGAAACCAGAGTAAAAGTTTCTCCTGCAACCTGTTCCCTTTGTGCTAGATGAACGAAAGTCTCTCCACATGCTCAGTTCTGAGAGATAAGTGTGTGTGAAAGCCGTCCTTCACCTAGCTTGTTGGGAACACAAAGTTTCTTTTCAGTTGCAAACTCCACTCCTTACATATATATGGTGAGGTACTAGCTCCAACTCGATTTTACAGTGAAATCTGCTGGAACTTCAAACCGGCACTAGGAAACAGACTGAGAAACTAGAGTAAAAGTTTCTTCTGCAAACGGATCCCTTTGTGCTATATGAACGAACGTCTCTCCACATGCTCAGTTCTGAGAGATAAGTGTGTATGAAAGCCGTCCTTCACCTAGCTTGTTGGGAACACAAAGTTTCTTTTCAGTTGCAAACTCCATTCCATACATATATATGGGGAGGTACTAGCTCCAAATCGGTTTTACAGTGAAAACTGCAGGAACTTCAAACCGGCACTAGGAAACAGACTGAGAAACCAGAGTAAAAGTTTCTTCGGCAACCTGTTCCCTTTGTGCTAGATGAACGAACGTCTCTCCACATGCTCAGTTCTGAGTGATGTGTGTGTGTGAAAGCCGTCCTTCACCTAGCTTTTTGGGAACATAAAGTTTTTTTACATTTGTAAACTCCACTCCATACATATATATGGGGAGGTACTAGCTCCAACTCGGTTTTACAGTGAAAACTGCAGGAACTTCAAACCGGCACTAGGAAACAGACTGAGAAACCAGAGTAAAAGTTTCTCCTGCAACCCGTTCCCTTTGTGCTAGATGAACGAACGTCTCTCCACATGCTCAGTTCTGAGAGATAAGTGTGTGTGAAAGCCGTCCTTCACCTAGCTTGTTGGGAACACAAAGTTTCTTTTCAGTTGCAAACTCCACTCCATACATATATATATGGGGAGGTACTAGCTCCAACCAGGTTTTACTGTGAAAACTGCAGGAACTTCAAACCGGCACTAGGAAACAGACTGAGAAACCAGAGTAAAAGTTTCTCCTGCAACCTGTTCCATTTGTGCTAGATGAACGAACGTCTCTCCACATGCTCAGTTCTGAGAGATAAGTGTGTGTGAAAGCCGTCCTTCACCTAGCTTGTTGGGAACACAAATTTTCTTTTCAGTTGCAAACTCCACTCCATACATATATATGGGGAGGTACTAGCTCCAACCAGGTTTTACAGTGAAAACTGCAGGAACTTCAAACCGGCACTAGGAAACAGACTGAGAAACCAGAGTAAAATTTCTCCTGCAACCCGTTCCCTTTCTGCTAGATGAACGAACGTCTCTCCACATGCTCAGTTCTGAGAGATAATTGTGTGTGAAAACCGTCCTTCACCTAGCTTGTTGGGAACACAAAGTTTCTTTTCAGTTGCAAACTCCACTCCATAAATATATATGGGGAGGTACTAGCTCCAACCACGTTTTACAGTGAAAACTGCAGGAACTTCAAACCGGCACTAGGAAACAGACTGAGAAACCAGAGTAAATGTTTCTCCTGCAACCCGTTCCCTTTCTGCTAGATGAACGAACGTCTCTCCACATGCTCAGTTCTGAGAGATAAGTGTGTGTGAAAGCCGTCCTTCACCTAGCTTGTTGGGAACACAAAGTTTCTTTTCAGTTGCAAACTCCAATCCATACATATATATATGGGGAGGTACTAGCTCCAAACAGGTTTTACAGTGAAAACTGCAGGAACTTCAAACCGGCACTAGGAAACAGACTGAGAAACCAGAGTAAAAGTTTCTCCTGCAACCCGTTCCCTTTGTGCTAGATGAACGAACGTCTCTCCACATGCTCAGTTCTGAGAGATAAGTGTGTGTGAAAGCCGTCCTTCACCTAGCTTGTTGATAACACAAAGTTTCTTTTCAGTTGCAAACTCCAATCCATAAATATATATGGGGAGGTACTAGCTCCAACCAGGTTTTACAGTGAAAACTGCAGGAAATTCAAACCGGCACTAGGAAACAGACTGAGAAACCAGAGTAAAAGTTTCTCCTGCAACCCGTTCCTTTTCTGCTAGATGAACGAACGTCTCTCCACATGCTCAGTTCTGAGATATAAGTGTGTGTGAAAGCCGTCCTTCACCTAGCTTGTTGGGAACACAAAGTTTCTTTTCAGTTGCAAACTCCACTCCATACATATATATATGGGGAAGTACTAGCTCCAAAAAGTTTTTACAGTGAAAACTGCAGGAACTTCAAACCGGCACTAGGAAACAGACTGAGAAACCAGAGTAAAAGATCCTCCTGCAACTTGTTCCTTTGTGCTAGATGAACGAACGTCTCTCCACATGCTCAGTTCTGAGAGATGTGTGTGTGTGAAAGCCGTCCTTCACTAAGCTTTTTGGGAACATAAAGTTACTTTTCATTTGTAATCTCCACTCCATACATATATATGGGGAGGTACTAGCTCCAACTCGGTTTTACAGTGAAAACTGCTGGAACTTCAAACCGGCACTAGGAAACAGACTGAGAAACCAGAGTAAAAGATCCTCCTGCAACTTGTTCCTTTGTGCTAGATGAACGAACGTCTCTCCACATGCTCAGTTCTGAGAGAAAAGTGTGTGTGAAAGCCGTCCTTCACCTAGCTTGTTGGGAACACAAAGTTTCTTTTCAGTTGCAAACTCCACTCCATACATATATATGGGGAGGTACTAGCTCCAAATCGGTTTTACAGTGAAAACTGCAGGAACTTCAAACAGGCACTAGTTAACAGACTGAGAAACAAGAGTAAAAGTTTCTCCTGCAACCCGTTCCCTTTGTGCTAGATGAACGAATGTCTCTCCACATGCTCAGTTCTGAGATATAAGTGTGTGTGAAAGCCATCCTTCACCTAGCTTGTTGGGAACACAAAGTTTCTTTTCAGTTGGAAACTCCACTCCATATATATATATGGGGAGGTACTAGCTCCAAATCTGTTTTACAGTGAAAACTGCAGGAACTTCAAACCAGCACTAGGAAACAGACTGAGAAACCAGAGTAAAAGTTTCTCCTGCAACCCGTTCCCTTTCTGCTAGATGAACGAACGTCTCTCCACATGCTCAGTTCTGAGAGATAAGTGTGTGTGAAAGCCGTCTTCCACCTAGCTTGTTGGGAACACAAAGTTTCTTTTCAGTTGCAAACTCCACTCCATACATATATATGGGGAGGTTCTAGCTCCAACTCGGTTTTACAGTGAAAACTGCAGGAACTTCAAACCGGCACTATGAAACAGACTGAGAAACCAGAGTAAAAGTTTCTCCTGCAATCTGTTCCCTTTGTGCTAGATGAACGAACGTCTCTCCACATGCTCAGTTCTGAGAGATAAGTGTGTGTGAAAGCCGTTCTTCACCTAGCTTGTTGGGAACACAAAGTTTCTTTTCAGGTGCAAACTCCACTCCATACATATATATGGGGAGGTACTAGCTCCAAATCGGTTTTACAGTGAAAACTGCAGGAACTTCAAACCGGCACTAGGAAACAGACTGAGAAACCAGAGTAAAAGTTTCTCCTGCAACCCGTTCCCTTTGTGCTAGATGAACGAACGTCTCTCCACATGCTCAGTTCTGAGAGATAAGTGTGTGTGAAAGCCGTCCTTCACATAGCTTGTTGGGAACACAAAGTTTCTTTTCAGTTGCAAACTCCACTCCATATATATATATGGGGAGGTACTAGCTCCAAATCGGTTTTACAGTGAAAACTGCAGGAACTTCAAACCGGCACTAGGAAACAGACTGAAAAACCAGAGAAAAAGTTTCTCCTGCAACCCGTTCCCTTTGTGCTAGATGAACGAACGTCTCTCCACATGCTCAGTTCTGAGAGATAAGTGTGTGTGAAAGCCGTCCTTCACCTAGCTGGTTGGGAACACAAAGTTTCTTTTCAGTTGTAAACTTCACTCCATACATATATATATGGAATTACTAGCTCCAACCAGGTTTTACAGTGAAAACTGCAGGAACTTCAAACCGGCACTAGGAAACAGACTGAGAAACCAGAGTAAAAGTTTCTCCTGCAACCCGTTCCCTTTCTGCTAGATGAACGAACGTCTCTCCACATGCTCAGTTCTGAGAGATGTGTGTGTGTGAAAGCCGTCCTTCACTAAGCTTTTTGGGAACATAAAGTTACTTTTCATTTGTAAACTCCACTCCATACATATATATGGGGAGGTACTAGCTCCAACTCGGTTTTACAGTGAAAACTGCTGGAACTTCAAACCGGCACTAGGAAACAGACTGAGAAACTAGAGTAAAAGTTTCTCCTGCAAACCGTTCCCTTTGTGCTAGATGAACGAACGTCTCTCCACATGCTCAGTTCTGAGAGAAAAGTGTGTGTGAAAGCCGTCCTTCACCTAGCTTGTTGGGAACACAAAGTTTCTTTTCAGTTGCAAACTCCACTCCATACATATATATGGGGAGGTACTAGCTCCAAATCGGTTTTACAGTGAAAACTGCAGGAACTTCAAACAGGCACTAGTTAACAGACTGAGAAACAAGAGTAAAAGTTTCTCCTGCAACCCGTTCCCTTTGTGCTAGATGAACGAATGTCTCTCCACATGCTCAGTTCTGAGATATAAGTGTGTGTGAAAGCCGTCCTTCACCTAGCTTGTTGGGAACACAAAGTTTCTTTTCAGTTGCAAACTCCACTCCATATATATATATGGGGAGGTACTAGCTCCAAATCGGTTTTACAGTGAAAACTGCAGGAACTTCAAACCAGCACTAGGAAACAGACTGAGAAACCAGATTAAAAGTTTCTCCTGCAACCCGTTCCCTTTCTGCTAGATGAACGAACGTCTCTCCACATGCTCAGTTCTGAGAGATAAGTGTGTGTGAAAGCCGTCTTCCACCTAGCTTGTTGGGAACACAAAGTTTCTTTTCAGTTGCAAACTCCACTCCATACATATATATGGGGAGGTTCTAGCTCCAACTCGGTTTTACAGTGAAAACTGCAGGAACTTCAAACCGGCACTAGGAAACAGACTGAGAAACCAGAGTAAAAGTTTCTCCTGCAAACCGTTCCCTTTGTGCTAGATGAACGAACGTCTCTCCACATGCTCAGTTCTGAGAGATAAGTGTGTGTGAAAGCCGTCCTTCACATAGCTTGTTGGGAACACAAAGTTTCTTTTCAGTTGCAAACTCCACTCCATATATATATATGGGGAGGTACTAGCTCCAAATCGGTTTTACAGTGAAAACTGCAGGAACTTCAAACCGGCACTAGGAAACAGACTGAGAAACCAGAGTAAAAGTTTCTCCTGCAACCCGTTCCCTTTGTGCTAGATGAACGAACGTCTCTCCACATGCTCAGTTCTGAGAGATAAGTGTGTGTGAAAGCCGTCCTTCACCTAGCTGGTTGGAAACACAAAGTTTCTTTTCAGTTGTAAACTTCACTCCATACATATATATATGGAATTACTAGCTCCAACCAGGTTTTACAGTGAAAACTGCAGGAACTTCAAACCGGCACTAGGAAACAGACTGAGAAACCAGAGTAAAAGTTTCTCCTGCAACCCGTTCCCTTTCTGCTAGATGAACGAACGTCTCTCCACATGCTCAGTTCTGAGAGATAAGTGTGTGTGAAAGCCGTCCTTCACCTAGCTTGTTGGGAACACAAAGTTTCTTTTCAGTTGCAAACTCCACTCCATACATATATATGGGGAGGTACTAGCTGCAACTCGGTTTTACAGTGAATACTGCAGGAACTTCAAACCGGCACTAGGAAACAGACTGAGAAACCAGAGTAAAAGTTTCTCCTGCAACCCGTTCCCTTTGTGCTAGATGAACGAACGTCTCTCCACATGCTCAGTTCTGAGATATAAGTGTGTGTGAAAGCCGTCCTTCACCTAGCTTGTTGGGAACACAAAGTTTATTTTCAGTTGCAAACTCCACTCCATAAATATATATGGGGAGGTACTAGCCCCAACTCGGTTTTACAGTGAAAACTGCAGGAACTTCAAACCGGCACTAGGAAACAGACTGTGAAACCAGAGTAAAAGTTTCTCCTGCAAACCGTTCCCTTTGTGCTAGATGAACGAACGTCTCTGCACATGCTCAGTTCTGAGAGTTAAGTGTGTGTGAAAGCCGTCCTTCACCTAGCTTGTTGGGAACACAAAATTTCTTTTTATTTGCAAACCCCACTCCATACATATATATGGGGATGTACTAGCTCCAACCAGGTTTTACAGTGAAATCTGCAGGAACTTCAAACTGGCACTAGGAAACAGACTGAGAATCCAGAGTAAAAGTTTCTCCTGCAACCCGTTCCCTTTGTTCTAGATGAACGAACGTCTCTCCACATGCTCAGTTCTGAGAGATAAGTGTGTGTGAAAGCCGTCCTTCACCTAGCTTGTTGGGAACACAAACTTTCTTTTCAGTAGCAAACTCCACTCCATACATATATATGGGGAGGTTCTAGCTCCAACTCTTTTTTACAGTGAAAACTGCAGGAACTTCAAACCGGCACTAGGAAACAGACTGAGAAACCAGAGTAAAAGTTTCTCCTGCAACCCGTTCCTTTTCTGCTAGATGAACGAACGTCTCTCCACATGCTCAGTTCTGAGAGATAAGTGTGTGTGAAAGCCGTCCTTCACCTAGCTTGTTGGGAACACAAAGTTTCTTTTCAGTTGCAAACTCCACTCCATACATATATATGGGGAAGTACTAGCTCCAAATCGGTTTTACAGTGAAAACTGCAGGAACTTCAAACCGGCACTAGGAAACAGACTGAGAAACCAGAGTAAAAGTTTCTCCTGCAACCCGTTCCCTTTGTGCTAGATGAACGAACGTCTCTCCACATGCTCAGTTCTGAGAGATAAGTGTGTGTGAAAGCCGTCCTTCACCTAGCTGGTTGGGAACACAAAGTTTCTTTTCAGTTGTAAACTTCACTCCATACATATATATATGGAGGTACTAGCTCCAACCAGGTTTTACAGTGAAAACTGCAGGAACTTCAAACCGGCACTAGGAAACAGACTGAGAAACCAGAGTAAAAGTTTCTCCTGCAACCCGTTCCATTTCTGCTAGGGGAACGAACGTCTCTCCACATGCTCAGTTCTGAGAGATAAGTGTGTGTGAAAGCCGTCCTTCACCTAGCTTGTTGGGAACACAAAGTTTCTTTTCAGTTGCAAACTCCACTCCATACATATATATGGGGAGGTACTAGCTCCAACCAGGTTTTACAGTGAAAACTGCAGGAACTTCAAACCGGCACTAGGAAACAGACTGAGAAACCAGAGTAAAAGATCCTCCTGCAACCTGTTCCCTTTGTGCTAGATGAACGAACGTCTCTCCACATGCTCAGTTCTGAGAGATGTGTGTGTGTGAAAGCCGTCCTTCACTAAGCTTTTTGGGAACATAAAGTTTCTTTTCATTTGTAAACTCCACTCCATACATATATATGGGGAGGTACTAGCTCCAACTCGGTTTTACAGTGAAAACTGCTGGAACTTCAAACCGGCACTAGGAAACAGACTGAGAAACTAGAGTAAAAGTTTCTCCTGCAAACCGTTCCCTTTGTGCTAGATGAACGAACGTCTCTCCACATGCTCAGTTCTGAGAGAAAAGTGTGTGTGAAAGCCGTCCTTCACCTAGCTTGTTGGGAACACAAAGTTTCTTTTCAGTTGCAAACTCCACTCCATACATATATATGGGGAGGTACTAGCTCCAAATCGGTTTTACAGTGAAAACTGCAGGAACTTCAAACAGGCACTAGTTAACAGACTGAGAAACAAGAGTAAAAGTTTCTCCTGCAACCCGTTCCCTTTGTGCTAGATGAACGAATGTCTCTCCACATGCTCAGTTCTGAGATATAAGTGTGTGTGAAAGCCGTCCTTCACCTAGCTTGTTGGGAACACAAAGTTTCTTTTCAGTTGGAAACTCCACTCCATATATATATATGGGGAGGTACTAGCTCCAAATCTGTTTTACAGTGAAAACTGCAGGAACTTCAAACCAGCACTAGGAAACAGACTGAGAAACCAGAGTAAAAGTTTCTCCTGCAACCCGTTCCCTTTCTGCTAGATGAACGAACGTCTCTCCACATGCTCAGTTCTGAGAGATAAGTGTGTGTGAAAGCCGTCTTCCACCTAGCTTGTTGGGAACACAAAGTTTCTTTTCAGTTGCAAACTCCACTCCATACATATATATGGGGAGGTTCTAGCTCCAACTCGGTTTTACAGTGAAAACTGCAGGAACTTCAAACCGGCACTATGAAACAGACTGAGAAACCAGAGTAAAAGTTTCTCCTGCAATCTGTTCCCTTTGTGCTAGATGAACGAACGTCTCTCCACATGCTCAGTTCTGAGAGATAAGTGTGTGTGAAAGCCGTTCTTCACCTAGCTTGTTGGGAACACAAAGTTTCTTTTCAGGTGCAAACTCCACTCCATACATATATATGGGGAGGTACTAGCTCCAAATCGGTTTTACAGTGAAAACTGCAGGAACTTCAAACCGGCACTAGGAAACAGACTGAGAAACCAGAGTAAAAGTTTCTCCTGCAACCCGTTCCCTTTGTGCTAGATGAACGAACGTCTCTCCACATGCTCAGTTCTGAGAGATAAGTGTGTGTGAAAGCCGTCCTTCACATAGCTTGTTGGGAACACAAAGTTTCTTTTCAGTTGCAAACTCCACTCCATATATATATATGGGGAGGTACTAGCTCCAAATCGGTTTTACAGTGAAAACTGCAGGAACTTCAAACCGGCACTAGGAAACAGACTGAAAAACCAGAGAAAAAGTTTCTCCTGCAACCCGTTCCCTTTGTGCTAGATGAACGAACGTCTCTCCACATGCTCAGTTCTGAGAGATAAGTGTGTGTGAAAGCCGTCCTTCACCTAGCTGGTTGGGAACACAAAGTTTCTTTTCAGTTGTAAACTTCACTCCATACATATATATATGGAATTACTAGCTCCAACCAGGTTTTACAGTGAAAACTGCAGGAACTTCAAACCGGCACTAGGAAACAGACTGAGAAACCAGAGTAAAAGTTTCTCCTGCAACCCGTTCCCTTTCTGCTAGATGAACGAACGTCTCTCCACATGCTCAGTTCTGAGAGATGTGTGTGTGTGAAAGCCGTCCTTCACTAAGCTTTTTGGGAACATAAAGTTACTTTTCATTTGTAAACTCCACTCCATACATATATATGGGGAGGTACTAGCTCCAACTCGGTTTTACAGTGAAAACTGCTGGAACTTCAAACCGGCACTAGGAAACAGACTGAGAAACTAGAGTAAAAGTTTCTCCTGCAAACCGTTCCCTTTGTGCTAGATGAACGAACGTCTCTCCACATGCTCAGTTCTGAGAGAAAAGTGTGTGTGAAAGCCGTCCTTCACCTAGCTTGTTGGGAACACAAAGTTTCTTTTCAGTTGCAAACTCCACTCCATACATATATATGGGGAGGTACTAGCTCCAAATCGGTTTTACAGTGAAAACTGCAGGAACTTCAAACAGGCACTAGTTAACAGACTGAGAAACAAGAGTAAAAGTTTCTCCTGCAACCCGTTCCCTTTGTGCTAGATGAACGAATGTCTCTCCACATGCTCAGTTCTGAGATATAAGTGTGTGTGAAAGCCGTCCTTCACCTAGCTTGTTGGGAACACAAAGTTTCTTTTCAGTTGCAAACTCCACTCCATATATATATATGGGGAGGTACTAGCTCCAAATCGGTTTTACAGTGAAAACTGCAGGAACTTCAAACCAGCACTAGGAAACAGACTGAGAAACCAGATTAAAAGTTTCTCCTGCAACCCGTTCCCTTTCTGCTAGATGAACGAACGTCTCTCCACATGCTCAGTTCTGAGAGATAAGTGTGTGTGAAAGCCGTCTTCCACCTAGCTTGTTGGGAACACAAAGTTTCTTTTCAGTTGCAAACTCCACTCCATACATATATATGGGGAGGTTCTAGCTCCAACTCGGTTTTACAGTGAAAACTGCAGGAACTTCAAACCGGCACTAGGAAACAGACTGAGAAACCAGAGTAAAAGTTTCTCCTGCAAACCGTTCCCTTTGTGCTAGATGAACGAACGTCTCTCCACATGCTCAGTTCTGAGAGATAAGTGTGTGTGAAAGCCGTCCTTCACATAGCTTGTTGGGAACACAAAGTTTCTTTTCAGTTGCAAACTCCACTCCATATATATATATGGGGAGGTACTAGCTCCAAATCGGTTTTACAGTGAAAACTGCAGGAACTTCAAACCGGCACTAGGAAACAGACTGAGAAACCAGAGTAAAAGTTTCTCCTGCAACCCGTTCCCTTTGTGCTAGATGAACGAACGTCTCTCCACATGCTCAGTTCTGAGAGATAAGTGTGTGTGAAAGCCGTCCTTCACCTAGCTGGTTGGAAACACAAAGTTTCTTTTCAGTTGTAAACTTCACTCCATACATATATATATGGAATTACTAGCTCCAACCAGGTTTTACAGTGAAAACTGCAGGAACTTCAAACCGGCACTAGGAAACAGACTGAGAAACCAGAGTAAAAGTTTCTCCTGCAACCCGTTCCCTTTCTGCTAGATGAACGAACGTCTCTCCACATGCTCAGTTCTGAGAGATAAGTGTGTGTGAAAGCCGTCCTTCACCTAGCTTGTTGGGAACACAAAGTTTCTTTTCAGTTGCAAACTCCACTCCATACATATATATGGGGAGGTACTAGCTGCAACTCGGTTTTACAGTGAATACTGCAGGAACTTCAAACCGGCACTAGGAAACAGACTGAGAAACCAGAGTAAAAGTTTCTCCTGCAACCCGTTCCCTTTGTGCTAGATGAACGAACGTCTCTCCACATGCTCAGTTCTGAGATATAAGTGTGTGTGAAAGCCGTCCTTCACCTAGCTTGTTGGGAACACAAAGTTTATTTTCAGTTGCAAACTCCACTCCATAAATATATATGGGGAGGTACTAGCCCCAACTCGGTTTTACAGTGAAAACTGCAGGAACTTCAAACCGGCACTAGGAAACAGACTGTGAAACCAGAGTAAAAGTTTCTCCTGCAAACCGTTCCCTTTGTGCTAGATGAACGAACGTCTCTGCACATGCTCAGTTCTGAGAGTTAAGTGTGTGTGAAAGCCGTCCTTCACCTAGCTTGTTGGGAACACAAAATTTCTTTTTATTTGCAAACCCCACTCCATACATATATATGGGGATGTACTAGCTCCAACCAGGTTTTACAGTGAAATCTGCAGGAACTTCAAACTGGCACTAGGAAACAGACTGAGAATCCAGAGTAAAAGTTTCTCCTGCAACCCGTTCCCTTTGTTCTAGATGAACGAACGTCTCTCCACATGCTCAGTTCTGAGAGATAAGTGTGTGTGAAAGCCGTCCTTCACCTAGCTTGTTGGGAACACAAACTTTCTTTTCAGTAGCAAACTCCACTCCATACATATATATGGGGAGGTTCTAGCTCCAACTCTTTTTTACAGTGAAAACTGCAGGAACTTCAAACCGGCACTAGGAAACAGACTGAGAAACCAGAGTAAAAGTTTCTCCTGCAACCCGTTCCTTTTCTGCTAGATGAACGAACGTCTCTCCACATGCTCAGTTCTGAGAGATAAGTGTGTGTGAAAGCCGTCCTTCACCTAGCTTGTTGGGAACACAAAGTTTCTTTTCAGTTGCAAACTCCACTCCATACATATATATGGGGAAGTACTAGCTCCAAATCGGTTTTACAGTGAAAACTGCAGGAACTTCAAACCGGCACTAGGAAACAGACTGAGAAACCAGAGTAAAAGTTTCTCCTGCAACCCGTTCCCTTTGTGCTAGATGAACGAACGTCTCTCCACATGCTCAGTTCTGAGAGATAAGTGTGTGTGAAAGCCGTCCTTCACCTAGCTGGTTGGGAACACAAAGTTTCTTTTCAGTTGTAAACTTCACTCCATACATATATATATGGAGGTACTAGCTCCAACCAGGTTTTACAGTGAAAACTGCAGGAACTTCAAACCGGCACTAGGAAACAGACTGAGAAACCAGAGTAAAAGTTTCTCCTGCAACCCGTTCCATTTCTGCTAGGGGAACGAACGTCTCTCCACATGCTCAGTTCTGAGAGATAAGTGTGTGTGAAAGCCGTCCTTCACCTAGCTTGTTGGGAACACAAAGTTTCTTTTCAGTTGCAAACTCCACTCCATACATATATATGGGGAGGTACTAGCTCCAACCAGGTTTTACAGTGAAAACTGCAGGAACTTCAAACCGGCACTAGGAAACAGACTGAGAAACCAGAGTAAAAGTTTCACCTGCAACCTGTTCCCTTTGTGCTAGATGAACGAACGTCTCTCCACATGCTCAGTTCTGAGAGATGTGTGTGTGTGAAAGCCGTCCTTCACTAAGCTTTTTGGGAACATAAAGTTTCTTTTCATTTGTAAACTCCACTCCATACATATATATGGGGAGGTACTAGCTCCAACTCGGTTTTACAGTGAAAACTGCAGGAACTTCAAACCGGCACTAGGAAACAGACTGAGAAACTAGAGTAAAAGTTTCTCCTGCAAACCGTTCCCTTTGTGCTAGATGAACGAACGTCTCTCCCCATGCTCAGTTCTGAGAGATAAGTGTGAGTGAAAGCCGTCCTTCACCTAGCTTGTTGGGAACACAAAGTTACTTTTCAGTTGCAAACTACACTCCATACATATATATGGGGAGGTACTAGCTCCAAATCGGTTTTACAGTGAAAACTGCAGGAACTTCAAACAGGCACTAGGAAACAGACTGAGAAACAAGAGTAAAAGTTTCTCCTGCAACCCGTTCCCTTTGTGCTAGATGAACGAACTTCTCTACACATGCTCAGTTCTGAGAGATAATTGTGTGTTAAAGCCGACCTTCACCTAGCTTGTTGGGAACACAAAGTTTCTTTTCAGTTGCAAACTCCACTCCATACATATATATGGGGAGGTACTAGCTGCAACTCGGTTTTACAGTGAAAACTGCAGGAACTTCAAACCGGCACTAGGAAACAGACTGAGAAACCAGAGTAAAAGTTTCTCCTGCAACCCGTTCCCTTTGTGCTAGATGAACGTACGTCTCTCCACATGCTCAGTTCTGAGATATAAGTGTGTGTGAAAGCCGTCCTTCACCTAGCTTGTTGGGAACACAAAGTTTCTTTTCAGTTGCAAACTCCACTCCATAAATATATATGGGGAGGTACTAGCTCCAACTCGGTTTTACAGTGAAAACTGCAGGAACTTCAAACCGGCACTAGGAAACAGACTGTGAAACCAGAGTAAAAGTTTCTCCTGCAAACCTTTCCCTTTGTGCTAGATGAACGAACGTCTCTGCACATGCTCAGTTCTGAGAGTTAAGTGTGTGTGAAACCGTCCTTCACCTAGCTTGTTGGGAACACAAAATTTCTTTTTAGTTGCAAACCCCACTCCATACATATATATGGGGAGGTACTAGCTCCAACCAGGTTTTACAGTGAAAACTGCAGGAACTTCAAACTGGCACTAGGAAACAGACTGAGAAACCAGAGTAAAAGTTTCTCCTGCAACCCGTTCCCTTTGTGCTAGATGAACGAACGTCTCTCCACATGCTCAGTTCTGAGAGATAAGTGTGTGTGAAAGCTGTCCTTCACCTAGATTGTTGGGAACACAAAGTTTCTTTTCAGTTGCAAACCCCACACCATACATATATATGGCTAGGTACTATCTCCAACCAGGTTTTACAGTGAAAACTGCAGGAACTTCAAACCGGCACTAGGAAACAGACTGAGAAACCAGAGTAAAAGTTTCTCCTGCAACCCTTTCCATTTCTGCTAGATGAACGAACGTCTCTCCACATGCTCAGTTCTGAGAGATACGTGTGTGTGAAAGCCGTCCTTCACCTAGCTTGTTGGGAACACAAAGTTTCTTTTTAGTTGCAAACCCCACTCCATACATATATATGGGGAGGTACTAGCTCCAACCAGGTTTTACAGTGAAAACTGCAGGAACTTCAAACCGGCACTAGGAAACAGACTGAGAAACCAGAGTAAAAGTTTCTCCTGCAAACCGTTCCCTTTGTGCTAGATGAACGAACGTCTCTCCACATGCTCAGTTCTGAGAGATAAGTGTGTGTGAAAGCCGTCCTTCACCCAGCTTGTTGGGAACACAAAGTTTCTTTTCAGTTGCAAACTCCACTCCATACATATATATGGGGAGGTACTAGCTGCAACTCGGTTTAACAGTGAAAACTGCAGGAACTTCAAACCGGCACTAGGAAACAGACTGAGAAACCAGAGTAAAAGTTTCTCCTGCAAACCGTTCCCTTTCTGCTAGATGAACGAACGTCTCTCCACATGCTCAGTTCTGAGAGATAAGTGTGTGTGAAAGCCGTCCTTCACCTAGCTTGTTGGGAACACAAAGTTTCTTTTCAGTTGCAAACTCCACTCCATACATATATATGGGGAGGTTCTAGCTCCAACTCGGTTTTACAGTGAAAACTGCAGGAACTTCAAACCGGCACTAGGAAAAATACTGAGAAACCAGAGTAAAAGTTTCTCCTGTAACCCGTTACAATTGTGCTAGATGAACGAACGTCTCTCCACATGCTCAGTTCTAAGAGATAAGTGTGTGTGAAAGCCGTCCTTCACCTAGCTTGTTGGGAACACAAAGTTTCTTTTCAGATGCAAAATCCACTCCATACATATATATGCGTAGATACTAGCTCTAACCAGGTTTTACAGTGAAAACTGCAGGAACTTCAAACCGGCACTAGGAAACAGACTGAGAAACCAGAGTAAAAGTTTCTCCTGCAACCCGTTCCCTTTCTGCTAGATGAACGAACGTCTCTCCACATGCTCAGTTCTGAGAGATGTGTGTGTGTGAAAGCCGTCCTTCACCTAGCTTGTTGGGAACACATAGTTTCTTTTCAGTTGCAAACTCCACTCCATACATATATATGGGGAGGTTCTAGCTCCAACTCTGTTTTACAGTGAAAACTGCAGGAACTTCAAACCGGCACTAGGAAACAGACTGTGAAACCAGAGTAAAAGTTTCTCCTGCAACCCGTTCCCTTTGTGCTAGATGAACGAAAGTCTCTCCACATGCTCAGTTCTGAGAGATAAGTGTGTGTGAAAGCCGTTCTTCACCTAGCTTGTTGGGAACACAAAGTTTCTTTTCAGTTGCAAACCCCACTCCATACATATATATGGGGAGGTACTAGCTCCAACCAGTTTTTACAGTGAAAACTTCAGGAACTTCTAACCGGCACTAGGAAACAGACTGAGAAACCTGAGTAAAAGTTTCTCCTGCAACCTGTTCCCTTTGTGCTAGATGAACGAACGTCTCTCCACATGCTCAGTTCTGAGAGATAAGTGTGTGTGAAAGCCGTCCTTCACTTAGCTTGTTGGGAACACAAAGTTTCTTTTCAGTTGCAAACTCCACTCCATACATATATATGGGGAGGTACTAGCTCCAACTCGGTTTTACAGTGAAAACTGCTGGAACTTCAAACCGGCACTAGGAAACAGACTGAGAAACTAGAGTAAAAGTTTCTCCTGCAAACCGCTCCCTTTGTGCTAGATGAACGAACGTCTCTCCACATACTCAGTTCTGAGAGATAAGTGTGTGTGAAAGCCGTCCTTCACCCAGCTTGTTGGGAACACAAAGTTTCTTTTCAGTTGCAAACTCCACTCCATACATATATATGGGGAGGTACTAGCTGCAACTCGGTTTAACAGTGAAAACTGCAGGAACTTAAAACCGGCTCTAGGAAACAGACTGAGAAACCAGAGTAAAAGTTTCTCCTGCAAACCGTTCCCTTTCTGCTAGATGAACGAACGTCTCTCCACATACTCAGTTCTGAGAGATAAGTGTGTGTGAAAGCCGTCCTTCACCCAGCTTGTTGGGAACACAAAGTTTCTTTTCAGTTGCAAACTCCACTCCATACATATATATGGGGAGGTACTAGCTGCAACTCGGTTTAACAGTGAAAACTGCAGGAACTTAAAACCGGCTCTAGGAAACAGACTGAGAAACCAGAGTAAAAGTTTCTCCTGCAAACCGTTCCCTTTCTGCTAGATGAACGAACGTCTCTCCACATGCTCAGTTCTGAGAGATATGTGTGTGAAAGCCGTACTTCACCTAGCTTGTTGGGAACACAAAGTTTCTTTTCAGTTGCAAACTCCACTCCATACATATATATGGGGAGGTTCTAGCTCCAACTCGGTTTTACAGTGAAAACTGCAGGAACTTCAAACCGGCACTAGGAAAAAGACTGAGAAACCAGAGTAAAAGTTTCTCCTGCAACCCGTTCCCTTTGTGCTAGATGAACGAACGTCTCTCCACATGCTTAGTTCTGAGAGAAAAGTGTGTGTGAAAGCCGTCCTTCACCTAGCTTGTTGGGAACACAAAGTTTCTTTTCAGATGCAAACTCCACTCCATACATATATATGCGTAGATACTAGCTCCAACCAGGTTTTACAGTGAAAACTGCAGGAACTTCAAACCGGCACTAGGAAACAGACTGAGAAACCAGAGTAAAAGTTTCTCCTGCAACCCGTTCCCTTTCTGCTAGATGAACGAACGTCTCTCCACATGCTCAGTTCTGAGAGATGTGTGTGTGTGAAAGCCGTCCTTCACCTAGCTTGTTGGGAACACAAAGTTTCTTTTCAGTTGCAAACTCCACTCCATATATATATATGGGGAGGTACTAGCTCCAACTCGGTTTTACAGTGAAAACTGCAGGAACTTCAAACCGGCACTAGGAAACAGACTGTGAAACCAGAGTAAAAGTTTCTCCTGCAACCCGTTCCCTTTGTGCTAGATGAACGAAAGTCTCTCCACATGCTCAGTTCTGAGATATAAGTGTGTGTGAAAGCCGTCCTTCACCTAGCTTGTTGGGAACACAAAGTTTCTTTTCAGTTGCAAACCCCACTTAATACATATATATGGGGAGGTACTAGCTCCAACCAGTTTTTACAGTGAAAACTGCAGGAACTTCTAACCGGCACTAGGAAACAGACTGAGAAACCAGAGTAAAAGTTTCTCCTGCAACCTGTTCCTTTTGTGCTAGATGAACGAACGTCTCTCCACATGCTCAGTTCTGAGAGATAAGTGTGTGTGAAAGCCGTCCTTCACTTAGCTTGTTGGGAACACAAAGTTTCTTTTCAGTTGCAAACTCCACTCCATACATATATATGGGGATGTACTAGCTCCAACTCGGTTTTACAGTGAAAACTGCTGGAACTTCAAACCGGCACTAGGAAACAGACTGAGAAACCAGAGTAAAAGTTTCTCCTGCAACCTGTTCCTTTTGTGCTAGATGAACGAACGTCTCTCCACATGCTCAGTTCTGAGAGATAAGTGTGTGTGAAAGCCGTCCTTCACTTAGCTTGTTGGGAACACAAAGTTTCTTTTCAGTTGCAAACTCCACTCCATACATATATATGGGGATGTACTAGCTCCAACTCGGTTTTACAGTGAAAACTGCTGGAACTTCAAACCGGCACTAGGAAACAGACTGAGAAACTAGAGAAAAAGTTTCTCCTGCAAACCGCTCCCTTTGTGCTAGATGAACGAACGTCTCTCCACATACTCAGTTCTGAGAGATAAGTGTGTGTGAAAGCCGTACTTCACCTAGCTTGTTGGGAACACAAAGATTCTTTTCAGTTGCAAACTCCACTCCATACATATATATGGGGAGGTACTAGCTCCAAATCGGTTTTACAGTGAAAACTGCAGGAACTTCAATCCGGCACTAGGAAACATACTGAGAATCCAGAGTAAAAGTTTCTCCTGCAAACCGTTCCCTTTCTGCCAGATGAACGAACGTCTCTCCACATGCTCAGTTCTGAGAGATAAGTGTGTGTGAAAGCCGTCCTTCACCTAGCTGGTTGGGAACACAAAGTTTCTTTTCAGTTGCAAACTCCACTCCATACATATATATGGGGAGGTACTAGCTCCAACCAAGTTTTACAGTGAAAACTGCAGGAACTTCAAACAGGCACTAGGAAACAGACTGAGAAACCAGAGAAAAAGTTTCTCCTGCAAACTGTTCCCTTTGTGCTAGATGAACGAACGTCTCTCCACATGCTCAGTTCTGAGAGATAAGTGTGTGTGAAAGCCGTCCTTCACCTAGCTTGTTGGGAACACAAAGTTTCTTTTCAGTTGCAAACTCCACTCCATACATATATATGGGGAGGTATTAGCTCCAACCAAGTTTTACAGTGAAAACTGCAGGAACTTCAAACCGGCACTAGGAAAAAGACTGAGAAACCAGAGAAAAAGTTTCTCATGCAACCTGTTCCCTTTGTGCTAGATGAACGAACGTCTCTCCACATGCTAAGTTCTGAGAGGTGTGTGTGTGTGAAAGCCGTCCTTCACCTAGCTTGTTGGGAACACAAAGTTTCTTTTCAGTTGCAAACTCCACTCCATACATATATATGGGTAGGTACTAGCTCCAACCAGGTTTTACAGTGAAAACTGCAGGAACTTCAAACCGGCAATAGGAAACAGACTGAGAAACCAGAGTAAAAGTTTCTCCTGCAACCCGTTCCCTTTGTGCTAGGTGAACGAACGCCTCTCCACATGCTCAGTTCTGAGAGATAAGTGTGTGTGAAAGCCGTCCTTCACCTAGCTTGTTGGGAACACAAAGTTTCTTTTCAGTTGCAAACTCCACTCCATACATATATATGGGGAGGTACTAGCTCCAACCAGGTTTTACAGTGAAAACTGCACGAACTTCAAACCGGCACTAGGAAACAGACTGAGAAACCAGAGTAAAAGTTTCTCCTGCAACCCGTTCCCTTTGTGCTAGATGAACGAACGTCTCTCCACATGCTAAGTTCTGAGAGGTGTGTGTGTGTGAAAGCCGTCCTTCACCTAGCTTGTTGGGAACACAAAGTTTCTTTTCAGTTGCAAAATCCACTCCATACATATATATGGGTAGGTACTAGCTCCAACCAAGTTTTACAGTGAAAACTGCAGGAACTTCAAACCGGCAATAGGAAACAGACTGAGAAACCAGAGTAAAAGTTTCTCCTGCAACCCGTTCCCTTTGTGCTAGGTGAACGAACGTCTCTCCACATGCTCAGTTCTGAGAGATAAGTGTGTGTGAAAGCCGTCCTTCACCTAGCTTGTTGGGAACACAAAGTTTCTTTTCAGTTGCAAACTCCACTCCATACATATATATGGGGAGGTACTAGCTCCAACCAGGTTTTACAGTGAAAACTGCACGAACTTCAAACCGGCACTAGGAAACAGACTGAGAAACCAGAGTAAAAGTTTCTCCTGCAACCCGTTCCCTTTGTGCTAGATGAACGAACGTCTATCCACATGCTCAGTTCTGAGAGGTGTGTGTGTGTGAAAGCCGTCCTTCACCTAGCTTGTTGGGAACACAAAGTTTCTTTTCAGTTGCAAACTCCAATCCATACATATATATGTGGAGGTACTAGCTCCAACCAGGTTTTACAGTGAAAACTGCAGGAACTTCAAACCGGCACTAGGAAACAGACTGAGAAACCAGAGTAAAAGTTTCTCCTGCAAACCGTTCCCTTTCTGCTAGATGAACGAACGTCTCTCCACATGCTCAGTTCTGAGAGATAAGTGTGTGTGAAAGCCGTCCTTCACCTAACTTGTTGGGAACACAAAGTTTCTTTTCAGTTGCAAACTCCACTCCATACATATATATGGGGAGGTTCTAGCTCCAACTCGGTTTTACAGTGAAAACTGCAGGAACTTCAAACCGGCACTAGGAAAAAGACTGAGAAACCAGAGTAAAAGATTCTCCTGTAACCCGTTCCCTTTGTGCTAGATGAACGAACGTCTCTCCACATGCTCAGTTCTGAGAGATAAGTGTGTGTGAAAGCCGTCCTTCACCTAGCTTGTTGGGAACACAAAGTTTCTTTTCAGATGCAAACTCCACTCCATACATATATATGCGTAGATACCAGCTCCAACCAGGTTTTACAGTGATAACTGCAGGAACTTCAAACCGGCACTAGGAAACAGACTGAGAAACCAGAGTAAAAGTTTCTCCTGCAACCCGTTCCCTTTCTGCTAGATGAACGAACGTCTCTCCACATGCTCAGTTCTGAGAGATGTGTGTGTGTGAAAGCCGTCCTTCACCTAGCTTGTTGGGAACACATAGTTTCTTTTCAGTTGCAAACTCCACTCCATATATATATATGGGGAGGTACTAGCTCCAACTCGGTTTTACAGTGAAAACTGCAGGAACTTCAAACCGGCACTAGGAAACAGACTGTGAAACCAGAGTAAAAGTTTCTCCTGCAACACGTTCCCTTTGTGCTAGATGAACGAAAGTCTCTCCACATGCTCAGTTCTGAGAGATAAGTGTGTGTGAAAGCCGTTCTTCACCTAGCTTGTTGGGAACACAAAGTTTCTTTTCAGTTGCAAACCCCACTCCATACATATATATGGGGAGGTACTAGCTCCAACCAGTTTTTACAGTGAAAACTTCAGGAACTTCTAACCGGCACTAGGAAACAGACTGAGAAACCTGAGTAAAAGTTTCTCCTGTAACCTGTTCCCTTTGTGCTAGATGAACGAACGTCTCTCCACATGCTCAGTTCTGAGAGATAAGTGTGTGTGAAAGCCGTCCTTCACTTAGCTTGTTGGGAACACAAAGTTTCTTTTCAGTTGCAAACTCCACTCCATACATATATATGGGGAGGTACTAGCTCCAACTCGGTTTTACAGTGAAAACTGCTGGAACTTCAAACCGGCACTAGGAAACAGACTGAGAAACTAGAGTAAAAGTTTCTCCTGCAAACCGCTCCCTTTGTGCTAGATGAACGAACGTCTCTCCACATACTCAGTTCTGAGAGATAAGTGTGTGTGAAAGCCGTCCTTCACCCAGCTTGTTGGGAACACAAAGTTTCTTTTCAGTTGCAAACTCCACTCCATACATATATATGGGGAGGTACTAGCTGCAACTCGGTTTAACAGTGAAAACTGCAGGAACTTAAAACCGGCTCTAGGAAACAGACTGAGAAACCAGAGTAAAAGTTTCTCCTGCAAACCGTTCACTTTCTGCTAGATGAACGAACGTCTCTCCACATACTCAGTTCTGAGAGATAAGTGTGTGTGAAAGCCGTCCTTCACCCAGCTTGTTGGGAACACAAAGTTTCTTTTCAGTTGCAAACTCCACTCCATACATATATATGGGGAGGTACTAGCTGCAACTCGGTTTAACAGTGAAAACTGCAGGAACTTAAAACCGGCTCAGGAAACAGAATGAGAAACCAGAGTAAAAGTTTCTCCTGCAAACCGTTCCCTTTCTGCTAGATGAACGAACGTCTCTCCACATGCTCAGTTCTGAGAGATATGTGTGTGAAAGCCGTACTTCACCTAGCTTGTTGGGAACACAAAGTTTCTTTTCAGTTGCAAACTCCACTCCATACATATATATGGGGAGGTTCTAGCTCCAACTCGGTTTTACAGTGAAAACTGCAGGAACTTCAAACCGGCACTAGGAAAAAGACTGAGAAACCAGAGTAAAAGTTTCTCCTGCAACCCGTTCCCTTTGTGCTAGATGAACGAACGTCTCTCCACATGCTCAGTTCTGAGAGAAAAGTGTGTGTGAAAGCCGTCCTTCACCTAGCTTGTTGGGAACACAAAGTTTCTTTTCAGATGCAAACTCCACTCCATACATATATATGCGTAGATACTAGCTCCAACCAGGTTTTACAGTGAAAACTGCAGGAACTTCAAACCGGCACTAGGAAACAGACTGAGAAACCAGAGTAAAAGTTTCTCCTGCAACCCGTTCCCTTTCTGCTAGATGAACGAACGTCTCTCCACATGCTCAGTTCTGAGAGATGTGTGTGTGTGAAAGCCGTCCTTCACCTAGCTTGTTGGGAACACAAAGTTTCTTTTCAGTTGCAAACTCCACTCCATATATATATATGGGGAGGTACTAGCTCCAACTCGGTTTTACAGTGAAAACTGCAGGAACTTCAAACCGGCACTAGGAAACAGACTGTGAAACCAGAGTAAAAGTTTCTCCTGCAACCCGTTCCCTTTGTGCTAGATGAATGAAAGTCTCTCCACATGCTCAGTTCTGAGAGATAAGTGTGTGTGAAAGCCGTCCTTCACCTAGCTTGTTGGGAACACAAAGTTTCTTTTCAGTTGCAAACCCCACTTAATACATATATATGGGGAGGTACTAGCTCCAACCAGTTTTTACAGTGAAAACTGCAGGAACTTCTAACCGGCACTAGGAAACAGACTGAGAAACCAGAGTAAAAGTTTCTCCTGCAACCTGTTCCTTTTGTGCTAGATGAACGAACGTCTCTCCACATGCTCAGTTCTGAGAGATAAGTGTGTGTGAAAGCCGTCCTTCACTTAGCTTGTTGGGAACACAAAGTTTCTTTTCAGTTGCAAACTCCACTCCATACATATATATGGGGATGTACTAGCTCCAACTCGGTTTTACAGTGAAAACTGCTGGAACTTCAAACAGGCACTAGGAAACAGACTGAGAAACCAGAGTAAAAGTTTCTCCTGCAACCTGTTCCTTTTGTGCTAGATGAACGAACGTCTCTCCACATGCTCATTTCTGAGAGATAAGTGTGTGTGAAAGCCGTCCTTCACTTAGCTTGTTGGGAACACAAAGTTTCTTTTCAGTTGCAAACTCCACTCCATACATATATATGGGGATGTACTAGCTCCAACTCGGTTTTACAGTGAAAACTGCTGGAACTTCAAACCGGCACTAGGAAACAGACTGAGAAACTAGAGTAAAAGTTTCTCCTGCAAACCGCTCCCTTTGTGCTAGATGAACGAACGTCTCTCCACATACTCAGTTCTGAGAGATAAGTGTGTGTGAAAGCCGTACTTCACCTAGCTTGTTGGGAACACAAAGATTCTTTTCAGTTGCAAACTCCACTCCATACATATATATGGGGAGGTACTAGCTCCAAATCGGTTTTACAGTGAAAACTGCAGGAACTTCAATCCGGCACTAGGAAACAGACTGAGAAACCAGAGTAAAAGTTTCTCCTGCAAACCGTTCCCTTTCTGCCAGATGAACGAACGTCTCTCCACATGCTCAGTTCTGAGAGATAAGTGTGTGTGAAAGCCGTCCTTCACCTAGCTGGTTGGGAACACAAAGTTTCTTTTCAGTTGCAAACTCCACTCCATACATATATATGGGGAGGTACTAGCTCCAACCAAGTTTTACAGTGAAAACTGCAGGAACTTCAAACCGGCACTAGGAAACAGACTGAGAAACCAGAGAAAAAGTTTCTCCTGCAAACTGTTCCCTTTGTGCTAGATGAACGAACGTCTCTCCACATGCTCAGTTCTGAGAGATAAGTGTGTGTGAAAGCCGTCCTTCACCTAGCTTGTTGGGAACACAAAGTTTCTTTTCAGTTGCAAACTCCACTCCATACATATATATGGGGAGGTATTAGCTCCAACCAATTTTTACAGTGAAAACTGCAGGAACTTCAAACCGGCACTAGGAAAAAGACTGAGAAACCAGAGAAAAAGTTTCTCATGCAACCTGTTCCCTTTGTGCTAGATGAACGAACGTCTCTCCACATGCTAAATTCTGAGAGGTGTGTGTGTGTGAAAGCCGTCCTTCACCTAGCTTGTTGGGAACACAAAGTTTCTTTTCAGTTGCAAAATCCACTCCATACATATATATGGGTAGGTACTAGCTCCAACCAGGTTTTACAGTGAAAACTGCAGGAACTTCAAACCGGCAATAGGAAACAGACTGAGAAACCAGAGTAAAATTTTCTCCTGCAACCCGTTCCCTTTGTGCTAGGTGAACGAACGTCTCTCCACATGCTCAGTTCTGAGAGATAAGTGTGTGTGAAAGCCGTCCTTCACCTAGCTTGTTGGGAACACAAAGTTTCTTTTCAGTTGCAAACTCCACTCCATACATATATATGGGGAGGTACTAGCTCCAACCAGGTTTTACAGTGAAAACTGCAGGAAATTCAAACCGGCACTAGGAAACAGACTGAGAAACCAGAGTAAAAGTTTCTCCTGCAACCCGTTCCCTTTGTGCTAGATGAACGAACGTCTATCCACATGCTCAGTTCTGAGAGGTGTGTGTGTGTGAAAGCCGTCCTTCACCTAGCTTGTTGGGAACACAAAGTTTCTTTTCAGTTGCAAACTCCACTCCATACATATATATGTGGAGGTACTAGCTCCAACCAGGTTTTACAGTGAAAACTGCAGGAACTTCAAACCGGCACTAGGAAACAGACTGTGAAACCAGAGTAAAAGTTTCTCCTGCAACCCGTTCCCTTTGTGCTAGATGAACGAAAGTCTCTCCACATGCTCAGTTCTGAGAGATAAGTGTTTGTGAAAGCCGTCCTTCACCTAGCTTGTTGGGAACACAAAGTTTCTTTTCAGTTGCAAACCCCACTCCATACATATATATGGGGAGGTACTAGCTCCAACCAGGTTTTACAGTGAAAACTGCAGGAACTTCTAACCGGCACTAGGAAACAGACTGAGAAACCAGAGTAAAAATTTCCCCTGCAACCTCTTCCTTTTGTGCTAGATGAACGAAAGTCTCTCCACATGCTCGGTTCTGAGAGATAAGTGTGTGTGAAAGCCGTCCTTCACTTAACTTGTTGGGAACACAAAGTTTCTTTTCAGTTGCAAACTCCACTCCATACATATATATTCGGAAGTACTAGCTCCAAATCGGTTTTACAGTGAAAACTGCAGTAACTTCAAACTGTCACTAGGAAACAGACTGAGAAACCAGAGTAAAAGTTTCTCCTGCAACCCGTTCCCTTTGTGCTAGATGAACGAACGTCTCTCCACATGCTCAGTTCTGAGAGATAAGTGTGTGTGAAAGCCGTCCTTCACCCAGCTTGTTGGGAACACAAAGTTTCTTTTCAGTTGCAAACTCCACTCCATACATATATATGGGGAGGTACTAGCTGCAACTCGGTTTAACAGTGAAAACTGCAGGAACTTAAAACCGGCTCTAGGAAACAGACTGAGAAACCAGAGTAAAAGTTTCTCCTGCAAACCGTTCCCTTTCTGCTAGATGAACGAACGTCTCTCCACATGCTCAGTTCTGAGAGATAAGTGTGTGTGAAAGCCGTACTTCACCTAGCTTGTTGGGAACACAAAGTTTCTTTTCAGTTGCAAACTCCACTCCATACATATATATGGGGAGGTTCTAGCTCCAACTCGGTTTTACAGTGAAAACTGCAGGAACTTCAAACCGGCACTAGGAAAAAGACTGAGAAACCAGAGTAAAAGTTTCTCCTGCAACCCGTTCCCTTTGTGCTAGATGAACGAACGTCTCTCCACATGCTCAGTTCTGAGAGAAAAGTGTGTGTGAAAGCCGTCCTTCACCTAGCTTGTTGGGAACACAAAGTTTCTTTTCAGATGCAAACTCCACTCCATACATATATATGCGTAGATACTAGCTCCAACCAGGTTTTACAGTGAAAACTGCAGGAACTTCAAACCGGCACTAGGAAACAGACTGAGAAACCAGAGTAAAAGTTTCTCCTGCAACCCGTTCCCTTTCTGCTAGATGAACGAACGTCTCTCCACATGCTCAGTTCTGAGAGATGTGTGTGTGTGAAAGCCGTCCTTCACCTAGCTTGTTGGGAACACAAAGTTTCTTTTCAGTTGCAAACTCCACTCCATATATATATATGGGGAGGTACTAGCTCCAACTCGGTTTTACAGTGAAAACTGCAGGAACTTCAAACCGGCACTAGGAAACAGACTGTGAAACCAGAGTAAAAGTTTCTCCTGCAACCCGTTCCCTTTGTGCTAGATGAACGAAAGTCTCTCCACATGCTCAGTTCTGAGAGATAAGTGTGTGTGAAAGCCGTCCTTCACCTAGCTTTTTGGGAACACAAAGTTTCTTTTCAGTTGCAAACCCCACTTAATACATATATATGGGGAGGTACTAGCTCCAACCAGTTTTTACAGTGAAAACTGCAGGAACTTCTAACCGGCACTAGGAAACAGACTGAGAAACCAGAGTAAAAGTTTCTCCTGCAACCTGTTCCTTTTGTGCTAGATGAACGAACGTCTCTCCACATGCTCAGTTCTGAGAGATAAGTGTGTGTGACAGCCGTCCTTCACTTACCTTGTTGGGAACACAATGTTTCTTTTCAGTTGCAAACTCCACTCCATACATATATATGGGGAGGTACTAGCTCCAACTCGGTTTTACAGTGAAAACTGCTGGAACTTCAAACCGGCACTAGGAAACAGACTGAGAAACCAGAGTAAAAGTTTCTCCTGCAAACCGCTCCCTTTGTGCTAGATGAACGAACGTCTCTCCACATACTCAGTTCTGAGAGATAAGTGTGTGTGAAAGCCGTACTTCACCTAGCTTGTTGGGAACACAAAGATTCTTTTCAGTTGCAAACTCCACTCCATACATATATATGGGGAGGTACTAGCTCCAAATCGGTTTTACAGTGAAAACTGCAGGAACTTCAATCCGGCACTAGGAAACAGAATGAGAAACCAGAGTAAAAGTTTCTCCTGCAAACCGTTCCCTTTCTGCCAGATGAACGAACGTCTCTCCACATGCTCAGTTCTGAGAGATAAGTGTGTGTGAAAGCCGTCCTTCACCTAGCTGGTTGGGAACACAAAGTTTCTTTTCAGTTGCAAACTCCACTCCATACATATATATGGGGAGGTACTAGCTCCAAATCGGTTTTACAGTGAAAACTGCAGGAACTTCAAACCGGCACTAGGAAACAGACTGAGAAACCAGAGTAAAAGTTTCTCCTGCAAACCGTTCCCTTTCTGCCAGATGAACGAACGTCTCTCCACATGCTCAGTTCTGAGAGATAAGTGTGTGTGAAAGCCGTCCTTCACCTAGCTGGTTAGGAACACAAAGTTTCTTTTCAGTTGCAAACTCCACTCCATACATATATATGGGGAGGTTCTAGCTCCAACCAGGTTTTACAGTGAAAACTGCAGGAACTTCAAACCGGCACTAGGAAACAGACTGAGAAACCAGAGAAAAAGTTTCTCCTGCAACCTGTTCCCTTTGTGCTAGATGAACGAACGTCTCTCCACATGCTCAGTTCTGAGAGATAAGTGTGTTTGAAAGCCGTCCTTCACCTAGCTTGTTGGGAACACAAAGTTTCTTTTCAGTTGCAAACTCCACTCCATACATATATATGGGGAGGTACTAGCTCCAAATCGGTTTTACAGTGAAAACTGCAGGAACTTCAAACTGGCACTAGGAAACAGACTGAGAAACCAGAGTAAAAGTTTCTCCTGCAACCCGTTCCCTTTGTGCTAGATGAACGAACGTCTCTCCACATGCTCAGTTCTGAGAGATAAGTGTGTGTGAAAGCCGTCCTTCACCCAGCTTGTTGGGAACACAAAGTTTCTTTTCAGTTGCAAACTCCACTCCATACATATATATGGGGAGGTACTAGCTGCAACTCGGTTTAACAGTGAAAACTGCAGGAACTTCAAACCGGCTCTAGGAAACAGACTGAGAAACCAGAGTAAAAGTTTCTCCTGCAAACCTTTCCCTTTCTGCTAGATGAACGAACGTCTCTCCACATTCTCAGTTCTGAGAGATATGTGTGTGAAAGCCGTACTTCACCTAGCTTGTTGGGAAAACAAAGTTTCTTTTCAGTTGCAAACTCCACTCCATACATATATATGGGGAGGTTCTAGCTCCAACTCGGTTTTACAGTGAAAACTGCAGGAACTTCCAACCGGCACTAGGAAAAAGACTGAGAAACCAGAGTAAAAGTTTCTCCTGCAACCCGTTCCCTTTGTGCTAGATGAACGAACGTCTCTCCACATGCTCAGTTCTGAGAGAAAAGTGTGTGTGAAAGCCGTCCTTCACCTAGCTTGTTGGGAACACAAAGTTTCTTTTCAGATGCAAACTCCACTCCATACATATATATGCGTAGATACTAGCTCCAACCAGGTTTTACAGTGAAAACTGCAGGAACTTCAAACCGGCACTAGGAAACAGACTGAGAATCCAGAGTAAAAGTTTCTCCTGCAACCCGTTCCCTTTCTGCTAGATGAACGAACGTCTCTCCACATGCTCAGTTCTGAGAGATGTGTGTGTGTGAAAGCCGTCCTTCACCTAGCTTGTTGGGAACACAAAGTTTCTTTTCAGTTGCAAACTCCACTCCATATATATATATGGGGAAGTACTAGCTCCAACTCGGTTTTACAGTGAAAACTGCAGGAACTTCAAACCGGCACTAGGAAACAGACTGTGAAACCAGAGTAAAAGTTTCTCCTGCAACCCGTTCCCTTTGTGCTAGATGAACGAAAGTCTCTCCACATGCTCAGTTCTGAGAGATAAGTGTGTGTGAAAGCCGTCCTTCACCTAGCTTGTTGGGAACACAAAGTTTCTTTTCAGTTGCAAACCCCACTTAATACATATATATGGGGAGGTACTAGCTCCAACCAGTTTTTACAGTGAAAACTGCAGGAACTTCTAACCAGCACTAGGAAACAGACTGAGAAACCAGAGTAAAAGTTTCTCCTGCAACCTGTTCCCTTTGTGCTAGATGAACGAACGTCTCTCCACATGCTCAGTTCTGAGAGATAAGTGTGTGTGAAAGCCGTCCTTCACTTAGCTTGTTGGGAACACAAAGTTTCTTTTCAGTTGCAAACTCCACTCCATACATATATATGGGGATGTACTAGCTCCAACTCGGTTTTACAGTGAAAACTGCTGGAACTTCAAACCGGCACTAGGAAACAGACTGAGAAACCAGAGTAAAAGTTTCTCCTGCAACCTGTTCCTTTTGTGCTAGATGAACGAACGTCTCTCCACATGCTCAGTTCTGAGAGATAAGTGTGTGTGAAAGCCGTCCTTCACTTAGCTTGTTGGGAACACAAAGTTTCTTTTCAGTTGCAAACTCCACTCCATACATATATATGGGGATGTACTAGCTCCAACTCGGTTTTACAGTGAAAACTGCTGGAACTTCAAACCGGCACTAGGAAACAGACTGAGAAACTAGAGTAAAAGTTTCTCCTGCAAACCGCTCCCTTTGTGCTAGATGAACGAACGTCTCTCCACATACTCAGTTCTGAGAGATAAGTGTGTGTGAAAGCCGTACTTCACCTAGCTTGTTGGGAACACAAAGATTCTTTTCAGTTGCAAACTCCACTCCATACATATATATGGGGAGGTACTAGCTCCAAATCGGTTTTACAGTGAAAACTGCAGGAACTTCAATCCGGCACTAGGAAACAGACTGAGAAACCAGAGTAAAAGTTTCTCCTGCAAACCGTTCCCTTTCTGCCAGATGAACGAACGTCTCTCCACATGCTCAGTTCTGAGAGATAAGTGTGTGTGAAAGCCGTCCTTCACCTAGCTTGTTGGGAACACAAAGTTTCTTTTCAGTTGCAAACTCCACTCCATACATATATATGGGGAGGTATTAGCTCCAACCAAGTTTTACAGTGAAAACTGCAGGAACTTCAAACCGGCACTAGGAAAAAGACTGAGAAACCAGAGAAAAAGTTTCTCATGCAACCTGTTCCCTTTGTGCTAGATGAACGAACGTCTCTCCACATGCTAAGTTCTGAGAGGTGTGTGTGTGTGAAAGCCGTCCTTCACCTAGCTTGTTGGGAACACAAAGTTTCTTTTCAGTTGCAAAATCCACTCCATACATATATATGGGTAGGTACTAGCTCCAACCAGGTTTTACAGTGAAAACTGCAGGAACTTCAAACCGGCAATAGGAAACAGACTGAGAAACCAGAGTAAAAGTTTCTCCTGCAACCCGTTCCCTTTGTGCTAGGTGAACGAACGTCTCTCCACATGCTCAGTTCTGAGAGATAAGTGTGTGTGAAAGCCGTCCTTCACCTAGCTTGTTGGGAACACAAAGTTTCTTTTCAGTTGCAAACTCCACTCCATACATATATATGGGGAGGTACTAGCTCCAACCAGGTTTTACAGTGAAAACTGCAGGAACTTCAAACCGGCACTAGGAAACAGACTGAGAAACCAGAGTAAAAGTTTCTCCTGCAACCCGTTCCCTTTGTGCTAGATGAACGAACGTCTATCCACATGCTCAGTTCTGAGAGGTGTGTGTGTGTGAAAGCCGTCCTTCACCTAGCTTGTTGGGAACACAAAGTTTCTTTTCAGTTGCAAACTCCACTCCATACATATATATGTGGAGGTACTAGCTCCAACCAGGTTTTACAGTGAAAACTGCAGGAACTTCAAACCGGCACTAGGAAACAGACTGAGAAACCAGAGTAAAAGTTTCTCCTGCAAACCGTTCCCTTTCTGCTAGATGAACGAACGTCTCTCCACATGCTCAGTTCTGAGAGATAAGTGTGTGTGAAAGCCGTCCTTCACCTAACTTGTTGGGAACACAAAGTTTCTTTTCAGTTGCAAACTCCACTCCATACATATATATGGGGAGGTTCTAGCTCCAACTCGGTTTTACAGTGAAAACTGCAGGAACTTCAAACCGGCACTAGGAAAAAGACTGAGAAACCAGAGTAAAAGATTCTCCTGTAACCCGTTCCCTTTGTGCTAGATGAACGAACGTCTCTCCACATGCTCAGTTCTGAGAGATAAGTGTGTGTGAAAGCCGTCCTTCACCTAGCTTGTTGGGAACACAAAGTTTCTTTTCAGATGCAAACTCCACTCCATACATTTATATGCGTAGATACCAGCTCCAACCAGGTTTTACAGTGATAACTGCAGGAACTTCAAACCGGCACTAGGAAACAGACTGAGAAACCAGAGTAAAAGTTTCTCCTGCAACCCGTTCCCTTTCTGCTAGATGAACGAACGTCTCTCCACATGCTCAGTTCTGAGAGATGTGTGTGTGTGAAAGCCGTCCTTCACCTAGCTTGTTGGGAACACATAGTTTCTTTTCAGTTGCAAACTCCACTCCATATATATATATGGGGAGGTACTAGCTCCAACTCGGTTTTACAGTGAAAACTGCAGGAACTTCAAACCGGCACTAGGAAACAGACTGTGAAACCAGAGTAAAAGTTTCTCCTGCAACCCGTTCCCTTTGTGCTAGATGAACGAAAGTCTCTCCACATGCTCAGTTCTGAGAGATAAGTGTTTGTGAAAGCCGTCCTTCACCTAGCTTGTTGGGAACACAAAGTTTCTTTTCAGTTGCAAACCCCACTCCATACATATATATGGGGAGGTACTAGCTCCAACCAGGTTTTACAGTGAAAACTGCAGGAACTTCTAACCGGCACTAGGAAACAGACTGAGAAACCAGAGTAAAAATTTCCCCTGCAACCTCTTCCTTTTGTGCTAGATGAACGAACGTCTCTCCACATGCTCGGTTCTGAGAGATAAGTGTGTGTGAAAGCCGTCCTTCACTTAACTTGTTGGGAACACAAAGTTTCTTTTCAGTTGCAAACTCCACTCCATATATATATATGGGGAAGTACTAGCTCCAACTCGGTTTTACAGTGAAAACTGCAGGAACTTCAAACCGGCACTAGGAAACAGACTGTGAAACCAGAGTAAAAGTTTCTCCTGCAACCCGTTCCCTTTGTGCTAGATGAACGAAAGTCTCTCCACATGCTCAGTTCTGAGAGATAAGTGTGTGTGAAAGCCGTCCTTCACCTAGCTTGTTGGGAACACAAAGTTTCTTTTCAGTTGCAAACCCCATTTAATACATATATATGGGGAGGTACTAGCTCCAACCAGTTTTTACAGTGAAAACTGCAGGAACTTCTAACCAGCACTAGGAAACAGACTGAGAAACCAGAGTAAAAGTTTCTCCTGCAACCTGTTCCCTTTGTGCTAGATGAACGAACGTCTCTCCACATGCTCAGTTCTGAGAGATAAGTGTGTGTGAAAGCCGTCCTTCACTTAGCTTGTTGGGAACACAAAGTTTCTTTTCAGTTGCAAACTCCACTCCATACATATATATGGGGATGTACTAGCTCCAACTCGGTTTTACAGTGAAAACTGATGGAACTTCAAACCGGCACTAGGAAACAGACTGAGAAACCAGAGTAAAAGTTTATCCTGCAACCTGTTCCTTTTGTGCTAGATGAACGAACGTCTCTCCACATGCTCAGTTCTGAGAGATAAGTGTGTGTGAAAGCCGTCCTTCACTTAGCTTGTTGGGAACACAAAGTTTCTTTTCAGTTGCAAACTCCACTCCATACATATATATGGGGATGTACTAGCTCCAACTCGGTTTTACAGTGAAAACTGCTGGAACTTCAAACCGGCACTAGGAAACAGACTGAGAAACTAGAGTAAAAGTTTCTCCTGCAAACCGCTCCCTTTGTGCTAGATGAACGAACGTCTCTCCACATACTCAGTTCTGAGAGATAAGTGTGTGTGAAAGCCGTACTTCACCTAGCTTGTTGGGAACACAAAGATTCTTTTCAGTTGCAAACTCCACTCCATACATATATATGGGGAGGTACTAGCTCCAAATCGGTTTTACAGTGAAAACTGCAGGAACTTCAATCCGGCACTAGGAAACAGACTGAGAAACCAGAGTAAAAGTTTCTCCTGCAAACCGTTCCCTTTCTGCCAGATGAACGAACGTCTCTCCACATGCTCAGTTCTGAGAGATAAGTGTGTGTGAAAGCCGTCCTTCACCTAGCTGGTTGGGAACACGAAGTTTCTTTTCAGTTGCAAACTCCACTCCATACATATATATGGGGAGGTACTAGCTCCAACCAAGTTTTACAGTGAAAACTGCAGGAACTTCAAACCGGCACTAGGAAACAGACTGAGAAACCAGAGAAAAAGTTTCTCCTGCAAACTGTTCCCTTTGTGCTAAATGAACGAACGTCTCTCCACATGCTCAGTTCTGAGAGATAAGTGTGTGTGAAAGCCGTCCTTCACCTAGCTTGTTGGGAACACAAAGTTTCTTTTCAGTTGCAAACTCCACTCCATACATATATATGGGGAGGTATTAGCTCCAACCAAGTTTTACAGTGAAAACTGCAGGAACTTCAAACCGGCACTAGGAAAAAGACTGAGAAACCAGAGAAAAAGTTTCTCATGCAACCTGTTCCCTTTGTGCTAGATGAACGAACGTCTCTCCACATGCTAAGTTCTGAGAGGTGTGTGTGTGTGAAAGCCGTCCTTCACCTAGCTTGTTGGGAACACAAATTTTCTTTTCAGTTGCAAAATCCACTCCATACATATATATGGGTAGGTACTAGCTCCAACCAGGTTTTACAGTGAAAACTGCAGGAACTTCAAACCGGCAATAGGAAACAGACTGAGAAACCAGAGTAAAAGTTTCTCCTGCAACCCGTTCCCTTTGTGCTAGGTGAACGAACGTCTCTCCACATGCTCAGTTCTGAGAGATAAGTGTGTGTGAAAGCCGTCCTTCACCTAGCTTGTTGGGAACACAAAGTTTCTTTTCAGTTGCAAACTCCACTCCATACATATATATGGGGAGGTACTAGCTCCAACCAGGTTTTACAGTGAAAACTGCAGGAACTTCAAACCGGCACTAGGAAACAGACTGAGAAACCAGAGTAAAAGTTTCTCCTGCAACCCGTTCCCTTTGTGCTAGATGAACGAACGTCTATCCACATGCTCAGTTCTGAGAGGTGTGTGTGTGTGAAAGCCGTCCTTCACCTAGCTTGTTGGGAACACAAAGTTTCTTTTCAGTTGCAAACTCCACTCCATACATATATATGTGGAGGTACTAGCTCCAACCAGGTTTTACAGTGAAAACTGCAGGAACTTCAAACCGGCACTAGGAAACAGACTGAGAAACCAGAGTAAAAGTTTCTCCTGCAAACCGTTCCCTTTCTGCTAGATGAACGAACGTCTCTCCACATGCTCAGTTCTGAGAGATAAGTGTGTGTGAAAGCCGTCCTTCACCTAACTTGTTGGGAACACAAAGTTTCTTTTCAGTTGCAAACTCCACTCCATACATATATATGGGGAGGTTCTAGCTCCAACTCGGTTTTACAGTGAAAACTGCAGGAACTTCAAACCGGCACTAGGAAAAAGACTGAGAAACCAGAGTAAAAGATTCTCCTGTAACCCGTTCCCTTTGTGCTAGATGAACGAACGTCTCTCCACATGCTCAGTTCTGAGAGATAAGTGTGTGTGAAAGCCGTCCTTCACCTAGCTTGTTGGGAACACAAAGTTTCTTTTCAGATGCAAACTCCACTCCATACATTTATATGCGTAGATACCAGCTCCAACCAGGTTTTACAGTGATAACTGCAGGAACTTCAAACCGGCACTAGGAAACAGACTGAGAAACCAGAGTAAAAGTTTCTCCTGCAACCCGTTCCCTTTCTGCTAGATGAACGAACGTCTCTCCACATGCTCAGTTCTGAGCGATGTGTGTGTGTGAAAGCCGTCCTTCACCTAGCTTGTTGGGAACACATAGTTTCTTTTCAGTTGCAAACTCCACTCCATATATATATATGGGGAGGTACTAGCTCCAACCAGGTTTTACAGTGAAAACTGCAGGAACTTCAAACCGGCACTAGGAAACAGACTGAGAAACCAGAGTAAAAGTTTCTCCTGCAACCCGTTCCCTTTGTGCTAGATGAACGAACGTCTATCCACATGCTCAGTTCTGAGAGGTGTGTGTGTGTGAAAGCCGTCCTTCACCTAGCTTGTTGGGAACACAAAGTTTCTTTTCAGTTGCAAACTCCACTCCATACATATATATGTGGAGGTACTAGCTCCAACCAGGTTTTACAGTGAAAACTGCAGGAACTTCAAACCGGCACTAGGAAACAGACTGAGAAACCAGAGTAAAAGTTTCTCCTGCAAACCGTTCCCTTTCTGCTAGATGAACGAACGTCTCTCCACATGCTCAGTTCTGAGAGATAAGTGTGTGTGAAAGCCGTCCTTCACCTAACTTGTTGGGAACACAAAGTTTCTTTTCAGTTGCAAACTCCACTCCATACATATATATGGGGAGGTTCTAGCTCCAACTCGGTTTTACAGTGAAAACTGCAGGAACTTCAAACCGGCACTAGGAAAAAGACTGAGAAACCAGAGTAAAAGATTCTCCTGTAACCCGTTCCCTTTGTGCTAGATGAACGAACGTCTCTCCACATGCTCAGTTCTGAGAGATAAGTGTGTGTGAAAGCCGTCCTTCACCTAGCTTGTTGGGAACACAAAGTTTCTTTTCAGATGCAAACTCCACTCCATACATTTATATGCGTAGATACCAGCTCCAACCAGGTTTTACAGTGATAACTGCAGGAACTTCAAACCGGCACTAGGAAACAGACTGAGAAACCAGAGTAAAAGTTTCTCCTGCAACCCGTTCCCTTTCTGCTAGATGAACGAACGTCTCTCCACATGCTCAGTTCTGAGTGATGTGTGTGTGTGAAAGCCGTCCTTCACCTAGCTTGTTGGGAACACATTGTTTCTTTTCAGTTGCAAACTCCACTCCATATATATATATGGGGAGGTACTAGCTCCAACTCGGTTTTACAGTGAAAACTGCAGGAACTTCAAACCGGCACTAGGAAACAGACTGTGAAACCAGAGTAAAAGTTTCTCCTGCAACCCGTTCCCTTTGTGCTAGATGAACGAAAGTCTCTCCACATGCTCAGTTCTGAGAGATAAGTGTTTGTGAAAGCCGTCCTTCACCTAGCTTGTTGGGAACACAAAGTTTCTTTTCAGTTGCAAACCCCACTCCATACATATATATGGGGAGGTACTAGCTCCAACCAGGTTTTACAGTGAAAACTGCAGGAACTTCTAACCGGCACTAGGAAACAGACTGAGAAACCAGAGTAAAAATTTCCCCTGCAACCTCTTCCTTTTGTGCTAGATGAACGAACGTCTCTCCACATGCTCGGTTCTGAGAGATAAGTGTGTGTGAAAGCCGTCCTTCACTTAACTTGTTGGGAACACAAAGTTTCTTTTCAGTTGCAAACTCCACTCCATATATATATATGGGGAAGTACTAGCTCCAACTCGGTTTTACAGTGAAAACTGCAGGAACTTCAAACCGGCACTAGGAAACAGACTGTGAAACCAGAGTAAAAGTTTCTCCTGCAACCCGTTCCCTTTGTGCTAGATGAACGAAAGTCTCTCCAC
Source organism: Camelus bactrianus (assembly GCF_048773025.1). Lineage (NCBI taxonomy): Eukaryota > Metazoa > Chordata > Mammalia > Artiodactyla > Camelidae > Camelus > Camelus bactrianus. The sequence continues at coordinate 2,337,005 of NW_027413946.1, read as the reverse complement.
ATGCTCAGTTCTGAGAGATAAGTGTGTGTGAAAGCCGTCCTTCACCTAGCTTGTTGGGAACACAAAGTTTCTTTTCAGTTGCAAACCCCACTTAATACATATATATGGGGAGGAACTAGCTCCAACCAGTTTTTACAGTGAAAACTGCAGGAACTTCTAACCAGCACTAGGAAACAGACTGAGAAACCAGAGTAAAAGTTTCTCCTGCAACCTGTTCCCTTTGTGCTAGATGAACGAACGTCTCTCCACATGCTCAGTTCTGAGAGATAAGTGTGTGTGAAAGCCGTCCTTCACCTAGCTTGTTGGGAACACAAAGTTTCTTTTCAGATGCAAACTCCACTCCATACATTTATATGCGTAGATACCAGCTCCAACCAGGTTTTACAGTGATAACTGCAGGAACTTCAAACCGGCACTAGGAAACAGACTGAGAAACCAGAGTAAAAGTTTCTCCTGCAACCCGTTCCCTTTCTGCTAGATGAACGAACGTCTCTCCACATGCTCAGTTCTGAGCGATGTGTGTGTGTGAAAGCCGTCCTTCACCTAGCTTGTTGGGAACACATAGTTTCTTTTCAGTTGCAAACTCCACTCCATATATATATATGGGGAGGTACTAGCTCCAACTCGGTTTTACAGTGAAAACTGCAGGAACTTCAAACCGGCACTAGGAAACAGACTGTGAAACCAGAGTAAAAGTTTCTCCTGCAAACCGTTCCCTTTGTGCTAGATGAACGAAAGTCTCTCCACATGCTCAGTTCTGAGAGATAAGTGTTTGTGAAAGCCGTCCTTCACCTAGCTTGTTGGGAACACAAAGTTTCTTTTCAGTTGCAAACCCCACTCCATACATATATATGGGGAGGTACTAGCTCCAACCAGGTTTTACAGTGAAAACTGCAGGAACTTCTAACCGGCACTAGGAAACAGACTGAGAAACCAGAGTAAAAATTTCCCCTGCAACCTCTTCCTTTTGTGCTAGATGAACGAACGTCTCTCCACATGCTCGGTTCTGAGAGATAAGTGTGTGTGAAAGCCGTCCTTCACTTAACTTGTTGGGAACACAAAGTTTCTTTTCAGTTGCAAACTCCACTCCATACATATATATGGGGAGTTACTAGCTCCAAATCGGTTTTACAGTGAAAACTGCAGTAACTTCAAACTGGCACTAGGAAACAGACTGAGAAACCAGAGTAAAAGTTTCTCCTGCAAACCGTTCCCTTTGTGCTAGATGAACGAACGTCTCTCCACATGCTCAGTTCTGAGAGATAAGTGTGTGTGAAAGCCGTCCTTCACCCAGCTTGTTGGGAACACAAAGTTTCTTTTCAGTTGCAAACACCACTCCATACATATATATGGGGAGGTACTAGCTGCAACTCGGTTTAACAGTGAAAACTGCAGGAACTTCAAACCGGCTCTAGGAAACAGACTGAGAAACCAGAGTAAAAGTTTCTCCTGCAAACCGTTCCCTTTCTGCTAGATGAACGAACGTCTCTCCACATGCTCAGTTCTGAGAGATAAGTGTGTGTGAAAGCCTTCCTTCACCTAGCTTGTTGGGAACACAAAGTTTCTTTTCAGTTGCAAACTCCACTCCATACATATATATGGGGAGGTTCTAGCTCCAACTCGGTTTTACAGTGAAAACTGCAGGAACTTCAAACCGGCACTAGGAAAAAGACTGAGAAACCAGAGTAAAAGTTTCTCCTGCAACCCGTTCCCTTTGTGCTAGATGAACGAACGTCTCTCCACATGCTCAGTTCTGAGAGAAAAGTGTGTGTGAAAGCCGTCCTTCACCTAGCTTGTTGGGAACACAAAGTTTCTTTTCAGATGCAAACTCCACTCCATACATATATATGCGTAGATACTAGCTCCAACCAGGTTTTACAGTGAAAACTGCAGGAACTTCAAACCTGCACTAGGAAACAGACTGAGAAACCAGAGTAAAAGTTTCTCCTGCAACCCGTTCCCTTTCTGCTAGATGAACGAACGTCTCTCCACATGCTCAGTTCTGAGAGATGTGTGTGTGTGAAAGCCGTCCTTCACCTAGCTTGTTGGGAACACAAAGTTTCTTTTCAGTTGCAAACTCCACTCCATATATATATATGGGGAGGTACTAGCTCCAACTCGGTTTTACAGTGAAAACTGCAGGAACTTCAAACCGGCACTAGGAAACAGACTGTGAAACCAGAGTAAAAGTTTCTCCTGCAACCCGTTCCCTTTGTGCTAGATGAACGAAAGTCTCTCCACATGCTCAGTTCTGAGAGATAAGTGTGTGTGAAAGCCGTCCTTCACCTAGCTTGTTGGGAACACAAAGTTTCTTTTCAGTTGCAAACCCCACTTAATACATATATATGGGGAGGTACTAGCTCCAACCAGTTTTTACAGTGAAAACTGCAGGAACTTCTAACCGGCACTAGGGAACAGACTGAGAAACCAGAGTAAAAGTTTCTCCTGCAACCTGCTCCTTTTGTGCTAGATGAACGAACGTCTCTCCACATGCTCAGTTCTGAGAGATAAGTGTGTGTGAAAGCCGTCCTTCACTTAGCTTGTTGGGAACACAATGTTTCTTTTCAGTTGCAAACTCCACTCCATACATATATATGGGGAGGTACTAGCTCCAACTCGGTTTTACAGTGAAAACTGCTGGAACTTCAAACCGGCACTAGGAAACAGACTGAGAAACCAGAGTAAAAGTTTCTCCTGCAAACCGCTCCCTTTGTGCTAGATGAACGAACGTCTCTCCACATACTCAGTTCTGAGAGATAAGTGTGTGTGAAAGCCGTCCTTCACCTAGCTGGTTGGGAACACAAAGTTTCTTTTCAGTTGCAAACTCCACTCCATACATATATATGGGGAGGTACTAGCTCCAACCAAGTTTTACAGTGAAAACTGCAGGAACTTCAAACCGGCACTAGGAAACAGACTGAGAAACCAGAGAAAAAGTTTCTCCTGCAAACTGTTCCCTTTGTGCTAGATGAACGAACGTCTCTCCACATGCTCAGTTCTGAGAGATAAGTGTGTGTGAAAGCCGTCCTTCACATAGCTTGTTGGGAACACAAAGTTTCTTTTCAGTTGCAAACTCCACTCCATACATATATATGGGGAGGTATTAGCTCCAACCAAGTTTTACAGTGAAAACTGCAGGAACTTCAAACCGGCACTAGGAAAAAGACTGAGAAACCAGAGAAAAAGTTTCTCATGCAACCTGTTCCCTTTGTGCTAGATGAACGAACGTCTCTCCACATGCTAAGTTCTGAGAGGTGTGTGTGTGTGAAAGCCGTCCTTCACCTAGCTTGTTGGGAACACAAAGTTTCTTTTCAGTTGCAAAATCCACTCCATACATATATATGGGTAGGTACTAGCTCCAACCAGGTTTTACAGTGAAAACTGCAGGAACTTCAAACCGGCAATAGGAAACAGACTGAGAAACCAGAGTAAAAGTTTCTCCTGCAACCCGTTCCCTTTGTGCTAGGTGAACGAACGTCTCTCCACATGCTCAGTTCTGAGAGATAAGTGTGTGTGAAAGCCGTCCTTCACCTAGCTTGTTGGGAACACAAAGTTTCTTTTCAGTTGCAAACTCCACTCCATACATATATATGGGGAGGTACTAGCTCCAACCAGGTTTTACAGTGAAAACTGCAGGAACTTCAAACCGGCACTAGGAAAAAGACTGAGAAACCAGAGTAAAAGTTTCTCCTGCAACCCGTTCCCTTTGTGCTAGATGAACGAACGTCTATCCACATGCTCAGTTCTGAGAGGTGTGTGTGTGTGAAAGCCGTCCTTCACCTAGCTTGTTGGGAACACAAAGTTTCTTTTCAGATGCAAACTCCACTCCATACATATATATGCGTAGATACCAGCTCCAACCAGGTTTTACAGTGATAACTGCAGGAACTTCAAACCGGCACTAGGAAACAGACTGAGAAACCAGAGTAAAAGTTTCTCCTGCAACCCGTTCCCTTTCTGCTAGATGAACGAACGTCTCTCCACATGCTCAGTTCTGAGAGATGTGTGTGTGTGAAAGCCGTCCTTCACCTAGCTTGTTGGGAACACATAGTTTCTTTTCAGTTGCAAACTCCACTCCATATATATATATGGGGAGGTACTAGCTCCAACTCGGTTTTACAGTGAAAACTGCAGGAACTTCAAACCGGCACAGGGAAACAGACTGTGAAACCAGAGTAAAAGTTTCTCCTGCAACCCGTTCCCTTTGTGCTAGATGAACGAAAGTCTCTCCACATGCTCAGTTCTGAGAGATAAGTGTGTGTGAAAGCCGTCCTTCACCTAGCTTGTTGGGAACACAAAGTTTCTTTTCAGTTGCAAACCCCACTCCATACATATATATGGGGAGGTACTAGCTCCAACCAGGTTTTACAGTGAAAACTGCAGGAACTTCTAACCGGCACTAGGAAACAGACTGAGAAACCAGAGTAAAAATTTCCCCTGCAACCTCTTCCCTTTGTGCTAGATGAACGAACGTCTCTCCACATGCTCGGTTCTGAGAGATAAGTGTGTGTGAAAGCCGTCCTTCACTTAACTTGTTGGGAACACAAAGTTTCTTTTCAGTTGCAAACTCCACTCCATACATATATACGGGGAGGTACTAGCTCCAACTCGGTTTTACAGTGAAATCTGCTGGAACTTCAAACCGGCACTAGGAAACAGACTGAGAAACTAGAGTAAAAGTTTCTCCTGCAAACCGCTCCCTTTGTGCTAGATGAACGAACGTCTCTCCACATACTCAGTTCTGAGAGATAAGTGTGTGTGAAAGCCGTACTTCACCTAGCTTGTTGGGAACACAAAGATTCTTTTCAGTTGCAAACTCCACTCCATACATATATATGGGGAGGTACTAGCTCCAAATCGGTTTTACAGTGAAAACTGCAGGAACTTCAATCCGGCACTAGGAAACAGACTGAGAAACCAGAGTAAAAGTTACTCCTGCAAACCGTTCCCTTTCTGCCAGATGAACGAACGTCTCTCCACATGCTCAGTTCTGAGAGATAAGTGTGTGTGAAAGCCGTCCTTCACCTAGCTGGTTGGGAACACAAAGTTTCTTTTCAGTTGCAAACTCCACTCCATACATATATATGGGGAGGTACTAGCTCCAACCAAGTTTTACAGTGAAAACTGCAGGAACTTCAAACCGGCACTAGGAAACAGACTGAGAAACCAGAGAAAAAGTTTCTCCTGCAAACTGTTCCCTTTGTGCTAGATGAACGAACGTCTCTCCACATGCTCAGTTCTGAGAGATAAGTGTGTGTGAAAGCCGTCCTTCACATAGCTTGTTGGGAACACAAAGTTTCTTTTCAGTTGCAAACTCCACTCCATACATATATATGGGGAGGTATTAGCTCCAACCAAGTTTTACAGTGAAAACTGCAGGAACTTCAAACCGGCACTAGGAAAAAGACTGAGAAACCAGAGAAAAAGTTTCTCATGCAACCTGTTCCCTTTGTGCTAGATGAACGAACGTCTCTCCACATGCTAAGTTCTGAGAGGTGTGTGTGTGTGAAAGCCGTCCTTCACCTAGCTTGTTGGGAACACAAAGTTTCTTTTCAGTTGCAAAATCCACTCCATACATATATATGGGTAGGTACTAGCTCCAACCAGGTTTTACAGTGAAAACTGCAGGAACTTCAAACCGGCAATAGGAAACAGACTGAGAAACCAGAGTAAAAGTTTCTCCTGCAACCCGTTCCCTTTGTGCTAGGTGAACGAACGTCTCTCCACATGCTCAGTTCTGAGAGATAAGTGTGTGTGAAAGCCGTCCTTCACCTAGCTTGTTGGGAACACAAAGTTTCTTTTCAGTTGCAAACTCCACTCCATACATATATATGGGGAGGTACTAGCTCCAACCAGGTTTTACAGTGAAAACTGCAGGAACTTCAAACCGGCACTAGGAAAAAGACTGAGAAACCAGAGTAAAAGTTTCTCCTGCAACCCGTTCCCTTTGTGCTAGATGAACGAACGTCTATCCACATGCTCAGTTCTGAGAGGTGTGTGTGTGTGAAAGCCGTCCTTCACCTAGCTTGTTGGGAACACAAAGTTTCTTTTCAGATGCAAACTCCACTCCATACATATATATGCGTAGATACCAGCTCCAACCAGGTTTTACAGTGATAACTGCAGGAACTTCAAACCGGCACTAGGAAACAGACTGAGAAACCAGAGTAAAAGTTTCTCCTGCAACCCGTTCCCTTTCTGCTAGATGAACGAACGTCTCTCCACATGCTCAGTTCTGAGAGATGTGTGTGTGTGAAAGCCGTCCTTCACCTAGCTTGTTGGGAACACATAGTTTCTTTTCAGTTGCAAACTCCACTCCATATATATATATGGGGAGGTACTAGCTCCAACTCGGTTTTACAGTGAAAACTGCAGGAACTTCAAACCGGCACAGGGAAACAGACTGTGAAACCAGAGTAAAAGTTTCTCCTGCAACCCGTTCCCTTTGTGCTAGATGAACGAAAGTCTCTCCACATGCTCAGTTCTGAGAGATAAGTGTGTGTGAAAGCCGTCCTTCACCTAGCTTGTTGGGAACACAAAGTTTCTTTTCAGTTGCAAACCCCACTCCATACATATATATGGGGAGGTACTAGCTCCAACCAGGTTTTACAGTGAAAACTGCAGGAACTTCTAACCGGCACTAGGAAACAGACTGAGAAACCAGAGTAAAAATTTCCCCTGCAACCTCTTCCCTTTGTGCTAGATGAACGAACGTCTCTCCACATGCTCGGTTCTGAGAGATAAGTGTGTGTGAAAGCCGTCCTTCACTTAACTTGTTGGGAACACAAAGTTTCTTTTCAGTTGCAAACTCCACTCCATACATATATACGGGGAGGTACTAGCTCCAACTCGGTTTTACAGTGAAATCTGCTGGAACTTCAAACCGGCACTAGGAAACAGACTGAGAAACTAGAGTAAAAGTTTCTCCTGCAAACCGCTCCCTTTGTGCTAGATGAACGAACGTCTCTCCACATACTCAGTTCTGAGAGATAAGTGTGTGTGAAAGCCGTACTTCACCTAGCTTGTTGGGAACACAAAGATTCTTTTCAGTTGCAAACTCCACTCCATACATATATATGGGGAGGTACTAGCTCCAAATCGGTTTTACAGTGAAAACTGCAGGAACTTCAATCCGGCACTAGGAAACAGACTGAGAAACCAGAGTAAAAGTTACTCCTGCAAACCGTTCCCTTTCTGCCAGATGAACGAACGTCTCTCCACATGCTCAGTTCTGAGAGATAAGTGTGTGTGAAAGCCGTCCTTCACCTAGCTGGTTGGGAACACAAAGTTTCTTTTCAGTTGCAAACTCCACTCCATACATATATATGGGGAGGTTCTAGCTCCAACCAGGTTTTACAGTGAAAACTGCAGGAACTTCAAACCGACACTAGGAAACAGACTGAGAAACCAGAGAAAAAGTTTCTCCTGCAACCTGTTCCCTTTGTGCTAGATGAACGAACGTCTCTCCACATGCTCAGTTCTGAGAGATAAGTGTGTGTGAAAGCCGTCCTTCACCTAGCTTGTTGGGAACACAAAGTTTCTTTTCAGTTGCAAACTCCACTCCATACATATATATGGGGAGGTACTAGCTCCAACCAGGTTTTACAGTGAAAACTGCAGGAACTTCAAACCGTCACTAGGAAACAGACTGAGAAACCAGAGTAAAAGTTTCTCCTGCAACCCGTTCCCTTTCTGCTAGATGAACGAACGTCTCTCCACATGCTCAATTCTGAGAGATAATTGTGTGTGAAAGCCGTCCTTCACCTAGCTTGTTGGGAACACAAAGTTTCTTTTCAGTTGCAAACTCCACTCCATACATATATATGGGGAGGTAATAGCTCCAACCAGGTTTTACAGTGAAAACTGCAGGAACTTCAAAACGGCACTACGAAACAGACTGAGAAACCAGAGTAAAAGTTTCTCCTGCAACCCGTTCCCATTCTGCTAGATGAACGAACGTCTCTCCACATGCTCAGTTCTGAGAGATAAGTGTGTGTGAAAGCCGTCCTTCACCTAGCTTGTTGGGAACACAAAGTTTCTTTTCAGTTGCAAACTCCACTCCATACATATATATGGGGAGGTACTAGCTCCAACCAGGTTTTACAGTGAAAACTGCAGGAACTTCAAACCGGCACTAGGAAACAGACAGAGAAACCAGAGAAAAAGTTTCTCCTGCATCCTGTTCCCTTTGTGCTAGATGAACGAACGTCTCTCCACATGCTCAGTTCTGAGAGATAAGTGTGTGTGAAAGCCGTCCTTCACCTAGCTTGATGGGAACACAAAGTTTCTTTTCAGTTGCAAACTCCACTCCATACATATATATGGGGAGGTACTAGCTCCAACCAGGTTTTACAGTGAAAACTGCAGGAACTTCAAACCGGCACTAGGAAACAGACTGAGAAAGCAGAGAAAAAGTTTCTCCTGCAACCCGTTCCCTTTCTGCTAGATGAACGAACGTCTCTCCACATGCTCAGTTCTGAGAGATAAGTGTGTGTGAAAGCCGTCCTTCACCTAGCTTGTTGGGAACACAAAGTTTCTTTTCAGTTGCAAACTCCACTCCATACATATATATGTGGAGGTACTAGCTCCAACCAAGTTTTACAGTGAAAACTGCAGGAACTTCATACCGGCACTAGGAAACAGACTGAGAAACCAGAGTAAAAGTTTCTCCTGCATCCTGTTCCCTTTGTGCTAGATGAATGAACGTCTCTCCACATGCTCAGTTCTGAGAGATGTGTGTGTGTGAAAGCCGTCCTTCACCTAGCTTGTTGGGAACACAAAGTTTCTTATCAGTAGCAAAACCCACTCCATACATATATATGGGGATGTACTAGCTCCAACCAGTTTTTACAGTGAAAACTGCAGGAACTTCTAACCAGCACTAGGAAACAGACTGAGAATCCAGAGTAAAAGTTTCTCCTGCAACCTGTTCCCTTTGTGCTAGATGAACGAAAGTCTCTCCACATGCTCAGTTCTGAGAGATAATTGTGTGTGAAAGCCGTCCTTCACCTAGCTTGTTGGGAACACAAAGTTTCTTTTCAGTTGCAAACTCCACTCCATACATATATATGGGGAGGTACTAGCTCCAACACGGTTTTACAGAGAAAACTGCTGGAACTTCAAACCGGCACTAGGAAACAGACTGAGAAACTAGAGTAAAAGTTTCTCCTGCAAACCGCTCCCTTTGTGCTAGATGAACGAACGTCTCTCCACATACTCAGTTCTGAGAGATAATTGTGTGTGAAAGCCGTCCTTCACTTAGCTTGTTGGGAACACAAAGTTTCTTTTCAGTTGCAAACTCCACTCCATACATATATATGGGGAGGTACTAGCTCCAACCAGGTTTTACAGTGAAAACTGCAGGAACTTCAAACCGGCACTAGGAAACAGACTGAGAGACCAGAGTAAAAGTTTCTCCTGCAACACGTTCCCTTTGTGCTAGATGAACGAACGTCTCTCCACATGCTCAGTTCTGAGAGATAAGTGTGTGTGAAAGCCGTTCTTCACCTAGCTTGTTGGGAACACAAAGTTTCTTTTCAGTTGCAAACTCCAATCCATACATATATATGGGGATGTACTAGCTCCAACCAGGTTTTACAGTGAAAACAGCAGGAACTTCAAACCGGCACTAGGAAACAGACTGAGAAACCAGAGTAAAATTTTCTCCTGCAACCTGTTCCATTTGTGCTAGATGAACGAACGTCTCTCCACATGCTCAGTTCTGAGATGTGTGTGTGTGTGAAAGCCGTCCTTCACCTAGCTTGTTGGGAACACAAAGTTTCTTTTCAGTTGCAAACTCCACTCCATACATATATATGTGGAGGTACTAGCTCCAACCAGGTTTTACAGTGAAAACTGCAGGAACTTCAAACCGTCACTAGGAAACAGACTGAGAAACCAGAGTAAAAGTTTCTCCTGCAACCCGTTCCTTTCTGCTAGATGAACGAACGTCTCTCCACGTGCTCAGTTCTGAGAGATAAGTGTGTGTGAAAGCCGTCCTTCACCTAGCTTGTTGGGAACACAAAGTTTCTTTTCAGTTGCAAACTCCACTCCATACATATATATGGGGAGGTACTAGCTCCAACCAGGTTTTACAGTGAAAACTGCAGGAACTTCAAACCGGCACTAGGAAACAGACTGAGAAACCAGAGTAAAAGTTTCTCCTGCTACCCGTTCCCTTTCTGCTAGATGAACGAACGTCTCTCCACATGTTCACTTCTGAGAGATAAGTGTGTGTGAAAGCCAACCTTCACCTAGCTTGTTGGGAACACAAAGTTTCTTTTCAGTTGCAAACTCCACTCCATACATATATATGGGGAGGTATTAGCTCCAACCAGTTTTTACAGTGAAAACTGCAGGAACTTCTAACCTGCACTAGGAAACAGACTGAGAATCCAGAGTAAAAGTTTCTCCTGCAAACTGTTCCCTTTGTGCTAGATGAACGAAAGTCTCTCCACATGCTCAGTTCTGAGAGAAAAGTGTGTGTGAAAGCCGTCCTTCACCTAGCTTGTTGGGAACACAAACTTTCTTTTCATTTGCAAACTCCACTCCATACATATATATGGGGAGGTACTAGCTCCAACTCGGTTTTACAGTGAAAACTGCAGGAACTTCAAACCGGCACTAGGAAACAGACTGAGAAACTAGAGTAAAAGTTTCTCCTGCAACCCGTTCCCTTTGTGCTAGATGAACGAACGTCTCCCCACATACTCAGTTCTGAGAGATGAGAGTGTGTGAAAGCCGTCCTTCACTTAGCTTGTTGGGAACACAAAGTTTCTTTTCAGTTGCAAACTCCACTCCATACATATATATGGGTAGGTACTAGCTCCAAATAGGTTTTACAGTGAAAACTGCAGGAACTTCAAACCGGCACTAGGAAACAGACTGAGAAACCAGAGTAAAAGTTTCTCCTGCAACCCGTTCCCTTTGTGCTAGATGAACGAACGTCTCTCCACATGCTCAGTTCTGAGAGATAAGTGTGTGTGAAAGCCGCCCTTCACCTAGCTTGTTGGGAACACAAAGTTTCTTTTCAGTTGCAAACTCCACTCCATACATATATATGGGGATGTACTAGCTCCAACCAGGTTTTACAGTGAAAACTGCAGGAACTTCAAACCGGCACTAGGAAACAGACTGAGAAACCAGAGTAAAATTTTCTCCTGCAACCTGTTCCATTTGTGCTAGATGAACGAACGTCTCTCCACATGCGCAGTTCTGAGAGGTGTGTGTGTGTGAAAGCCGTCCTTCACCTAGCTTGTTGGGAACACAAAGTTTCTTTTCAGTTGCAAACTCCACTCCATACATATATATGTGGAGGTACTAGCTCTAACCAGGTTTTACAGTGAAAACTGCAGGAACTTCAAACCGTCACTAGGAAACAGACTGAGAGACCAGAGTAAAAGTTTCTCCTGCAACCCGTTCCCTTTCTGCTAGATGAACGAACGTCTCTCCACATGCTCAATTCTGAGAGATAATTGTGTGTGAAAGCCGTACTTCACCTAGCTTGTTGGGAACACAAAGATTCTTTTCAGTTGCAAACTCCACTCCATACATATATATGGTGAGGTAATAGCTCCAACCAGGTTTTACAGTGAAAACTGCAGGAACTTCAAACCGGCACTACGAAACAGACTGAGAAACCAGAGTAAAAGTTTCCCCTGCAACCCGTTCCCTTTCTGCTAGATGAACGAACGTGTCTCCACATGCTCAGTTCTGAGAGATAAGTGTGTGTGAAAGCCGTCCTTCACCTACCTTGTTGGGAACACAAAGTTTCTTTTCAGTTGCAAACTCAACTCCATACATATATATGGGGAGGTACTAGCTCCAACTCGGTTTTACAGTGAAAACTGCTGGAACTTCAAACCGGCACTATGAAACAGACTGAGAAACCAGAGTAAAAGTTTCTCCTGCACATCGTTCCCTTTGTGCTAGATGAACGAACGTCTCTCCACATGCTCAGTTCTGAGAGATAAGTGTGTGTGAAAGCCGTCCTTCACCTAGCTTGTTGGGAACACAAAGTTTCTTTTCAGTTGCAAACTCCACTCCATACATATATATGGGGAGGTACTAGCTCCAACCAAGTTTTACAGTGAAAACTGCAGGAACTTCAAACCGGCACTAGGAAACAGACTTAAAAACCAGAGTAAAAGTTTCTCCTGCATCCTGTTCCCTTTGTGCTAGATGAACGAACGTCTCTCCACATGCTCATTTCTGAGAGATGTGTGTGTGTGAAAGCCGTCCTTCACCAAGCTTGTTGGGAACACAAAGTTTCTTTTCAGTTGCAAATTCAACTCCATACATATATATGGGGAGGTACAAGCTCCAAATCGGTTTTACAGTGAAAACTGCAGGAACTTCAAACCGGCACTAGGAAACAGACTGTGAAACCAGAGTAAAAGTTTCTCCTGCAACCCGTTCCCTTTCTGCTAGATGAACAAACGTCTCTCCACTTGCTCAGTTCTGACAGATAAGTGAGTGTGAAAGCCGTCCTTCACATAGCTTGTTGTGAACACAAAGATTCTTTTCAGTTGCAAACTCCACTCCATACATATATATGGGGAGGTACTAGCTCCAAATCGGTTTTAGAGTGAAAACTGCAGGAACTTCAAACCGGCACTAGGAAACAGACTGAGAAACCAGAGTAAAAGTTTCTCCTGCAACCCGTTCCCTTTCTGCTAGATGAACGAACGTCTCTCCACATGCTCAGTTCTGAGAGATGTGTGTGTGTGAAAGCCGTCCTTCACCTAGCTTGTTGGGAACACAAAGTTTCTTTTCAGTTGCAAACTCCACTCCATATATATATATGGGGACGTACTAGCTCCAACCAGGTTTTACAGTGAAAACTGCAGGAACTTCAAACCGGCACTAGGAAACAGACTGAGAAACCAGAGTAAAAGTTTCTCCTGCAACCTGTTCACTTTGTGCTAGATGAACGAACGTCTCTCCACATGCTCAGTTTTGAGAGATGTGTGTGTGTGAAACCCGTCCTTCACCTAGCTTTTTGGGAACACAAAGTTTCTTTTCATTTGTAAACTCCACTCCATACATATATATGGGGAGGTACGAGTTCCAACATGGTTTTACAGTGAAAACTGCTGGAACTTCAAACCGGCACTAGGAAACAGACTGAGAAACTACAGTAAAAGTTTCTCCTGCCAACCGTTCCCTTTGTGCTAGATGAACGAACGTCTCTCCACATGCTCAGTTCTGTGAGATAAGTGTGTGTGAAAGCCGTCCTTCACCTAGCTTGTTGGGAACACAAAGTTTCTTTTCATTTGTAAACTCCACTCCATACATATATATGGGGAGGTACTAGCTCCAACTCGGTTTTACAGTGAAAACTGCTGGAACTTCAAACCGGCACTAGGAAACAGACTGAGAAACCAGAGTAAATGTTTCTTCTGCAACCCGTTCCCTTTGTGCTAGATGAACGAACGTCTCTCCACATGCTCAGTTCTGTGAGATAAGTGTGTGTGAAAGCCGTCCTTCACCTAGCTTGTTGGGAACACAAACTTTCTTTTCAGTTGCAAACTCCACTCCATACATATATATGGGGAAGTACTAGAACCAAATCGCTTTTACAGTGAAATCTGCAGGAACTTCAAACCGGCACTAGGAAACAGACTGAGAAACAAGAGTAACAGTTTCTCCTGCAACCCTTTCCCTTTGTGCTAGATGAACGAACGTCTCTCCACATGCTCAGTTCTGAGAGATAAGTGTGTGTGAAAGCCGTCCTTCACCTAGCTTGTTGGGAACACAAAGTTTCTTTTCAGTTGCAAACTCCACTCCATACATATATATGGGGAGGTACAAGCTCCAACCATGTATTACAGTGAAAACTGCAGGAACTTCAAACCGGCACTAGGAAACAGACTGAGAAACCAGAGTAAAAGTTTCTCCTGCAACCTGTTCCCATTGTGCTAGATGAACGAACGTCTCTCCACATGCTCAGTTCTGAGAGATGTGTGTGTGTGAAACCCGTCCTTCACCTAGCTTTTTGGGAACACAAAGTTTCTTTTCATTTGTAAACTCCACTCCAAACATATATATGGGGAGGTACTAGCTCCAACTCGGTTTTACAGTGAAAACTGCTGGAACTTCAAACCGGCACTAGGAAACAGACTGAGAAACCAGAGTAAATGTTTCTCCTGCAACCCGTTCCCTTTGTGCTAGATGAACGAACGTCTCTCCACATGCGCAGTTCTGAGAGATAAGTGTGTGTGAAAGCCGTCCTTCACCTAGATTGTTGGGAACACAAAGTTTCTTTTCAGTTGCAAACTCCACTCCATACATATATATGGGTAGGTACTAGCTCCAACTCGGGTTTACAGTGAAAACTGCAGGAACTTCAAACCGGCACTAGGAAACAGACTGAGAAACCAGAGTAAAAGTTTCTCCTGCATCCTGTTCCCTTTGTGCTAGATGAACGAACATCTCTCCACATGCTCAGTTCTGAGAGATGTTTGTGTGTGAAAGCCGTACTTCACCTAGCTTGTTGGGAACACAAAGATTCTTTTCAGTTGAAAACTCCACTCCATACATATATATGGGGAGGTACTAGCTCCAACTCGGTTTTACAGTGAAAACTGCTGGAACATCAAACCGGCACTAGGAAACAGACTGAGAAACCAGAGTAAAAGTTTCTCCTGCAACCCGTTCCCTTTCTGCTAGATGAACAAACGTCTCTCCACTTGCTCAGTTCTGACAGATAAGTGAGTGTGAAAGCCGTCCTTCAACTAGCTTGTTGGGAACACAAAGATTCTTTTCAGTTGCAAACTCCACTCCATACATATATATGGGGAGGTACTAGCTCCAAATCGGTTTTAGAGTGAAAACTGCAGGAACTTCAAACCGGCACTAGGAAACAGACTGAGAAACCAGAGTAAAAGTTTCTCCTACAACCGGTTCCCTTTGTGCTAGATGAACGAACGTCTCTCCACATGCTCAGTTCTGAGACAGAAGTGTGTGCCAAAGCCGTACTTCACCTAGCTTGTTGGGAACACAAAGATTCTTTTCAGTTGAAAACTCCACTCCATACATATATATGGGGAGGTACTAGCTCCAACTCGGTTTTACAGTGAAAACTGCAGGAACTTCAAACCGGCACTAGGAAACAGACTGAGAAACCAGAGTAAAAGTTTATCCTGCAACCCGTTCCCTTTGTGCTAGATGAACGAACGTCTCTCCACATGCTCAGTTCTGAGAGATAAGTGTGTGTGAAAGCCGTCCTTCACCTAGCTTGTTGGGAACACAAACTTTCTTTTCAGTTGCAAACTCCACTCCATACATATATATGGGGAGGTACAAGCTCCAACCATGTATTACAGTGAAAACTGCAGGAACTTCAAACCGGCACTAGGAAACAGACTGAGAAACTAGAGTAAAAGTTTCCCCTGCAACCCGTTCCCTTTCTGCTAGATGAACGAACGTCTCTCCACATGCTCAGTTCTGAGAGATAAGTGTGTGTGAAAGCCGTCCTTCACCTAGCTTGTTGGGAACACAAAGTTTCTTTTCAGTTGCAAACTCCACTCCATACATATATATGGGGAGGTACTAGCTCCAACCAGGTTTTACAGTGAAAACTACAGGAACTTCAAACCGGCACTAGGAAACAGACTAAGAAACCAGAGTAAAAGTTTCTCCTGCAACCCGTTCCCTTTCTGCTAGATGAACGATCGTCTCTCCACATGCTCAGTTCTGAGAGATAAGTGTGTGTGAAAGCCGTCCTTCACCTAGCTTGTTGGGAACACATAGTTTCTTTTCAGTTGCAAACTCCACTCCATACATATATATGGGGAGGTACTAGCTCCAACCAGGTTTTACAGTGAAAACTGCAGGAACATCTAACAGGCACTAGGAAACAGATTGAGAAACCAGAGTAAAAGTTTCTCCTGTAATCGGTTCCCTTTGTGCTAGATGAACGAAAGTCTCTCCACATGCTCAGTTCTGAGACAGAAGTGTGTGCGAAAGCCGTACTTCACTTAGCTTGCTGGGAACACAAAGATTCTTTTCAGTTGAAAACTCCACTGCATACATATATATGGGGAGGTACTAGCTCCAAATCGGTTTTACAGTGAAAACTGCAGGAACTTCAAACCGGCACTAGGAAACAGACTGAGAAACCAGAGTAAAAGTTTATCCTGCACACCGTTTTCTTTGTGCTAGATGAACGAACGTCTCTCCACATGCTCAGTTCTGAGAGATAAGTGTGTGTGAAAGCCGTCCTTCACCTAGCTTGTTGGGAACACAAAGTTTCTTTTCAGTTGCAAACTCCACTGCATACATATATATGGGGAGGTACTAGCTCCAACTCGGTTTTACAGTGAAAACTGCTGGAACTTCAAACCGGCACTAGGAAACAGACTGAGAAACCAGAGTAAAAGTTTCTCCTGCACACCGTTTTCTTTGTGCTAGATGAACGAACGTCTCTCCACATGCTCAGTTCTGAGAGATAAGTGTGTGTGAAAGCCGTCCTTCACCTAGCTTGTTGGGAACACAAAGTTTCTTTTCAGTTGCAAACTCCAATCCATACATATATATGGGGAGGTACTAGCTCCAAATCTGTTTTACAGTGAAAACTGCAGGAACTTCAAACCGGCACTAGGAAACAGACTGAGAAACCAGAGTAAAAGTTTCACCTGCAACCCGTTCCCTTTCTGCTAGATGAACGAACGTCTCTCCACATGCTCAGTTCTGAGAGATAAGTGTGTGTGAAAGCCGTCCTTCACCTAGCTTGTTGGGAACACAAAGTTTCTTTTCAGTTGCAAACTCCACTCCATACATATATATTGGGAGGTACTAGCTCCAACCAGGTTTTACAGTGAAAACTGCAGGAACTTCAAACCGGCACTAGGAAACAGACTGAGAAACCAGAGTAAAAGTTTCTCCTGCAAACCGTTCCCTTTGTGCTAGATGAACGAACGTCTCTCCACATGCTTAGTTCTGAGAGATAAGTGTGTGTTAAAGCCGTCCTTCACCTATCTTGTTGGGAACACAAAGTTTCTTTTCAGTTGCAATCTCCACTCCATACATATATATGGGGACGTACTAGCTCCAACCAGGTTTTACAGTGAAAACTGCAGGAACCTCAAACCGGCACTAGGAAACAGACTGAGAAACCAGAGTAAAAGTTTCTCCTGCAACCCGTTCCCTTT
Organism: Camelus bactrianus; assembly: GCF_048773025.1. Taxonomy (NCBI): domain Eukaryota; kingdom Metazoa; phylum Chordata; class Mammalia; order Artiodactyla; family Camelidae; genus Camelus; species Camelus bactrianus. Next base: position 2,319,852 of record NW_027413946.1, on the reverse strand, counting down.
GTGCTAGATGAACGAACGTCTCTCCACATGCTCAGTTCTGAGAGATAAGTGTGTGTGAAAGCCGTCCTTCACCTAGCTTGTTGGGAACACAAAGTTTCTTTTCAGTTGCAAACTCCACTCCATACATATATATGGGGAGGAACTAGCTCCAACCAGGTTTTACAGTGAAAACTGCAGGAACTTCAAACCGGCACTAGGAAACAGACTGAGAAACCAGAGTAAATTTTCTCCTGCAACCCGTTCACTTTCTGCTAGATGAACGAACGTCTCTCCACATGCTCAGTTCTGAGAGATAAGTGTGTGTGAAAGCCGTCCTTCACCTAGCTTGTTGGGAACACAAAGTTTCTTTTCAGTTGCAAACTCCACTCCATTCATATATATGGGGAGGTACTAGCTCCAACCAGGTTTTACAGTGAAAACTGCAGGAACATCTAACCGGCACTAGGAAACAGATTGAGAAACCAGAGTAAAAGTTTCTCCTGTAACCGGTTCCCTTTGTGCTAGATGAACGAACGTCTCTCCACATGCTCAGTTCTGAGAGAGAAGTGTGTGCGAAAGCCGTACTTCACCTAGCTTGTTGGGAACACAAAGATACTTTTCAGTTGAAAACTCCACTCCATACATATATATGGGGAGGTACTAGCTCCAAATCGGTTTTACAGTGAAAACTGCAGGAAATTCAAACCGGCACTAGGAAACAGACTGAGAAACCAGAGTAAAAGTTTCCCTGCAACCCGTTCCCTTTGTGCTAGATGAACGAACGTCTCTCCACATGCTCAGTTCTGAGAGATAAGTGTGTGTGAAAGCCGTCTTTCACCTAGCTTGTTGGGAACACAAAGTATCTTTTCAGTTGCAAACTCCACTCCATACTTTATATGGGGATGTACTAGGTCCAACTCGGTTTTACAGTGAAAACTGCTGGAACTTCAAACCGGCACTATGAAACAGACTGAGAAACCAGAGTAAAAGTTTCTCCTGCACACCGTTCCCTTTGTGCTAGATGAACGAACGTCTCTCCATATGCTCAGTTCTGAGAGATAAGTGTGTGTGAAAGCCGTCCTTCACCTAGCTTGTTGGGAACACAAAGTTTCTTTTCAGTTGCAAAATCCACTCCATACATATATATGGGGAGGTACTAGCTCCAAATCGGTTTTACAGTGAAAAATGCAGGAACTTCAAACCGGCACTAGGAAACAGACTGAGAAACCAGAGTAAAAGTTTCACCTGCAACCCGTTCCCTTTCTGCTAAATGAACGAACATCTCTCCACATGCTCTGTTCTGAGAGATAAGTGTGTGTGAAAGCCGTCCTTCACCTAGCTTGTTGGGAACACAAAGTTTCTTTTCAGTTGCAAACTCCACTCCATATATATATATGGGGAGCTACTAGCTCCAACCAGGTTTAACAGTGAAAACTGCAGGAACTTCAAACCGGCACTAGGAAACAGACTGAGAAACCAGAGTAAAAGTTTCTCATGCAACCCGTTCCCTTTGTGCTAGATGAACTAACGTCTCTCCACATGCTCAGTTCTGAGAGATGTGTGAGTGTGAAAGCCGTACTGCACCTATCTTTTTGGGAACATAAGGTTTCTTTTCATTTGTAAACTCCACTCCATACATATATATGGGGAGGTACTAGCTCCAATTCGGTTTTACAGTGAAAACTGCAGGAACTTCAAACCGGCACTAGGAAACAGACTGAGAAACCAGAGTAAAGGTTTCTCCTGCAACCCGTTCCCTTTGTGCTAGATGAACGAAAGTCTCTCCACATGCTCAGTTCTGAGAGATAAGTGTGTGTGAAAGCCGTCCTTCACCTAGATTGTTGGGAACACAAAGTTTCTTTTCAGTTGCAAACTCCACTCCATACATATATATGGGGAGGTACTAGGTCCAACTCGGTTTTACAGTGAAAACTGCTGGAACTTCAAACCGGCACTATGAAACAGACTGAGAAACCAGAGTAAAAGTTACTCCTGCACACCGTTCCCTTTGTGCTAGATGAACGAACGTCTCTCCATATGCTCAGTTCTGAGAGATAAGTGTGTGTGAAAGCCGTCCTTCACCTAGCTTGTTGGGAACACAAAGTTTCTTTTCAGTTGCAAACTCCACTCCATACATATATATGGGGAGGTACTAGCTCCAAATCGGTTTTACAGTGAAAACTGCAGGAAATTCAAACCGGCACTAGGAAACAGACTGAGAAACCAGAGTAAAAGTTTCTCCTGCAATCCTTTCCCTTTGTGCTAGATGAACGAACGTCTCTCCACATGCTCAGTTCTGAGAGATAAGTGTGTGTTAAAGCCGTCCTTCACCTAGCTTGTTGGGAACACAAAGTTTCTTTTCAGTTGCAAACTCCACTCCATACATATATATGGGGAGGTACTAGCTCCAACCAGGTTTTACAGTGAAAACTGCAGGAACTTCAAACCGGCACTAGGAAACAGACTGAGAAACCAGAGTAAAAGTTTCTCCTGCAACCCGTTTCCTTTGTGCTAGATGAACGAACGTCTCTCCACATGCTCAGTTCTGAGAGATGTGTGAGTGTGAAAGCCGTACTGCACCTAGCTTTTTGGGAACTTAAAGTTTCTTTTCATTTGTAAACTCCACTCCATACATATATATGGGGAGGTACTAGCTTCAACTGGGTTTTACAGTGAAAACTGCAGGAACTTCAAACCGGCACTAGGAAACAGACTGAGAATCCAGAGTAAAAGTTTCTCCTGCAACCCGTTCCTTTGTGCTAGATGAACGAACGTCTCTCCACATGCTCAGTTCTGAGAGATGTGTGTGTGTGAAAGCCGTCCTTCACCTAGCTTGTTGGGAACACAAAGTTTCTTTTCAGTTTCAAACTCCAATCCATACATATATATGGGGAGGTACAAGCTCCAACTCGGTTTTACAGTGAAAACTGCTGGAACTTCAAACCGGCACTAGGAAACAGACTGAGAAACCAGAGTAAAAGTTTCTCCTGCAACCCGTTCCCTTTGTGCTAGATGAACGAACGTCTCTCCACATGCTCAGTTCTGAGAGATAAGTGTGTGTGAAAGCCATCATTCACCTAGCTTGTTGGGAACACAAAGTTTCTTTTCAGTTGCAAACTCCACTCCATACATATATATGGGGAGGTACTAGCTCCAACTCGGTTTTACAGTGAAAACTGCAGGAACTTCAAACCGGCTCTAGGAAACAGACTGAGAAACCAGAGTAAAAGTTTCCCCTGCAACCCGTTCCCTTTGTGCTAGATGAACGAACGTCTCTCCACATGCTCAGTTCTGAGAGATAAGTGTGTGTGAAAGCCGTCCTTCACCTAGCTTGTTGGGAACACAAAGTTTCTTTTCAGTTGCAAACTCCACTCCATACATATATATGGGGAGGTACTAGCTCCAACCAGGTTTTACAGTGAAAACTGCAGGAACTTCAAACCGGCACTAGGAAACAGACTGAGAAACCAGAGTAAAAGTTTCCCCTGCAACCCGTTCCCTTTCTGCTAGATGAACGAACGTCTCTCCACATGCTCAGTTCTGAGAGATAAGTGTGTGTGAAAGCCATCCTTCACCTAGCTTGTTGGGAACACAAAGTTTCTTTTCAGTTGCAAACTCCACTCCATACATATATATGGGGAGGTACTAGCTCCAACCAGCTTTTACAGTGAAAACTGCAGGAACTTCAAACCGGCACTAGGAAACAGACTGAGAAACCAGAGTAAAAGTTTCTCCTGCAACCCGTTCACTTTGTGCTAGATGAACGAAAGTCTCTCCACATGCTCAGTTCTGAGAGATAAGTGTGTGTGAATGCCGTCCTTCACCTAGCTTGTTGGGAACACAAAGTTTCTTTTCAGTTGCAAACTCCACTCCATACATATATATGGGGAGGTACTAGCTCCAACTCGGTTTTACAGTGAAAACTGCAGGAACTTCAAACCGGCTCTAGGAAACAGACTGAGAAACCAGAGTAAAAGTTTCTCCTGCAACCCGTTCCCTTTGTGCTAGATGAACGAACGTCTCTCCACATGCTCAGTTCTGAGAGATAATTGTGTGTGAAAGCCGTCCTTCACCTAGCTTGTTGGGAACACAAAGTTACTTTTCATTTGCAAACTCCACTCCATACATATATATGGGGAGGTAATAGCTTCAACAAGGTTTTACAGTGAAAACAGCAGGAACTTCAAACCGGCACTAGGAAACAGACTGAGAAACTAGAGTAAAAGTTTCTCCTGCAACCCGTTCCCTTTGTGCTAGATGAACGAACGTCTCTCCACATGCTCATTTCTGAGAGATAAGTGTGTGTGAAAGCCGTCCTTCACCTAGCTTGTTGGGAACACAAAGTTTCTTTTCAGTTGCAAACTCCACTCCATACATATATATGGGGAGGTACTAGCTCCAACTCGGTTTTACAGTGAAAACTGCAGGAACTTCAAACCGGCTCTAGGAAACAGACTGAGAAACCAGAGTAAAAGTTTCTCCTGCAACCCGTTCCCTTTGTGCTAGATGAACGAACGTCTCTCCACATGCTCAGTTCTGAGAGATAATTGTGTGTGAAAGCCGTCCTTCACCTAGCTTGTTCGGAACACAAAGTTTCTTTTCATTTGCAAACTCCACTCCATACATATATATGGGGAGGTACTAGCTCCAACAAGGTTTTACAGTGAAAACAGCAGGAACTTCAAACCGGCACTAGGAAACAGACTGAGAAACTAGAGTAAAAGTTTCTCCTGCAACCCGTTCCCTTTGTGCTAGATGAACGATCGTCTCTCCACATGCTCATTTCTGAGAGATAAGTGTGTGTGAAAGCCGTCCTTCACCTAGCTTGTTGGGAACACAAAGTTTCTTTTCAGTTGCAAACTCCACTCCATACATATATATGGGGGGGTACTAGCTCCAACCAGGTTTTACAGTGAAAACTGCAGGAACTTCAAACCGGCACTAGGAAACAGACTGAGAAACCAGAGTAAAAGTTTCCCCTGCAACTCGTTCCCTTTCTGCTAGATGAACGAACGTCTCTCCACATGCTCAGTTCTGAGAGATAAGTGTGTGTGAAAGCCATCCTTCACCTAGCTTGTTGGGAACACAAAGTTTCTTTTCAGTTGCAAACTCCACTCCATACATATATATGGGGAGGTACTAGCTCCAACCAGCTTTTACAGTGAAAACTGCAGGAACTTCAAACCGGCACTAGGAAACAGACTGAGAAACCAGAGTAAAAGTTTCTCCTGCAACCCGTTCACTTTGTGCTAGATGAACGAAAGTCTCTCCACATGCTCAGTTCTGAGAGATAAGTGTGTGTGAATGCCGTCCTTCACCTAGCTTGTTGGGAACACAAAGTTTCTTTTCAGTTGCAAACTCCACTCCATACATATATATGGGGAGGTACTAGCTCCAACTCGGTTTTACAGTGAAAACTGCAGGAACTTCAAACCGGCTCTAGGAAACAGACTGAGAAACCAGAGTAAAAGTTTCTCCTGCAACCCGTTCCCTTTGTGCTAGATGAACGAACGTCTCTCCACATGCTCAGTTCTGAGAGATAATTGTGTGTGAAAGCCGTCCTTCACCTAGCTTGTTGGGAACACAAAGTTACTTTTCATTTGCAAACTCCACTCCATACATATATATGGGGAGGTAATAGCTTCAACAAGGTTTTACAGTGAAAACAGCAGGAACTTCAAACCGGCACTAGGAAACAGACTGAGAAACTAGAGTAAAAGTTTCTCCTGCAACCCGTTCCCTTTGTGCTAGATGAACGAACGTCTCTCCACATGCTCATTTCTGAGAGATAAGTGTGTGTGAAAGCCGTCCTTCACCTAGCTTGTTGGGAACACAAAGTTTCTTTTCAGTTGCAAACTCCACTCCATACATATATATGGGGAGGTACTAGCTCCAACTCGGTTTTACAGTGAAAACTGCAGGAACTTCAAACCGGCTCTAGGAAACAGACTGAGAAACCAGAGTAAAAGTTTCTCCTGCAACCCGTTCCCTTTGTGCTAGATGAACGAACGTCTCTCCACATGCTCAGTTCTGAGAGATAATTGTGTGTGAAAGCCGTCCTTCACCTAGCTTGTTCGGAACACAAAGTTTCTTTTCATTTGCAAACTCCACTCCATACATATATATGGGGAGGTACTAGCTCCAACAAGGTTTTACAGTGAAAACAGCAGGAACTTCAAACCGGCACTAGGAAACAGACTGAGAAACTAGAGTAAAAGTTTCTCCTGCAACCCGTTCCCTTTGTGCTAGATGAACGATCGTCTCTCCACATGCTCATTTCTGAGAGATAAGTGTGTGTGAAAGCCGTCCTTCACCTAGCTTGTTGGGAACACAAAGTTTCTTTTCAGTTGCAAACTCCACTCCATACATATATATGGGGGGGTACTAGCTCCAAACCGGTTTTACAGTGAAAACTGCAGGAAATTCAAACCGGCACTAGGAAACAGACTGAGAAACAAGAGTAAAAGTTTCTCCTGCAACCCGTTCCCTTTGTGCTAGATGAACGAACGTCTATCCACATGCTCAGTTCTGAGAGATAAGTGTGTGTGAAAGCCGTCCTTCACATAACTTGTTGGAACACAAAGTTTGTTTTCAGTTGCAAACTCCACTCCATACATATATATGGGGAGGTACTAGCTCCAAATCGGTTTTACAGTGAAAACTGCAGGAACTTCAAACCGGCTCTAGGAAACAGACTGAGAAACCAGAGTAAAAGTTTCTCCTGCAACCCGTTCCCTTTGTGCTAGATGAATGAACGTCTCTCCACATGCTCAGTTCTGAGAGATAAGTGTGTGTGAAAGCCGTCCTTCACCTAGCTTTTTGGGAACACAAACTTTCTTTTCAGTTGCAAACTCCACTCCATAAATATATGGGGAGGTACTAGCTCCAAACAGATTTTACAGTGAAAACTGCAGGAACTTCAAACCGGCACTAGGAAACAGACTGAGAAAACAGAGTAAAAGTTTCTCCTGCAACCCGTTCCTTTGTGCTAGATGAACGAACGTCTCTCCACATGCTCAGTTCTGAGAGATAAGTGTGTGTGAATGCCGTCCTTCAACTAGCTTGTTGGAACACAAAGTTTCTTTTCAGTTGCAAACTCCACTCCATACATATATATGGGGAGGTACTAGCTCCAAATCGGTTTTACAGTGAAAACTGCAGGAACTTCAAACCGGCACTAGGAAACAGACTGAGAAACAAGAGTAAAAGTTTCTCCTGCAACCTGTTCCCTTTGTGCTATATGAACGAACGTCTCTCCACATGCTCAGTTCTGAGAGATAAGTGTGTGTGAAAGCCGTCCTTCACCTAGCTTGTTGGGAACACAAAGTTTCTTTTCAGTTGCAAACTCCACTCCATACATATATATGGGGAGGTACTAGCTCCAACCAGGTTTTACAGTTAAAACTGCAGGAACTTCAAACCGGCTCTAGGAAACAGACTGAGAAACCAGAGTAAAAGTTTCTCCTGCACCCCGTTCCCTTTGTGCTAGTTGAAAAAACGTCTCTCCACATGCTCAGTTCTGAGAGATAAGTGTGTGTGAAAGCCGTCCTTCACGTAGCTTGTTGGGAACACAAAGTTTCTTTTCAGTTGCAAACTCCACTCCATACATATATATGGGGAGGTACTAGCTCCAACCAGGTTTTACAGTGAAACCTGCAGGAACATCAAACCGGCACTAGGAAACAGACTGAGAAACCAGAGTAAAAGTTTCTCCTGCAACCCGTTCCCTTTGTGCTAGATGAACAAACGTCTCTCCACATGCTCAGTTCTGAGAGATAAGTGTGTGTGAAAGCCGTCCTTCACCTAGCTTGTTGGGAACACAAAGTTTCTTTTCAGTTGCAAACTCCACTCCATACATATATATGGGGAGGTACTAGCTCCAACCAGGTTTTACAGTGAAAACTGCAGGAACGTCAAACCGGCACTAGGAAACAGACTGAGAAACTAGAGTAAAAGTTTCTACTGCAAACCGTTCCCTTTCTGCTAGATGAACGAAAGTCTCTCCACATGCTCAGTTCAGAGAGATAAATGTGTGTGAAAGCCGTCCTTCACCTAGCTTGTTGGGAACACACAGTTTCTTTTCAGTTGCAAACTCCACTCCATACATATATATGGGGAGGTACTAGCTCCAACAAGGTTTTACAGTGAAAACAGCAGGAACTTCAAACCGGCACTAGGAAAGAGACTGAGAAACTAGAGAAAAAGTTTCTCCTGCAACCCGTTCCCTTTGTGCTAGATGAACGAACGTCTCTCCACATGCTCATTTCTGAGAGATAAGTGTGTGTGAAAGCCGTCCTTCACCTAGCTTGTTGGGAACACAAAGTTTCTTTTCAGTTGCAAACTCCACTCCATACATATATATGGGGAGGTACTAGCTCCAAATCGGTTTTACAGTGAAAACTGCAGGAACTTCAAACCGGCACTAGGAAACAGACTGAGAAACAAGAGTAAAAGTTTCTCCTGCAACCCGTTCCCTTTGTGCTAGATGAACGAACGTCTATCCACATGCTCAGTTCTGAGAGATAAGTGTGTGTGAAAGCCGTCCTTCACCTAGCTTTTTGGAACACAAGTTTGTTTTCAGTTGCAAACTCCACTCCATACATATATATGGGGAGGTACTAGCTCCAAATCGGTTTTACAGTGAAAACTGCAGGAACTTCAAACAGGCACTAGGAAACAGACTGAGAAACAAGAGTAAAAGTTTCTCCTGCAACCCGTTCCCTTTGTGCTAGATGAACGAACGTCTCTCCACATGCTCAGTTCTGAGAGATAAGTGTGTGTGAAAGCCGTCCTTCACCTAGCTTGTTGGGAACACAAAGTTTCTTTTCAGTTGCAAACTCCACTCCATACATATATATGGGGAGGTACTAGCTCCAACTCGGTTTTACAGTGAAAACTGCAGGAACTTCAAACCGACTCTAGGAAACAGACTGAGGTCCCGATTAAAAGTTTCTCCTGCAACCCGTTCCCTTTGTGCTAGATGAACGAACGTCTCTCCACATGCTCAGTTCTGAGAGATATGTGTGTGTGAAAGCCGTCCTTCACCTAGCTTGTTGGGAACACAAAGATTCTTTTCAGTTGCAAACTCCACTCCATACATATATATGGGGAGGTAGTAGCTCCAACTCGGCTTTACAGTGAAATCTGCAGGAACTTCAAACCGGCTCTAGTAAACAGACTGAGGAACCCGAGTAAAAGTTTCTCCTGCAACCTGTTCCCTTTGTGCTAGATGAACGAACGTCTCTCCACATGCTCAGTTCTGAGAGATAAGTGTGTGTGAAAGCCGTCCTTCACCTAGCTTGTTGGGAACACAAAGTTTCTTTTCAGTTGCAAACTCCACTCCATACATATATATGGGGAGGTACTAGCTCCAACTCGGTTTTACAGTGAAAACTGCAGGAACTTCAAACCGGCTCTAGGAAACAGACTGAGAAACCAGAGTAAAAGTTTCCCCTGCAACCCGTTCCCTTTGTGCTAGATGAACGAACGTCTTTCCACATGCTCAGTTCTGAGAGATAAGTGTGTGTGAAAGCCGTCCTTCACCTAGCTTGATGGGAACAAAAAGTTTCTTTTCAGTTGCAAACTCCACTCCATACATATATATGGGGAGGTACTAGCTCCAACCAGATTTTACAGTTAAAACTGCAGGAACTTCAAACCGGCTCTAGGAAACAGACTGAGAAACCAGAGTAATAGTTTCTCCTGCAACCCGTTCCCTTTGTGCTAGTTGAAAAAACGTCTCTCCACATGCTCAGTTCTGAGAGATAAGTGTGTGTGAAAGCCGTCCTTCACATAGCTTGTTGGGAACACAAAGATTCTTTTCAGTTGCAAACTCCACTCCATACATATATATGGGGAGGTACTAGCTCCAACCAGGTTTTACAGTGAAAACTGCAGGAACATCAAACCGGCACTAGGAAACAGACTGAGAAACCAGTGTAAAAGTTTCTCCTGCAACCCGTTCCCTTTGTGCTAGATGAACAAACGTCTCTCCACATGCTCAGTTCTGAGAGATAAGTGTGTGTGAAAGCCGTCCTTCACCTAGCTTGTTGGGAACACATAGTTTCTTTTCAGTTGCAAACTCCACTCCATACATATATATGGGGAGGTACTAGCTCCAACCAGGTTTTACAGTGAAAAGTGCAGGAACTTCAAACCGGCACTAGGAAAAAGACTGAGAAACTAGAGTAAAAGTTTCTCCTGCAACCCGTTCCCTTTCTGCTAGATGAACGAAAGTCTCTCCACATGCTCAGTTCAGAGAGATAAATGTGTGTGAAAGCCGTCCTTCACCTAGCTTGTTGGGAACACAAAGTTTCTTTTCAGTTGCAAACTCCACTCCATACATATATATGGGGAGGTACTAGCTCCAACTCGGTTTTACAGTGAAAACTGCAGGAAATTCAAACCGGCTCTAGGAAACAGACTGAGGAACCCGATTAAAAGTTTCTCCTGCAACCCGTTCCCTTTGTGCTAGATGAACGAACGTCTCTCCACATACTCAGTTCTGAGAGATAAGTGTGTGTGAAAGCCGTCCTTCACCTAGCTTGTTGGGAACACAAAGTTTCTTTTCAGTTGCAAACTCCACTCCATACATATATATGGGGAGGTAGTAGCTCCAACTCGGCTTTACAGTGAAAACTGCAGGAACTTCAAACCGGCTCTAGGAAACAGACTGAAGAACCCGAGTAAAAGTTTCTCCTGCAACCTGTTCCCTTTGTGCTAGATGAACGAACGTCTCTCCACATGCTCAGTTCTGAGAGATAAGTGTGTGTGAAAGCCGTCCTTCACCTAGCTTGTTGGGAACACAAAGTTTCTTTTCAGTTGCAAACTCCACTCCATACATATATATGGGGAGGTACTAGCTCCAACTCGGTTTTACAGTGAAAACTGCAGGAACTTCAAACCGGCTCTAGGAAACAGACTGAGAAACCAGAGTAAAAGTTTCTCCTGCAACCCGTTCCCTTTGTGCTAGATGAACGAACGTCTCTCCACATGCTCAGTTCTGAGAGATAAGTGTGTGTGAAAGCCGTCCTTCACCTAGCTTTTTGGGAACACAAAGTTTCTTTTCAGTTGCAAACTCCACTCCATACATATATATGGGGAGGTACTAGCTCCAAACAGATTTTACAGTGAAAACTGCAGGAACTTCAAACCGGCACTTGGAAACAGACTGAGAAAACAGAGTAAAAGTTTCTCCTGCAACCCGTTCCCTTTGTGCTAGATGAACGAACGTCTCTCCACATGCTCAGTTCTGAGAGATAAGTGTGTGTGAATGCCGTCCTTCAACTAGCTTTTTGGAACACAAAGTTTCTTTTCAGTTGCAAACTCCACTCCATACATATATATGGGGAGGTACTAGCTCCAAATCGGTTTTACAGTGAAAAGTGCAAGAACTTCAAACCGGCACTAGGAAACAGACTGAGAAACAAGAGTAAAAGTTTCTCCTGCAACCTGTTCCCTTTGTGCTATATGAACGAACGTGTCTCCACATGCTAATTTCTGAGAGATAAGTGTGTGTGAAAGCCGTCCTTCACCTAGCTTGTTGGGAACACAAAGATTCTTTTCAGTTGCAAACTCCACTCCATACATATATATGGGGAGGTACTAGCTCCAACTCGGTTTTACAGTGAAAACTGCTGGAACTTCAAACCGGCACTAGGAAACAGACTGAGAAACCAGAGTAAAAGTTTCCCCTGCAACCCGTTCCCTTTGTGCTAGATGAACGAACGTCTCTCCACATGCTCAGTTCTGAGAGATAAGTGTGTGTGAAAGCCGACCTTCACCTAGCTTGATGGGAACACAAAGTTTCTTTTCAGTTGCAAACTCCACTCCATACATATATATTGGGAGGTACTAGCTCCAACCAGGTTTTACAGTTAAAACTGCAGGAACTTCAAACCGGCTCTAGGAAACAGACTGAGAAACCAGAGTAAAAGTTTCTCCTGCAACCCGTTCCCTTTGTGCTAGTTGAAAAAACGTCTCTCCACATGCTCAGTTCTGAGAGATAAGTGTGTGTGAAAGCCGTCCTTCACATAGCTTGTTGGGAACACAAAGTTTCTTTTCAGTTGCAAACTCCACTCCATACATATATATGGGGAGGTACTATCTCCAACCAGGTTTTACAGTGAAAACTGCAGGAACATCAAACCGGCACTAGGAAACAGACTGAGAAACCAGTGTAAAAGTTTCTCCTGCAACCCGTTCCCTTTGTGCTAGATGAACAAACGTCTCTCCACATGCTCAGTTCTGAGAGATAAGTGTGTGTGAAAGCCGTCCTTCACCTTGCTTGTTGGGAACACAAAGTTTCTTTTCAGTTGCAAACTCCACTCCATACATATATATGGGGAGGTACTAGCTCCAACCAGGTTTTACAGTGAAAACTGCAGGAACTTCAAACCGGCACTAGGAAACAGACTGAGAAACCAGAGTAAAAGTTTCTCCTGCAACCCGTTCCCTTTCTGCTAGATGAACGAAAGTCTCTCCACATGCTCAGTTCAGAGAGATAAATGTGTGTGAAAGCCGTCCTTCACCTAGCTTGTTGGGAACACAAAGTTTCTTTTCAGTTGCAAACTCCACCCCATACATATATATGGGGAGGTACTAGCTCCAACAAGTTTTTACAGTGAAAACTGCAGGAACTTCAAACCGGCACTAGGAAACAGACTGAGAAACCAGAGTAAAAGTTTCTCCTGCAACCCGTTCCCTTGGTGCTAGATGAACGAACGTCTCTCCACATGCTCAGTTCTGAGAGATAAGTGTGTGTGAAAGCCGTCCTTCACCTAGCTTTTTGGGAACACAAAGTTTCTTTTCAGTTGCAGACTCCACTCCATACATATATATGGGGAGGTACTAGCTCCAACCAGGTTTTACAGTGAAAGCTGCAGGAACTTCAAACCGGCACTAGGAAACAGACTGAGAAACCAGAGTAAAAGTTTCTCCTGCAACCCGTTCCCTTTCTGCTAGTTGAACGAACGTCTCTCCACATGCTCAGTTCTGAGAGATAAGTGTGTGTGAAAGCCGTCCTTCACCTAGCTCGTAGGGAACACAAAGTTTCTTATCAGTTGCAAACTCCACTCCATACATATATATGGGGAGGTACTAGCTCCAAACAGGTTTTACAGTGAAAACTGCAGGAACTTCAAACCGGCACTAGGAAACAGCCTGTGAAACCAGAGTAAAAGTTTCTCCTGCAACCTGTTCCCTTTGTGCTAGATGAACGAACGTGTCTCCAAATGCTCAGTTCTGAGACAGAAGTGTGTGTGAAAGCCGTCCTTCACCTAGCTTGTTGGAACACAGTTTCTTTTCAGTTGCAAACTCCACTCCATACATATATATGGGGAGGTACTAGCTCCAACCATGTTTTACACTGAAAACTGCAGGAACTTCAAACCGGCACTAGGAAACAGACTGAGAAACCAGAGTAAAAATTTCTCCTGCAAACCGTTCCCTTTGTGCTAGATGAACGAACGTCTCTCCACATGCTCAGCTCTGAGAGATAAGTTTGTGAGAAAGCCGTCCTTCACCTAGCTTGTTGGGAAAACAAAGTTTCTTTTCAGTTGCAAAATCCACTCCATACATATATATGGGGAGGTACTAGCTCCAACCAGGTTTTACAGTGAAAACTGCAGGAACTTCAAACCGGCACTTGGAAACAGACTGAGAATCCAGAGTAAAAGTTTCTCCTGCAAACCGTTCCCTTTGTGCTAGATGAACGAACGTCTCTCCACATGCTCAGTTCTGAGAGATAAGTGTGTGTGAAAGCCGTCTTTCACCTAGCTTGTTGGGAACACAAAGTTTCTTATCAGTTGCAAACTCCACTCCATACATATATATGGGGAGGTACTAGCTCCAACCAGGTTTTACAGTGAAAACTGCAGGAACTTCAAACCGGCACTAGGAAACAGCATGAGAAACCAGAGTAAAAGTTTCTCCTGCAACCTGTTTCCTTTGTGCTAGATGAACGAACTTCTCTCCACATGCTCAGTTCTGAGACAGAAGTTTGTGCGAAAGCCGTCCTTCACCTAGCTTGTTGGGAACACAAAGATTCTTTTCAGTTGCAAACTCCACTCCATACAAATATATGGGGAGGTACTAGCTCCAAATAAGTTTTACAGTGAAAACTGCAGGAACTTCCAACCGACACTAGGAAACAGACTGAGAAACCAGAGTAATAGTTTCTCCTGCAACCCGTTCCATTTCTGCTAGATGAACGAACGTCTCTCCACATGCTCAGTTCTGAGAGATAAGTGTGTGTGAAAGCCGTCCTTCAACTAGCTTGTTGGGAACACAAAGTTTCTTTTCAGTTGCAAACTCCACTCCATACATATATATGGGGAGGTACTAGCTCCAACTCAGTTTTACAGTGAAAACTGCAGGAACTTCAAACCGGCTCTAGGAAACAGACTGAGAAACCAGAGTAAAAGTTTCTCCTGCAACCCGTTCCCTTTGTGCTAGATGAACGAACGTCTCTCCACATGCTCAATTCTGAGAGATAAGTGTGTGTGAAAGCCGTCCTTCACCTAGCTTGTTGGGAAAACAGAGTTTCTTTTCAGTTGCAAAATCCACTCCATACATATATATGGGGAGGTACTAGCTCCAACCAGGTTTTACAGTGAAAACTGCAGGAACTTCAAACCGGCACTAGGAAACAGACTGAGAATCCATAGTAAAAGTTTCTCCTGCAAACCGTTCCCTTTGTGTTAGATGAACGAACGTCTCTCCACATGCTCAGTTCTGAGAGATAAGTGTGTGTGAAAGCCGTCCTTCACCTAGCTTGTTGGAACACAAAGTTTCTTTTCAGTTGCAAACTCCACTCCATACATATATATGGGGAGGTACTAGCTCCAACCATGTTTTACAGTGAAAACTGCAGGAACTTCAAACCGGCACTAGGAAACAGACTGAGAAACCAGAGTAAAAGTTTCTCCTGCAACCCGTTCCCTTTGTGCTAGATGAACGAACGTCTCTCCACATGCTCAGTTCTGAGAGATAATTGTGTGTGAATGCCGTCCTTCACCTAGCTTGTTGGGAACACAAAGTTTCTTTTCAGTTGCAAACTCCACCCATACATATATATGGGGAGGTACTAGCTCCAAATCGGATTTACAGTGAAAACTACAGGAACTTCAAACCGGCACTAGGAAACAGACTGAGAAACCAGAGTAAAAGTTTCTCCTGCAACCCGTTCCCTTTGTGCTAGATGAACGAACGTCTATCCACATGCTCAGTTCTGAGAGATAAGTGTGTGTGAAAGCCGTCCTTCACCTAGCTTGTTGGAACACAAAGTTTGTTTTCAGTTGCAAACTCCACTCCATACATATATATGGGGAGGTACTAGCTCCAAATCGGTTTTACAGTGAAAACTGCAGGAACTTCAAACGGCACTAGGAAACAGACAGAGACAAGAGTAATAGTTTCTCCTGCAACCCGTTCCCTTTGTGCTAGATGAACGAACGTCTCTCCACATGCTCAGATCTGAGAGATAAGTGTGTGTGAAAGCCGTCCTTCACCTAGCTTGTTGGGAACACAAAGTTTCTTCTCAGTTGCAAACTCCACTCCATACATATATATGGGGAGGTACTAGCTCCAAATAAGTTTTACAGTGAAAACTGCAGGAACTTCCAACCGACACTAGGAAACAGACTGAGAAACCAGAGTAATAGTTTCTCCTGCAACCCGTTCCATTTCTGCTAGATGAACGAACGTCTCTCCACATGCTCAGTTCTGAGAGATAAGTGTGTGTGAAAGCCGTCCTTCAACTAGCTTGTTGGGAACACAAAGTTTCTTTTCAGTTGCAAACTCCACTCCATACATATATATGGGGAGGTACTAGCTCCAACTCAGTTTTACAGTGAAAACTGCAGGAACTTCAAACCGGCTCTAGGAAACAGACTGAGAAACCAGAGAAAAGTTTCTCCTGCAACCCGTTCCCTTTGTGCTAGATGAACGAACGTCTCTCCACATGCTCAATTCTGAGAGATAAGTGTGTGTGAAAGCCGTCCTTCACCTAGCTTGTTGGGAAAACAGAGTTTCTTTTCAGTTGCAAAATCCACTCCATACATATATATGGGGAGGTACTAGCTCCAACCAGGTTTTACAGTGAAAACTGCAGGAACTTCAAACCGGCACTAGGAAACAGACTGAGAAACCAGTGTAAAAGGTTCTCCTGCAACCCGTTCCCTTTGTGCTAGATGAACAAACGTCTCTCCACATGCTCAGTTCTGAGAGATAAGTGTGTGTGAAAGCCGTCCTTCACCTAGCTTGTTGGGAACACAAAGTTTCTTTTCAGTTGCAAACTCCACTCCATACATATATATGGGGAGGTACTAGCTCCAACCAGGTTTTACAGTGAAAAGTGCAGGAACTTCAAACCGGCACTAGGAAAAAGACTGAGAAACTAGAGTAAAAGTTTCTCCTGCAACCCGTTCCCTTTCTGCTAGATGAACGAAAGTCTCTCCACATGCTCAGTTCAGAGAGATAAATGTGTGTGAAAGCCGTCCTTCACCTAGCTTGTTGGGAACACAAAGTTTCTTTTCAGTTGCAAACTCCACTCCATACATATATATGGGGAGGTACTAGCTCCAACTCGGTTTTACAGTGAAAACTGCAGGAACTTCAAACCGGCTCTAGGAAACAGACTGAGGAACCCGATTAAAAGTTTCTCCTGCAACCCGTTCCCTTTGTGCTAGATGAACGAACGTCTCTCCACATGCTCAGTTCTGAGAGATAAGTGTGTGTGAAAGCCGTCCTTCACCTAGCTTTTTGGGAACACAAAGTTTCTTTTCAGTTGCAAACTCCACTCCATACATATATATGGGGAGGTACTAGCTCCAAACAGATTTTACAGTGAAAACTGCAGGAACTTCAAACCGGCACTTGGAAACAGACTGAGAAAACAGAGTAAAAGTTTCTCCTGCAACCCGTTCCCTTTGTGCTAGATGAACGAACGTCTCTCCACATGCTCAGTTCTGAGAGATAAGTGTGTGTGAATGCCGTCCTTCAACTAGCTTTTTGGAACACAAAGTTTCTTTTCAGTTGCAAACTCCACTCCATACATATATATGGGGAGGTACTAGCTCCAAATCGGTTTTACAGTGAAAAGTGCAAGAACTTCAAACCGGCACTAGGAAACAGACTGAGAAACAAGAGTAAAAGTTTCTCCTGCAACCTGTTCCCTTTGTGCTATATGAACGAACGTGTCTCCACATGCTAATTTCTGAGAGATAAGTGTGTGTGAAAGCCGTCCTTCACCTAGCTTGTTGGGAACACAAAGATTCTTTTCAGTTGCAAACTCCACTCCATACATATATATGGGGAGGTACTAGCTCCAACTCGGTTTTACAGTGAAAACTGCTGGAACTTCAAACCGGCACTAGGAAACAGACTGAGAAACCAGAGTAAAAGTTTCCCCTGCAACCCGTTCCCTTTGTGCTAGATGAACGAACGTCTCTCCACATGCTCAGTTCTGAGAGATAAGTGTGTGTGAAAGCCGACCTTCACCTAGCTTGATGGGAACACAAAGTTTCTTTTCAGTTGCAAACTCCACTCCATACATATATATTGGGAGGTACTAGCTCCAACCAGGTTTTACAGTTAAAACTGCAGGAACTTCAAACCGGCTCTAGGAAACAGACTGAGAAACCAGAGTAAAAGTTTCTCCTGCAACCCGTTCCCTTTGTGCTAGTTGAAAAAACGTCTCTCCACATGCTCAGTTCTGAGAGATAAGTGTGTGTGAAAGCCGTCCTTCACCTAGCTTGTTGGGAACACAAAGTTTCTTTTCAGTTGCAAACTCCACTCCATACATATATATGGGGAGGTACTAGCTCCAACCAGGTTTTACAGTGAAAACTGCAGGAACTTCAAACCGGCACTAGGAAACAGACTGAGAAACCAGAGTAAAAGTTTCTCCTGCAAACCGTTCCCTTTCTGCTAGATGAACGAAAGTCTCTCCACATGCTCAGTTCAGAGAGATAAATGTGTGTGAAAGCCGTCCTTCACCTAGCTTGTTGGGAACACAAAGTTTCTTTTCAGTTGCAAACTCCACCCCATACATATATATGGGGAGGTACTAGCTCCAACAAGTTTTTACAGTGAAAACTGCAGGAACTTCAAACCGGCACTAGGAAACAGACTGAGAAACCAGAGTAAAAGTTTCTCCTGCAACCCGTTCCCTTTCTGCTAGTTGAACGAACGTCTCTCCACATGCTCAGTTCTGAGAGATAAGTGTGTGTGAAAGCCGTCCTTCACCTAGCTCGTAGGGAACACAAAGTTTCTTATCAGTTGCAAACTCCACTCCATACATATATATGGGGAGGTACTAGCTCCAAACAGGTTTTACAGTGAAAACTGCAGGAACTTCAAACCGGCACTAGGAAACAGCCTGTGAAACCAGAGTAAAAGTTTCTCCTGCAACCTGTTCCCTTTGTGCTAGATGAACGAACGTGTCTCCAAATGCTCAGTTCTGAGACAGAAGTGTGTGTGAAAGCCGTCCTTCACCTAGCTTGTTGGAACACAGTTTCTTTTCAGTTGCAAACTCCACTCCATACATATATATGGGGAGGTACTAGCTCCAACCAGGTTTTACACTGAAAACTGCAGGAACTTCAAACCGGCACTAGGAAACAGACTGAGAAACCAGAGTAAAAATTTCTCCTGCAAACCGTTCCCTTTGTGCTAGATGAACGAACGTCTCTCCACATGCTCAGCTCTGAGAGATAAGTTTGTGAGAAAGCCGTCCTTCACCTAGCTTGTTGGGAAAACAAAGTTTCTTTTCAGTTGCAAAATCCACTCCATACATATATATGGGGAGGTACTAGCTCCAACCAGGTTTTACAGTGAAAACTGCAGGAACTTCAAACCGGCACTAGGAAACAGACTGAGAATCCAGAGTAAAAGTTTCTCCTGCAAACCGTTCCCTTTGTGCTAGATGAACGAACGTCTCTCCACATGCTCAGTTCTGAGAGATAAGTGTGTGTGAAAGCCGTCTTTCACCTAGCTTGTTGGGAACACAAAGTTTCTTATCAGTTGCAAACTCCACTCCATACATATATATGGGGAGGTACTAGCTCCAACCAGGTTTTACAGTGAAAACTGCAGGAACTTCAAACCGGCACTAGGAAACAGCATGAGAAACCAGAGTAAAAGTTTCTCCTGCAACCTGTTTCCTTTGTGCTAGATGAACGAACTTCTCTCCACATGCTCAGTTCTGAGACAGAAGTTTGTGCGAAAGCCGTCCTTCACCTAGCTTGTTGGGAACACAAAGATTCTTTTCAGTTGCAAACTCCACTCCATACAAATATATGGGGAGGTACTAGCTCCAAATAAGTTTTACAGTGAAAACTGCAGGAACTTCCAACCGACACTAGGAAACAGACTAAGAAACCAGAGTAATAGTTTCTCCTGCAACCCGTTCCATTTCTGCTAGATGAACGAACGTCTCTCCACATGCTCAGTTCTGAGAGATAAGTGTGTGTGAAAGCCGTCCTTCAACTAGCTTGTTGGGAACACAAAGTTTCTTTTCAGTTGCAAACTCCACTCCATACATATATATGGGGAGGTACTAGCTCCAACTCAGTTTTACAGTGAAAACTGCAGGAACTTCAAACCGGCTCTAGGAAACAGACTGAGAAACCAGAGTAAAAGTTTCTCCTGCAACCCGTTCCCTTTGTGCTAGATGAACGAACGTCTCTCCACATGCTCAAATCTGAGAGATAAGTGTGTGTGAAAGCCGTCCTTCACCTAGCTTGTTGGGAAAACAGAGTTTCTTTTCAGTTGCAAAATCCACTCCATACATATATATGGGGAGGTACTAGCTCCAACCAGGTTTTACAGTGAAAACTGCAGGAACTTCAAACCGGCACTAGGAAACAGACTGAGAATCCATAGTAAAAGTTTCTCCTGCAAACCGTTCCCTTTGTGTTAGATGAACGAACGTCTCTCCACATGCTCAGTTCTGAGAGATAAGTGTGTGTGAAAGCCGTCCTTCACCTAGCTTGTTGGAACACAAAGTTTCTTTTCAGTTGCAAACTCCACTCCATACATATATATGGGGAGGTACTAGCTCCAACCATGTTTTACAGTGAAAACTGCAGGAACTTCAAACCGGCACTAGGAAACAGACTGAGAAACCAGAGTAAAAGTTTCTCCTGCAACCCGTTCCCTTTGTGCTAGATGAACGAACGTCTCTCCACATGCTCAGTTCTGAGAGATAATTGTGTGTGAATGCCGTCCTTCACCTAGCTTGTTGGGAACACAAAGTTTCTTTTCAGTTGCAAACTCCACCCATACATATATATGGGGAGGTACTAGCTCCAAATCGGATTTACAGTGAAAACTACAGGAACTTCAAACCGGCACTAGGAAACAGACTGAGAAACCAGAGTAAAAGTTTCTCCTGCAACCCGTTCCCTTTGTGCTAGATGAACGAACGTCTATCCACATGCTCAGTTCTGAGAGATAAGTGTGTGTGAAAGCCGTCCTTCACCTAGCTTGTTGGAACACAAAGTTTGTTTTCAGTTGCAAACTCCACTCCATACATATATATGGGGAGGTACTAGCTCCAAATCGGTTTTACAGTGAAAACTGCAGGAACTTCAAACGGCACTAGGAAACAGACAGAGACAAGAGTAATAGTTTCTCCTGCAACCCGTTCCCTTTGTGCTAGATGAACGAACGTCTCTCCACATGCTCAGATCTGAGAGATAAGTGTGTGTGAAAGCCGTCCTTCACCTAGCTTGTTGGGAACACAAAGTTTCTTCTCAGTTGCAAACTCCACTCCATACATATATATGGGGAGGTACTAGCTCCAAATAAGTTTTACAGTGAAAACTGCAGGAACTTCCAAACGACACTAGGAAACAGACTGAGAAACCAGAGTAATAGTTTCTCCTGCAACCCGTTCCATTTCTGCTAGATGAACGAACGTCTCTCCACATGCTCAGTTCTGAGAGATAAGTGTGTGTGAAAGCCGTCCTTCAACTAGCTTGTTGGGAACACAAAGTTTCTTTTCAGTTGCAAACTCCACTCCATACATATATATGGGGAGGTACTAGCTCCAACTCAGTTTTACAGTGAAAACTGCAGGAACTTCAAACCGGCTCTAGGAAACAGACTGAGAAACCAGAGAAAAGTTTCTCCTGCAACCCGTTCCCTTTGTGCTAGATGAACGAACGTCTCTCCACATGCTCAATTCTGAGAGATAAGTGTGTGTGAAAGCCGTCCTTCACCTAGCTTGTTGGGAAAACAGAGTTTCTTTTCAGTTGCAAAATCCACTCCATACATATATATGGGGAGGTACTAGCTCCAACCAGGTTTTACAGTGAAAACTGCAGGAACTTCAAACCGGCACTAGGAAACAGACTGAGAATCCATAGTAAAAGTTTCTCCTGCAAACCGTTCCCTTTGTGTTAGATGAACGAACGTCTCTCCACATGCTCAGTTCTGAGAGATAAGTGTGTGTGAAAGCCGTCCTTCACCTAGCTTGTTGGAACACAAAGTTTCTTTTCAGTTGCAAACTCCACTCCATACATATATATGGGGAGGTACTAGCTCCAACCATGTTTTACAGTGAAAACTGCAGGAACTTCAAACCGGCACTAGGAAACAGACTGAGAAACCAGAGTAAAAGTTTCTCCTGCAACCCGTTCCCTTTGTGCTAGATGAACGAACGTCTCTCCACATGCTCAGTTCTGAGAGATAATTGTGTGTGAATGCCGTCCTTCACCTAGCTTGTTGGGAACACAAAGTTTCTTTTCAGTTGCAAACTCCACCCATACATATATATGGGGAGGTACTAGCTCCAAATCGGATTTACAGTGAAAACTACAGGAACTTCAAACCGGCACTAGGAAACAGACTGAGATACCAGAGTAAAAGTTTCTCCTGCAACCCGTTCCCTTTGTGCTAGATGAACGAACGTCTATCCACATGCTCAGTTCTGAGAGATAAGTGTGTGTGAAAGCCGTCCTTCACCTAGCTTGTTGGAACACAAAGTTTGTTTTCAGTTGCAAACTCCACTCCATACATATATATGGGGAGGTACTAGCTCCAAATCGGTTTTACAGTGAAAACTGCAGGAACTTCAAACGGCACTAGGAAACAGACAGAGACAAGAGTAATAGTTTCTCCTGCAACCCGTTCCCTTTGTGCTAGATGAACGAACGTCTCTCCACATGCTCAGATCTGAGAGATAAGTGTGTGTGAAAGCCGTCCTTCACCTAGCTTGTTGGGAACACAAAGTTTCTTCTCAGTTGCAAACTCCACTCCATACATATATATGGGGAGGTACTAGCTCCAACCAGGTTTTACAGTGAAAACTGCAGGAACTTCAAACCGGCTCTAGGAAACAGACTAAGGAACCCGAGTAAAAGTTACTCCTGCAACCCGTTCCCTTTGTGCTAGATGAACAAACGTCTCTCCACATGCTCAGTTCTGAGAGATAAGTGTGTGTGAAAGCCGTCCTTCACCTAGCTTGTTGGGAAAACAAAGTTTCTTTTCAGTTGCAAACTCCACTCCATACATATATATGGGGAGGTACTAGCTCGAAATCTGTTTTACAGTGAAAACTGCAGGAACTTCAAACCGGCTCTAGGAAACAGACTGAGAAACCAGAGTAAAAGTTTCTCCTGCAACCCGTTCCCTTTGTGCTAGATGAACGAAAGTCTCTCCACATGCTCAGTTCTGAGAGATAAGTGTGTGTGAAAGCCGTCCTTCACCTAGCTTGTTGGGAACACAAAGTTTCTTTTCAGTTGCAAACTCCACTCCATACATATATATGGGTAGTTACTAGCTCCAACTCGGTTTTACAGTGAAAACTGCAGGAACTTCTAACCGGCTCTAGGAAACAGACTGAGAAACCAGAGTAAAAGTTTCTCCTGCAACCCGTTCCCTTTCTGCTAGATGAAAGAACGTCTCTCCACATGCTCAGTTCTGAGAGATAAGTGTGTGTGAAAGCCGTCCTTCATCTAGCTTTTTGGGAACACAAAGATTCTTTTCAGTTGCAAACTCCACTCCATACATATATATGGGGAGGTACTAGCTCCAAACAGATTTTACAGTGAAAACTGCAGGAACTTCAAACCGGCACTAGGAAACAGGCTGAGAATCCAGAGTAAAAGTTTCTCCTGCAACCCGTTCCCTTTGTGCTAGATGAACGAACGTCTCTCCACATGCTCAGTTCTGAGAGATAAGTGTGTGTGAATGCCGTCCTTCACCTAGCTTGTTGGAACACAAAGTTTCTTTTCAGTTGCAAACTCCACTCCATACATATATATGGGGAGGTACTAGCTCCAACCAGGTTTTACAGTGAAAACTGCAGGAACTTCAAACCGGCACTAGGAAACAGACAGAGAATCCAGAGTAAAAGTTTCTACTGCAAACCGTTCCCTTTGTGCTAGATGAACGAACGTCTCTCCACATGCTCAGTTCTGAGAGATAAGTGTGTGTGAAAGCCGTCCTTCACCTAGCTTGTTGGAACACAAAGTTTGTTTTCAGTTGCAAACTCCACTCCATACATATATATGGGGAGGTACTAGCCCCAAATCGGTTTTACAGTGAAAACTGCAGGAAATTCAAACAGGCACTAGGAAACAGACTGAGAGACAAGAGTAAAAGTTTCCCCTGCAACCTTTTCCCTTTGTGCTAGATGAACGAACGTCTCTCCACATGCTCATTTCTGAGAGATAAGTGTGTGTGAAAGCCGTCCTTCACCTAGCTTGTTGGGAACACAAAGTTTCTTTTCAGTTGCAAACTCCACTCCATACATATATATGGGGTGGTACTAGCTCCAAATCGGTTTTACAGTGAAAACTGCAGGAACTTCAAACCGGCACTAGGAAACAGACTGAGAAACAAGAGTAAAAGTTTCTCCTGCAAACCGTTCCCTTTGTGCTAGATGAACGAAAGTCTCTCCACATGCTCAGTTCTGAGAGATAAGTGTGTGTGAAAGCCGTCCTTCACCTAGCTTGTTGGGAACACAAAGTTTCTTTTCATTTGCAAACTCCACACCATACATATATATGGGGAGGTACTAGCTCCAACAAGGTTTTACAGTGAAAACTGCAGGAACTTCAAACCGGCACTAGGAAACAGACTGAGAAACTAGAGAAAAAGTTTCTCCTGCAACCCGTTCCCTTTGTGCTAGATGAACGAACGTCTCTTCACATGCTCAGTTCTGAGAGATAAGTGTGTGTGAATGCCGTCCTTCACCTAGCTTGTTGGGAACACAAAGTATCTTTTCAGTTGCAAACTCCACTCCATACGTATATATGGGGAGGTACTAGCTCCAAATCGGTTTTACAGTGAAAACTACAGGAACTTCAAACCGGCACTAGGAAACAGACTGAGAAACCAGAGTAAAAGTTTCTCCTGCAACCCGTTCCATTTGTGCTAGATGAACGAACGTCTATCCACATGCTCAGTTCTGAGAGATAATTGTGTGTGAAAGCCGTCCTTCACCTAGCTTGTTGGAACACAAAGTTTGTTTTCAGTTGCAAACTCCACTCCATACATATATATGTTGAGGTACTAGCTCCAAATCGGTTTTACAGTGAAAACTGCAGGAACTTCAAACAGGCACTAGGAAACAGACTGAGAGACAAGAGTAAAAGTTTCTCCTGCAACCTGTTCCCTTTGTGCTAGATGAACGAACGTCTCTCCACATGCTCATTTCTGAGAGATATGTGTGTGTGAAAGCCGTCCTTCACCTAGCTTGTTGGGAACACAAAGTTTCTTTTCAGTTGCAAACTCCACTCCATACATATATATGGGGTGGTACTAGCTCCAAATCGGTTTTACAGTGAAAACTGCAGGAACTTCAAACCGGCACTAGGAAACAGACTGAGAAACAAGAGTAAAAGTTTCTCCTGCAACCCGTTCCCTTTGTGCTAGATGAACGAACGTCTCTCCACATGCTCAGTTCTGAGAGATAAGTGTGTGTGAAAGCCGTCCTTCACCTAGCTTGTTGAGAACACAAAGTTTCTTTTCAGTTGCAAACTCCACTCCATACATATATATGGGGAGGTACTAGCTCCAACTTGGTTTTACAGTGAAAACTGCAGGAACTTCAAACCGGCTCTAGGAAACAGACTGAGAACCAGAGTAAAAGTTTCCCCTGCAACCCGTTCCCTTTGTGCTAGATGAACGAACGTCTCTCCACATGCTCAGTTCTGAGAGATAAGTGTGTGTGAAAGCCGTCCTTCAACTAGCTTGTTGGGAACACAAAGTTTCTTTTCAGTTGCAAACTCCACTCCATACATATAAATGGGGAGGTACTAGTTCCAACCAGGTTTTACAGTGAAAACTGAAGGAACTTGAAACCGGCACTAGGAAAAATACTGAGAAACCAGAGTAAAAGTTTCTCCTGCAACCTGTTCCCTTTGTGCTAGATGAACGAACGTCTCTCCACATGCTCAGTTCTGAGAGATGTGTGTGTGTGAAAGCCGTCTTTCACCTAGCATTTTGGGAACATAAAGTTTATTTTCATTTGTAAACTCCACTCCATACATATATATGGGGAGGTACTAGCTCCAACTCGGTTTTACAGTGAAAACTGCAGGAACTTCAAACCGGCACCAGGAAACAGACTGAGAAACCAGAGTAAAAGTTTCTCCTGCAACCCGTTCCCTTTGTGCTAGATGAACGAACGTCTCTCCTCATGCTCAGTTCTGAGAGAAAAGTGTGTGTGAAAGCCGTCCTTCACCTAGCTTGTTGGGAACACAAAGTTTCTTTTCAGTTGCAAACTCCACTCCATACATATATATGGGGAGGTACTAGCTCCAACCAGGTTTTACAGTGAAATCTGCAGAATCTTCAAACTGGCACTAGGAAACAGACTGAGAAACCAGAGTAATATTTTCTCCTGCAACCCGTTCCCTTTCTGCTAGATGAACGAACGTCTCTCCACATGCTCAGTTCTGAGAGATAAGTGTGTGTGAAAGCCGTCCTTCACCTAGCTTGTTGGGAACACAAAGTTTCTTTTCAGTTGCAAACTCCACTCCATACATATATATGGGGAAGTACTATCTCCAACCAGATTTTACAGTGAAAACTGCAGGAACTTCAAACCGGCACTAGGAAACAGACTGAGAAACCAGAGTAAAAGTTTCTCCTGCAACACGTTCCCTTTCTGCTAGATGAACGAACGTCTCTCCACATGCTCAGTTCTGAGAGATAAGTGTGTGTGAAAGCCGTCCTTCACCTAGCTTGTTGGGAACACAAAGTTTCTTTTCAGTTGCAAACTCCACTCCATACATATATATGGGGAGGTACTAGCTCCAACCAGGTTTTACAGTGAAAACTGCAGGAACTTCAAACCTGCACTAGGAAACAGTCTGAGAAACCAGAGTAAAACTTTCTCCTGCAACCCTTTCCATTTCTGCTAGATGAACGAACGTCTCTCCACATGCTCAGTTCTGAGAGATAAGTGTGTGTGAAAGCCGTCCTTCACCTAGCTTGTTGGGAACACAAAGTTTCTTTTCAGTTGCAAACTCCACTCCATACATATATATGGGGAGGTACTAGCTCCAACCAGGTTTTACAGTGAAAACTGCAGGATCTTCAAACCGGCACTAGGAAACAGACTGAGAAACCAGAGTAAAGTTTCTCCAGCAACATGTTCCCTTTGTGCTAGATGAACGAACGTCTCTCCACATGCTCAGTTCTGAGAGATGTGTGTGTGTGAAAGCCGTCCTTCACCTAGCTTTTTGGGAACATAAAGTTTCTTTTCATTTGTAAACTCCACTCCATACATATATATGGGGAGGTACTAGCTCCAACCAGGTTTTACAGTGAAAACTGCTGGAACTTCAAACCGGCACAAGGAAACAGACTGAGAAACCAGAGTAAAAGTTTCTCCTGCAAATCGTTCCCTTTGTGCTAGATGAACGAACGTCTCTCCACATGCTCAGTTCTGAGAGATAAGTGTGTGCGAAAGCCGTCCTTCACCTAGCTTGTTGGGAACACAAAGTTTCTTTTCAGTTGCAAACTCCACTCCATAAATATATATGGGGAGGTACTAGCTCCAAATCGGTTTTACAGTGAAAACTGCAGGAACTTCAAACCGGCACTAGGAAACAGACTGAGAAACCAGAGTAAAAGTTTCACCTGCAACCCGTTCCATTTCTGATAGATGAACGAACGTCTCTCCACATGCTCAGTTCTGAGAGATAAGTGTATGTGAAAGCCATCCTTCACCTAGCTTGTTGGGAACACAAAGTTCCTTTTCAGTTGCAAACTCCACTCCATACATATATATGGGGAAGTACTAGCTCCAACCAGGTTTTACAGTGAAAACTGCAGGAAGTTCAAACCGGCACTAGGAAACAGAGTGAGAAACCAGAGTAAAAGTTTCTCCTGCAACCCGTTCCCTTTCTGCTAGATGAACGAACGTCTCTCCACATGCTCAGTTCTGAGAGATCAGTGTGTGTTAAAGCCGTCCTTCATCTAGCTTGTTGGGAACACAAAGTTTCTTTTCAGTTGCAAACTCAACTCCATATATATATATGGGGAGGTACTAGTTCTAACCAGGTTTTACAGTGAAAACTGCAGTAACTTCAAACCGGCACTAGGAAACAGACTGAGAAACCAGAGTAAAAGTTTCTCCTGCAACCCTTTCCCTTTCTGCTAGATGAACGAACGTCTCTCCACATGCTCAATTCTGAGAGATAAGTGTGTGTGAAAGCCGTCCTTCAACTAGATTGTTGGGAGCACAAAGTTTCTTTTCAGTTGCAAACTCCACTCCATACATATATATGGGGTGGTAATAGCTCCAACCAGGTTTTACAGTGAAAACTGCAGGAACTTCAACCGGCACTAGGAAACAGACTGAGAAACCAGAGTAAATGTTTCTCCTGCAAACCGTTCCCTTTCTGCTAGATGAACGAACGTCTCTCCACATGCTCAGTTCTGAGAGATAAGTGTGTGTGAAAGCCGTCCTTCACCTAGCTTTTTGGGAACATAAAGTTTCTTTTCATTTGTAAACTCCACTCCATACATATATATGGGGAGTTACTAGCTCCAACCAGGTTTTACAGTGAAAACTGCTGGAAATTCAAACCGGCACTAGGAAACAGACTGAGAAACCAGAGTAAAAGTTTCCCCTGCAACCCGTTCCATTTCTGCTAGATGAACGAACGTCTCTCCACATGCTAAGTTCTGAGAGATAATTGTGTGTGAAAGCCGTGCTTCACCTAGCTTGTTGGGAACACAAAGTTTCTTTTCAGTTGCAAACTCCACTCCATACATATATATTTGGAGGTACTAGCTCCAACTCGATTTTACAGTGAAAACTGCTGGAACTTCAAACCGGCACTAGGAAACAGACTGAGAAACCAGAGTAGAAGTTTCTCCTGCAAACCTTTCCCTTTGTGCTAGATGAACGAACGTCTCTCCACATGCTCAGTTCTGAGAGATAAGTGTGTGTGAAAGCCGTCCTTCACCTAGCTTGTTGGGAACACAAAGTTTCTTTTAAGTTGCAAACTCCACTCCATACATATATATGGGGAGGTACTAGCTCCAAATCGTTTTTACAGTGAAAACTGCAGGAACTTCAAACCGGCACTAGGAAACAGACTGAGAAACCAGAGTAAAAGTTTCTCCTGCAACCCGTTCCCTTTGTGCTAGATGAACGAACGTCTCTCCACATGCTCAGTTCTGAGAGATAAGTGTGTGTGAAAGCCGTCCTTCACCTATCTTGTTGGGAACACAAAGTTTCTTTTCAGTTGCAAACTCCAATCCATACATATATATGGGGAGGTACTAGCTCCAACCAGGTTTTACAGTGAAAACTGCAGGAACTTCAAACCGGCACTAGGAAACAGACTGAGAAACCAGAGTAAAGTTTCTCCTGCATCCTGTTCCCTTTGTGCTAGATGAACGAACGTCTCTCCACATGCTCAGTTCTGAGAGATGTGTGTGTGTGAAAGCCGTCCTTCACCTAGCTTTTTGGGAACATAAAGTTTCTTTTCATGTGTAAACTCCACTCCATACATATATATGGGGAGGTACTAGCTCCAACTCGGTTTAACAGTGAAAACTGCTGGAACTTCAAACCGGCACTAGGAAACAGACTGAGAAACCAGAGTAAAAGTTTCTCCTGCATCCTGTTCCCTTTGTGCTAGATGAACGAACGTCTCTCCACATGCTCAGTTCTGAGAGATAAGTGTGTGTGAAAGCCGTCCTTCACCTAGCTTGTTGGGAACACAAAGTTTCTTTTCAGTTGCAAACTCCACTCCATACATATATATGGGGAGGTACTAGCTCCAACTCGGTTTTACAGTGAAAACTGCTGGAAATTCAAACCGGCACTAGGAAACAGACTGAGAAACCAGAGTAAAAGTTTCTCCTGCAACCCGTTCCCTTTGTGCTAGATGAACGAACGTCTCTCCACATGCTCAGTTCTGAGAGATAAGTGTGTGTGAAAACCGTCCTTCACCTAGCTTGTTGGGAACACAAAGTTTCTTTTCAGTTGCAAAATCCACTCCATACATATATATGGGGAGTTACTAGCTCCAACCAGGTTTTACAGTGAAAACTGCAGGAACTTCAAACCTGCACTAGGAAACAGACTGAGAAACCAGAGTAAAATTTTCTCCTGCAACCTGTTCCCTTTCTGCTAGATGAGCGAACGTCTCTCCACATGCTCAGTTCTGAGAGATAAGTGTGTGTGAAAGCCGTCCTTCACCTAGCTTGTTGGGAACTCAAAGTTTCTTTTCAGTTGCAAACTCCACTCCATATATATATATGGTGAGGTACTAGCTCCAACCATGTTTTACAGTGAAAACTGCAGGAACTTCAAACCGGCACGAGGAAAAAGTCTGAGAAACCAGAGTAAAAGTTTCTCCTGCAACCCGTTCCCTTTGTGCTACATGAACGAACGTCTCTCCACATGCTCAGTTCTGAGAGATAATTGTGTGTGAAAGCCGTACTTCACCTACCTTGTTGGGAACACAAAGTTTCTTTTCAGTTGCAAACACCGCTCCATACATATATATGGGGAGGTACTAGCTCCAACCAGGTTTTACAGTGAAAACTGCAGGAAGTTCAAACCGGCACAAGGAAACAGACTGAGAAACCAGAGTAAAAGTTTCTCCTGCAACCCGTTCCCTTTCTGCTAGATGAACGAACGTCTCTCCACATGTTCAGTTCTGAGAGATAAGTGTGTGTGAAAGCCGTCCTTCACCTAGCTTGTTGGGAACACAAAGTTTCTTTTCAGTTGCAAACTCCACTCCATACATATATATGGGGAGGTACTAGCTCCAACCAGGTTTTACAGTGAAAACTTCAGGAACTTCAAACCTGCACTAGGAAACAGACTGAGAAACCAGAGTAAAATTTTCTCCTGCAACCTGTTCCCTTTCTGCTAGATGAACGAACGTCTCTCCTCATGCTCAGTTCTGAGAGATAAGTGTTTGTGAAAGCCGTCCTTCACCTAGCTTGTTGGGAACACAAAGTTTCTTTTCAGTTGCAAACTCCACTCCATACATACATATGGGGAGGTACTAGCTCCAACCAGGTTTTACAGTGAAAACTGCAGGAACTTCAAACCGGCACTAGGAAAAAGACTGAGAAACCAGAGTAAAAGTTTCTCCTGCAACCCGTTCCCTTTGTGCTACATGAACGAAAGTCTCTCCACATGCTCAGTTCTGAGAGATAATTGTGTGTGAAAGCCGTACTTCACCTACCTTGTTGGGAACACAAAGTTTCTTTTCAGTTGCAAACACCACTCCATACATATATATGTGGAGGTACTAGCTCCAACCAGGTTTTACAGTGAAAACTGCTGGAACTTCAAACCGGCACTAGGAAACAGACTGAGAAACCAGAGTAAAAGTTTCTCCTGCAAACCGTTCCCTTTCTGCTAGATGAACGAACGTCTCTCCACATGCTCAGTCCTGAGAGATAAGTGTGTGTGAAAGCCGTCCTTCACCTAGCTTGTTGGGAACACAAAGTTTCTTTTCAGTTGCAAACTCCACTACATACAGATATATGGGGAGGTACTAGCTCCAAACAGGTTTTACAGTGAAAACTGCAGGAACTTCAAACCGGCACTAGGAAACACACTGAGAAACCAGAGTAAAAGTTTCTCCTGCAACCCTTTCCCTTTCTGCTAGATGAACGAACGTCTCTCCACATGCTCAGTTCTGAGAGATAAGTGTGGGTTAAAGCCGTCCTTCACCTAGCTTGTTGGGAACACAAAGTTTCTTTTCAGTTGCAAACTCCACTCCATACATATATATGGCTAGGTACTAGCTCCAACCAGGTTTTACAGTGAAAACTGCAGGAACTTCAAACCGGCATTAGGAAACAGACTGAGAAACCAGAGTGAAAGTTTCTCCTGCACCCTGTTCCCTTTGTGCTAGATGAACGAAAGTCTCTCCACATGCTCAGTTCTGAGAGTTCTGTGTGTGTGAAAGCCGTCCTTCACCTAGCTTTTTGGGAACATAAAGTTTCTTTTCATTTGTAAACTCCACTCCATACATATATATGGGGAGGTACTAGCTCCAACTCGGTTTTACAGTGAAAACTGCTGGAACTTCAAACCGGCACTAGGAAACAGACTGAGAAACCAGAGTAAAAGTTTCCCCTGCAACCCGTTCCCTTTCTGCTAGATGAACGAACGTCTCTCCACATGCTCAGTTCTGAGAGATAAGTGTGTGTGAAAGCCGTCCTTCACCTAGCTTGTTGGGAACACAAAGTTTCTTTTCTGTTGCAAACTCCACTCCATACATATATATTTGGAGGTACTAGCTCCAAACAGGTTTTACAGTGAAAACTGCAGGAACTTCAAACCGGCACTAGGAAACAGACTGAGAAACCAGAGTAAAAGTTTCTCCTGCATCATGTTCCCTTTGTGCTAGATGAACGAACGTCTCTACACATGCTCAGTTCTGAGAGATAAGTGTGTGTGAAAGCCGTCCTTCACCTAGCTTTTTGGGAACATAAAGTTTCTTTTCATTTGTAAGCTCCACTCCATACATATATATGGGGAGGTACTAGCTCCAAATCGGTTTTACAGTGAAAACTGCAGGAACTTCAAACCGGCACTAGGAAACAGACTGAGAAACCAGAGTAAAAGTTTCTCCTGCAACCTGTTCCCTTTGTGCTAGATGAACGAACGTCTCTCCACATGCTCAGTTCTGAGAGATAAGTGTGTGTGAAAGCCGTCCTTCACCTAGCTTGTTGGGAACACAAAGTTTCTTTTCAGTTGCAAACTCCACTCCATACATATATATGGGGAGGTACTAGCTCCAACTCGGTTTTACAGTGAAAACTGCTGGAAAATCAAACCGGCACTAGGAAACAGACTGAGACACCAGAGTAAAAGTTTCTCCTGCAACCCGTTCCCTTTGTGCTAGATGAACGAACGTCTCTCCACATGCTCAGTTCTGAGAGATAAGTGTGTGTGAAAACCGTCCTTCACCTAGCTTGTTGGGAACACAAAGTTTCTTTTCAGTTGCAAAATCCACTCCATACATATATATGGGGAGTTACTAGCTCCAACCAGGTTTTACAGTGAAAACTGCAGGAACTTCAAACCTGCACTAGGAAACAGACTGAGAAACCAGAGTAAAATTTTCTCCTGCAACCTGTTCCCTTTCTGCTAGATGAGCGAACGTCTCTCCACATGCTCATTTCTGAGAGATAAGTGTGTGTGAAAGCCGTCCTTCAACTAGCTTGTTGGGAACTCAAAGTTTCTTTTCAGTTGCAAACTCCACTCCATATATATATATGGTGAGGTACTAGCTCCAACCATGTTTTACAGTGAAAACTGCAGGAACTTCAAACCGGCACGAGGAAAAAGTCTGAGAAACCAGAGTAAAAGTTTCTCCTGCAAAACGTTCCCTTTGTGCTACATGAACGAACGTCTCTCCACATGCTCAGTTCTGAGAGATAATTGTGTGTGAAAGCCGTACTTCACCTACCTTGTTGGTAACACAAAGTTTCTTTTCAGTTGCAAACACCGCTCCATACATATATATGGGGAGGTACTAGCTCCAACCAGGTTTTACAGTGAAAACTGCAGGAACTTCAAACCGGCACAAGGAAACAGACTGAGAAACCAGAGTAAAAGTTTCTCCTGCAACCCGTTCCCTTTCTGCTAGATGAACGAACGTCTCTCCACATGTTCAGTTCTGAGAGATAAGTGTGTGTGAAAGCCGTCCTTCACCTAGCTTGTTGGGAACACAAAGTTTCTTTTCAGTTGCAAACTCCACTCCATACATATATATGGGGAGGTACTAGCTCCAACCAGGTTTTACAGTGAAAACTTCAGGAACTTCAAACCTGCACTAGGAAACAGACTGAGAAACCAGAGTAAAATTTTCTCCTGCAACCTGTTCCCTTTCTGCTAGATGAACGAACGTCTCTCCTCATGCTCAGTTCTGAGAGATAAGTGTTTGTGAAAGCCGTCCTTCACCTAGCTTGTTGGGAACACAAAGTTTCTTTTCAGTTGCAAACTCCACTCCATACATATATATGGGGAGGTACTAGCTCCAACCAGGTTTTACAGTGAAAACTGCAGGAACTTCAAACCGGCACTAGGAAAAAGACTGAGAAACCAGAGTAAAAGTTTCTCCTGCAACCCGTTCCCTTTGTGCTACATGAACGAACGTCTCTCCACATGCTCAGTTCTGAGAGATAATTGTGTGTGAAAGCCGTACTTCACCTACCTTGTTGGGAACACAAAGTTTCTTTTCAGTTGCAAACACCACTCCATACATATATATGTGGAGGTACTAGCTCCAACCAGGTTTTACAGTGAAAACTGCTGGAACTTCAAACCGGCACTAGGAAACAGACTGAGAAACCAGAGTAAAAGTTTCTCCTGCAAACCGTTCCCTTTCTGCTAGATGAACGAACGTCTCTCCACATGCTCAGTCCTGAGAGATAAGTGTGTGTGAAAGCCGTCCTTCACCTAGCTTGTTGGGAACACAAAGTTTCTTTTCAGTTGCAAACTCCACTACATACAGATATATGGGGAGGTACTAGCTCCAAACAGGTTTTACAGTGAAAACTGCAGGAACTTCAAACCGGCACTAGAAAACAGACTGAGAAACCAGAGTAAAAGTTTCTCCTGCAACCCTTTCCCTTTCTGCTAGATGAACGAACGTCTCTCCACATGCTCATTTCTGAGAGATAAGTGTGGGTTAAAGCCGTCCTTCACCTAGCTTGTTGGGAACACAAAGTTTCTTTTCAGTTGCAAACTCCACTCCATACATATATATGGCTAGGTACTAGCTCGAACCAGGTTTTACAGTGAAAACTGCAGGAACTTCAAACCGGCATTAGGAAACAGACTGAGAAACCAGAGTGAAAGTTTCTCCTGCACCCTGTTCCCTTTGTGCTAGATGAACGAACGTCTCTCCACATGCTCAGTTCTGAGAGTTCTGTGTGTGTGAAAGCCGTCCTTCACCTAGCTTTTTGGGAACATAAAGTTTCTTTTCATTTGTAAACTCCACTCCATACATATATATGGGGAGGTACTAGCTCCAACTCGGTTTTACAGTGAAAACTGCTGGAAATTCAAACCGGCACTAGGAAACAGACTGAGAAACCAGAGTAAAATTTTCTCCTGCAACCCGTTCCCTTTGTGCTAGATGAACGAACGTCTCTCCACATGCTCAGTTCTGAGAGATAAGTGTGTGTGAAAACCGTCCTTCACCTAGCTTGTTGGGAACACAAAGTTTCTTTTCAGTTGCAAAATCCACTCCATACATATATATGGGGAGTTACTAGCTCCAACCAGGTTTTACAGTGAAAACTGCAGGAACTTCAAACCTGCACTAGGAAACAGACTGAGAAACCAGAGTAAAATTTTCTCCTGCAACCTGTTCCCTTTCTGCTAGATGAGCGAACGTCTCTCCACATGCTCAGTTCTGAGAGATAAGTGTGTGTGAAAGCCGTCCTTCACCTAGCTTGTTGGGAACTCAAAGTTTCTTTTCAGTTGCAAACTCCACTCCATATATATATATGGTGAGGTACTAGCTCCAACCATGTTTTACAGTGAAAACTGCAGGAACTTCAAACCGGCACGAGGAAAAAGTCTGAGAAACCAGAGTAAAAGTTTCTCCTGCAACCCGTTCCCTTTGTGCTACATGAACGAACGTCTCTCCACATGCTCAGTTATGAGAGATAATTGTGTGTGAAAGCCGTACTTCACCTACCTTGTTGGGAACACAAAGTTTCTTTTCAGTTGCAAACACCGCTCCATACATATATATGGGGAGGTACTAGCTCCAACCAGGTTTTACAGTGAAAACTGCAGGAAGTTCAAACCGGCACAAGGAAACAGACTGAGAAACCAGAGTAAAAGTTTCTCCTGCAACCCGTTCCCTTTCTGCTAGATGAACGAACGTCTCTCCACATGTTCAGTTCGGAGAGATAAGTGTGTGTGAAAGCCGTCCTTCACCTAGCTTGTTGGGAACACAAAGTTTCTTTTCAGTTGCAAACTCCACTCCATACATATATATGGGGAGGTACTAGCTCCAACCAGGTTTTACAGTGAAAACTTCAGGAACTTCAAACCTGCACTAGGAAACAGACTGAGAAACCAGAGTAAAATTTTCTCCTGCAACCTGTTCCCTTTCTGCTAGATGAACGAACGTCTCTCCTCATGCTCAGTTCTGAGAGATAAGTGTTTGTGAAAGCCGTCCTTCACCTAGCTTGTTGGGAACACAAAGTTTCTTTTCAGTTGCAAACTCCACTCCATACATATATATGGGGAGGTACTAGCTCCAACCAGGTTTTACAGTGAAAACTGCAGGAACTTCAAACCGGCACTAGGAAAAAGACTGAGAAACCAGAGTAAAAGTTTCTCCTGCAACCCGTTCCGTTTGTGCTACATGAACGAACGTCTCTCCACATGCTCAGTTCTGAGAGATAATTGTGTGTGAAAGCCGTACTTCACCTACCTTGTTGGGAACACAAAGTTTCTTTTCAGTTGCAAACACCACTCCATACATATATATGTGGAGGTACTAGCTCCAACCAGGTTTTACAGTGAAAACTGCTGGAACTTCAAACCGGCACTAGGAAACAGACTG
Source organism: Camelus bactrianus (assembly GCF_048773025.1). Taxonomy (NCBI): domain Eukaryota; kingdom Metazoa; phylum Chordata; class Mammalia; order Artiodactyla; family Camelidae; genus Camelus; species Camelus bactrianus. Next base: position 2,283,835 of record NW_027413946.1, on the reverse strand, counting down.
AGAAACCAGAGTAAAAGTTTCTCCTGCAAACCGTTCCCTTTCTGCTAGATGAACGAACGTCTCTCCACATGCTCAGTCCTGAGAGATAAGTGTGTGTGAAAGCCGTCCTTCACCTAGCTTGTTGGGAACACAAAGTTTCTTTTCAGTTGCAAACTCCACTACATACAGATATATGGGGAGGTACTAGCTCCAAACAGGTTTTACAGTGAAAACTGCAGGAACTTCAAACCGGCACTAGGAAACAGACTGAGAAACCAGAGTAAAAGTTTCTCCTGCAACCCTTTCCCTTTCTGCTAGATGAACGAACGTCTCTCCACATGCTCAGTTCTGAGAGATAAGTGTGGGTTAAAGCCGTCCTTCACCTAGCTTGTTGGGAACACAAAGTTTCTTTTCAGTTGCAAACTCCACTCCATACATATATATGGCTAGGTACTAGCTCCAACCAGGTTTTACAGTGAAAACTGCAGGAACTTCAAACCGGCATTAGGAAACAGACTGAGAAACCAGAGTGAAAGTTTCTCCTGCACCCTGTTCCCTTTGTGCTAGATGAACGAACGTCTCTCCACATGCTCAGTTCTGAGAGTTCTGTGTGTGTGAAAGCCGTCCTTCACCTAGCTTTTTGGGAACATAAAGTTTCTTTTCATTTGTAAACTCCACTCCATACATATATATGGGGAGGTACTAGCTCCAACTCGGTTTTACAGTGAAAACTGCTGGAACTTCAAACCGGCACTAGGAAACAGACTGAGAAACCAGAGTAAAAGTTTCCCCTGCAACCCGTTCCCTTTCTGCTAGATGAACGAACGTCTCTCCACATGCTCAGTTCTGAGAGATAAGTGTGTGTGAAAGCCGTCCTTCACCTAGCTTGTTGGGAACACAAAGTTTCTTTTCTGTTGCAAACTCCACTCCATACATATATATTTGGAGGTACTAGCTCCAACTCGGTTTTACAGTGAAAACTGCTGGAACTTCAAACCGGCACTAGGAAACAGACTGAGAAACCAGAGTAAAAGTTTCTCCTGCAAACCGTTCCCTTTGTGCTAGATGAACGAACGTCTCTCCACATGCTCAGTTCTGAGAGATAAATGTGTGTGAAAGCCGTCCTTAACCTAGCTTGTTGGGAACACAAAGTTTCTTTTAAGTTGCAAACTCCACTCCATAAATATATATGGGTTGGTACTAGCTCCAAATCGGTTTTACAGTGAAAACTGCTGGAACTTCAAACCGGCACTAGGAAACACACTGAGAAACCAGAGTAAAAGTTTCTCCTGCAACCCGTTCCCTTTCTGCTAGATGAACGAACGTCTCTCCACATGCTCAGTTCTGAGAGATAAGTGTGTGTGAAAGCCGTCCTTCACCTAGCTTGTTGGGAACACAAAGTTTCTTTTCAGTTGCAAACTCCACTCCATACATATATATGGGGAGGTACTAGCTCCAAACAGGTTTTACAGTGAAAACTGCAGGAACTTCAAACCGGCACTAGGAAACAGACTGAGAAACCAGAGTAAAAGTTTCTCCTGCATCATGTTCCCTTTGTGCTAGATGAACGAACGTCTCTACACATGCTCAGTTCTGAGAGATAAGTGTGTGTGAAAGCCGTCCTTCACCTAGCTTTTTGGGAACATAAAGTTTCTTTTCATTTGTAAGCTCCACTCCATACATATATATGGGGAGGTACTAGCTCCAAATCGGTTTTACAGTGAAAACTGCAGGAACTTCAAACCGGCACTAGGAAACAGACTGAGAAACCAGAGTAAAAGTTTCTCCTGCAACCTGTTCCCTTTGTGCTAGATGAACGAACGTCTCTCCACATGCTCAGTTCTGAGAGATAAGTGTGTGTGAAAGCCGTCCTTCACCTAGCTTGTTGGGAACACAAAGTTTCTTTTCAGTTGCAAACTCCACTTCATACATATATATGGGGAGGTACTAGCTCCAACTCGGTTTTACAGTGAAAACTGCTGGAAATTCAAACCGGCACTAGGAAACAGACTGAGAAACCAGAGTAAAAGTTTCTCCTGCAACCCGTTCCCTTTGTGCTAGATGAACGAACGTCTCTCCACATGCTCAGTTCTGAGAGATAAGTGTGTGTGAAAACCGTCCTTCACCTAGCTTGTTGGGAACACAAAGTTTCTTTTCAGTTGCAAAATCCACTCCATACATATATATGGGGAGTTACTAGCTCCAACCAGGTTTTACAGTGAAAACTGCAGGAACTTCAAACCTGCACTAGGAAACAGACTGAGAAACCAGAGTAAAATTTTCTCCTGCAACCTGTTCCCTTTCTGCTAGATGAGCGAACGTCTCTCCACATGCTCAGTTCTGAGAGATAAGTGTGTGTGAAAGCCGTCCTTCACCTAGCTTGTTGGGAACTCAAAGTTTCTTTTCAGTTGCAAACTCCACTCCATATATATATATGGTGAGGTACTAGCTCCAACCATGTTTTACAGTGAAAACTGCAGGAACTTCAAACCGGCACGAGGAAAAAGTCTGAGAAACCAGAGTAAAAGTTTCTCCTGCAACCCGTTCCCTTTGTGCTACATGAACGAACGTCTCTCCACATGCTCAGTTCTGAGAGATAATTGTGTGTGAAAGCCGTACTTCACCTACCTTGTTGGGAACACAAAGTTTCTTTTCAGTTGCAAACACCGCTCCATACATATATATGGGGAGGTACTAGCTCCAACCAGGTTTTACAGTGAAAACTGCAGGAACTTCAAACCGGCACAAGGAAACAGACTGAGAAACCAGAGTAAAAGTTTCTCCTGCAACCCGTTCCCTTTCTGCTAGATGAACGAACGTCTCTCCACATGTTCAGTTCTGAGAGATAAGTGTGTGTGAAAGCCGTCCTTCACCTAGCTTGTTGGGAACACAAAGTTTCTTTTCAGTTGCAAACTCCACTCCATACATATATATGGGGAGGTACTAGCTCCAACCAGGTTTTACAGTGAAAACTTCAGGAACTTCAAACCTGCACTAGGAAACAGACTGAGAAACCAGAGTAAAATTTTCTCCTGCAACCTGTTCCCTTTCTGCTAGATGAACGAACGTCTCTCCTCATGCTCAGTTCTGAGAGATAAGTGTTTGTGAAAGCCGTCCTTCACCTAGCTTGTTGGGAACACAAAGTTTCTTTTCAGTTGCAAACTCCACTCCATACATATATATGGGGAGGTACTAGCTCCAACCAGGTTTTACAGTGAAAACTGCAGGAACTTCAAACCGGCACTAGGAAAAAGACTGAGAAACCAGAGTAAAAGTTTCTCCTGCAACCCGTTCCCTTTGTGCTACATGAACGAACGTCTCTCCACATGCTCAGTTCTGAGAGATAATTGTGTGTGAAAGCCGTACTTCACCTACCTTGTTGGGAACACAAAGTTTCTTTTCAGTTGCAAACACCACTCCATACATATATATGTGGAGGTACTAGCTCCAACCAGGTTTTACAGTGAAAACTGCTGGAACTTCAAACCGGCACTAGGAAACAGACTGAGAAACCAGAGTAAAAGTTTCTCCTGCAAACCGTTCCCTTTCTGCTAGATGAACGAACGTCTCTCCACATGCTCAGTCCTGAGAGATAAGTGTGTGTGAAAGCCGTCCTTCACCTAGCTTGTTGGGAACACAAAGTTTCTTTTCAGTTGCAAACTCCACTACATACAGATATATGGGGAGGTACTAGCTCCAAACAGGTTTTACAGTGAAAACTGCAGGAACTTCAAACCGGCACTAGGAAACAGACTGAGAAACCAGAGTAAAAGTTTCTCCTGCAACCCTTTCCCTTTCTGCTAGATGAACGAACGTCTCTCCACATGCTCAGTTCTGAGAGATAAGTGTGGGTTAAAGCCGTCCTTCACCTAGCTTGTTGGGAACACAAAGTTTCTTTTCAGTTGCAAACTCCACTCCATACATATATATGGCTAGGTACTAGCTCCAACCAGGTTTTACAGTGAAAACTGCAGGAACTTCAAACCGGCATTAGGAAACAGACTGAGAAACCAGAGTGAAAGTTTCTCCTGCACCCTGTTCCCTTTGTGCTAGATGAACGAACGTCTCTCCACATGCTCAGTTCTGAGAGTTCTGTGTGTGTGAAAGCCGTCCTTCACCTAGCTTTTTGGGAACATAAAGTTTCTTTTCATTTGTAAACTACACTCCATACATATATATGGGGAAGTACTAGCTCCAACTCGGTTTTACAGTGAAAACTGCTGGAACTTCAAACCGGCACTAGGAAACAGACTGAGAAACCAGAGTAAAAGTTTCCCCTGCAACCCGTTCCCTTTCTGCTAGATGAACGAACGTCTCTCCACATGCTCAGTTCTGAGAGATAAGTGTGTGTGAAAGCCGTCCTTCACCTAGCTTGTTGGGAACACAAAGTTTCTTTTCTGTTGCAAACTCCACTCCATACATATATATTTGGAGGTACTAGCTCCAACTCGGTTTTACAGTGAAAACTGCTGGAACTTCAAACCGGCACTAGGAAACAGACTGAGAAACCAGAGTAAAAGTTTCTCCTGCAAACCGTTCCCTTTCTGCTAGATGAACGAACGTCTCTCCACATGCTCAGTTCTGAGAGATAAATGTGTGTGAAAGCCGTCCTTAACCTAGCTTGTTGGGAACACAAAGTTTCTTTTAAGTTGCAAACTCCACTCCATAAATATATATGGGGTGGTACTAGCTCCAAATCGGTTTTACAGTGAAAACTGCTGGAACTTCAAACCGGCACTAGGAAACAGACTGAGAAACCAGAGTAAAAGTTTCTCCTGCAACCCGTTCCCTTTCTGCTAGATGAACGAACGTCTCTCCACATGCTCAGTTCTGAGAGATAAGTGTGTGTGAAAGCCGTCCTTCACCTAGCTTGTTGGGAACACAAAGTTTCTTTTCAGTTGCAAACTCCACTCCATACATATATATGGGGAGGTACTAGCTCCAAACAGGTTTTACAGTGAAAACTGCAGGAACTTCAAACCGGCACTAGGAAACAGACTGAGAAACCAGAGTAAAAGTTTCTCCTGCATCATGTTCCCTTTGTGCTAGATGAACGAACGTCTCTACACATGCTCAGTTCTGAGAGATAAGTGTGTGTGAAAGCCGTCCTTCACCTAGCTTTTTGGGAACATAAAGTTTCTTTTCATTTGTAAGCTCCACTCCATACATATATATGGGGAGGTACTAGCTCCAAATCGGTTTTACAGTGAAAACTGCAGGAACTTCAAACCGGCACTAGGAAACAGACTGAGAAACCAGAGTAAAAGTTTCTCCTGCAACCTGTTCCCTTTGTGCTAGATGAACGAACGTCTCTCCACATGCTCAGTTCTGAGAGATAAGTGTGTGTGAAAGCCGTCCTTCACCTAGCTTGTTGGGAACACAAAGTTTCTTTTCAGTTGCAAACTCCACTCCATACATATATATGGGGAGGTACTAGCTCCAACCAGGTTTTACAGTGAAAACTGCAGGAACTTCAAACCTGCACTAGGAAACAGACTGAGAAACCAGAGTAAAATTTTCTCCTGCAACCTGTTCCCTTTCTGCTAGATGAACGAACGTCTCTCCACATGCTCAGTTCTGAGAGATAAGTGGGTGTGAAAGCCGTCCTTCACCTAGCTTGTTGGGAACACAAAGTTTCTTTTCAGTTGCAAACTCCACTCTATACATATATATGGGGAGGTACTAGCTCCAACCAGGTTTTACAGTGAAAACTGAAGGAACTTCAAACCGGCACTAGGAAAAAGACTGAGAAACCAGAGTAAAAGTTTCTCCTGCAACCCGTTCCCTTTGTGCTACATGAACGAACGTCTCTCCACATGCTAAGTTCTGAGAGATAATTGTGTGTGAAAGCCGTACTTCACCTACCTAGTTGGGAACACAAAGTTTCTTTTCAGTTGCAAACACCACTCCATACATATATATGGGGAGATACAAGCTCCAACCAGGTTTTACAGTGAAAACTGCTGGAAATTCAAACCGGCACTAGGAAACAGACTGAGAAAACAGAGTAAAATTTTCTCCTGCAACCCGTTCCCTTTCTGCTAGATGAACGAACGTCTCTCCACATGCTCAGTTCTGAGAGATAAGTGTGTGTGAAAGCCGTCCTTCAACTAGCTTGTTGGGAACACAAAGTTTCTTTTCAGTTGCAAACTCCACTCCAAATATATATATGGGGAGGTACTAGCTCCAACCAGGTTTTACAGTGAAAACTGCAGGAAATTCAAACCGGCACTAGGAAACAGACTGAGAAACCAGAGTAAAAGTTTCTCCTGCAACCCTTTACCTTGCTGCTAGATGAACGAACGTCTCTCCACATGCTCAGTTCTGAGAGATAAGTGTGTGTGAAAGCCGTCCTTCACCTAGCTTGTTGGGAACACAAAGTTTCTTTTAAGTTGCAAACTCCACTCCATAAATATATATGGGGTGGTACTAGCTCCAAATCGGTTTTACAGTGAAAACTGCAGGAACTTCAAACCGGCACTAGGAAACAGACTGAGAAACCAGAGTAAAAGTTTCTCCTGCAACCCGTTCCCTTTCTGCTAGATGAACGAACGTCTCTCCACATGCTCAGTTCTGAGAGATAAGTGTGTGTGAAAGCCGTCCTTCACCTAGCTTGTTGGGAACACAAAGTTTCTTTTCAGTTGCAAACTCCACTCCATACATATATATGGGGAGGTACTAGCTCCAAACAGGTTTTACAGTGAAAACTGCTGGAACTTCAAACCGGCACTAGGAAAGAGACTGAGAAACCAGAGTAAAAGTTTCTCCTGCATCCTGTTCCTTTGTGCTAGATGAACGAACGTCTCTACACATGCTCATTTCTGAGAGATAAGTGTGTGTGAAAGCCGTCCTTCACCTAGCTTTTTGGGAACATAAAGTTTCTTTTCATTTGTAAACTCCACTCCATACATATATATGGGGAGGTACTAGCTCCAAATCGGTTTTACAGTGAAAACTGCAGGAACTTCAAACCGGCACTAGGAAACAGACTGAGAAACCAGAGTAAAAGTTTCTCCTGCAACCTGTTCCCTTTGTGCTAGATGAACGAACGTCTCTCCACATGCTCAGTTCTGAGAGATAAGTGTGTGTGAAAGCCGTCCTTCACCTAGCTTGTTGGGAACACAAAGTTTCTTTTCAGTTGCATACTCCACTCCATACATATATATGGGGAGGTACAAGCTCCAACTCGGTTTTACAGTGAAAACTGCAGGAACTTCAAACCGGCACTAGGAAACAGACTGAGAAATCAGAGTAAAAGTTTCTCCTGCAACCCGTTCCCTTTGTGCTAGATGAACGAACGTCTCTCCACATGCTCAGTTCTGAGAGATATGTGTGTGTGAAAGCCGTCCTTCACCTAGCTTGTTGGGAACACAAAGTTTCTTTTCAGTTGCAAACTCCACTCCATACATATATATGGGGAGGTACTAGCTCCAACCAGGTTTTACAGTGAAAACTGCAGGAACTTCAAACCTGCACTAGGAAACAGACTGAGAAACCAGAGTAAAATTTTCTCCTGCAACCTGTTCCCTTTCTGCTAGATGAACGAACGTCTCTCCACATGCTCAGTTCTGAGAGGTAATTGTGTGTGAAAGCCGTCCTTCACCTACCTAGTTGGGAACACAAAGTTTCTTTTCAGTTGCAAACACCACTCCATACATATATATGGGGAGATACAAGCTCCAACCAGGTTTTACAGTGAAAACTGCTGGAACTTCAAACCGGCACTAGGAAACAGACTGAGAAATCAGAGTAAAAGTTTCTCCTGCAACCCGTTCCCTTTCTGCTAGATGAACGAACGTCTCTCCACATGCTCAGTTCTGAGAGATAAGTGTGTGTGAAAGCCGTCCTTCAACTGGCTTGTTGGGAACACAAAGTTTCTTTTCAGTTGCAAACTCCACTCCAAATATATATATGGGGAGGTACTAGCTCCAACCATGTTTTACAGTGAAAACTGCAGGAACTTCAAACTGGCACTAGGAAACAGACTGAGAAACCAAAGTAAAAGTTTCTCCTGCAACCCTTTACCTTTCTGCTAGATGAACGAACGTCTCTCCACATGCTCAGTTCTGAGAGATAAGTGTGTGTGAAAGCCGTCCTTCACATAGCTTGTTGGGAACACAAAGTTTCTTTTCAGTTGCAAACTCCACTCCATACATATATATGGGGAGGTACTAGCTCCAACAAGGTTTTACAGTGAAAACTGCAGGAACTTCAAACCGGCACTAGGAAACAGACTGAGAAACCAGAGTAAAAGTTTCTCCTGCAACCTGTTCCCTTTGTGCTAGATGAACGAACGTCTCTCCACATGCTCAGTTCTGAGAGATGTGTGTGTGTGAAAGCCGTCCTTCACCTAGCTTTTTGGGAACATAAAGTTTCTTTTCATTTGTAAACTCCACTCCATACATATATATGGGGAGGTACTAGCTCCAACTCGGTTTTACAGTGAAAACTGCTGGAACTTCAAACCAGCACTAGGAAACAGACTGAGAAACCAGAGTAAAAGTTTCTCCTGCAACCCGTTCCCTTTCTGCTAGATGAACGAACGTCTCTCCACATGCTCAGTTCTGAGAGATTAGTGTGTGCGAAAGCCGTCCTTCACCTAGCTTGTTGGGAACACAGTTTCTTTTCAATTGCAAACCCAACTCCATACATATATATGGGGAGGTACTAGCTCCAAATCTGTTTTACAATGAAAACTGCAGGAACTTCAAACCGGCACTAGGAAACAGACTGAGAAACCAGAGTAAAAGTTTCTCCTGCAACCCGTTCCCTTTCTGCTAGATGAACGAACGTCTCTCCACATGCTCAGTTCTGAGAGATATGTGTGTGTGAAAGCCGTCCTTCACCTAGCTTGTTGGGAACATAAAGTTTCTTTTCAGTTGCAAACTCCAATCCATACATATATATGGGGAGGTACTAGCTCCAACTCGGTTTTACAGTGAAAACTGCTGGAACTTCAAACCGGCACTAGGAAACAGACTGAGAAACCAGAGTAGAAGTTTCTCCTGCAAACCGTTCCTTTCTGCTAGATGAACGAACGTATCTCCACATGCTCAGTTCTGAGAAATAAGTGTGTGTGAAAGCCGTCCTTCACCTAGCTTGTTGGGAACACAAAGTTTCTTTTCAGTTGCAAACTCCACTCCATACATATATGGGGTGGTACTAGCTCCAAATCGGTTTTACAGTGAAAACTGCAGGAACTTCAAACCGGCACTAGGAAACAGACTGAGAAACCAGAGTAAAAGTTTCTCCTGCAACCCGTTCCCTTTCTGCTAGATGAACGAACGTCTCTCCACATGCTCATTTCTGAGAGATAAGTGTGTGTGAAAGCCGTCCTTCCCCTGCTTGTTGGGAACACAAAGTTTCTTTTCAGTTGCATACTCCACTCCATACATATATATGGGGAGGTACTAGCTCCAACTCGGTTTTACAGTGAAAACTGCAGGAACTTCAAACCGGCACTAGGAAACAGACTGAGAAATCAGAGTAAAAGTTTCTCCTGCAACCCGTTCCCTTTGTGCTAGATGAACGAACGTCTCTCCACATGCTCAGTTCTGAGAGATATGTGTGTGTGAAAGCCGTCCTTCACCTAGCTTGTTGGGAACACAAAGTTTCTTTTCAGTTGCAAACTCCACTCCATACATATATATGGGGAGGTACTAGCTCCAACCAGGTTTTACAGTGAAAACTGCAGGAACTTCAAACCTGCACTAGGAAACAGACTGAGAAACCAGAGTAAAATTTTCTCCTGCAACCTGTTCCCTTTCTGCTAGATGAACGAACGTCTCTCCACATGCTCAGTTCTGAGAGATAATTGTGTGTGAAAGCCGTACTTCACCTACCTAGTTGGGAACACAAAGTTTCTTTTCAGTTGCAAACACCACTCCATACATATATATGGGGAGATACAAGCTCCAACCAGGTTTTACAGTGAAAACTGCTGGAACTTCAAACCGGCACTAGGAAACAGACTGAGAAATCAGAGTAAAAGTTTCTCCTGCAACCCGTTCCCTTTCTGCTAGATGAACGAACGTCTCTCCACATGCTCAGTTCTGAGAGATAAGTGTGTGTGAAAGCCGTCCTTCAACTGGCTTGTTGGGAACACAAAGTTTCTTTTCAGTTGCAAACTCCACTCCAAATATATATATGGGGAGGTACTAGCTCCAACCAGGTTTTACAGTGAAAACTGCAGGAACTTCAAACCGGCACTAGGAAACAGACTGAGAAACCAAAGTAAAAGTTTCTCCTGCAACCCTTTACCTTTCTGCTAGATGAACGAACGTCTCTCCACATGCTCAGTTCTGAGAGATAAGTGTGTGTGAAAGCCGTCCTTCACATAGCTTGTTGGGAACACAAAGTTTCTTTTCAGTTGCAAACTCCACTCCATACATATATATGGGGAGGTACTAGCTCCAACAAGGTTTTACAGTGAAAACTGCAGGAACTTCAAACCGGCACTAGGAAACAGACTGAGAAACCAGAGTAAAAATTTCTCCTGCAACCTGTTCCCTTTGTGCTAGATGAACGAACGTCTCTCCACATGCTCAGTTCTGAGAGATGTGTGTGTGTGAAAGCCGTCCTTCACCTAGCTTTTTGGGAACATAAAGTTTCTTTTCACTTGTAAACTCCACTCCATACATATATATGGGGAGGTACTAGCTCCAACTCGGTTTTACAGTGAAAACTGCTGGAACTTCAAACCAGCACTAGGAAACAGACTGAGAAACCAGAGTAAAAGTTTCTCCTGCAACCCGTTCCCTTTCTGCTAGATGAACGAACGTCTCTCCACATGCTCAGTTCTGAGAGATTAGTGTGTGCGAAAGCCGTCCTTCACCTAGCTTGTTGGGAACACAGTTTCTTTTCAATTGCAAACCCAACTCCATACATATATATGGGGAGGTACTAGCTCCAAATCTGTTTTACAATGAAAACTGCAGGAACTTCAAACCGGCACTAGGAAACAGACTGAGAAACCAGAGTAAAAGTTTCTCCTGCAACCCGTTCCCTTTCTGCTAGATGAACGAACGTCTCTCCACATGCTCATTTCTGAGAGATATGTGTGTGTGAAAGCCGTCCTTCACCTAGCTTGTTGGGAACATAAAGTTTATTTTCAGTTGCAAACTCCAATCCATACATATATATGGGGAGGTACTAGCTCCAACTCGGTTTTACAGTGAAAACTGCTGGAACTTCAAACCGGCACTAGGAAACAGACTGAGAAACCAGAGTAGAAGTTTCTCCTGCAAACCGTTCCTTTGTGCTAGATGAACGAACGTCTCTCCACATGCTCAGTTCTGAGAGATAAGTGTGTGTGAAAGCCGTCCTTCACCTAGCTTGTTGGGAACACAAAGTTTCTTTTCAGTTGCAAACTCCACTCCATACATATATGGGGTGGTACTAGCTCCAAATCGGTTTTACAGTGAAAACTGCAGGAACTTCAAACCGGCACTAGGAAACAGACTGAGAAACCAGAGTAAAAGTTTCTCCTGCAACCCGTTCCCTTTCTGCTAGATGAACGAACGTCTCTCCACATGCTCAGTTCTGAGAGATAAGTGTGTGTGAAAGCCGTCTTTCACCTAGCTTGTTGGGAACACAAAGTTTCTTTTCAGTTGCAAACTGCACTCCATACAGGTATATGGGGAGGTACTAGCTCCAAACACGTTTTACAGTGAAAACTGCAGGAACTTCAAACCGGCACTAGGAAACAGACTGAGAAACCAGAGTAAAAGTTTCCCCTGCAACCCTTTCCCTTTCTGCTAGATGAACGAACGTCTCTCCACATGCTAAGTTCTGAGAGATAAGTGTGTGTGAAAGCCGTTCTTCACCTAGCTTGTTGGGAACACAAAGTTTCTTTTCAGTTGCAAACACCACTCCATACATATATATGGCTAGGTACTAGCTCCAACCAGGTTTTACAGTGAAAACTGCAGGAACTTCAAACCGGCATTAGGAAACAGACTGAGAAAACAGAGTAAAAGTTTCTCCTGCAACTTGTTCCCTTTGTGCTAGATGAACGAACGTCTCTCCACATGCTCAGTTCTGAGAGATGTGTGTGTGTGAAAGCCGTCCTTCACCTAGCTTTTTGGGAAAATAAAGTTTCTTTTCATTTGTAAACTCCACTCCATACATATATATGGGGAGGTACTAGCTCCAACTCGGTTTTACAGTGAAAACTGCTGGAACTTCAAACCGGCACTAGGAAACAGACTGAGAAACCAGAGTAAAAGTTTCTCCTGCAACCCGTTCCCTTTCTGCTAGATGAACGAACGTCTCTCCACATGCTCAGTTCTGAGAGATAAGTGTGTGCGAAAGCCGTCCTTCACCTAGCTTGTTGGGAACACAAACTTTCTTTTCAATTGCAAACTCCACTCCATACATATATATGGGGAGGTACTAGCTCCAAATCAGTTTTACAGTGAAAACTGCAGGAACTTCAAACCGACACTAGGAAACAGACTGAGAAACCAGAGTAAAAGTTTCTCCTGCAAACCGTTCCCTTTCTGCTAGATGAACGAACGTCTCTCCACATGCTCAGTTCTGAGAGATAATTGTGTGTGAAAGCCGTCCTTCACCTAGCTTGTTGGGAACACAAAGTTTCTTTTCAGTTGCAAACTCCAATCCATACATTTATATGGGGAGGTACAAGCTCCAACTCGGTTTTACAGTGAAAACTGCTGGAACTTCAAACCGGCACTAGGAAACAGACTGAGAAAACAGAGTAAAAGTTTCTCCTGCAAACCGTTCCCTTTGTGCTAGATGAACGAACGTATCTCCACATGCTCAGTTCTGAGAGATAAGTGTGTGTTAAAGCCGTCCTTCACCTAGCTTGTTGGGAACACAAAGTTTCTTTTCAGTTGCAAACTCAAGTCCATACATATATATGGGGTGGTACTAGCTCCAAATCGGTTTTACAGTGAAAACTGCAGGAACTTCAAACCGGCACTTGGAAACAGACTGAGAAACCAGAGTAAAAGTTTCTACTGCAACCCGTTCCCTTTCTGCTAGATGAACGAAAGTCTCTCCACATGCTCAGTTCTGAGAGATAAGAGTGTGTGAAAGCCGTCCTTCACCTAGCTTGTTGGGAACACAAAGTTTCTTTTCAGTTGCAAACTCCACTCCATACATATATATGGGGAGGTACTAGCTCCAACCATGTTTTACAGTGAAAACTGCAGGAACTTCAAACCGGCACTAGGAAACAGACTGAGAAACCAGAGTAAAAGTTTCTCCTGCAACCCGATCCCTTTGTGCTAGATGAACGAACGTCTCTCCACATGCTCAGTTCTGAGAGATATGTGTGTGTGAAAGCCGTCCTTCACCTAGCTTTTTGGGAACACAATGTTTCTTTTCATTTGTAAACTCCACTCCATAGATATATATGGGGAGGTACTAGCTCCAACTCTGTTTTAGAGTGAAAACTGCTGGAACTTCAAACCGGCACTAGGAAACAGACCGAGAATCCAGAGTAAAAGTTTCTCCTGCAAACCGTTCCCTTTGTGCTAGATGAACGAACGTATCTCCACATGCTCAGTTCTGAGAGATAAGTGTGTGTGAAAGCCGTCCTTCACCTAGCTTGTTGGGAACACAAAGTTTCTTTTCAGTTGCAAACTCCACTCCATACATATATATGGGGTGGTACTAGCTCCAAATCGGTTTTACAGTGAAAACTGCAGGAACTTCAAACCGGCACTAGGAAACAGACTGAGAAACCAGAGTAAAAGTTTCTCCTGCAAAACGTTCCCTTTCTGCTAGATTAACGAACGTCTCTCCACATGCTCAGTTCTGAGAGATAAGTGTGTGTGAAAGCCGTCCTTCACCTAGCTTGTTGGGAACACAAAGTTTCTTTTCAGTTGCAAACTCCACTCCATACATATATATGGGGAGGTACTAGCTCCAACCAGGTTTTACAGTGAAAACTGCAGGAACTTCAAACCGGCACTAGGAAACAGACTGAGAAACCAGAGTAATAGTTTATCCTGCAACCTGTTCCCTTTGTGCTAGATGAACGAACGTCTCTCCACATGCTCATTTCTGAGAGATGTATGTGTGTGAAAGCCGTCCTTCACCTAGCTTTTTGGGAACACAAAGTTTCTTTTCATTTGTAAACTCCACTCCTTACATATATATGGGGAGGTACTAGCTCCAACTCGGATTTACAGTGAAAACTGCTGGAACTTCAAACCGGCACTAGGAAACAGACTGAGAAACCAGAGTAAAAGTTTCTCCTGCAAACCGTTCCTTTGTGCTAGATGAACGAACGTATCTCCACATGCTCAGTTCTGAGAAATAAGTGTGTGTGAAAGCCGTCCTTCACCTAGCTTGTTGGGAACACAAAGTTTCTTTTCAGTTGCAAACTCCACTCCATACATATATGGGGTGGTACTAGCTCCAAATCGGTTTTACAGTGAAAACTGCAGGAACTTCAAACCGGCACTAGGAAACAGACTGAGAAACCAGAGTAAAAGTTTCTCCTGCAACCCGTTCCCTTTCTGCTAGATGAACGAACGTCTCTCCACATGCTCAGTTCTGAGAGATAAGTGTGTGTGAAAGCCGTCTTTCACCTAGCTTGTTGGGAACACAAAGTTTCTTTTCAGTTGCAAACTGCACTCCATACAGGTATATGGGGAGGTACTAGCTCCAAACACGTTTTACAGTGAAAACTGCAGGAACTTCAAACCGGCACTAGGAAACAGACTGAGAAACCAGAGTAAAAGTTTCCCCTGCAACCCTTTCCCTTTCTGCTAGATGAACGAACGTCTCTCCACATGCTAAGTTCTGAGAGATAAGTGTGTGTGAAAGCCGTTCTTCACCTAGCTTGTTGGGAACACAAAGTTTCTTTTCAGTTGCAAACACCACTCCATACATATATATGGCTAGGTACTAGCTCCAACCAGGTTTTACAGTGAAAACTGCAGGAACTTCAAACCGGCATTAGGAAACAGACTGAGAAAACAGAGTAAAAGTTTCTCCTGCAACCTGTTCCCTTTGTGCTAGATGAACGAACGTCTCTCCACATGCTCAGTTCTGAGAGATGTGTGTGTGTGAAAGCCGTCCTTCACCTAGCTTTTTGGGAAAATAAAGTTTCTTTTCATTTGTAAACTCCACTCCATACATATATATGGGGAGGTACTAGCTCCAACTCGGTTTTACAGTGAAAACTGCTGGAACTTCAAACCGGCACTAGGAAACAGACTGAGAAACCAGAGTAAAAGTTTCTCCTGCAACCCGTTCCCTTTCTGCTAGATGAACGAACGTCTCTCCACATGCTCAGTTCTGAGAGATAAGTGTGTGCGAAAGCCGTCCTTCACCTAGCTTGTTGGGAACACAAACTTTCTTTTCAATTGCAAACTCCACTCCATACATATATATGGGGAGGTACTAGCTCCAAATCAGTTTTACAGTGAAAACTGCAGGAACTTCAAACCGACACTAGGAAACAGACTGAGAAACCAGAGTAAAAGTTTCTCCTGCAAACCGTTCCCTTTCTGCTAGATGAACGAACGTCTCTCCACATGCTCAGTTCTGAGAGATAATTGTGTGTGAAAGCCGTCCTTCACCTAGCTTGTTGGGAACACAAAGTTTCTTTTCAGTTGCAAACTCCAATCCATACATTTATATGGGGAGGTACAAGCTCCAACTCGGTTTTACAGTGAAAACTGCTGGAACTTCAAACCGGCACTAGGAAACAGACTGAGAAAACAGAGAAAAAGTTTCTCCTGCAAACCGTTCCCTTTGTTCTAGATGAACGAACGTATCTCCACATGCTCAGTTCTGAGAGATAAGTGTGTGTTAAAGCCGTCCTTCACCTAGCTTGTTGGGAACACAAAGTTTCTTTTCAGTTGCAAACTCAAGTCCATACATATATATGGGGTGGTACTAGCTCCAAATCGGTTTTACAGTGAAAACTGCAGGAACTTCAAACCGGCACTTGGAAACAGACTGAGAAACCAGAGTAAAAGTTTCTACTGCAACCCGTTCCCTTTCTGCTAGATGAACGAAAGTCTCTCCACATGCTCAGTTCTGAGAGATAAGAGTGTGTGAAAGCCGTCCTTCACCTAGCTTGTTGGGAACACAAAGTTTCTTTTCAGTTGCAAACTCCACTCCATACATATATATGGGGAGGTACTAGCTCCAACCATGTTTTACAGTGAAAACTGCAGGAACTTCAAACCGGCACTAGGAAACAGACTGAGAAACCAGAGTAAAAGTTTCTCCTGCAACCCGATCCCTTTGTGCTAGATGAACGAACGTCTCTCCACATGCTCAGTTCTGAGAGATATGTGTGTGTGAAAGCCGTCCTTCACCTAGCTTTTTGGGAACACAATGTTTCTTTTCATTTGTAAACTCCACTCCATAGATATATATGGGGAGGTACTAGCTCCAACTCTGTTTTAGAGTGAAAACTGCTGGAACTTCAAACCGGCACTAGGAAACAGACCGAGAATCCAGAGTAAAAGTTTCTCCTGCAAACCGTTCCCTTTGTGCTAGATGAACGAACGTATCTCCACATGCTCAGTTCTGAGAGATAAGTGTGTGTGAAAGCCGTCCTTCACCTAGCTTGTTGGGAACACAAAGTTTCTTTTCAGTTGCAAACTCCACTCCATACATATATATGGGGTGGTACTAGCTCCAAATCGGTTTTACAGTGAAAACTGCAGGAATTTCAAACCGGCACTAGGAAACAGACTGAGAAACCAGAGTAAAAGTTTCTCCTGCAAAACGTTCCCTTTCTGCTAGATTAACGAACGTCTCTCCACATGCTCAGTTCTGAGAGATAAGTGTGTGTGAAAGCCGTCCTTCACCTAGCTTGTTGGGAACACAAAGTTTCTTTTCAGTTGCAAACTCCACTCCATACATATATATGGGGAGGTACTAGCTCCAACCAGGTTTTACAGTGAAAACTGCAGGAACTTCAAACCGGCACTAGGAAACAGACTGAGAAACCAGAGTAATAGTTTATCCTGCAACCTGTTCCCTTTGTGCTAGATGAACGAACGTCTCTCCACATGCTCATTTCTGAGAGATGTATGTGTGTGAAAGCCGTCCTTCACCTAGCTTTTTGGGAACACAAAGTTTCTTTTCATTTGTAAACTCCACTCCTTACATATATATGGGGAGGTACTAGCTCCAACTCGGATTTACAGTGAAAACTGCTGGAACTTCAAACCGGCACTAGGAAACAGACTGAGAAACCAGAGTAAAAGTTTCTCCTGCAACCCGTTCCCTTTGTGCTAGATGAACGAACGTCTCTCCACATGCTCAGTTCTGAGAGATAAGTGTGTGTGAAAGCCGTCCTTCACCTAGCTTGTTGGGAACACAAAGTTTCTTTTCAGTTGCAAACTGCACTCCATTCAGATATATGGGGAGGTACTAGCTCCAAACACGTTTTACAGTGAAAACTGCAGGAACTTCAAACCGGCACTAGGAAACAGACTGAGAAACCAGAGTAAAAGTTTCCCCTGCAACCCTTTCCCTTTCTGCTAGATGAACGAACGTCTCTCCACATGCTAAGTTCTGAGAGATAAGTGTGTGTGAAAGCCGTTCTTCACCTAGCTTGTTGGGAACACAAAGTTTCTTTTCAGTTGCAAACACCACTCCATACATATATATGGCTAGGTACTAGCTCCAACCAGGTTTTACAGTGAAAACTGCAGGAAATTCAAACCGGCATTAGGAAACAGACTGAGAAAACAGAGTAAAAGTTTCTCCTGCAACCTGTTCCCTTTGTGCTAGATGAACGAACGTCTCTCCACATGCTCAGTTCTGAGAGATGTGTGTGTGTGAAAGCCGTCCTTCACCTAGCTTTTTGGGAAAATAAAGTTTCTTTTCATTTGTAAACTCCACTCCATACATATATATGGGGAGGTACTAGCTCCAACTCGGTTTTACAGTGAAAACTGCTGGAACTTCAAACCGGCACTAGGAAACAGACTGAGAAACCAGAGTAAAAGTTTCTCCTGCAACCCGTTCCCTTTCTGCTAGATGAACGAACGTCTCTCCACATGCTCAGTTCTGAGAGATAAGTGTGTGCGAAAGCCGTCCTTCACCTAGCTTGTTGGGAACACAAACTTTCTTTTCAATTGCAAACTCCACTCCATACATATATATGGGGAGGTACTAGCTCCAAATCAGTTTTACAGTGAAAACTGCAGGAACTTCAAACCGACACTAGTAAACAGACTGAGAAACCAGAGTAAAAGTTTCTCCTGCAAACCGTTCCCTTTGTGCTAGATGAACGAACGTATCTCCACATGCTCAGTTCTGAGAGATAAGTGTGTGTTAAAGCCGTCCTTCACCTAGCTTGTTGGGAACACAAAGTTTCTTTTCAGTTGCAAACTCAAGTCCATACATATATATGGGGTGGTACTAGCTCCAAATCGGTTTTACAGTGAAAACTGCAGGAACTTCAAACCGGCACTTGGAAACAGACTGAGAAACCAGAGTAAAAGTTTCTACTGCAACCCGTTCCCTTTCTGCTAGATGAACGAAAGTCTCTCCACATGCTCAGTTCTGAGAGATAAGAGTGTGTGAAAGCCGTCCTTCACCTAGCTTGTTGGGAACACAAAGTTTCTTTTCAGTTGCAAACTCCACTCCATACATATATATGGGGAGGTACTAGCTCCAACCATGTTTTACAGTGAAAACTGCAGGAACTTCAAACCGGCACTAGGAAACAGACTGAGAAACCAGAGTAAAAGTTTCTCCTGCAACCCGATCCCTTTGTGCTAGATGAACGAACGTCTCTCCACATGCTCAGTTCTGAGAGATATGTGTGTGTGAAAGCCGTCCTTCACCTAGCTTTTTGGGAACACAATGTTTCTTTTCATTTGTAAACTCCACTCCATAGATATATATGGGGAGGTACTAGCTCCAACTCTGTTTTAGAGTGAAAACTGCTGGAAATTCAAACCGGCACTAGGAAACAGACCGAGAATCCAGAGTAAAAGTTTCTCCTGCAAACCGTTCCCTTTGTGCTAGATGAACGAACGTATCTCCACATGCTCAGTTCTGAGAGATAAGTGTGTGTGAAAGCCGTCCTTCACCTAGCTTGTTGGGAACACAAAGTTTCTTTTCAGTTGCAAACTCCACTCCATACATATATATGGGGTGGTACTAGCTCCAAATCGGTTTTACAGTGAAAACTGCAGGAACTTCAAACCGGCACTAGGAAACAGACTGAGAAACCAGAGTAAAAGTTTCTCCTGCAAAACGTTCCCTTTCTGCTAGATTAACGAACGTCTCTCCACATGCTCAGTTCTGAGAGATAAGTGTGTGTGAAAGCCGTCCTTCACCTAGCTTGTTGGGAACACAAAGTTTCTTTTCAGTTGCAAACTCCACTCCATACATATATATGGGGAGGTACTAGCTCCAACCAGGTTTTACAGTGAAAACTGCAGGAACTTCAAACCGGCACTAGGAAACAGACTGAGAAACCAGAGTAATAGTTTATCCTGCAACCTGTTCCCTTTGTGCTAGATGAACGAACGTCTCTCCACATGCTCATTTCTGAGAGATGTATGTGTGTGAAAGCCGTCCTTCACCTAGCTTTTTGGGAACACAAAGTTTCTTTTCATTTGTAAACTCCACTCCTTACATATATATGGGGAGGTACTAGCTCCAACTCGGATTTACAGTGAAAACTGCTGGAACTTCAAACCGGCACTAGGAAACAGACTGAGAAACCAGAGTAAAAGTTTCTCCTGCAACCCGTTCCCTTTGTGCTAGATGAACGAACGTCTCTCCACATGCTCAGTTCTGAGAGATAAGTGTGTGTGAAAGCCGTCCTTCACCTAGCTTGTTGGGAACACAAAGTTTCTTTTCAGTTGCAAACTCCACTCCATACATATATATGGGGAGGTACTAGCTCCAACTCGGTTTTACAGTGAAAACTGCTGGAAATTCAAACCGGCACTAGGAAACAGACTGAGAAACCAGAGTAAAAGTTTCTCCTGCAACCCGTTCCCTTTGTGCTAGATGAACGAACGTCTCTCCACATGCTCAGTTCTGAGAGATAAGTGTGTGTGAAAGCCGTCCTTCACCTAGCTTGTTGGGAATACAAAGTTACTTTTCAGTTGCAAACTCCACTCCATACATATATATGGGGAGGAACTAGCTCCAACCAGGTTTTACAGTGAAAACTGCTGGAAATTCAAACCGGCACTAGGAAACAGACTGAGAAACCAGAGTAAAATTTTCTCCTGCATTCTGTTCCCTTTGTGCTAGATGAACGAACGTCTCTCCACATGCTCAGTTCTGAGAGATGTGTGTGTGTGAAAGCCGTCCTTCACCTAGCTTTTTGGGAACACAAAGTTTCTTTTCATTTGTAAACTCCACTCCATACATATATATGGGGAAGTACTAGCTCCAACTCGGTTTTACAGTGAAACTGCTGGAACTTCAAACCGGCACTAGGAAACAGACTGAGAAACCAGAGTAAAAGTTTCTCCTGCAACCCTTTCCCTTTGTGCTAGATAAACGAACGTCTCTCCACATGCTCAGTTCTGAGAGATAAGTGTGTGTGAAAGCCGTCCTTCACCTAGCTTGTTGGGAACACAAAGTTTCTTTTCAGTTGCAAACTCCACTCCATACATATATATGGGGAGGTACTAGCTCCAACCAGGGTTTACAGTGAAAACTGCAGGAACATCAAACCGGCACTAGGAAACAGACTGAGAAACCAGAGTAAAAGTTTCTCCTGCAACCCGTTCCCTTTGTGCTAGATGAACGAACGTCTCTCCACATGCTCAGTTCTGAGAGATAAGTGTGTTTGAAAGCCGTCCTTCATCTAGCTTGTTGGGAACACAAAGTTTCTTTTCAGTTGCAAACACCACTCCATACATATATATGGGGAGGTACTAGCTCCAACTCGGTTTTACAGTGAAAACTGCTGGAAATTCAAACCGGCACTAGGAAACAGACTGAGAAACCAGAGTAAAAGTTTCTCCTGCAACCCCTTCCCTTTGTGCTAGATGAACGAACGTCTCTCCACATGCTCAGTTCTGAGAGATAAGTGTGTGTGAAAGCCGTCCTTCACCTAGCTTGTTGGGAACACAAAGTTTCTTTTCAGTTGCAAACTCCACTCCATACATATATATGGGGAGGAACTAGCTCCAACCAGGTTTTACAGTGAAAATTGCAGGAAATTCATACCGGCACTAGGAAACAGACTGAGAAACCAGAGTAAAATTTTCTCCTGCATTCTGTTCCCTTTGTGCTAGATGAACGAACGTCTCTCCACATGCTCAGTTCTGAGAGATGTGTGTGTGTGAAAGCCGTCCTTCACCTAGCTTTTTGGGAACACAAAGTTTCTTTTCATTTGTAAACTCCACTCCATACATATATATGGGGAGGTACTAGCTCCAACTCGGTTTTACAGTGAAACTGCTGGAACTTCAAACCGGCACAAGGAAACAGACTGAGAAACCAGAGTAAAAGTTTCTCCTGCAACCCGTTCCATTTGTGCTAGATGAACGAACGTCTCTCCACATGCTCAGTTCTGAGAGATAAGTGTGTGTGAAAGCCGTCCTTCACCTAGCTTGTTGGGAACACAAAGTTTCTTTTCAGTTGCAAACTCCACTCCATACATATATATGGGGAGGTACTAGCTCCAACCATGTTTTACAGTGAAAACTGCAGGAACATCAAACCTGCACTAGGAAACAGACTGAGAAACCAGAGTAAAAGTTTCTCCTGCAACCCGTTCCCTTTGTGCTAGATGAACGAACGTCTCTCCACATGCTCAGTTATGAGAGATAAGTGGGTGTGAAAGCCGTCCTTCACCTAGCTTGTTGGGAACACAAAGTTTCTTTTCACTTGCAAACTCCACTCCATACATATATATGGGGAAGTACTAGCTCCAACCAGGTTTTACAGTGAAAACTGCAGGAACTTCAAACCGGCACTAGGAAACAGACTGAGAAACCAGAGTAAAAGTTTCTCCTGCAACCCGTTCCCTTTGTGCTAGATGAACGAACGTCTCTCCACATGCTCAGTTCTGAGAGATAAGTGTGTGTGAAAGCCGTCCTTCACCTAGCTTGTTGGGAACACAAAGTTTCTTTTCAGTTGCAAACTCCACTCCATACATATATATGGGGAGGTACTAGCTCCAACCATGTTTTACAGTGAAAACTGCAGGAACTTCAAACCGGCACTAGGAAACAGACTGAGAAACCAGAGTAAAAGTTTCTCCTGCAACCCGTTCCCTTTGTGCTAGATGAACGAACGTCTCTCCACATGCTCAGTTCTGAGAGATATGTGTGTGTGAAAGCCGTCCTTCACCTAGCTTTTTGGGAACACAATGTTTCTTTTCATTTGTAAACTCCACTCCATACATATATATGGGGAGGTACTAGCTCCAACTCTGTTTTACAGTGAAAACTGCTGGAACTTCAAACCGGCACTAGGAAACAGACCGAGAAACCAGAGTAAAAGTTTCTCCTGCAACCCGTTCCCTTTGTGCTAGATGAACGAACGTCTCTCCACATGCTCAGTTCTGAGAGATAAGTGTGTGTGAAAGCCGTGCTTCACCTAGCTTGTTGGGAACACAAAGTTTCTTTTCAGTTGCAAACTCCACTACATACATATATATGGGGAGGTACTAGCTCCAACCAGGTTTTACAGTGAAAACTGCAGGAACTTCAAACCGGCACTAGGAAACAGACTGAGAAACCAGAGTAATAGTTTATCCTGCAACCCGTTCCCTTTGTGCTAGATGAACGAACGTCTCTCCACATGCTCACTTCTGAGAGATGTATGTGTGTGAAAGCCGTCCTTCACCTAGCTTTTTGGGAACACAAAGTTTCTTTTCATTTGTAAACTCCACTCCATACATATATATGGGGAAGTACTAGCTCCAACTCGGTTTTACAGTGAAAACTGCTGGAACTTCAAACCGGCACTAGGAAACAGACTGAGAAACCAGAGTAAAAGTTTCTCCTGCAACCCGTTCCCTTTGTGCTAGATGAACGAACGTCTCTCCACATGCTCAGTTCTGAGAGATAAGTGTGTGTGAAAGCCGTCCTTCACCTAGCTTGATGGGAACACAAAGTTTCTTTTCAGTTGCAAACTCCACTCCATACATATATATGGGGAGGTACTAGCTCCAACTCGGTTTTACAGTGAAAACTGCTGGAAATTCAAACCGGCACTAGGAAACAGACTGAGAAACCAGAGTAAAAGTTTCTCCTGCAACCCGTTCCCTTTGTGCTAGATGAACGAACGTCTCTCCACATGCTCAGTTCTGAGAGATAAGTGTGTGTGAAAGCCGTCCTTCACCTAGCTTGTTGGGAATACAAAGTTTCTTTTCAGTTGCAAACTCCACTCCATACATATATATGGGGAGGAACTAGCTCCAACCAGGTTTTACAGTGAAAACTGCAGGAAATTCAAACCGGCACTAGGAAACAGACTGAGAAACCAGAGTAAAATTTTCTCCTGCATTCTGTTCCCTTTGTGCTAGATGAACGAACGTCTCTCCACATGCTCAGTTCTGAGAGATGTGTGTGTGTGAAAGCCGTACTTCACATAGCTTTTTGGGAACACAAAGTTTCTTTTCATTTGTAAACTCCACTCCATACATATATATGGGGAGGTACTAGCTCCAACTCGGTTTTACAGTGAAACTGCTGGAACTTCAAACCGGCACTAGGAAACAGACTGAGAAACCAGAGTAAAAGTTTCTCCTGCAACCCGTTCCCTTTGTGCTAGATGAACGAACGTCTCTCCACATGCTCAGTTCTGAGAGATAAGTGTGTGTGAAAGCCGTCCTTCACCTAGCTTGTTGGGAACACAAAGATTCTTTTCAGTTGCAAACTCCACTCCATACATATATATGGGGAGGTACTAGCTCCAACCAGGGTTTACAGTGAAAACTGCAGGAACATCAAACCGGCACTAGGAAACAGACTGAGAAACCAGAGTAAAAGTTTCTCCTGCAACCCGTTCCCTTTGTGCTAGATGAACGAACGTCTCTCCACATGCTCAGTTCTGAGAGATAAGTGTGTGTGAAAGCCGTCCTTCACCTAGCTTGTTGGGAACACAAAGTTTCTTTTCAGTTGCAAACTCCAATCCATACATATATATGGGGAGGTACTAGCTCCAACTCGGTTTTTCAGTGAAAACTGCTGGAAATTCTAACCGGCACTAGGAAACAGACTGAGAAACCAGAGTAAAAGTTTCTCCTGCAATCCGTTCCCTTTGTGCTAGATGAACGAACGTCTCTCCACATGCTCAGTTCTGAGAGATAAGTGTGTGTGAAAGCCGTCCTTCACCTAGCTTGTTGGGAACACAAAGTTTCTTTTCAGTTGCAAACTCCACTCCATACATATATATGGGGAGGAACTAGCTCCAACCAGGTTTTACAGTGAAAACTGCAGGAAATTCATACCGGCACTAGGAAACAGACTGAGAAACCAGAGTAAAATTTTTTCCTGCATTCTGTTCCCTTTGTGCTAGATGAACGAACGTCTCTCCACATGCTCAGTTCTGAGAGATGTGTGTGTGTGAAAGCCGTCCTTCACCTAGCTTTTTGGGAACACAAAGTTTCTTTTCATTTGTAAACTCCACTCCATACATATATATGGGGAGGTACTAGCTCCAACTCGGTTTTACAGTGAAACTGCTGGAACTTCAAACCGGCACTAGGAAACAGACTGAGAAACCAGAGTAAAAGTTTCTCCTGCAACCCGTTCCCTTTGTGCTAGATGAACGAACGTCTCTCCACATGCTCAGTTCTGAGAGATAAGTGTGTGTGAAAGCCGTCCTTCACCTAGCTTGTTGGGAACACAAAATTTCTTTTCAGTTGCAAACTCCACTCCATACATATATATGGGGAGGTACTAGTTCCAACCAGGGTTTACAGTGAAAACTGCAGGAACATCAAACTGGCACTAGGAAACAGACTGAGAAACCAGAGTAAAAGTTTCTCCTGCAACCCGTTCCCTTTGTGCTAGATGAACGAACGTCTCTCCACATGCTCATTTCTGAGAGATAAGTGTGTGTGAAAGCCGTCTTTAACCTAGCTTGTTGGGAACACAAAGTTTCTTTTCAGTTGCAAACTCCACTCCATATATATATATGGGGTGGTACTAGCTCCAAATCGGTTTTACAGTGAAAATTGCAGGAACTTCAAACCGGCACTAGGAAACAGACTGAGAAACCAGAGTAAAAGTTTCTCCTGCAACCCGTTCCCTTTCTTCTAGATGAACGAACGTCTCTCCACATGCTCAGTTCTGAGAGATGTGTGTGTGTGAAAGCCGTACTTCACCTAGCTTGTTGGGAACACAAAGTTTCTTTTCATTTGTAAACTCCACTCCATACATATATATATGGAGGTACTAGCTCCAACTCGGTTTTACAGTGAAAACTGCTGGAACTTCAAACCGGCACTAGGAAACAGACTGAGAAACCAGAGTAAAAGTTTCCCCTGCAACCCGTTCCCTTTCTGCTAGATGAACGAACGTCTCTCCACATGCTCAGTTCTGAGAGATAAGTGTGTGTGAAAGCCGTCCTTCACCTAGCTTGTTGGGAACATAAAGTTTCTTTTCAGTTGCAAACTCCACTCCATACATATATATGGGGAGGTACTAGCTCCAACCATGTTTTACAGTGATAACTGCAGGAATTTCAAACCGGCACTAGGAAACAGACTGAGAAACCAGAGTAAAAGTTTCCCCTGCAACCCGTTCCCTTTCTGCTAGATGAACGAACGTCTCTCCACATGCTCAATTCTGAGAGATAAGTGTGTGTGAAAGCCGTCCTTCACCTAGCTTGTTGGGAACATAAAGTTTCTTTTCAGTTGCAAACTCCACTCCATACATATATATGGGGAGGTACTAGCTCCAACAATGTTTTACAGTGAAAAATGCAGGAACTTCAAACCGGCACTAGGAAACAGACTGAGAAACCAGAGTTAAAGTTTCTCCTGCAACCCGTTCCCTTTGTGCTAGATGAACGAACGTCTCTCCACATGCTCAGTTCTGAGAGATAAGTGTGAGTGAAAGCCGTCCTTCACCTAGCTTGTTGGGAACACAAAGTTTCTTTTCAGTTGCAAACTCCACTCCATACATATATATGGGTAGGTACTAGCTCCAAACAGGTTTTACAGTGAAAACTGCAGGAACTTCAAACCGGCACTAGGAAACAGACTGAGAAACCAGAGTAAAAGTTTCTCCTGCAAACCGTTCCCTTTCTGCTAGATGAACGAACGTCTCTCCACATGCTCACTTCAGAGAGATATGTGTGTGTGAAAGCCGTCCTTCACCTAGCTTGTTGGGAACACAAAGTTTCTTTTAAGTTGCAAACTCCACTCCATACATATATATGGGAAGGTACTAGCTCCAACAAGGTTTTACAGTGAAAACTGCAGGAACTTAAAACCGGCACTAGGAAACAGACTGAGAAACCAGAGTAAAAGTTTCTCCGGCAACCTGTTCCCTTTGTGCTAGATGAACGAACGTCTCTCCACATGCTCAGTTCTGAGAGATGTGTGTGTGTGTGAAAGCCGTCCTTCACCTACCTTTTTGGGAACACAAAGTTTCTTTTCATTTGTAAACTCCACTCCATACATATATATGGGGTGGTACTAGCTCCAAATCGGTCTTACAGTGAAAACTGCTGGAACTTCAAACCGGCACTAGGAAACAGACTGTGAAACCAGAGTAAAAGTTTCTCCTGCAACCCGTTCCCTTTGTGCTAGATGAACGAACGTCTCTCCACATGCTCAGTTCTGAGAGATAAGTGTGTGCGAAAACAGTCCTTCACATAACTTGTTGGGAACACAAAGTTTCTTTTCAATTGCAAATTCCACTCCATACATATATTTGGGGAGGTACTAGCTCCAACCAGGTTTTACAGTGAAAACTGCAGGAACTTCAAACCGGCACTAGGAAACAGACTGAGAAACCAGAGTAAAAGTTTCTCCTGCAACCCTTTCCCTTTCTGCTAGATGAACGAACTTCTCTCCACATGCTCAGTTCTGAGAGATAAGTGTGTGTGAAAGCCGTCCTTCACCTAGCTTGTTGGGAACACAAAGTTTCTTTTCAGTTGCAAACTCCACTCCATACATATATATGGGGAGGTACTAGCTCCAACCAGGTTTTACACTGAAAACTGCAGGAACTTCAAACCGGCACTAGGAAACAGACTGAGAAACCAGAGTAAAAGTTTCTCCTGCAACCCGTTCCCTTTGTGCTAGATGAACGAACGTCTCTCCACATGCTCATTTCTGAGAGATAAGTGTGTGTGAAAGCCGTCCTTCACCTAGCTTGTTGGGAACACAAAGTTTCTTTTCAGTTGCAAACTCCACTCCATACATATATATGGGGTGGTACTAGCTCCAAATCGGTTTTACAGTGAAAACTGCAGGAACTTCAAACCGGCACTAGGAAACAGACTGAGAAACCAGAGTAAAAGTTTCTCCTGCAACCCGTTCCCTTTCTGCTAGATGAACGAACGTCTCTCCACATGCTCAGTTCTGAGAGATGTGTGTGTGTGAAAGCCGTACTTCACCTAGCTTGTTGGGAACACAAAGTTTCTTTTCATTTGTAAACTCCACTCCATACATATATATTTGGAGGTACTAGCTCCAACTCGGTTTTACAGTGAAAACTGCTGGAACTTCAAACCGGAACTAGGAAACAGACTGAGAAACCAGAGTAAAAGTTTCCCCTGCAACCCGTTCACTTTCTGCTAGATGAACGAACGTCTCTCCACATGCTCAGTTCTGAGAGATAAGTGTGTGTGAAAGCCGTCCTTCACCTAGCTTGTTGGGAACATAAAGTTTCTTTTCAGTTGCAAACTCCACTCCATACATATATATGGGGAGGTACTAGCTCCAACCATGTTTTACAGTGAAAACTGCAGGAACTTGAAACCGGCACTAGGAAACAGACTGAGAAACCAGAGTAAAAGTTTCCCCTGCAACCTGTTCCCTTTCTGCTAGATGAACGAACGTCTCTCCACATGCTCAGTTCTGAGAGATAAGTGTGTGTGAAAGCCGTCCTTCACCTAGCTTGTTGGGAACATAAAGTTTCTTTTCAGTTGCAAACTCCACTCCATACATATATATGGGGAGGTACTAGCTCCAACCATGTTTTACAGTGAAAACTGCAGGAACTTCAAACCGGCACTAGGAAACAGACTGAGAAACCAGAGTAAAAGTTTCCCCTGCAACCCGTTCCCTTTCTGCTAGATGAACGAACGTCTCTCCACATGCTCAGTTCTGAGAGATAAGTGAGTGTGAAAGCCGTCCTTCACCTAGCTTGTTGGGAACATAAAGTTTCTTTTCAGTTGCAAACTCCACTCCATACATATATATGGGGAGGTACTAGCTCCAACCATGTTTTACAGTGAAAACTGCAGGAACTTCAAACCGGCACTAGGAAACAGACTGAGAAACCAGAGTAAAAGTTTCTCCTGCAACCCGTTTCCTTGGTGCTAGATGAACGATCGTCTCTCCAAATGCTCATTTCTGAGAGATAAGTGTGTGTGAAAGCCGTCCTTCACCTAGCTTGTTGGGAACACAAAGTTTCTTTTCAGGTGCAAACTCCAATCCATACATATATAATGGGAGGTACAACATCCAACTGGATTTTACAGTGAAAACTGCTGGAACTTCAAACCGGGACGAGGAAACAGACTGAGATACCAGAGTAATAGTTTCTCCTGCAACCCGTTCCATTGGTGCTAGATGAACGAACGTCTCTCCACATGCTCACTTCAGAGAGATATGTGTGTGAAAGCCGTCCTTCACCTAGCTTGTTGGGAACACAAAGTTTCTTTTAAGTTGCAAACTCCACTCCATACATATATATGGGAAGGTACTAGCTCCAACAAGGTTTTACAGTGAAAACTGCAGGAACTTAAAACCGGCACTAGGAAACAGACTGAGAAACCAGAGTAAAAGTTTCTCCGGCAACCTGTTCCCTTTGTGCTAGATGAACGAACGTCTCTCCACATGCTCAGTTCTGAGAGATATGTATGTGTGAAAGCCGTCCTTCACCTAGCTTGTTGGGAACATAAAGTTTCTTTTCAGTTGCAAACTCCACTCCATACATATATATGGGGAGGTACTAACTCCAACCATGTTTTACAGTGAAAACTGCAGGAACTTCAAACCGGCACTAGGAAACAGACTGAGAAACCAGAGTTAAAGTTTCTCCTGCAACCCGTTCCCTTTGTGCTAGATGAACGAACGTCTCTCCACATGCTCAGTTCTGAGAGATAAGTGTGAGTGAAAGCCGTCCTTCACCTAGCTTGTTGGGAACACAAAGTTTCTTTTCAGTTGCAAACTCCACTCCATACATATATATGGGTAGGTACTAGCTCCAAACAGGTTTTACAGTGAAAACTGCAGGAACTTCAAACCGGCACTAGGAAACAGACTGAGAAACCAGAGTAAAAGTTTCTCCTGCAAACCGTTCCCTTTCTGCTAGATGAACGAACGTCTCTCCACATGCTCACTTCAGAGAGATATGTGTGTGTGAAAGCCGTCCTTCACCTAGCTTGTTGGGAACACAAAATTTCTTTTAAGTTGCAAACTCCACTCCATACATATATATGGGAAGGTACTAGCTCCAACAAGGTTTTACAGTGAAAACTGCAGGAACTTAAAACCGGCACTAGGAAACAGACTGAGAAACCAGAGTAAAAGTTTCTCCGGCAACCTGTTCCCTTTGTGCTAGATGAACGAACGTCTCTCCACATGCTCAGTTCTGAGAGATGTGTGTGTGTGAAAGCCGTCCTTCACCTAGCTTTTTGGGAACACAAAGTTTCTTTTCATTTGTAAATTCCACTCCATACATTTATATGGGGTGGTACTAGCTCCAAATCGGTCTTACAGTGAAAACTGCTGAAACTTCAAACCGGCACTAGGAAACAGACTGAGAAACCAGAGTAAAAGTTTCTCCTGCAACCCGTTCCCTTTGTGCTAGATGAACGAACGTCTCTCCACATGCTCAGTTCTGAGAGATAAGTGTGTGCGAAAACAGTCCTTCACCTAGCTTGTTGGGAACACAAAGTTTCTTTTCAATTGCAAACTCCACTCCATACATATATTTGGGGAGGTACTAGCTCCAACCAGGTTTTACAGTGAAAACTGCAGGAACTTCAAACCGGCACTAGGAAACAGACTGAGAAACCAGAGTAAAAGTTTCTCCTGCAACCCTTTCCCTTTCTGCTAGATGAACGAACTTCTCTCCACATGCTCAGTTCTGAGAGATAAGTGTGTGTGAAAGCCGTCCTTCACCTAGCTTGTTGGGAACACAAAGTTTCTTTTCAGTTGCAAACTCCACTCCATACATATATATGGGGAGGTACTAGCTCCAACCAGGTTTTACAGTGAAAACTGCAGGAACTTCAAACCGGCACTAGGAAACAGACTGAGAATCCAGAGTAAAAGTTTCTCCTGCAAACCGTTCCCTTTGTGCTAGATGAACGAACGTCTCTCCACATGCTCATTTCTGAGAGATAAGTGTGTGTGAAAGCCGTCCTTCACCTAGCTTGTTGGGAACACAAAGTTTCTTTTCAGTTGCAAACTCCACTCCATACATATATATGGGGTGGTACTAGCTCCAAATCGGTTTTACAGTGAAAACTGCAGGAACTTCAAACCGGCACTAGGAAACAGACTGAGAAACCAGAGTAAAAGTTTCTCCTGCAACCCGTTCCCTTTCTGCTAGATGAACGAACGTCTCTCCACATGCTCAGTTCTGAGAGATGTGTGTGTGTAAAAGCCGTACTTCACCTAGCTTGTTGGGAACACAAAGTTTCTTTTCATTTGTAAACTCCACTCCATACATATATATTTGGAGGTACTAGCTCCAAATCGGTTTTACATTGAAAACTGCTGGAACTTCAAACCGGCACTAGGAAACAGACTGAGAAACCAGAGTAAAAGTTTCCCCTGCAACCCGTTCCCTTTCTGCTAGATGAACGAACGTCTCTCCACATGCTCAGTTCTGAGAGATAAGTGTGTGTGAAAGCCGTCCTTCACCTAGCTTGTTGGGAACATAAAGTTTCTTTTCAGTTGCAAACTCCACTCCATACATATATATGGGGAGGTACTAGCTCCAACCATGTTTTACAGTGAAAACTGCAGGAACTTGAAACCGGCACTAGGAAACAGACTGAGAAACCAGAGTAAAAGTTTCCCCTGCAACCCATTCCCTTTCTGCTAGATGAACGAACGTCTCTCCACATGCTCAGTTCTGAGAGATAAGTGTGTGTGAAAGCCGTCCTTCACCTAGCTTGTTGGGAACATAAAGTTTCTTTTCAGTTGCAAACTCCACTCCATACATATATATGGGGAGCTACTAGCTCCAACCATGTTTTACAGTGAAAACTGCAGGAACTTCAAACCGGCACTAGGAAACAGACTGAGAAACCAGAGTAAAAGTTTCTCCTGCAACCCGTTCCCTTTGTGCTAGATGAACGAACGTCTCTCCACATGCTCAGTTCTGAGAGATAAGTGTGAGTGAAAGCCGTCCTTCACCTAGCTTGTTGGGAACACAAAGTTTCTTTTCAGTTGCAAACTCCACTCCATACATATATATGGGGAGGTACTAGCTCCAAACAGGTTTTACAGTGAAAACTGCAGGAACTTCAAACCGGCACTAGGAAACAGACTGAGAAACCAGAGTAAAAGTTTCTCCTGCAACCCGTTCCCTTTCTGCTAGATGAACGAACGTCTCTCCACATGCTCAGTTCTGAGAGATGTGTGTGTGTGAAAGCCGTACTTCACCTAGCTTGTTGGGAACACAAAGTTTCTTTTCATTTGTAAACTCCACTCCATACATATATATTTGGAGGTACTAGCTCCAACTCGGTTTTACAGTGAAAACTGCTGGAACTTCAAACCGGCACTAGGAAACAGACTGAGAAACCAGAGTAAAAGTTTCCCCTGCAACCCGTTCCCTTTCTGCTAGATGAACGAACGTCTCTCCACATGCTCAGTTCTGAGAGATAAGTGTGTGTGAAAGCCGTCCTTCACCTAGCTTGTTGGGAACATAAAGTTTCTTTTCAGTTGCAAACTCCACTCCATACATATATATGGGGAGGTACTAGCTCCAACCATGTTTTACAGTGAAAACTGCAGGAACTTCAAACCGGCACTAGGAAACAGACTGAGAAACCAGAGTAAAAGTTTCTCCTGCAACCGGTTCCGTTTGTGCTAGATGAACGAACGTCTCTCCACATGCTCAGTTCTGAGAGATAAGTGTGAGTGAAAGCCGTCCTTCACCTAGCTTGTTGGGAACACAAAGTTTCTTTTCAGTTGCAAACTCCACTCCATACATATATATGGGTAGGTACTAGCTCCAAACAGGTTTTACAGTGAAAACTGCAGGAACTTCAAACCGGCACTAGGAAACAGACTGAGAAACCAGAGTAAAAGTTTCTCCTGCAAACCGTTCCCTTTCTGCTAGATGAACGAACGTCTCTCCACATGCTCAGTTCTCAGAGATAAGTGTGTGTGAAAGCCGTCCTTCACCTAGCTTGTTGGGAACACAAAGTTTCTTTTAAGTTGCAAACTCCACTCCATACATATATATGGGAAGGTACTAGCTCCAACAAGGTTTTACAGTGAAAACTGCAGGAACTTAAAACCGGCACTAGGAAACAGACTGAGAAACCAGAGTAAAAGTTTCTCCGGCAACCTGTTCCCTTTGTGCTAGATGAACGAACGTCTCTCCACATGCTCAGTTCTGAGAGATTTGTGTGTGTGAAAGCCGTCCTTCACCTAGCTTTTTGGGAACACAAAGTTTCTTTTCATTTGTAAACTCCACTCCATACATATATATGGGGTGGTACTAGCTCCAAATCGGTCTTACAGTGAAAACTGCTGGAACTTCAAACCGGCACTAGGAAACAGACTGAGAAACCAGAGTAAAAGTTTCTCCTGCAACCCGTTCCCTTTGTGCTAGTTGAACGAACGTCTCTCCACATGCTCAGTTCTGAGAGATAAGTGTGTGCGAAAACAGTCCTTCACCTAGCTTGTTGGGAACACAAAGTTTCTTTTCACTTGCAAACTCCACTCCATACATATATATGGGGAGGTACTAGCTCCAACCAGGTTTTACAGTGAAAACTGTAGGAACTTCAAACCGGCACTAGGAAACAGACTGAGAAACCAGAGTAAAAGTTTCTCCTGCAACCCTTTCCCTTTCTGCTAGATGAACGAACTTCTCTCCACATGCTCAGTTCTGAGAGATAAGTGTGTGTGAAAGCCGTCCTTCACCTAGCTTTTTGGGAACACAAAGTTTCTTTTCAGTTGCAAACTCCACTCCATACATATATATGGGGAGGTACTAGCTCCAACCAGGTTTTACAGTGAAAACTGCAGGAACTTCAAACCGGCACTAGGAAACAGACTGAGAAACCAGAGTAAAAGTTTCTCCTGCAACCCGTTCCCTTTGTGCTAGATGAACGAACGTCTCTCCACATGCTCAGTTCTGAGAGATAAGTGTGTGCGAAAGCCGTCCTTCACCTAGCTTGTTGGGAACACAAAGTTTCTTTTCATTTGCAAACTCCACTCCATACATATATATGGGGAGGTACTAACCTCAACCATGTTTTACAGTGAAAACTGCAGGAACTTCAAACCGGCACTAGGAAACAGACTGAGAAACCACAGTAAAAGTTTGTCCTGCAAACCTTTCCCTTTGTGCTAGATGAACGAACGCCTATCCACATGCTCAGTTCTGAGAGATAAGTGTGTGTGAAAGCCGTCCTTCACCTAGCTTGTTGGGAACACAAAGTTTCTTTTCAGTTGCAAACTCCACTCCATACATATATATGGGGAGGTACTAGCTCCAAATCGGTTTTACAGTGAAAACTGCAGGAACTTCAAACCGGCACTAGGAAACAGACTGAGAAACCAGAGTAATAGTTTCTCCTGCAAACCGTTCCCTTTGTGCTAGATGAACGAACGTCTCTCCACATGCTCAGTTCTGAGAGATAAGTGTGTGTGAAAGCCGTCCTTCACCTAGCTTGTTGGGAACACAAAGTTTCTTTTCAGTTGCAAACTCCTCTCCATACATATATATGGGGAGGTACTAGCTCCAACTCGGTTTTACAGTGAAAACTGCAGGAACTTCAAACCGGCACTAGGAAACAGACTGAGAAACCAGAGTAAAAGTTTCTCCTGCAACCTGTTCCCTTTGTGCTAGATGAACGAACGTGTCTCCACATGCTCAGTTCTGAGAGATAAGTGTGTGTGAAAACCGTCCTTCTCATAGCTTGTTGGGAACACAAAGTTTCTTTTCAGTTGCAAACTCCACTCCATACATATATATGGGGAGGTACTAGCTCCAACCAGGTTTTACAGTGAAAACTGCAGGAACTTCAAACCGGCACTAGGAAACAGACTGAAAAACCAGAGTAAAAGTTTCTCCTGCAACCCGTTCCTTTTGTGCTAGATGAACGAACGTCTCTCCACATGCTCATTTCTGAGACATAATTGTGTGTGAAAGCCGTCCTTCACGTAGCTTGTTGGGAACACAAAGTTCCTTTTCAGTTGCAAACTCCACTCCATACATATATATATATGGAGGTACTAACCCCAACCAGGTTTTACAGTGAAAACTGCAGGAACTTCAAACTGGCACTAGGAAACAGACTGAGAAACCAGAGTAAAAGTTTCTCCTGCATCCATTTCCCTTTCTGCTAGATGAACGAACTCCTCTCCACATGCTCAGTTCTGAGAGATACGTGTGTGTGAAAGCCGTCCTTCACCAAGCTTGTTGGGAACACAAAGTTTCTTTTCAGTTGCAAACTCCACTCCATACATATATATGGGGTGGTACAAGCTCCAACCAGGTTTTACAGTGAAAACTGCAGGAACTTCAAACCGGCACTAGGAAACAGACTGAGAAACCAGAGTAAAAGTTTCTCCTGCAACCCGTTCCCTTTGTGCTAGATGAACGAACGTCTCTCCACATGCTCAGTTCTGAGAGATAAGTGTGTGTGAAAGCCGTCCTTCACCTAGCTTGTTGGGAACACAAAGTTTCTTTTCAGTTGCAAACTCCACTCCATACATATATATGGGGAGGTACTAGCTCCAACCAGGGTTTACAGTGAAAACTGCAGGAACATCAAACCGGCACTAGGAAACAGACTGAGAAACCAGAGAAAAAGTTTCTCCTGCAACCCGTTCCCTTTCTGCTAGATGAACGAAAGTCTCTCCACATGCTCAGTTATGAGAGATAAGTGTGTGTGAAAGCCGTCCTTCAACTAGCTTGTTGGGAACACAAACTTTC
Source organism: Camelus bactrianus (assembly GCF_048773025.1). Taxonomy (NCBI): domain Eukaryota; kingdom Metazoa; phylum Chordata; class Mammalia; order Artiodactyla; family Camelidae; genus Camelus; species Camelus bactrianus. The sequence goes on along the minus strand of NW_027413946.1, from coordinate 2,248,604 downwards.
TTTTCACTTGCAAACTCCACTCCATACATATATATGGGGAAGTACTAGCTCCAACCAGGTTTTACAGTGAAAACTGCAGGAACTTCAAACCGGCACTAGGAAACAGACTGAGAAACCAGAGTAAAAGTTTCTCCTGCAACCCGTTCCCTTTGTGCTAGATGAACGAACGTCTCTCCACATGCTCAGTTCTGAAAGATATGTGTGTGTGAAAGCCGTCCTTCACCTAGCTTGTTGGGAACACAAAGTTTCTATTCAGTTGCAAACTCCACTCCATACATATATATGGGGCGGTACTAGCTCCAACCATGTTTTACAGTGAAAACTGCAGGAACTTCAAACCGGCACTAGGAAACAGACTGAGAAACCAGAGTAATAGTTTCTCCTGCAACCCATTCCCATTGTGCTAGATGAACGAACTTCTCTCCACATGCTCAGTTCTGAGAGTTGTGTGTGTGTGAAAGCCGTCCTTCACCTAGCTTTTTGGGAACACAAAGTTTCTTTTCATTTGTAAACTCCACTCCATACATATATATGTGGAGGTACTTGCTCCAACTCGGTTTTACAGTGAAAACTGCAGGAACTTCAAACCGGCACTAGGAAACAGACTGAGAAACCAGAGTAAAAGTTTCTCCTGCAACCCGTTCCCTTTGTGCTAGATGAACGAACGTCTCTCCACATGCTCAGTTCTGAGAGATAAGTGTGTGTGAAAGCCGTCCTTCACCTATCTAGTTGGGAACACAAAGTTTCTTTTCAGTTGCAAACTCCACTCCATACATATACATGAGGAGGTACAAGCTTCAACCAGGTTTTACAGTGAAAACTGCAGGAACTTCAAACCGGCACTAGGAAACAGACTGAGAAACCAGAGTAAAAGTTTCTCCTGCAACCCGTTCCCTTTGTGCTAGATGAATGAACGTCTCTCCACATGCTCAGTTCTGAGAGATAAGTGTTTGTGAAAGCCGTCCTTCACCTAGCTTGTTGGGAACACAAAGTTTCTTTTCAGTTGCAAACTCCACTCCATACATATATATGGGGTGGTACTAGCTCCAAATCGGTTTTACAGTGAAAACTGCAGGAACTTCAAACCGGCACTAGGAAACAGACTGAGAAACCAGAGTAAAAGTTTCTCCTGCAACCCGTTCCCTTTCTGCTAGATGAACGAACGTCTCTCCACATGCTCAGTTCTGAGAGATGTGTGTGTGTGAAAGCCGTACTTCACCTAGCTTGTTGGGAACACAAAGTTTCTTTTCATTTGTAAACTCCACTCCATACATATATATTTGGAGGTACTAGCTCCAACTCGGTTTTACAGTGAAAACTGCTGGAACTTCAAACCGGCACTAGGAAACAGACTGAGAAACCAGAGTAAAAGTTTCCCCTGCAACCCGTTCCCTTTCTGCTAGATGAACGAACGTCTCTCCACATGCTCAGTTCTGAGAGATAAGTGTGTGTGAAAGCCGTCCTTCACCTAGCTTGTTGGGAACATAAAGTTTCTTTTCAGTTGCAAACTCCACTCCATACATATATATGGGGAGGTACTAGCTCCAACCATGTTTTACAGTGAAAACTGCAGGAACTTCAAACCGGCACTAGGAAACAGACTGAGAAACCAGAGTAAAAGTTTCTCCTGCAACACGTTCCCTTTGTGCTAGATGAACGAACGTCTCTCCACATGCTCAGTTCTGAGAGATGTGTGTGAGTGAAAGCCGTCCTTCACCTAGCTTTTTGGGAACACAAAGTTTCTTTTCATTGGTAAACTCCACTCCATACATATATATGGGGAGGTACTAGCTCCAAATCGGTTTTACAGTGAAAACTGCTGGAACTTCAAACCGGCACTAGGAAACAGACTGAGAAACCAGAGTAAAAGTTTCTCCTGCAACCCGTTCCCTTTGTGCTAGATGAACGAACGTCTCTCCACATGCTCAGTTCTGAGAGATAAGTGTGAGTGAAAGCCGTCCTTCACCTAGCATGTTGGGAACACAAAGTTTCTTTTCAGTTGCAAATTCCACTCCATACATATATATGGGGAGGTACTAGCTCCAACCAGGTTTTACAGTGAAAACTGCAGGAACTTCAAACCGGCACTAGGAAACAGACTGAGAAACCAGAGTAAAAGTTTCTCCTGCACACCGTTCCCTTTCTGCTAGATGAACGAACGTCTCTCCACATGCTCACTTCAGAGAGATATGTGTGTGTGATAGCCGTCCTTCACCTAGCTTGTTGGGAACACAAAGTTTCTTTTAAGTTGCAAACTCCACTCCATACATATATATGGGGAGGTACTAGCTCCAACAAGGTTTTACAGTGAAAACTGCAGGAACTAAAAACCTGCACTAGGAAACAGACTGAGAAACCAGAGTAAAAGTTTATCCTGCAACCTGTTCCCTTTGTGCTAGATGAACGAACGTCTCTCCACATGCTCAGTTCTGAGAGATTTGTGTGTGTGAAAGCCGTCCTTCACCTAGCTTTTTGGGAACACAAAGTTTCTTTTCATTTGTAAACTCCACTCCATACATATATATGGGGAGGTACTAGCTCCAAATCGGTCTTACAGTGAAAACTGCTGGAACTTCAAACCGGCACTAGGAAACAGACTGAGAAACCAGAGTAAAAGTTTCTCCTGCAACCCGTTCCCTTTGTGCTAGATGAACGAACGTCTCTCCACATGCTCAGTTCTGAGAGATAAGTGTGAGTGAAAGCCGTCCTTCACCTAGCATGTTGGGAACACAAAGTTTCTTTTCAGTTGCAAATTCCACTCCATACATATATATGGGGAGGTACTAGCTCCAACCAGGTTTTACAGTGAAAACTGCAGGAACTTCAAACCGGCACTAGGAAACAGACTGAGAAACCAGAGTAAAAGTTTCTCCTGCACACCGTTCCCTTTCTGCTAGATGAACGAACGTCTCTCCACATGCTCAGTTCTGAGAGATGTGTGTGTGTGAAAGCCGTACTTCACCTAGCTTGTTGGGAACACAAAGTTTCTTTTCATTTGTAAACTCCACTCCATACATATATATTTGGAGGTACTAGCTCCAACTCGGTTTTACAGTGAAAACTGCTGGAACTTCAAACCGGCACTAGGAAACAGACTGAGAAACCAGAGTAAAAGTTTCCCCTGCAACCCGTTCCCTTTCTGCTAGATGAACGAACGTCTCTCCACATGCTCAGTTCTGAGAGATAAGTGTGTGTGAAAGCCGTCCTTCACCTAGCTTGTTGGGAACATAAAGTTTCTTTTCAGTTGCAAACTCCACTCCATACATATATATGGGGAGGTACTAGCTCCAACCATGTTTTACAGTGAAAACTGCAGGAACTTCAAACCGGCACTAGGAAACAGACTGAGAAACCAGAGTAAAAGATTCTCCTGCAACACGTTCCCTTTGTGCTAGATGAACGAACGTCTCTCCACATGCTCAGTTCTGAGAGATGTGTGTGAGTGAAAGCCGTACTTCACCTAGCTTTTTGGGAACACAAAGTTTCTTTTCATTGGTAAACTCCACTCCATACATATATATGGGGAGGTACTAGCTCCAAATCGGTTTTACAGTGAAAACTGCTGGAACTTCAAACCGGCACTAGGAAACAGACTGAGAAACCAGAGTAAAAGTTTCTCCTGCAACCCGTTCCCTTTGTGCTAGATGAACGAACGTCTCTCCACATGCTCAGTTCTGAGAGATAAGTGTGAGTGAAAGCCGTCCTTCACCTAGCATGTTGGGAACACAAAGTTTCTTTTCAGTTGCAAATTCCACTCCATACATATATATGGGGAGGTACTAGCTCCAACCAGGTTTTACAGTGAAAACTGCAGGAACTTCAAACCGGCACTAGGAAACAGACTGAGAAACCAGAGTAAAAGTTTCTCCTGCACACCGTTCCCTTTCTGCTAGATGAACGAAAGTCTCTCCACATGCTCACTTCAGAGAGACATGTGTGTGTGATAGCCGTCCTTCACCTAGCTTGTTGGGAACACAAAGTTTCTTTTAAGTTGCAAACTCCACTCCATACATATATATGGGGAGGTACTAGCTCCAACAAGGTTTTACAGTGAAAACTGCAGGAACTAAAAACCTGCACTAGGAAACAGACTGAGAAACCAGAGTAAAAGTTTATCCTGCAACCTGTTCCCTTTGTGCTAGATGAACGAACGTCTCTCCACATGCTCAGTTCTGAGAGATTTGTGTGTGTGAAAGCCGTCCTTCACCTAGCTTTTTGGGAACACAAAGTTTCTTTTCATTTGTAAACTCCACTCCATACATATATATGGGGAGGTACTAGCTCCAAATCGGTCTTACAGTGAAAACTGCTGGAACTTCAAACCGGCACTAGGAAACAGACTGAGAAACCAGAGTAAAAGTTTCTCCTGCAAACCGTTCCCTTTGTGCTAGATGAACGAACGTCTCTCCACATGCTCAGTTCTGAGAGATAAGTGTGAGTGAAAGCCGTCCTTCACCTAGCATGTTGGGAACACAAAGTTTCTTTTCAGTTGCAAATTCCACTCCATACATATATATGGGGAGGTACTAGCTCCAACCAGGTTTTACAGTGAAAACTGCAGGAACTTCAAACCGGCACTAGGAAACAGACTGAGAAACCAGAGTAAAAGTTTCTCCTGCACACCGTTCCCTTTCTGCTAGATGAACGAACGTCTCTCCACATGCTCACTTCAGAGAGACATGTGTGTGTGAAAGCCGTCCTTCACCTAGCTTGTTGGGAACACAAAGTTTCTTTTAAGTTGCAAACTCCACTCCATACATATATATGGGGAGGTACTAGCTCCAACAAGGTTTTACAGTGAAAACTGCAGGAACTAAAAACCTGCACTAGGAAACAGACTGAGAAACCAGAGTAAAAGTTTATCCTGCAACCTGTTCCCTTTGTGCTAGATGAACGAACGTCTCTCCACATGCTCAGTTCTGAGAGATTTGTGTGTGTGAAAGCCGTCCTTCACCTAGCTTTTTGGGAACACAAAGTTTCTTTTCATTTGTAAACTCCACTCCATACATATATATGGGGAGGTACTAGCTCCAAATCGGTCTTACAGTGAAAACTGCTGGAACTTCAAACCGGCACTAGGAAACAGACTGAGAAACCAGAGTAAAAGTTTCTCCTGCATCCCGTTCCCTTTGTGCTAGATGAACGAACGTCTCTCCACATGCTCAGTTCTGAGAGATAAGTGTGTGCGAAAACCGTCCTTCACCTAGCTTTTTGTGAACACAAAGTTTCTTTTCAGTTGCAAACTCCACTCCATACATATATATGGGGAGGTACTAGCTCCAACCAGGTTTTACAGTGAAAACTGCAGGAACTTCAAACCGGCACTAGGAAACAGACTGAGAAACCAGAGTAAAAGTTTCTCCTGCAACCCGTTCCCTTTGTGCTAGATGAACGAACGTCTCTCCACATGCTAAGTTCTGAGAGATAAGTGTGTGCGAAAGCCGTCCTTCACCTAGCTTGTTGGGAACACAAAGTTTCTTTTCAATTGCAAACTCCACTCCATACATATGTATGGGTAGGTACTAGCTCCAAATCTGTTTTACAGTGAAAACTGCAGGACCTTAAAACCGGCACTAGGAAACAGACTGAGAAACCAGAGTAAAAGTTTCTCCTGCAACTCGTTCCCTTTCTGCTAGATGAACGAACGTCTCTCCACATGCTCAGTTCTGAGAGATAAGTGTGTGTGAAGCCGCCCTTCACCTAGCTTGTTGGGAACACAAAGTTTCTTTTCAGTTGCATACTCCAATCCATACATATATATGGGGAGGTACTAGCTCCAACTCGGTTTTACAGTGAAAACTGCTGGAACTTCAAACCGGCACTAGTAAACAGACTGAGAAACCAGAGTAAAAGTTTCTCCTGCAACCCGTTCCTTTGTGCTAGATGAACGAACGTATCTCCACATGCTCAGTTCTGAGAGATAAGTGTGTGTGAAAGCCGTCCTTCACCTAGCTTGTTGGGAACACAAAGTTTCTTTTCAGTTGCAAACTCCACTCCATACATATATATGGGGAGGTACAAGCTCCAACCAGGTTTTACAGTGAAAACTGCAGGACCTTCAAACCGGCACTAGGAAACAGACTGAGAAACCAGAGTAAAAGTTTCTCCTGCAACCCGTTCCCTTTCTGCTAGATGAACGAACGTCTCTCCACATGCTCAGTTCTGAGAGATAAGTGTGTGTGAAAGCCGTCCTTCACCTAGCTTGTTGGGAACACAAAGTTTCTTTTCAGTTGCAAACTCCAGTCCATACATATATATGGGGTGGTACTAGCTCCAAATCGGTTTTACAGTGAAAACTGCAGGAACTTCAAACCGGCACTAGGAAACAGACTGAGAAACCAGAGTAAAAGTTTCTCCTGCAACCTGTTCCCTTTGTGCTAGATGAACGAACGTCTCTCCACATGCTCAGTTCTGAGAGATGTGTGTGTGTGAAAGCCGTCCTTCACCTAGCTTTTTGGGAACACAAAGTTTCTTTTCATTTGTAAACTCCACTCCATACATATATATGTGGAGGTACTAGCTCCAACTCGGTTTTACAGTGAAAACTGCTGGAACTTCAAAACGGCACTAGGAAACAGACTGAGAAACCAGAGTAAAAGTTTCACCTGCAACCCGTTCCCTTTGTGCTAGATGAACGAACGTCTTTCCACATGCTCAGTTCTGAGAGATAAGTGTGTGTGAAAGCCGTCCTTCACCTAGCTTGTTGGGAACACAAAGTTTCTTTTCAGTTGCAAATTCCACTCCATTCATATATATGGGGATGTACTAGCCCCAACCATGTTTTACAGTGAAAACTGCAAGAACTTCAAACCGGCACTAGGAAACAGACTGAGAAACCAGAGTAAAAGTTTCTCCTGCAACCCGTTCCCTTTGTGCTAGATGAACGAACGTCTCCCCACATGCTCAGTTCTGAGAGATGTGTGTGTGTGAAAGCCGTCCTTCACCTAGCTTTTTGGGAACACAAAGTTTCTTTTCATTTGTAAACTCCACTCCATACATATATATGGGGTGGTACTAGCTCCAACTCTGTTTTACAGTGAAAACTGCTGGAACTTCAAACCGGCACTAGGAAACAGACTGAGAAACCAGAGTAAAAGTTTCTCCTGCATCCCGTTCCCTTTGTGCTAGATGAACGAACGTATCTCCACATGCTCAGTTCTGAGAGATAAGTGTGTGTGAAAGCCGTCCTTCACCTAGCTTGTTGGGAACACAAAGTTTCTTTTCAGTTGCAAACTCCACTCCATACATATATATGGGGTGGTACTAGCTCCAAATCGGTTTTACAGTGAAAACTGCAGGAACTTCAAACCGGCACTAGGAAACAGACTGAGAAACCAGAGTAAAAGTTTCTCCTGCAAAACGTTCCCTTTCTGCTAGATGAAAGAGCGTCTCTCCACATGCTCAGTTCTGAGAGATAAGTGTGTGTGAAAGCCGTCCTTCACCTAGCTTGTTGGGAACACAAAGTTTCTTTTCATTTGTAAACTCCACTCCATACATATATATGGGGAGGTACTAGCTCCAACCAGGTTTTACAGTGAAAACTGCAGGAACTTCAAACCGGCACTAGGAAACAGACTGAGAAACCAGAGTAAAAGTTTCTCCTGCAACCCGTTCCCTTTGTGCTAGATGAACGAACGTCTCTCCACATGCTCAGTTCTGAGAGATAAGTGTGTGTGAAAGCCGTGCTTCACCTAGCTTGTTGGGAACACAAAGTTTCTTTTCAGTTGCAAACTCCACTCCATACATATATATGGGGAGGTACTAGCTCCAACCAGGTTTTACAGTGAAAACTGCAGGAACTTCAAACCGGCACTAGGAAACAGACTGAGAAACCAGAGTAAAAGTTTCTCCTGCAACCCTTTCCCTTTCTGCTAAATGAACGAACGTCTCTCCACATGCTCATTTCTGAGAGATAAATGTGTGTGAAGGCCGTCCTTCACCTAGCTTGTTGGGAACACAAAGTTTCTTTTCTGTTGCAAACTCCACTCCATACATATATATGGGGAGGTACTAGCTGCAACCAGGTTTTACAGTGAAAACTGCATTAACTTCAAACCGGCACTAGGAAACAGACTGAGAAACCAGAGTAAAAGTTTCTCCTGCAACCAGTTCCCTTTGTGCTAGATGAACGAACGTCTCTCCACATGCTCAGTTCTGAGAGATATGTGTGTGTGAAAGCCGTCCTTCACCTAGCTTTTTGGGAACATAAAGTTTCTTTTCAGTTGCAAACTCCACTCCATACATATATATGGGGAGGTACTAGCTCCAACTCGGTTTTACAGTGAAAACTGCTGGAACTTCAAACCGGTACTAGGAAACAGACTGAGAAACCAGAGTAAAAGTTTCTCCTACAACCTGTTCCCTTTGTGCTAGATGAACGAACGTCTCTCCATATGCTCAGTTCTGAGAGATAAGTGTGTGCGAAAGCCGTCCTTCACCTAGTTTGTTGGGAACACAAAGTTTCTTTTCAATTGCAAACTCCACTCCATACATATATATGGGGAGATACTAGCTCCAAATCGGTTTTACAGTGAAAACTGCAGGAACTTCAAACCGGCACTAGGAAACAGACTGAGAAACCAGAGTAAAAGTTTCTCCTGCAACCCGTTCCCTTTGTGCTAGATGAACGAACGTCTCTCCACATGCTCAGTTCTGAGAGATAAGTGTGTGTGAAAGCCGTCCTTCACCTAGCTTGTTGGGAACACAAAGTTTCTTTTCAGTTGCAAACTCCACTCCATACATATATATGGGGTGGTACTAGCTCCAAATCGGTTTTACAGTGAAAACTGCAGGAACTTCAAACCGGCACTAGGAAACAGACTGAGAAACCAGAGTAAAAGTTTCTCCTGCAACCCGTTCCCTTTCTGCTAGATGAACGAACGTCTCTCCACATGCTCAGTTCTGAGAGATAAGTGTGTGTGAAAGCCGTCCTTCACCTAGCTAGTTGGGAACACAAAGTTTCTTTTCAGTTGCAAACTCCACTCCATACATATATATCGGGAGGTACTAGCTCCAACCAGGTTTTACAGTGAAAACTGCAGGAACTTCAAACCGGCACTAGGAAACAGACTGAGAAACCAGAGTAAAAGTTTCTCCTGCAACCCGTTCCTTTTGTGCTAGATGAACGAACGTCTCTCCACATGCTCAGTTCTGAGAGATAAGTGTGTGTGAAAGCCGTGCTTCACCTAGCTTGTTGGGAACACAAAGTTTCTTTTCATTTGTAAACTCCAATCCATACATATATATGTGGAGGTACTAGCTCCAACTCGGTTTTACAGTGAAAACTGCTGGAACTTCAAACCGGCACTAGGAAACAGACTGAGATACCAGAGTAAAAGTTTCTCCTGCAACCCGTTCCCTTTCTGCTAGATGAACGAACGTCTCTCCACATGCTGAGTTCTGAGAGATAATTGTGTGTGAAAGCCGTACTTCACCTAGCTTGTTGGGAACATAAAGTTTCTTTTCAGTTGCAAACTCCACTCCATACATATATATGGGGAGGTACTAGCTCCAAACATGTTTTACAGTGAAAACTGCAGGAACTTCAAACCGGCACTAGGAAATAGACTGAGAAACCAGAGTAAAAGTTTCTCCTGCAACCCGTTCCCTTTGTGCTAGATGAACGAACGTCTCTCCACATGCTCAGTTCTGAGAGATGATTGTGTGTGAAAGCCGTCCTTCACCAAGCTTTTTGGGAACACAAAGTTTCTTTTCATTGGTAAACTCCACTCCATACATATATATGGGGAGGTACTAGCTCCAACTCGGTTTTACAGTGAAAACTGCTGGAACTTCAAACCGGCACTAGGAAACAGACTGAGAAACCAGAGTAAAAGTTTCTCCTGCAACCCGTTCCCTTTCTGCTAGATGAACGAACGTCTCTCCACATGCTCAGTTCTGAGAGATAAGTGTGTGTGAAAGCCGTACTTCACCTAGCTTGTTGGGAACATAAAGTTTATTTTCAGTTGCAAACTCCACTCCATACATATATATGGGGAGGTACTAGCTCCAAAAATGTTTTACAGTGAAAACTGCAGGTACTTCAAACCGGCACTAGGAAACAGACTGAGAAACCAGAGTAAAAGTTTCTCCTGCAAACCGTTCCCTTTCTGCTAGATGAACGAACGTCTCTCCACATGCTCATTTCTGAGAGATGTGTGTGTGTGAAAGCCGTCCTTCACCTAGCTTGTTGGGAACACAAAGTTTCTTTTCAGTTGCAAATTCCACTCCATAAATATATATGGGGAGGTACAAGCTCCAACCAGGTTTTACAGTGAAAACTGCAGGAACTTCAAACCGGCACTAGGAAACAGACTGAGAAACCAGAGTAAAAGTTTCTCCTGCAACCTTTTCCCTTTGTGCTAGATGAACGAACGTCTCTCCATATGCTCAGTTCTGAGAGATGTGTGTGTGTGAAAGCCGTCCTTCACCTAGCTTTTTGGGAACATAAAGTTTCTTTTCATTTGTAAACTCCACTCCATACATATATATGGGAAGGTACTAGCTCCAACTCGGTTTTACAGTGAAAACTGCTGGAACTTCAAACCGGAACTAGGAAACAGACTGAGAAACCAGAGTAAAAGTTTCTCCTGCAACCCGTTCCCTTTCTGCTAGATGAACGAACGTCTCTCCACATGCTCAGTTCTGAGAGATAAGTGTGTGTGAAAGCCGTCCTTCACCTAGCTTGTTGGGAACACAAAGTTTCTTTTCAGTTGCAAACTCCACTCCATACATATATATGGGGAGGTACTAGCTCCAACTCGGTTTTACAGTGAAAACTGCTGGAACTTCAAACCGGCACTAGGAAACAGACAGAGAAACCAGAGTAAAAGTTTCTCCTGCATACCGTTCCCTTTGTGCTAGATGAACGAACGTCTCTCCACATGCTCAGTTCTGAGAGATAAGTGTGTGTGAAAGCCGTCCTTCACCTAGCTTGTTGGGAACACAAAGTTTCTTTTCAGTTGCAAACTCCACTCCATACATATATATGGGGTGGTACTAGCTCCAAATCTGTTTTACAGTGAAAACTGCAGGAACTTCAAACCGGCACTAGGAAACAGACTGAGAAACCAGAGTAAAAGTTTCTCCTGCAACCCGTTCCCTTTCTGCTAGATGAACGAACGTCTCTCCACATGCTCAGTTCTGAGAGATAAGTGTGTGTGAAAGCCGTCCTTCACCTATCTTGTTGGGAACACAAAGTTTCTTTTCAGTTGCAAACTCCACTCCATACATATATATGGGGAGGTACTAGCTCCAACCAGGTTTTACAGTGAAAACTGCAGGAACTTCAAACCGGCACTAGGAAACAGACTGAGATACCAGAGTAAAAGTTTCTCCTGCAACCCGTTCCCTTTGTGCTAGATGAACGAACGTCTCTCCACATGCTCAGTTCTGAGAGATAAGTGTGTGTGAAAGCCGTCCTTCACCTAGCTTGTTGGGAACACAAAGTTTCTTTTCAGTTGCAAACTCCACTCCATACATATATATGGGGAGGTACTAGCTCCAACCAGGTTTTACAGTGAAAACTGCAGGAACTTCAAACCGGCACTAGGAAACAGACTGAGAAACCAGAGTAAAAGTTTCTCCTGCAAACCGTTCCCTTTGTGCTAGATGAACGAACGTCTCTCCACATGCTCACTTCAGAGAGATAAGTGTGTTTGAAAGCCGTCCTTCACCTAGCTTGTTGGGAACACAAAGTTTCTTTTCATTTGTAAACTCCACTCCATACATATATATGGGTAGGTACAAGCTCCAACTCGGTTTTACAGTGAAAACTGCTGGAATTTCAAACCGGCACTAGGAAACAGACTGAGAAACCAGAGTAAAAGTTTCTCCTGCAAACCGTTCCCTTTGTGCTAGATGAACGAACGTCTCTCCACATGCTCAGTTCTGAGAGATGTGTGTGTGTGAAAGCCGTCCTTCACCAAGCTTTTTGGGAACACAAAGTATCTTTTCATTGGTAAATTCCACTCCATACATATATATGGGGAGGTACTAGCTCCAACTCGGTTTTACAGTGAAAACTGCTGGAACTTCAAACCGGCACTAGGAAACAGACTGAGAAACCAGAGTAAAAGTTTCTCCTGCAACCCGTTCCCTTTGTGCTAGATGAACGAACGTCTCTCCACATGCTCAGTTCTGAGAGATAAGTGTGTGTGAAACCGTCCTTCACCTAGCTTGTTGGGAACACAAAGTTTCTTTTCAGTTGCAAACTCCACTCCATACATATATAAGGGGGGGTACTAGCTCCAACCAGGTTTTACAGTGAAAACTGCAGGAACTTCAAACCGGCACTAGGAAACAGACTGAGAAACCAGAGTAAAAGTTTCTCCTGCAACCCGTTCCCTTTGTGCTAGATGAACGAACGTCTCTCCACATGCTCACTTCAGAGAGATAAGTGTGTGTGAAAGCCGTCCTTCACCTAGCTTGTTGGGAACACAAAGTTTCTTTTCAGTTGCAAACTCCACTCCATACATATATATGGGTAGGTACAAGCTCCAACTCGGTTTTACAGTGAAAACTGCTGGAACTTCAAACCGGCACTAGGAAACAGACTGAGAATCCAGAGTAAAAGTTTCTCCTGCAAACCGTTCCCTTTGTGCTAGATGAACGAACGTCTCTCCACATGCTCAGTTCTGAGAGATGTGTGTGTGTGAAAGCCGTCCTTCACCAAGCTTTTTGGGAACACAAAGTATCTTTTCATTGGTAAATTCCACTCCATACATATATATGGGGAGGTACTAGCTCCAACTCGGTTTTACAGTGAAAACTGCTGGAACTTCAAACCGGCACTAGGAAACAGACTGAGAAACCAGAGTAAAAGTTTCTCCTGCAACCCGTTCCCTTTGTGCTAGATGAACGAACGTCTCTCCACATGCTCAGTTCTGAGAGATAAGTGTGTGTGAAACCGTCCTTCACCTAGCTTGTTGGGAACACAAAGTTTCTTTTCAGTTGCAAACTCCACTCCATACATATATAAGGGGGGGTACTAGCTCCAACCAGGTTTTACAGTGAAAACTGCAGGAACTTCAAACCGGCACTAGGAAACAGACTGAGAAACCAGAGTAAAAGTTTCTCCTGCAACCCGTTCCCTTTGTGCTAGATGAACGAACGTCTCTCCACATGCTCACTTCAGAGAGATAAGTGTGTGTGAAAGCCGTCCTTCACCTAGCTTGTTGGGAACACAAAGTTTCTTTTCAGTTGCAAACTCCACTCCATACATATATATGGGTAGGTACAAGCTCCAACTCGGTTTTACAGTGAAAACTGCTGGAACTTCAAACCGGCACTAGGAAACAGACTGAGAATCCAGAGTAAAAGTTTCTCCTGCAAACCGTTAACTTTGTGCTAGATGAACGAACGTCTCTCCACATGCTCAGTTCTGAGAGATAAGTGTGTGTGAAAGCCGTCCTTCACCTAGCTTGTTGGGAACACAAAGTTTCTTTTCAGTTGCAAACTCCACTCCATACATATATATGGGGTGGTAATAGCTCAAAATCGGTTGTACAGTGAAAACTGCAGGAACTTCAAACTGGCACTAGGAAACAGACTGAGAAACCAGAGTAAAAGTTTCTCCTGCAACCCGTTCCCTTTGTGCTAGATGAACGAACGTCTCTCCACATGCTCAGTTCTGAGAGATAAGTGTGTGTGAAAGCCGTCCTTCACCTAGTTTGTTGGGAACACAAAGTTTCTTTTCAGTTGCAAACTCCACTCCATACATATATATGGGGAGGTACTAGCTCCAACCAGGTTTTACAGTGAAAACTGCAGGAACTTCATACCGGCACTAGGAAACAGACTGAGAAACCAGAGTAAAAGTTTCTCCTGCAACCTGTTCCGTTTGTGCTAGATGAACGAACGTCTCTCCACATGCTCAGTTCTGAGAGATGTGTGTGTGTGAAAGCCGTCCTTCACCTAGCTTTTTGGGAACATAAAGTTTCTTTTCATTTGTAAACTCCACTCCATACATATATATGGGGAGGTACTAACTCCAAATCTGTTTTACAGTGAAAACTGCTGGAACTTCAAACCGGGACTAGGAAACAGACTGAGAAACCAGAGTAAATGTTTCTCCTGCAACCCGTTCCCTTTGTGCTAGATGAACGAACGTCTCTCCACATGATCAGTTCTGAGAGATAAGTGTGTGCGAAAGCCGTCCTTCACCTAGCTTGTTGGGAACACAAAGTTTCTTTTCAATTGCAAACTCCACTCCATACGTATATATGGGGAGGTACTAGCTCCAAATCGGTTTTACAGTGAAAACTGCAGGAACTTCAAACCGGCACTAGGAAACAGACTGAGAAACCAGAGTAAAAGTTTCTCCTGCAACCCGTTCCCATTCTGCTAGATGAACGAACGTCTCTCCACATGCTCAGTTCTGAGAGATAAGTGTGTGTGAAAGCCGTCCTTCAACTAGCTTGTTGGGAACACAAAGTTTCTTTTCAGTTGCAAACTCCACTCCATACATATATATGGGGAGGTACTAGCTCCAACTCGGTTTTACAGTGAAAACTGTTGGAACTTCAAACCGGCACTAGGAAACAGACTGAGAAACCAGAGTAAAAGTTTCTCCTGCATACCGTTCCCTTTGTGCTAGATGAACGAAAGTCTCTCCACATGCTCAGTTCTGAGAGATAAGTGTGTGTGAAAGCCGTACTTCACCTAGCTTGTTGGGAACACAAAGTTTCTTTTCAGTTGCAAACTCCACTCCATACATATATATGGGGAGGTACTAGCTCCAACCAGGTTTTACAGTGAAAACTGCAGGAACTTCAAACCGGCACTAGGAAACAGGCTGAGATACCAGAGTAAAAGTTTCTCCTGCAAACCGTTCCCTTTGTGCTAGATGAACGAACGTCTCTCCACATGCTCAGTTCTGAGAGATAAGTGTGTGTGAAAGCCGTCCTTCACCTAGCTTGTTGGGAACACAAAGTTTCTTTTCAGTTGCATACTCCACTCCTTACATATATATGGGGAGGTACTAGCTCCAAACAGGTTTTACAGAGAAAACTGCAGGAACTTCAAACCAGCACTAGGAAACAGACTGAGAAACCATAGTAAAAGTTTCTCCTGCAACCTGTTCCCTTTGTGCTAGATGAACGAAAGTCTCTCCACATGCTCAGTTCTGAGAGATGTGTGTGTGTGAAAGCCGTCCTTCACCTAGCTTTTTGGGAACACAAAGTTTCTTTTCATTTCTAAACTCCACTCCATACATATATATGTGGAGGTACTAGCTCCAACTCGGTTTTACAGTGAAAACTGCAGGAACTTCAAACCGGCACTAGGAAACAGACTGAGAAACCAGAGTAAAAGTTTCTCCTGCAACCCGTTCCCTTTCTGCTAGATGAACGAACGTCTCTCCACATGCTCAGTTCTGAGAGATAAGTGTGTGTGAAAGCCGTCCTTCACCTAGCTTGTTTTGAACACAAAGTTTCTTTTCAGTTGCAAACTCCACTCCATAAATATATATTGGGAGGTACTAGCTCCAACCAGTTTTTACAGTGAAAACTGCAGGAACTTCAAACCGGCACTAGGAAACAGACTGAGAAACCAGAGTAAAATTTCTCCTGCAACCCGTTCCCTTTGTGCTAGATGAACGAACGTCTCTCCACATGCTCACTTCAGAGAGATAAGTGTGTGTGAAAGCCGTCCTTCACCTAGCTTGTTGAGAACACAAAGTTTCTTTTCATTTGTAAACTCCACTCCATACATATATATGGGGAGGTACTAGCTCCAACTCGGTTTTACAGTGAAAACTGCTGGAACTTCAAACCGGCACTAGGAAACAGACTGAGAAACCAGAGTAAAAGTTTCTCCTGCAACCCGTTCCCTTTGTGCTAGATGAACGAACGTCTCTCCACATGCTCAGTTCTGAGAGATAAGTTTGTGTGAAAGCCGTCCTTCACCTAGCTTGTTGGGAACACAAAGTTTCTTTTCAGTTGCAAACTCCACTCCATACATATATATGGGGAGGTACTAGCTCCAACCAGGTTTTACAGTGAAAAATGCAGGAACTTCAAACCGGCACTAGGAAACAGACTGAGAAACCAGAGTAAAAGTTTCTCCTGCAACCCGTTCCCTTTGTGCTAGATGAACGAACGTCTCTCCACATGCTCAGTTCTGAGAGATAAGTGTGTGTGAAAGCCGTCCTTCACCTAGCTTGTTGGGAACACAAAGTTTCTTTTCAGTTGCAAACTCCACTCCATACATATATATGGGGAGGTACTAGCTCCAACCAGCTTTTACAGTGAAAACTGCAGGAACTTCAAACCGGCACTAGGAAACAGACTGAGAAACCAGAGTAAAAGTTTTTCCTGCAACCCGTTCCCTTTGTGCTAGATGAACGAACGTCTCTCCACATGCTCACTTCAGAGAGATAAGTGTGTGTGAAAGCCGTACTTAACCTAGCTTGTTGGGAACACAAAGTTTCTTTTCAGTTGCAAACTCCACTCCATACATATATATGGAAAGGTACTATCTCCAACCAGGTTTTACAGTGAAAACGACAGGAACTTCAAACCGGAACTAGGAAACAGACTGAGAAACCAGAGTAAAAGTTTCTCCTGCAACCCGTTCCCTTTGTGCTAGATGAACGAACGTCTCTCCACATGCTCAGTTCTGAGAGATAAGTGTGTGTGAAAGCCGTCCTTCACCTAGCTTGTTGGGAACACAAAGTTTCTTTTCAGTTGCAAACTCCACTCCATACATATATATGGGGAGGTACTAGCTCCAACCAGGTTTTACAGTGAAAACTGCAGGAACTTCAAACCGGCACTAGAAAACAGACTGAGAAACCAGAGTAAAAGTTTCTCCTGCAACCCGTTCCCTTTGTGCTAGATGAACGAACGTCTCTCCACATGCTCACTTCAGAGAGATAAGTGTGTGTGAAAGCCGTCCTTCACCTAGCTTGTTGGGAACACAAAGTTTCTTTTCAGTTACAAACTCCACTCCATACATATATATGGAAAGGTACTAGCTCCAACCAGGTTTTACAGTGAAAACGGCAGGAACTTCAAACCGGAACTAGGAAACAGACTGAGAAACCAGAGTAAAAGTTTCTCCTGCAACCCTTTCCCTTTGTGCTAGATGAACGAACGTCTCTCCACATGCTCAGTTCTGAGAGATTAGTGTGTGTGAAAGCCGTCCTTCACCTAGCTTGTTGGGAACACAAAGTTTCTTTTCATTTGCAAACTCCACTCCATACATATATATGGGGAGGTACTAGCTCCAACAAGGTTTTACAGTGAAAACTGCAGGAACTTCAAACCGGCACTAGGAAACAGACTGAGAAACCAGAGTAAAAGTTTCTCCTGCAAACCGTTCCCTTTCTGCTAGATGAACGAACGTCTCTCCACATGCTCACTTCTGAGAGATGTGTGTGTGTGAAAGCCGTCTTTCACCTAGCTTTTTGGGAACACAAAGTTTCTTTTCATTTGTAAACTCCACTCCATACATATATATATGGGGAGGTACTAGCTCCAACTCGGTTTTACAGTGAAAACTGCTGGAACTTCTAACCGGCACTAGGAAACAGACTGAGAAACCAGAGTAAAAGTTTCTCCTGCAACCCGTTCCCTTTGTGCTAGATGAACGAACGTCTCTCCACATGCTCAGTTCTGAGAGATAAATGTGTGTGAAAGCCGTCCTTCACCTAGCTTGTTGGGAACACAAAGTTTCTTTTCAGTTGCAAACTCCACTCCATACAAATATATGGGGAGGTACTAGCTCCAACCAGGTTTTACAGTGAAAACTGCAGGAACTTCAAACCGGCACTAGGAAACAGACTGAGAAACCAGAGTAAAAGTTTCTCCTGCAACCCGTTCCCTTTGTGCTAGATGAACGAACGTCTCTCCACATGCTCAGTTCTGAGAGATAAGTGTGTGAAAGCCGTCCTTCACCTAGCTTATTGGGAACACAGTGTTTCTTTTCAGTTGCAAACTCCACTCCATACATATATATGGGGAGGTACTAGCTCCAACTCGGTTTTACAGTGAAAACTGCTGGAACTTCAAACCGGCACTAGGAAACAGACTGAGAAACCAGAGTAAAAGTTTCTCCTGCAACCCGTTCCCTTTGTGCTAGATGAACGAACGTCTCTCCACATGCTCAGTTCTGAGAGATAAGTGTGTGTGAAAGCCGTCCTTCACATAGCTTGTTGGGAACATAAAGTTTCTTTTCATTTGTAAATTCCACTCCATACATATATATGGGGAGGTACTAGACCCAACTCGGTTTTACAGTGAAAATTGCAGGAACTTCAAACCGGCACTAGGAAACAGACTGAGAAACCAGAGTAAAAGTTTCTCCTGCAACCCGTTCCCTTTGTGCTAGATGAACGAACGTCTCTCCACATGCTCAGTTCTGAGAGATAAGTGTGTGTGAAAGCCGTCCTTCACCTAGCTTGTTGGGAACACAAAGTTTCTTTTCATTTGTAAACTCCACTCCATACATATATATGGGGAGGTAATAGCTCCAACCATGTTTTACAGTGAAATCTGCAGGACATTCAAACCGGCACTAGGAAACAGACTGAGAAACCAGAGTAAAAGTTTCTCCTGCAACCCGTTCCCTTTGTGCTAGATGAACGAACGTCTCTCCACATGCTCAGTTCTGAGAGATGTGTGTGTGTGAAAGCCGTCCTTCACCTAACTTTTTGGGAACACAAAGATTCTTTTCATTTGTAAACTCCACTCCATACATATATATGGGGAGGTAATAGCTCCAACTCGGTTTTACAGTGAAAACTGCTGGAACTTCAAACCGGCACTAGGAAACAGACTGAGAAACCAGAGTAAAATTTCCCCTGCAACCCGTTCCCTTTGTGCTAGATGAACGAACGTCTCTCCACATGCTCAGTTCTGAGAGATAAGTGTGTGTGAAAGCCGTCCTTCAGCTAGCTTGTTGGGAACACAAAGTTTCTTTTCAGTTGCAATCTCCACTCCATACATATATATGGGGAGGTACTAGCTCCAATTCTATTTTACAGTTAAAACTGCTGGAACTTCAAACCGGCACTAGGAAACAGACTGAGAAACCAGAGTAAAAGTTTCTCCTGCAACCCGTTCCCTTTGTGCTAGATGAACGAACGTCTCTCCACATGCTCAGTTCTGAGAGATAAGTGTGTGTGAAAGCCGTCCTTCACCTAGCTTGTTGGGAACACAAAGTTTCTTTTCAGTTGCAAACTCCACTCCATACATATATATGGGGAGGTACTAGCTCCAAATCGATTTTACAGTGAAAACTGCAGGAACTTCAAACCGGCACTAGGAAACAGACTGAGAAACCAGAGTGAAAGTTTTTTCTGCAACCCGTTCCCTTTCTGCTAGATGAACCAACGTCTCTCCACATGCTCAGTTCTGAGAGATAAGTGTGCGTTAAAGCCGTCCTTCACCTAGCTGGTTGGGAACACAAAGTTTCTTTTCAGTTGCAAACTCCACTCCATACATATATATGGGGAGGTACTAGCTCCAACCAGCTTTTACAGTGAAAACTGCAGGAACTTCAAACCGGCACTAGGAAACAGACTGAGAAACCAGAGTAAAAGTTTTTCCTGCAACCCGTTCCCTTTGTGCTAGATGAACGAACGTCTCTCCACATGCTCACTTCAGAGAGATAAGTGTGTGTGAAAGCCGTACTTAACCTAGCTTGTTGGGAACACAAAGTTTCTTTTCAGTTGCAAACTCCACTCCATACATATATATGGAAAGGTACTATCTCCAACCAGGTTTTACAGTGAAAACGACAGGATCTTCAAACCGGAACTAGGAAACAGACTGAGAA
Organism: Camelus bactrianus; assembly: GCF_048773025.1. Lineage (NCBI taxonomy): Eukaryota > Metazoa > Chordata > Mammalia > Artiodactyla > Camelidae > Camelus > Camelus bactrianus. Next base: position 2,228,825 of record NW_027413946.1, on the reverse strand, counting down.
ACCAGAGTAAAAGTTTCTCCTGCAACCCGTTCCCTTTGTGCTAGATGAACGAACGTCTCTCCACATGCTCAGTTCTGAGAGATAAGTGTGTGTGAAAGCCGTCCTTCACCTAGCTTGTTGGGAACACAAAGTTTCTTTTCAGTTGCAAACTCCACTCCATACATATATATGGGGAGGTACTAGCTCCAACCAGGTTTTACAGTGAAAACTGCAGGAACTTCAAACCGGCACTAGAAAACAGACTGAGAAACCAGAGTAAAAGTTTCTCCTGCAACCCGTTCCCTTTGTGCTAGATGAACGAACGTCTCTCCACATGCTCACTTCAGAGAGATAAGTGTGTGTGAAAGCCGTCCTTCACCTAGCTTGTTGGGAACACAAAGTTTCTTTTCAGTTACAAACTCCACTCCATACATATATATGGAAAGGTACTAGCTCCAACCAGGTTTTACAGTGAAAACGGCAGGAACTTCAAACCGGAACTAGGAAACAGACTGAGAAACCAGAGTAAAAGTTTCTCCTGCAACCCGTTCCCTTTGTGCTAGATGAACGAACGTCTCTCCACATGCTCAGTTCTGAGAGATTAGTGTGTGTGAAAGCCGTCCTTCACCTAGCTTGTTGGGAACACAAAGTTTCTTTTCATTTGCAAACTCCACTCCATACATATATATGGGGAGGTACTAGCTCCAACAAGGTTTTACAGTGAAAACTGCAGGAACTTCAAACCGGCACTAGGAAACAGACTGAGAAACCAGAGTAAAAGTTTCTCCTGCAAACCGTTCCCTTTCTGCTAGATGAACGAACGTCTCTCCACATGCTCACTTCTGAGAGATGTGTGTGTGTGAAAGCCGTCTTTCACCTAGCTTTTTGGGAACACAAAGTTTCTTTTCATTTGTAAACTCCACTCCATACATATATATATGGGGAGGTACTAGCTCCAACTCGGTTTTACAGTGAAAACTGCTGGAACTTCTAACCGGCACTAGGAAACAGACTGAGAAACCAGAGTAAAAGTTTCTCCTGCAACCCGTTCCCTTTGTGCTAGATGAACGAACGTCTCTCCACATGCTCAGTTCTGAGAGATAAATGTGTGTGAAAGCCGTCCTTCACCTAGCTTGTTGGGAACACAAAGTTTCTTTTCAGTTGCAAACTCCACTCCATACAAATATATGGGGAGGTACTAGCTCCAACCAGGTTTTACAGTGAAAACTGCAGGAACTTCAAACCGGCACTAGGAAACAGACTGAGAAACCAGAGTAAAAGTTTCTCCTGCAACCCGTTCCCTTTGTGCTAGATGAACGAACGTCTCTCCACATGCTCAGTTCTGAGAGATAAGTGTGTGAAAGCCGTCCTTCACCTAGCTTATTGGGAACACAGTGTTTCTTTTCAGTTGCAAACTCCACTCCATACATATATATGGGGAGGTACTAGCTCCAACTCGGTTTTACAGTGAAAACTGCTGGAACTTCAAACCGGCACTAGGAAACAGACTGAGAAACCAGAGTAAAAGTTTCTCCTGCAACCCGTTCCCTTTGTGCTAGATGAACGAACGTCTCTCCACATGCTCAGTTCTGAGAGATAAGTGTGTGTGAAAGCCGTCCTTCACATAGCTTGTTGGGAACATAAAGTTTCTTTTCATTTGTAAATTCCACTCCATACATATATATGGGGAGGTACTAGACCCAACTCGGTTTTACAGTGAAAATTGCAGGAACTTCAAACCGGCACTAGGAAACAGACTGAGAAACCAGAGTAAAAGTTTCTCCTGCAACCCGTTCCCTTTGTGCTAGATGAACGAACGTCTCTCCACATGCTCAGTTCTGAGAGATAAGTGTGTGTGAAAGCCGTCCTTCACCTAGCTTGTTGGGAACACAAAGTTTCTTTTCATTTGTAAACTCCACTCCATACATATATATGGGGAGGTACTAGCTCCAACCATGTTTTACAGTGAAATCTGCAGGACATTCAAACCGGCACTAGGAAACAGACTGAGAAACCAGAGTAAAAGTTTCTCCTGCAACCCGTTCCCTTTGTGCTAGATGAACGAACGTCTCTCCACATGCTCAGTTCTGAGAGATGTGTGTGTGTGAAAGCCGTCCTTCACCTAGCTTGTTGGGAACACAAAGTTTCTTTTCAGTTGCAAACTCCACTCCATACATATATATGGGGAGGTACTAGCTCCAACCAGGTTTTACAGTGAAAACTGCAGGAACTTCAAACCGGCACTAGAAAACAGACTGAGAAACCAGAGTAAAAGTTTCTCCTGCAACCCGTTCCCTTTGTGCTAGATGAACGAACGTCTCTCCACATGCTCACTTCAGAGAGATAAGTGTGTGTGAAAGCCGTCCTTCACCTAGCTTGTTGGGAACACAAAGTTTCTTTTCAGTTACAAACTCCACTCCATACATATATATGGAAAGGTACTAGCTCCAACCAGGTTTTACAGTGAAAACGGCAGGAACTTCAAACCGGAACTAGGAAACAGACTGAGAAACCAGAGTAAAAGTTTCTCCTGCAACCCGTTCCCTTTGTGCTAGATGAACGAACGTCTCTCCACATGCTCAGTTCTGAGAGATTAGTGTGTGTGAAAGCCGTCCTTCACCTAGCTTGTTGGGAACACAAAGTTTCTTTTCATTTGCAAACTCCACTCCATACATATATATGGGGAGGTACTAGCTCCAACAAGGTTTTACAGTGAAAACTGCAGGAACTTCAAACCGGCACTAGGAAACAGACTGAGAAACCAGAGTAAAAGTTTCTCCTGCAAACCGTTCCCTTTCTGCTAGATGAACGAACGTCTCTCCACATGCTCACTTCTGAGAGATGTGTGTGTGTGAAAGCCGTCTTTCACCTAGCTTTTTGGGAACACAAAGTTTCTTTTCATTTGTAAACTCCACTCCATACATATATATATGGGGAGGTACTAGCTCCAACTCGGTTTTACAGTGAAAACTGCTGGAACTTCTAACCGGCACTAGGAAACAGACTGAGAAACCAGAGTAAAAGTTTCTCCTGCAACCCGTTCCCTTTGTGCTAGATGAACGAACGTCTCTCCACATGCTCAGTTCTGAGAGATAAATGTGTGTGAAAGCCGTCCTTCACCTAGCTTGTTGGGAACACAAAGTTTCTTTTCAGTTGCAAACTCCACTCCATACAAATATATGGGGAGGTACTAGCTCCAACCAGGTTTTACAGTGAAAACTGCAGGAACTTCAAACCGGCACTAGGAAACAGACTGAGAAACCAGAGTAAAAGTTTCTCCTGCAACCCGTTCCCTTTGTGCTAGATGAACGAACGTCTCTCCACATGCTCAGTTCTGAGAGATAAGTGTGTGAAAGCCGTCCTTCACCTAGCTTATTGGGAACACAGTGTTTCTTTTCAGTTGCAAACTCCACTCCATACATATATATGGGGAGGTACTAGCTCCAACTCGGTTTTACAGTGAAAACTGCTGGAACTTCAAACCGGCACTAGGAAACAGACTGAGAAACCAGAGTAAAAGTTTCTCCTGCAACCCGTTCCCTTTGTGCTAGATGAACGAACGTCTCTCCACATGCTCAGTTCTGAGAGATAAGTGTGTGTGAAAGCCGTCCTTCACATAGCTTGTTGGGAACATAAAGTTTCTTTTCATTTGTAAATTCCACTCCATACATATATATGGGGAGGTACTAGACCCAACTCGGTTTTACAGTGAAAATTGCAGGAACTTCAAACCGGCACTAGGAAACAGACTGAGAAACCAGAGTAAAAGTTTCTCCTGCAACCCGTTCCCTTTGTGCTAGATGAACGAACGTCTCTCCACATGCTCAGTTCTGAGAGATAAGTGTGTGTGAAAGCCGTCCTTCACCTAGCTTGTTGGGAACACAAAGTTTCTTTTCATTTGTAAACTCCACTCCATACATATATATGGGGAGGTACTAGCTCCAACCATGTTTTACAGTGAAATCTGCAGGACATTCAAACCGGCACTAGGAAACAGACTGAGAAACCAGAGTAAAAGTTTCTCCTGCAACCCGTTCCCTTTGTGCTAGATGAACGAACGTCTCTCCACATGCTCAGTTCTGAGAGATGTGTGTGTGTGAAAGCCGTCCTTCACCTAACTTTTTGGGAACACAAAGATTCTTTTCATTTGTAAACTCCACTCCATACATATATATGGGGAGGTAATAGCTCCAACTCGGTTTTACAGTGAAAACTGCTGGAACTTCAAACCGGCACTAGGAAACAGACTGAGAAACCAGAGTAAAATTTCCCCTGCAACCCGTTCCCTTTGTGCTAGATGAACGAACGTCTCTCCACATGCTCAGTTCTGAGAGATAAGTGTGTGTGAAAGCCGTCCTTCAGCTAGCTTGTTGGGAACACAAAGTTTCTTTTCAGTTGCAATCTCCACTCCATACATATATATGGGGAGGTACTAGCTCCAATTCTATTTTACAGTTAAAACTGCTGGAACTTCAAACCGGCACTAGGAAACAGACTGAGAAACCAGAGTAAAAGTTTCTCCTGCAACCCGTTCCCTTTGTGCTAGATGAACGAACGTCTCTCCACATGCTCAGTTCTGAGAGATAAGTGTGTGTGAAAGCCGTCCTTCACCTAGCTTGTTGGGAACACAAAGTTTCTTTTCAGTTGCAAACTCCACTCCATACATATATATGGGGAGGTACTAGCTCCAAATCGATTTTACAGTGAAAACTGCAGGAACTTCAAACCGGCACTAGGAAACAGACTGAGAAACCAGAGTGAAAGTTTTTTCTGCAACCCGTTCCCTTTCTGCTAGATGAACCAACGTCTCTCCACATGCTCAGTTCTGAGAGATAAGTGTGCGTTAAAGCCGTCCTTCACCTAGCTGGTTGGGAACACAAAGTTTCTTTTCAGTTGCAAACTCCACTCCATAAATATATATGGGGAGGTACTAGCTCCAACCAGGCTTTACAGTGAAAACTGCAGGAACTTCAAACCGACACTAGGAAACAGACTGAGAAACCAGAGTAAAAGTTTCTCCTGCAACCCGTTCCCTTTGTGCTAGATGAACGAACGACTCTCCACATGCTCAGATCTGAGAGATGTGTGTGTGTGAAAGCCGTCCTTCACCTAGCTTTTTGGGAACACAAAGTTTCTTTTCAGTTGCAAACTCCACTCCATACATATATATGGGGAGGTACTAGCTCCAACCAGGTTTTACAGTGAAAACTGCAGGAACTTCAAACCGGCACTAGGAAACAGACTGAGAAACCAGAGTAAAAGTTTCTCCTGCAACCCGTTCCCTTTGTGCTAGATGAACGAACGTCTCTAAAAATGTTCACTTCTGAGAGATAAGTGTGTGTGAAAGCCGTCCTTCAATTAGCTTGTTGGGAACAGAAAGTTTCTTTTCACTTGCAAACTCCACTCCATACATATATATGGGGAGGTACTAGCTCCAAATCGGTTTTACAGTGAAAACTGCAGGAACTTCAAACCGGCACTAGGAAACAGACTGAGAAACCAGAGTAAAAGTTTCTACTGCAACCCGTTCCCTTTCTGCTAGATGAACGAACGTCTCTCCACATGCTCAGTTCTGAGAGGTATGTGTGTGTGAAAGCCATCCTTCACTTAGCTTGTTGGGAACACAAAGTTTCTTTTCAGTTGCAAACTCCACTCCATACATATATATGGGGAGGTACTAGCTCCAACCAGGTTTTACAGTGAAAACTGCAGGAACTTCAAAACGGCACTAGGAAACAGACTGAGAAACCAGAGTAAAAGTTTCTCCTGCAACTTGTTCCCTTTGTGCTAGATGAACGAACGTCTCTCCACATGCTCAGTTCTGAGAGATGTGTGTGTGTGAAAGCCGTCCTTCACCTAACTTTTTGGGAACACAAAGTTTCTTTTCATTTGTAAACTCCACTCCATAAATATATATGGGGAGGTACTAGCTCCAAATCGGTTTTACTGTGAAAACTGCTGGAACTTCAAACCGGCACTAGGAAACAGACTGAGAAACCAGAGTAAAAGTTTCTCCTGCAACCCGTTCCCTTTGTGCTAGATGAACTAACGTCTCTCCACATGCTCAGTTCTGAGAGATAAGTGTGTGTGAAAGCCGTCCTTCACCTAGCTTGTTGGGAACACAAAGTTTCTTTTCAATTGCAAAGTCCACTCCATACATATATATGGGGAGGTACTAGCTCCAACCATGTTTTACAGTGAAAACTGCAGGAACTTCAAACCGGCACTAGGAAACAGACTGAGAAACTAGAGTAAAAGTTTCTCCTGCAACCCGTTCCCTTTGTGCTAGATGAACGAACGTCTCTTCACATGCTCAGTTCTGAGAGATAAGTGTGTGTGAAAGCCGTCCTTCACCTAGCTTGTTGGGAACACAAAGTTTCTTTTCAGTTGCAAACTCCACTCCATACATATATATGGGGTGGTACTAGCTCCAAATCGGTTTTACAGTGAAAACTGCAGGAACATCAAACCGGCACTAGGAAACAGACTGAGAAACCAGAGTAAAAGTTTCTCCTGCAACCCGTTCCCTTTCAGCTAAATGAACGAACGTCTCTCCACATGCTCAGATCTGAGAGATAAGTGTGTGTGAAAGCCGTCCTTCAACTATCTTGTTGGGAACACAAAGTTTCTATTCAGTTGCAAACTCCACTCCATACATATATATCGGGAGGTACTAGCTCCAACCAGGTTTTACAGTGAAAACTGCAGGAACTTCAAACCGGCACTAGGAAACAGACTGAGATACCAGAGTAAAAGTTTCTCCTGCAACCCGTTCCCTTTGTGCTAGATGAACGAACGTCTCTCCACATGCTCAGTTCTGAGAGATAAGTGTGTGTGAAAGCCGTCCTTCACCTAGCTTGTTGGGAACACAAAGTTTCTTTTCAGTTGCAAACTCCACTCCATACATATATATGGGGAGGTACTAGCTCCAAACAGGTTTTACAGTGAAAACTGCAGGAACTTCAAACCAGCACTAGGAAACAGACTGAGAAACCAGAGTAAAAGTTTCTCCTGCAACCTGTTCCCTTTGTGCTAGATGAACGAACGTCTCTCCACATGCTCAGTTCTGAGAGATGTGTGTGTGTGAAAGCCGTCCTTCACCTAGCTTTTTGGGAACACAAAGTTTCTTTTCATTTGTAAACTCCACTCCATACATATATATGTGGAGGTACTAGCTCCAACTCGGTTTTACAGTGAAAACTGCAGGAACTTCAAACCGGCACTAGGAAACAGACTGAGAAACCAGAGTAAAAGTTCCTCCTGCAACCCGTTCCCTTTGTGCTAGATGAACGAACATCTCTCCACATGCTCAGTTCTGAGAGATAAGTGTGTGTGAAAGCCGTCCTTCACCTAGCTTGTTTTGAACACAAAGTTTCTTTTCAGTTGCAAACTCCACTCCATACATATATATGGGGAGGTACTAGCTCCAACCAGGATTTACAGTGAAAACTGCAGGAACTTCAAACCGGCACTAGGAAACAGACTGAGAAACCAGAGTAAAAGTTTCTCCTGCAACCCGTTCCCTTTGTGCTAGATGAACGAACGTCTCTCCACATGCTCAGTTCTGAGAGATGTGTGTGTGTGAAAGCCGTCCTTCACCTAGCTTTTTGGGAACACAAAGTTTCTTTTCATTTGCAAACTCCACTCCATACATATATATGGGGAGGTACTAGCTCCAACTCGGTTTTACAGTGAAAACTGCTGGAACTTCAAACCGGCACTAGGAAACAGACTGAGAAACCAGAGTAAAAGTTTCTCCTGCAACACGTTCCTTTTGTGCTAGATGAACGAACGTCTCTCCACATGCTCAGTTCTGAGAGATAAGTGTGTGTGAAAGCCGTCCTTCACCTAGCTTGTTGGGAACACAAAGTTTCTTTTCAGTTGCAAACTCCACTCCATATATATATATGGGGAGGTACTATCTCCAACCAGGTTTTACAGTGAAAACTGCTGGAACTTCAAACCGGCACTAGGAAACAGACTGAGAAACCAGAGTAAAAGTTTCTCCTGCAACCCGTTCCCTTTGTGCTAGATGAACGAACTTCTCTCCACATGCTCAGTTCTGAGAGATAAGTGTGTGTGAAAGCCGTCCTTCACCTAGCTTGTTGGGAACACAATGTTTCTTTTCAGTTGCAAACTCCACTCCATACATATATATGGGGAGGTACTAGTTCCAACCAGGTTTTACAGTGAAAACTGCAGGAACTTCAAACCGGCACTAGGAAACAGACTGAGAAACCAGAGTAAAAGTTTCTCCTGCAACCCGTTCCCTTTGTGCTAGATGAACGAACGTCTCTCCACATGCTCACTTCAGAGGGATAAGTGTGTGTGAAAGCCGTCCTTCACCTAGCTTGTTGGGAACACAAAGTTTCTTTTCATTTGTAAACTCCGCTCCATACATATATATGGGGAGGTACTAGCTCCAACTCGGTTTTACAGTGAAAACTGCTGGAACTTCAAACCGGCACTAGGAAACAGACTGAGAAACCAGAGTAAAAGTTTCTCCTGCAAACCGTTCCCTTTGTGCTAGATGAACGAACGTCTCTCCACATGCTCAGTTCTGAGAGATTAGTGTGTGTGAAAGCCGTCCTTCACCTAGCTTGTTGGGAACACAAAGTTTCTTTTCAGTTGCAAACTCCACTCCATACATATATATGGGGAGGTACTAGCTCCAACCAGGTTTTACAGTGAAAACTGCTGGAACTTCAAACCGGCACTAGGAAACAGACTGAGAAACCAGAGTAAATGTTTCTCCTGCAACCCGTTCCCTTTGTGCTAGATGAACGAACGTCTCTCCACATGCTCAGTTCTGAGAGATAAGTGTGTGTGAAAGCCGTCCTTCACCTAGCTTGTTGGGAACACAAAGTTTCTTTTCAGTTGCAAACTCCACTCCATACATATATATGGGGAGGTACTAGCTCCAACCAGGTTTTACAGTGAAAACTGCAGGAACTTCAAACCGGCACTAGGAAACAGACTGAGAAACCAGAGTAAAAGTTTTTCCTGCAACCCGTTCCCTTTGTGCTAGATGAACGAACGTCTCTCCACATGCTCACTTCAGAGAGATTAGTGTGTGTGAAAGCCGTACTTCACCTAGCTTGTTGGGAACACAAAGTTTCTTTTCAGTTGCAAACTCCACTCCATACATATATATGGGGAGGTACAAGCTCCAACCAGGTTTTACAGTGAAAAATGCAGGAACTTCAAACCGGCACTAGGAAACAGACTGAGAAACCAGAGTAAAAGTTTCTCCTGCAACCCGTTCCCTTTGTGCTAGATGAACGAACGTCTCTCCACATGCTCAGTTCTGAGAGATAAGTGTGTGTGAAAGCCGTCCTTCACCTAGCTTGTTGGGAACACAAAGTTTCTTTTCAGTTGCAAACTCCACTCCATACATATATATGGGGAGGTACTAGCTCCAACCAGGTTTTACAGTGAAAACTGCAGGAACTTCAAACCGGCACTAGGAAACAGACTGAGAAACCAGAGTAAAAGTTTTTCCTGCAACCCGTTCCCTTTGTGCTAGATGAACGAACGTCTCTCCACATGCTCACTTCAGAGAGATAAGTGTGTGTGAAAGCCGTACTTCACCTAGCTTGTTGGGAACACAAAGTTTCTTTTCAGTTGCAAACTCCACTCCATACATATATATGGAAAGGTACTATCTCCAACCAGGTTTTACAGTGAAAACGACAGGAACTTCAAACCGGAACTAGGAAACAGACTGAGAAACCAGAGTAAAAGTTTCTCCTTCAACCCGTTCCCTTTGTGCTAGATGAACGAACGTCTCTCCACATGCTCAGTTCTGAGAGATAAGTGTGTGTGAAAGCCGTCCTTCACCTAGCTTGTTGGGAACACAAAGTTTCTTTTCAGTTGCAAACTCCACTCCATACATATATATGGGGAGGTACTAGCTCCAACCAGGTTTTACAGTGAAAACTGCAGGAACTTCAAACCGGCACTAGAAAACAGACTGAGAAACCAGAGTAAAAGTTTCTCCTGCAACCCGTTCCCTTTGTGCTAGATGAACGAACGTCTCTCCACATGCTCACTTCAGAGAGATAAGTGTGTGTGAAAGCCGTCCTTCACCTAGCTTGTTGGGAACACAAAGTTTCTTTTCAGTTACAAACTCCACTCCATACATATATATGGAAAGGTACTAGCTCCAACCAGGTTTTACAGTGAAAACGGCAGGAACTTCAAACCGGAACTAGGAAACAGACTGAGAAACCAGAGTAAAAGTTTCTCCTGCAACCCGTTCCCTTTGTGCTAGATGAACGAACGTCTCTCCACATGCTCACTTCAGAGAGATTAGTGTGTGTGAAAGCCGTACTTCACCTAGCTTGTTGGGAACACAAAGTTTCTTTTCAGTTGCAAACTCCACTCCATACATATATATGGGGAGGTACTAGCTCCAACCAGGTTTTACAGTGAAAAATGCAGAAACTTCAAACCGGCACTAGGAAACAGACTGAGAAACCAGAGTAAAAGTTTCTCCTGCAACCCGTTCCCTTTGTGCTAGATGAACGAACGTCTCTCCACATGCTCAGTTCTGAGAGATAAGTGTGTGTGAAAGCCGTCCTTCACCTAGCTTGTTGGGAACACAAAGTTTCTTTTCAGTTGCAAACTCCACTCCATACATATATATGGGGAGGTACTAGCTCCAACCAGGTTTTACAGTGAAAACTGCAGGAACTTCAAACCGGCACTAGGAAACAGACTGAGAAACCAGAGTAAAAGTTTTTCCTGCAACCCGTTCCCTTTGTGCTAGATGAACGAACGTCTCTCCACATGCTCACTTCAGAGAGATAAGTGTGTGTGAAAGCCGTACTTCACCTAGCTTGTTGGGAACACAAAGTTTCTTTTCAGTTGCAAACTCCACTCCATACATATATATGGAAAGGTACTATCTCCAACCAGCTTTTACAGTGAAAACGACAGGAACTTCAAACCTTAACTAGGAAACAGACTGAGAAACCAGAGTAAAAGTTTCTCCTGCAACCCGTTCCCTTTGTGCTAGATGAACGAACGTCTCTCCACATGCTCAGTTCTGAGAGATAAGTGTGTGTGAAAGCCGTCCTTCACCTAGCTTGTTGGGAACACAAAGTTTCTTTTCAGTTGCAAACTCCACTCCATACATATATATGGGGAGGTACTAGCTCCAACCAGGTTTTACAGTGAAAACTGCAGGAACTTCAAACCGGCACTAGAAAACAGACTGAGAAACCAGAGTAAAAGTTTCTCCTGCAACCCGTTCCCTTTGTGCTAGATGAACGAACGTCTCTCCACATGCTCACTTCAGAGAGATAAGTGTGTGTGAAAGCCGTCCTTCACCTAGCTTGTTGGGAACACAAAGTTTCTTTTCAGTTACAAACTCCACTCCATACATATATATGGAAAGGTACTAGCTCCAACCAGGTTTTACAGTGAAAACGGCAGGAACTTCAAACCGGAACTAGGAAACAGACTGAGAAACCAGAGTAAAAGTTTCTCCTGCAACCCGTTCCCTTTGTGCTAGATGAACGAACGTCTCTCCACATGCTCAGTTCTGAGAGATAAGTGTGTGTGAAAGCCGTCCTTCACCTAGCTTGTTGGGAACACAAAGTTTCTTTTCAGTTGCAAACTCCACTCCATACATATATATGGGGAGGTACTAGCTCCAACCAGGTTTTACAGTGAAAACTGCAGGAACTTCAAACCGGCACTAGGAAACAGACTGAGAAACCAGAGTAAAAGTTTCTCCTGCAAACCGTTCCATTTCTGCTAGATGAACGAACGTCTCTCCACATGCTCACTTCTGAGAGATGTGTGTGTGTGAAAGCCGTCCTTCACCTAGCTTTTTGGGAACACAAAGTTTCTTTTCATTTGTAAACTCCACTCCATACATATATATATGGGGAGGTACTAGCTCCAACTCGGTTTAACAGTGAAAAATGCTGGAACTTCTAACCGGCACTAGGAAACAGACTGAGAAACCAGAGTAAAAGTTTCTCCTGCAACCCGTTCCCTTTGTGCTAGATGAACGAACGTCTCTCCACATGCTCAGTTCTGAGAGATAAATGTGTGTGAAAGCCGTCCTTCACCTAGCTTGTTGGGAACACAAAGTTTCTTTTCAGTTGCAAACTCCACTCCATACAAATATATGGGGAGGTACTAGCTCCAACCAGGTTTTACAGTGAAAACTGCAGGAACTTCAAACCGGCACTAGGAAACAGACTGAGAAACCAGAGTAAAATTTCTCCTGCAACCCGTTCCCTTTGTGCTAGATGAACGAACGTCTCTCCACATGCTCAGTTCTGAGAGATAAGTGTGTGAAAGCCGTCCTTCACCTAGCTTATTGGGAACACAGTGTTTCTTTTCAGTTGCAAACTCCACTCCATACATATATATGGGGAGGTACTAGCTCCAACTCGGTTTTACAGTGAAAACTGCTGGAACTTCAAACCGGCACTAGGAAACAGACTGAGAAACCAGAGTAAAAGTTTCTCCTGCAACCCGTTCCCTTTGTGCTAGATGAACGAACGTCTCTCCACATGCTCAGTTCTGAGAGATAAGTGTGTGTGAAAGCCGTCCTTCACATAGCTTGTTGGGAACATAAAGTTTCTTTTCATTTGTAAATTCCACTCCATACATATATATGGGGAGGTACTAGACCCAACTCGGTTTTACAGTGAAAATTGCAGGAACTTCAAACCGGCACTAGGAAACAGACTGAGAAACCAGAGTAAAAGTTTCTCCTGCAACCCGTTCCCTTTGTGCTAGATGAACGAACGTCTCTCCACATGCTCAGTTCTGAGAGATAAGTGTGTGTGAAAGCCGTCCTTCACCTAGCTTGTTGGGAACACAAAGTTTCTTTTCATTTGTAAACTCCACTCCATACATATATATGGGGAGGTACTAGCTCCAACCATGTTTTACAGTGAAATCTGCAGGACATTCAAACCGGCACTAGGAAACAGACTGAGAAACCAGAGTAAAAGTTTCTCCTGCAACCCGTTCCCTTTGTGCTAGATGAACGAACGTCTCTCCACATGCTCAGTTCTGAGAGATGTGTGTGTGTGAAAGCCGTCCTTCACCTAACTTTTTGGGAACACAAAGATTCTTTTCATTTGTAAACTCCACTCCATACATATATATGGTGAGGTAATAGCTCCAACTCGGTTTTACAGTGAAAACTGCTGGAACTTCAAACCGGCACTAGGAAACAGACTGAGAAACCAGAGTAAAATTTCCCCTGCAACCCGTTCCCTTTGTGCTAGATGAACGAACGTCTCTCCACATGCTCAGTTCTGAGAGTTAAGTGTGTGTGAAAGCCGTCCTTCAGCTAGCTTGTTGGGAACACAAAGTTTCTTTTCAGTTGCAATCTCCACTCCATACATATATATGGGGAGGTACTAGCTCCAATTCTGTTTTACAGTGAAAACTGCTGGAACTTCAAACCGGCACTAGGAAACAGACTGAGAAACCAGAGTAAAAGTTTCTCCTGCAACCCGTTCCCTTTGTGCTAGATGAACGAACGTCTCTCCACATGCTCAGTTCTGAGAGATGTGTGTGTGTGAAAGCCGTCCTTCACATTGCTTGTTGGGAACACAAAGTTTCTTTTCAGTTGCAAACTCCACTCCATACATATATATGGGGAGGTACTAGCTCCAAATCGATTTTACAGTGAAAACTGCAGAAACTTCAAACCGGCACTAGGAAACAGACTGAGAAACCAGAGTGAAAGTTTTTTCTGCAACCCGTTCCCTTTCTGCTAGATGAACCAACGTCTCTCCACATGCTCAGTTCTGAGAGATAAGTGTGCGTGAAAGCCGTCCTTCACCTAGCTGGTTGGGAACACAAAGTTTCTTTTCAGTTGCAAACTCCACTCCATACATATATATGGGGAGGTACTAGCTCCAACCAGGCTTTACAGTGAAAACTGCAGGAACTTCAAACCGGCACTAGGAAACAGACTGAGAAACCAGAGTAAAAGTTTCTCCTGCAACCCGTTCCCTTTGTGCTAGATGAACGAACGACTCTCCACATGCTCAGATCTGAGAGATATGTGTGTGTGAAAGCCGTCCTTCACCTAGCTTTTTGGGAACACAAAGTTTCTTTTCAGTTGCTAACTCCACTCCATACATATATATGGGGAGGTACTAGCTCCAACCAGGTTTTACAGTGAAAACTGCAGGAACTTCAAACCGGCACTAGGAAACAGACTGAGAAACCAGAGTAAAAGTTTCTCCTGCAACCCGTTCCCTTTGTGCTAGATGAACGAACGTCTCTAAAAATGTTCACTTCTGAGAGATAAGTGTGTGTGAAAGCCGTCCTTCAATTAGCTTGTTGGGAACAGAAAGTTTCTTTTCACTTGCAAACTCCACTCCATACATATATATGGGGAGGTACTAGCTCCAAATCGGTTTTACAGTGAAAACTGCAGGAACTTCAAACCGGCACTAGGAAACAGACTGAGAAACCAGAGTAAAAGTTTCTACTGCAACCCGTTCCCTTTCTGCTAGATGAACGAACGTCTCTCCACATGCTCAGTTCTGAGAGGTATGTGTGTGTGAAAGCCATCCTTCACCTAGCTTGTTGGGAACACAAAGTTTCTTTTCAGTTGCAAACTCCACTCCATACATATATATGGGGAGGTACTAGCTGCAACCAGGTTTTACAGTGAAAACTGCAGGAACTTCAAAACGGCACTAGGAAACAGACTGAGAAACCAGAGTAAAAGTTTCTCCTGCAACTTGTTCCCTTTGTGCTAGATGAACGAACGTCTCTCCACATGCTCAGTTCTGAGAGATGTGTGTGTGTGAAAGCCGTTCTTCACCTAACTTTTTGGGAACACAAAGTTTCTTTTCATTTGTAAACTCCACTCCATAAATATATATGGGGAGGTACTAGCTCCAACTCGGTTTTACTGTGAAAACTGCTGGAACTTCAAACCGGCACTAGGAAACAGACTGAGAAACCAGAGTAAAAGTTTCTCCTGCAACCCGTTCCCTTTGTGCTAGATGAACTAACGTCTCTCCACATGCTCAGTTCTGAGAGATAAGTGTGTGTGAAAGCCGTCCTTCACCTAGCTTGTTGGGAACACAAAGTTTCTTTTCAATTGCAAAGTCCACTCCATACATATATATGGGGAGGTACTAGCTCCAACCATGTTTTACAGTGAAAACTGCAGGAACATCAAACCGGCACTAGGAAACAGACTGAGAAACCAGAGTAAAAGTTTCTCCTGCAACCCGTTCCCTTTCAGCTAAATGAACGAACGTCTCTCCACATGCTCAGATCTGAGAGATAAGTGTGTGTGAAAGCCGTCCTTCAACTATCTTGTTGGGAACACAAAGTTTCTATTCAGTTGCAAACTCCACTCCATACATATATATGGGGAGGTACTAGCTCCAACCAGGTTTTACAGTGAAAACTGCAGGAACTTCAAACCGGCACTAGGAAACAGACTGAGATACCAGAGTAAAAGTTTCTCCTGCAACCCGTTCCCTTTGTGCTAGTTGAACGAACGTCTCTCCACATGCTCAGTTCTGAGAGATAAGTGTGTGTGAAAGCCGTCCTTCACCTAGCTTGTTGGGAACACAAAGTTTCTTTTCAGTTGCAAACTCCACTCCATACATATATATTGGGAGGTACTAGCTCCAAACAGGTTTTACAGTGAAAACTGCAGGAACTTCAAACCAGCACTAGGAAACAGACTGAGAAACCAGAGTAAAAGTTTCTCCTGCAACCTGTTCCCTTTGTGCTAGATGAACGAACGTCTCTCCACATGCTCAGTTCTGAGAGATGTGTGTGTGTGAAAGCCGTCCTTCACCTAGTTTGTTGGGAACACAAAGTTTCTTTTCATTTGTAAACTCCACTCCATACATATATATGTGGAGGTACTAGCTCCAACTCGGTTTTACAGTGAAAACTGCAGGAACTTCAAACCGGCACTAGGAAACAGACTGAGAAACCAGAGTAAAAGTTCCTCCTGCAACCCGTTCCCTTTGTGCTAGATGAACGAACGTCTCTCCACATGCTCAGTTCTGAGAGATGTGTGTGTGTGAAAGCCGTCCTTCACCTAGCTTTTTGGGAACACAAAGTTTCTTTTCATTTGCAAACTCCACTCCATACATATATATGGGGAGGTACTAGCTCCAACCAGGTTTTACAGTGAAAACTGCAGGAACTTCAAACCGGCACTAGGAAACAGACTGAGATACCAGAGTAAAAGTTTCTCCTGCAACCCGTTCCCTTTGTGCTAGTTGAACGAACGTCTCTCCACATGCTCAGTTCTGAGAGATAAGTGTGTGTGAAAGCCGTCCTTCACCTAGCTTGTTGGGAACACAAAGTTTCTTTTCAGTTGCAAACTCCACTCCATACATATATATGGGGAGGTACTAGCTCCAAACAGGTTTTACAGTGAAAACTGCAGGAACTTCAAACCAGCACTAGGAAACAGACTGAGAAACCAGAGTAAAAGTTTCTCCTGCAACCTGTTCCCTTTGTGCTAGATGAACGAACGTCTCTCCACATGCTCAGTTCTGAGAGATGTGTGTGTGTGAAAGCCGTCCTTCACCTAGTTTGTTGGGAACACAAAGTTTCTTTTCATTTGTAAACTCCACTCCATACATATATATGTGGAGGTACTAGCTCCAACTCGGTTTTACAGTGAAAACTGCAGGAACTTCAAACCGGCACTAGGAAACAGACTGAGAAACCAGAGTAAAAGTTCCTCCTGCAACCCGTTCCCTTTGTGCTAGATGAACGAACGTCTCTCCACATGCTCAGTTCTGAGAGATGTGTGTGTGTGAAAGCCGTCCTTCACCTAGCTTTTTGGGAACACAAAGTTTCTTTTCATTTGCAAACTCCACTCCATACATATATATGGGGAGGTACTAGCTCCAAGTCGGTTTTACAGTGAAAACTGCTGGAACTTCAAACCGGCACTAGGAAACAGACTGAGAAACCAGAGTAAAAGTTTCTCCTGCAACCCGTTCCTTTTGTGCTAGATGAACGAACGTCTCTCCACATGCTCAGTTCTGAGAGATAAGTGTGTGTGAAAGCCGTCCTTCACCTAGCTTGTTGGGAACACATAGTTTCTTTTCAGTTGCAAACTCCACTCCATATATATATATGGGGAGGTACTATCTCCAACCAGGTTTTACAGTGAAAACTGCTGGAACTTCAAACCGGCACTAGGAAACAGACTGAGAAACCAGAGTAAAAGTTTCTCCTGCAACCCGTTCCCTTTGTGCTAGATGAACGAACTTCTCTCCACATGCTCAGTTCTGAGAGATAAGTGTGTGTGAAAGCCGTCCTTCACCTAGCTTGTTGGGAACACAAAGTTTCTTTTCAGTTGCAAACTCCACTCCATACATATATATGGGGAGGTACTAGCTCCAACCAGGTTTTACAGTGAAAACTGCAGGAACTTCAAACCGGCACTAGGAAACAGACTGAGAAACCAGAGTAAAAGTTTCTCCTGCAACCCGTTCCCTTTGTGCTAGATGAACGAACGTCTCTCCACATGCTCACTTCAGAGGGATAAGTGTGTGTGAAAGCCGTCCTTCACCTAGCTTGTTGGGAACACAAAGTTTCTTTTAATTTGTAAACTCCGCTCCATACATATATATGGGGAGGTACTAGCTCCAACTCGGTTTTACAGTGAAAACTGCTGGAACTTCAAACCGGCACTAGGAAACAGACTGAGAAACCAGAGTAAAAGTTTCTCCTGCAAACCGTTCCCTTTGTGCTAGATGAACGAACGTCTCTCCACATGCGCAGTTCTGAGAGATTAGTGTGTGTGAAAGCCGTCCTTCACCTAGCTTGTTGGGAACACAAAGTTTCTTTTCAGTTGCAAACTCCACTCCATACATATATATGGGGAGGTACTAGCTCCAACCAGGTTTTACAGTGAAAACTGCTGGAACTTCAAACCGGCACTAGGAAACAGACTGAGAAACCAGAGTAAAAGTTTCTCCTGCAACCCGTTCCCTTTGTGCTAGATGAACGAACGTCTCTCCACATGCTCAGTTCTGAGAGATAAGTGTGTGTGAAAGCCGTCCTTCACCTAGCTTGTTGGGAACACAAAGTTTCTTTTCAGTTGCAAACTCCACTCCATACATATATATGGGGAGGTACTAGCTCCAACCAGGTTTTACAGTGAAAACTGCAGGAACTTCAAACCGGCACTAGGAAACAGACTGAGAAACCAGAGTAAAAGTTTTTCCTGCAACCCGTTCCCTTTGTGCTAGATGAACGAACGTCTCTCCACATGCTCACTTCAGAGAGATTAGTGTGTGTGGAAGCCGTACTTCACCTAGCTTATTGGGAACACAGTGTTTCTTTTCAGTTGCAAAGTCCACTACATACATATATATGAGGAGGTACTAGCTCCAACTCGGTTTTACAGTGAAAACTGCTGGAACTTCAAACCGGCGCTAGGAAACAGACTGAGAAACCAGAGTAAAAGTTTCTCCTGCAACCCGTTCCCTTTGTGCTAGATGAACGAACGTCTCTCCACATGCTCAGTTCTGAGAGATGTGTGTGTGTGAAAGCCGTCCTTCATCTAGCTTTTTGGGAACACAAAGATTCTTTTCATTTGTAAACTCCAATCCATACATATATATGGGGAGTTACTAGCTCCAACTCGGTTTTAAAGTGAAAACTGCTGGAACTTCAATCCGGCACTAGGAAACAGACTGAGAAACCAGAGTAAAAGTTTCTCCTTCAACCCGTTCCCTTTGTGCTAGATGAACGAACGTCTCTCCACATGCTCAGTTCTGAGAGATAATTGTGTGTGAAAGCCGTCCTTCACCTAGCTTGTTGGGAACACAAAGTTTCTTTTCAGTTGCAAACTCCACTCCATACATATATATGGGGAGGTACTAGCTCCAACCAGGTTTTACAGTGAAAACTGCAGGAACTTCAAACCGGCACTAGGAAACAGACTGAGAAACCAGAGTAAAAGTTTCTCCTGCAACCCGTTCCCTTTGTGCTAGATGAACGAACGTCTCTCCACATGCTCACTTCAGAGAGATAAGTGTGTGTGAAAGCCGTCCTTCACCTAGCTTGTTGGGAACACAAAGTTTCTTTTCATTTGTAAACTCCGCTCCATACATATATATGGGGAGGTACTAGCTCCAAATCGGTTTTACAGTGAAAACTGCTGGAACTTCAAACCGGCACTAGGAAACAGACTGAGAAACCAGAGTAAAAGTTTCTCCTGCAAACCGTTCCCTTTGTGCTAGATGAACGAACGTCTCTCCACATGCTCAGTTCTGAGAGATAAGTGTGTGTGAAAGCCGTCCTTCACCTAGCTTGTTGGGAACACAAAGTTTCTTTTCATTTGTAAACTCCACTCCATACATATATATGGGGAGGTACTAGCTCCAACCAGGTTTTACAGTGAAAACTGCTGGAACTTCAAACCGGCACTAGGAAACAGACTGAGAAACCAGAGTAAAAGTTTCTCCTGCAACCCGTTCCCTTTGTGCTAGATGAACGAACGTCTCTCCACATGCTCAGTTCTGAGAGATAAGTGTGTGTGAAAGCCGTCCTTCACCTAGCTTGTTGGGAACACAAAGATTCTTTTCAGTTGCAAACTCCACTCTATACATATATATGGGGAGGTACTAGCTCCAACCAGGTTTTACAGTGAAAACTGCAGGAACTTCAAACCGGCACTAGGAAACAGACTGAGAAACCAGAGTAAAAGTTTTCCTGCAACCCGTTCCCTTTCTGCTAGATGAACGAACGTCTCTCCACATGCTCACTTCAGAGAGATTAGTGTGTGTGAAAGCCGTACTTCACCTAGCTTGTTGGGAACACAAAGTTTCTTTTCAGTTGCAAACTCCACTCCATACATATATATGGAAAGGTACTAGCTCCAACCAGGTTTTACAGTGAAAACGGCAGGAACTTCAAACCGGCACTAGGAAACAGACTGAGAAACCAGAGTAAAAGTTTCTCCTGCAACCCGTTCCCTTTGTGCTAGATGAACGAAAGTCTCTCCACATGCTCAGTTCTGAGAGATAAGTGTGTGTGAAAGCCGTCCTTCACCTAGCTTGTTGGGAACACAAAGTTTCTTTTCAGTTGCAAACTCCACTCCATACATATATATGGGGAGGTACTAGCTCCAACCAGGTTTTACAGTGAAAACTGCAGGAACTTCAAACCGGCACTAGGAAACAGACTGAGAAACCAGAGTAAAAGTTTCTCCTGCAACCCGTTCCCTTTGTGCTAGATGAACGAACGTCTCTCCACATGCTCAGTTCTGAGAGATGTGTGTGTGTGAAAGCCGTCCTTCATCTAGCTTTTTGGGAACACAAAGATTCTTTTCATTTGTAAACTCCAATCCATACATATATATGGGGAGTTACTAGCTCCAACTCGGTTTTAAAGTGAAAACTGCTGGAACTTCAATCCGGCACTAGGAAACAGACTGAGAAACCAGAGTAAAAGTTTCTCCTTCAACCCGTTCCCTTTGTGCTAGATGAACGAACGTCTCTCCACATGCTCAGTTCTGAGAGATAATTGTGTGTGAAAGCCGTACTTAACCTAGCTTGTTGGGAACACAAAGTTTCTTTTCAGTTGCAAACTCCACTCCATACATATATATGGGGAGGTACTAGCTCCAACCAGGTTTTACAGTGAAAACTGCAGGAACTTCAAACCGGCACTAGGAAACAGACTGAGAAACCAGAGTAAAAGTTTCTCCTGCAACCCGTTCCCTTTGTGCTAGATGAACGAACGTCTCTCCACATGCTCACTTCAGAGAGATAAGTGTGTGTGAAAGCCGTCCTTCACCTAGCTTGTTGGGAACACAAAGTTTCTTTTCATTTGTAAACTCCGCTCCATACATATATATGGGGAGGTACTAGCTCCAACTCGGTTTTACAGTGAAAACTGCTGGAACTTCAAACCGGCACTAGGAAACAGACTGAGAAACCAGAGTAAAAGTTTCTCCTGCAAACCGTTCCCTTTGTGCTAGATGAACGAACGTCTCTCCACATGCTCAGTTCTGAGAGATAAGTGTGTGTGAAAGCCGTCCTTCACCTAGCTTGTTGGGAACACAAAGTTTCTTTTCAGTTGCAAACTCCACTCCATACATATATATTGGGAGGTACTAGCTCCAACCAGGTTTTACAGTGAAAACTGCTGGAACTTCAAACCGGCACTAGGAAACAGACTGAGAAACCAGAGTAAAAGTTTCTCCTGCAACCCGTTCCCTTTGTGCTAGATGAACGAACGTCTCTCCACATGCTCAGTTCTGAGAGATAAGTGTGTGTGAAAGCCGTCCTTCACCTAGCTTGTTGGGAACACAAAGTTTCTTTTCAGTTGCAAACTCCACTCTATACATATATATGGGGAGGTACTAGCTCCAACCAGGTTTTACAGTGAAAACTGCAGGAACTTCAAACCGGCACTAGGAAACAGACTGAGAAACCAGAGTAAAAGTTTTTCCTGCAACCCGTTCCCTTTCTGCTAGATGAACGAACGTCTCTCCACATGCTCACTTCAGAGAGATTAGTGTGTGTGAAAGCCGTACTTCACCTAGCTTGTTGGGAACACAAAGTTTCTTTTCAGTTGCAAACTCCACTCCATACATATATATGGAAAGGTACTAGCTCCAACCAGGTTTTACAGTGAAAACGGCAGGAACTTCAAACCGGCACTAGGAAACAGACTGAGAAACCAGAGTAAAAGTTTCTCCTGCAACCCGTTCCCTTTGTGCTAGATGAACGAACGTCTCTCCACATGCTCACTTCTGAGAGATGTGTGTGTGTGAAAGCCGTCCTTCACATAGCTTGTTGGGAACACAAAGTTTCTTTTCAGTTGCAAACTCCACTCCATACAAATATATGGGGAGGTACTAGCTTCAACCAGGTTTTACAGTGAAAACTGCAGGAACTTCAAACCGGCACTAGGAAACAGACTGAGAAACCAGAGTAAAAGTTTCTCCTGCAACCCGTTCCCTTTGTGCTAGATGAACGAACGTCTCTCCACATGCTCAGTTCTGATAGATAAGAGTGTGAAAGCCGTCCTTCACCTAGCTTATTGGGAACACAGTGTTTCTTTTCAGTTGCAAACTCCACTCCATACATATATATGGGGAGGTACTAGTTCCAACTCGGTTTTACAGTGAAAACTGCTGGAACTTCAAACCGGCACTAGGAAACAGACTGAGAAACCAGAGTAAAAGTTTCTCCTGCAACCAGTTTCCTTTGTGCTAGATGAACGAACGTCTCTCCACATGCTCAGTTCTGAGAGATAAGTGTGTGTGAAAGCCGTCCTTCACATAGCTTGTTGGGAACATAAAGTTTCTTTTCATTTGTAAACACCACTCCATACATATATATGGGGAGGTACTAGACCCAACTCGGTTTTACAGTGAAAACTGCAGGAACTTCAAACCGGCACTAGGAAACAGACTGAGAAACCAGAGTAAAAGTTTCTCCTGCAAACCGTTCCCTTTGTGCTAGATGAACGAACGTCTCTCCACATGCTCAGTTCTGAGAGATTAGTGTGTGTGAAAGCCGTCCTTCACCTAGCTTGTTGGGAACACAAAGTTTCTTTTCAGTTGCAAACTCCACTCCATACATATATATGGGGAGGTACTAGCTCCAACCAGGTTTTACAGTGAAAACTGCTGGAACTTCAAACCGGCACTAGGAAACAGACTGAGAAACCAGAGTAAAAGTTTCTCCTGCAACCCGTTCCCTTTGTGCTAGATGAACGAACGTCTCTCCACATGCTCAGTTCTGAGAGATAAGTGTGTGTGAAAGCCGTCCTTCACCTAGCTTGTTGGGAACACAAAGTTTCTTTTCAGTTGCAAACTCCACTCCATACATATATATGGGGAGGTACTAGCTCCAACCAGGATTTACAGTGAAAACTGCAGGAACTTCAAACCGGCACTAGGAAACAGACTGAGAAACCAGAGTAAAAGTTTTTCCTGCAACCCGTTCCCTTTGTGCTAGATGAACGAACGTCTCTCCACATGCTCACTTCAGAGAGATTAGTGTGTGTGAAAGCCGTACTTCACCTAGCTTGTTGGGAACACAAAGTTTCTTTTCAGTTGCAAACTCCACTCCATACATATATATGGAAAGGTACTAGCTCCAACCAGGTTTTACAGTGAAAACGGCAGGAACTTCAAACCAGCACTAGGAAACAGACTGAGAAACCAGAGTAAAAGTTTCTCCTGCAACCCGTTCCCTTTGTGCTAGATGAACGAAAGTCTCTACACATGCTCAGTTCTGAGAGATAAGTGTGTGTGAAAGCCGTCCTTCACCTAGCTTGTTGGGAACACAAAGTTTCTTTTCAGTTGCAAACTCCACTCCATACATATATATGGGGAGGTACTAGCTCCAACCAGGTTTTACAGTGAAAACTGCAGGAACTTCAAACCGGCACTAGGAAACAGACTGAGAAACCAGAGTAAAAGTTTCTCCTGCAACCCGTTCCTTTTGTGCTAGATGAACGAACGTCTCTCCACATGCTCACTTCTGAGAGATGTGTGTGTGTGAAAGCCGTCCTTCAACTAGCTTGTTGGGAACACAAAGTTTCTTTTCAGTTGCAAACTCCACTCCATACAAATATATGGGGAGGTACTAGCTTCAACCAGGTTTTACAGTGAAAACTGCAGGAACTTCAAACCGGCACTAGGAAACAGACTGAGAAACCAGAGTAAAAGTTTCTCCTGTAACCCGTTCCCATTGTGCTAGATGAACGAACGTCTCTCCACATGCTCAGTTCTGATAGATAAGAGTGTGAAAGCCGTCCTTCACCTAGCTTATTGGGAACACAGTGTTTCTTTTCAGTTGCAAACTCCACTCCATACATATATATGGGGAGGTACTAGTTCCAACTCGGTTTTACAGTGAAAACTGCTGGAACTTCAAACCGGCACTAGGAAACAGACTGAGAAACCAGAGTAAAAGTTTCTCCTGCAACCCGTTTCCTTTGTGCTAGATGAACGAACGTCTCTCCTCATGCTCAGTTCTGAGAGATAAGTGTGTGTGAAAGCCGTCCTTCACATAGCTTGTTGGGAACATAAAGTTTCTTTTCATTTGTAAACACCACTCCATACATATATATGGGGAGGTACTAGACCCAACTCGGTTTTACAGTGAAAACTGCAGGAACTTCAAACCGGCACTAGGAAACAGACTGAGAAACCAGAGTAAAAGTTTTTCCTGCAACCCGTTCCCTTTGTGCTAGATGAACGAACGTCTCTCCACATGCTCAGTTCTGAGAGATAAGTGTGTGTGAAAGCCGTCCTTCACCTAGCTTGTTGGGAACACAAAGTTTCTTTTCAGTTGCAAACTCCACTCCATACAAATATATGGGGAGGTACTAGCTTCAACCAGGTTTTACAGTGAAAACTGCAGGAACTTCAAACCGGCACTAGGAAACAGACTGAGAAACCAGAGTAAAAGTTTCTCCTGCAACCCGTTCCCATTGTGCTAGATGAACGAACGTCTCTCCACATGCTCAGTTCTGATAGATAAGAGTTTGAAAGCCGTCCTTCACCTAGCTTATTGGGAACACAGTGTTTCTTTTCAGTTGCAAACACCACTCCATACATATATATGGGGAGGTACTAGACCCAACTCGGTTTTACAGTGAAAACTGCAGGAACTTCAAACCGGCACTAGGAAACAGACTGAGAAACCAGAGTAAAAGTTTCTCCTGCAACCCTTTCCCTTTGTGCTAGATGAACGAAAGTCTCTCCACATGCTCAGTTCTGAGAGATAAGTGTGTGTGAAAGCCGTCCTTCACCTAGCTTGTTGGGAACACAAAGTTTCTTTTCAGTTGCAAAGTCCACTCCATACATATATATGGGGAGGTACTAGCTCCAACCAGGTTTTACAGTGAAAACTGCAGGAACTTCAAACCGGCACTAGGAAACAGACTGAGAAACCAGAGTAAAAGTTTCTCCTGCAACCCGTTCCCTTTGTGCTAGATGAACGAACGTCTCTCCACATGCTCACTTCTGAGAGATGTGTGTGTGTGAAAGCCGTCCTTCAACTAGCTTGTTGGGAACACAAAGTTTCTTTTCAGTTGCAAACTCCACTCCATACAAATATATGGGGAGGTACTAGCTTCAACCAGGTTTTACAGTGAAAACTGCAGGAACTTCAAACCGGCACTAGGAAACAGACTGAGAAACCAGAGTAAAAGTTTCTCCTGCAACCCGTTCCCATTGTGCTAGATGAACGAACGTCTCTCCACATGCTCAGTTCTGATAGATAAGAGTGTGAAAGCCGTCCTTCACCTAGCTTATTGGGAACACAGTGTTTCTATTCAGTTGCAAACTCCACTCCATACATATATATGGGGAGGTACTAGTTCCAACTCGGTTTTACAGTGAAAACTGCTGGAACTTCAAACCGGCACTAGGAAACAGACTGAGAAACCAGAGTAAAAGTTTCTCCTGCAACCCGTTTCCTTTGTGCTAGATGAACGAACGTCTCTCCACATGCTCAGTTCTGAGAGATAAGTGTGTGTGAAAGCCGTCCTTCACATAGCTTGTTGGGAACATAAAGTTTCTTTTCATTTGTAAACACCACTCCATACATATATATGGGGAGGTACTAGACCCAACTCGGTTTTACAGTGAAAACTGCAGGAACTTCAAACCGGCACTAGGAAACAGACTGAGAAACCAGAGTAAAAGTTTTTCCTGCAACCCGTTCCCTTTGTGCTAGATGAACGAACGTCTCTCCACATGCTCAGTTCTGAGAGATAAGTGTGTGTGAAAGCCGTCCTTCACCTAGCTTGTTGGGAACACAAAGTTTCTTTTCAGTTGCAAACTCCACTCCATACATATATATGGGGAGGTACTAGCTCCAACCATGTTTTACAGTGAAAACTGCAGGAACTTCAAACCGGCACTAGGAAAAAGACTGAGAAACCAGAGTAAAAGTTTCTCCTGCAACCCGTTCCCTTTGTGCTAGATGAACGAACGTCTCTCCACATGCTCAGTTCTGAGAGATAAGTGTGTGTGAAAGCCGTCCTTCACCTAGCTTTTTGGGAACACAAAGTTTCTTTTCATTTGTAATCTCCACTCCATACATATATATGGGGAGGTACTAGCTCCAACTCGGTTTTACAGTGAAAACTGCTGGAACTTCTAACCGACACTAGGAAACAGACTGAGAAACCAGAGTAAAAGTTTCTCCTGCAACCCGTTCCCTTTGTGCTAGATGAACGAACGTCTCTCCACATGCTCAGTTCTGAGAGATAAGTGTGTGTGAAAGCCGTCCTTCAGCTAGCTTGTTGGGAACACAAAGTTTCTTTTCAGTTGCAAACTCCACTCCATACAAATATATGGGGAAGTACTAGCTCCAACCAGGATTTACAGTGAAAACTGCAGGAACTTCAAACCGGCACTAGGAAACAGACTGAGAAACCAGAGTAAAAGTTTCTCCTGCAAACCGTTCCCTTTGTGCTAGATGAACGAACGTCTCTCCACATGCTCAGTTCTGATAGATAAGTGTGTGAAAGCCGTCCTTCACCTAGCTTATTGGGAACACAGTGTTTCTTTTCAGTTGCAAACTCCACTCCATACATATATATGAGGAGGTACTAGCTCCAACTCGGTTTTACAGTGAAAACTGCTGGAACTTAAAACCGGCACTAAGAAACAGACTGAGAAACCAGAGTAAAAGTTTCTCCTGCAACCCGTTCCCTTTGTGCTAGATGAACGAACGTCTCTCCACATGCTCACTTCAGAGAGATAAGTGTGTGTGAAAGCCGTCCTTCACCTAGCTTGTTGGGAACACAAAGTTTCTTTTCATTTGTAAACTCCGCTCCATACATATATATGGGGAGGTACTAGCTCCAACTCGGTTTTACAGTGAAAACTGCTGGAACTTCAAACCGGCACTAGGAAACAGACTGAGAAACCAGAGTAAAAGTTTCTCCTGCAAACCGTTCCCTTTGTGCTAGATGAACGAACGTCTCTCCACATGCTCACTTCTGAGAGATGTGTGTGTGTGAAAGCCGTCCTTCACCTAGCTTGTTGGGAACACAAACTTTCTTTTCAGTTGCAAACTCCACTCCATACATATATATGGAAAGGTACTAGCTCCAACCAGGTTTTACAGTGAAAACTGCTGGAACTTCAAACCGGCACTAGGAAACAGACTGAGAAACCAGAGTAAAAGTTTCTCCTGCAAACCGTTCCCTCTGTGCTAGATGAACGAACGTCTCTCCACATGCTCAGTTCTGAGAGATTAGTGTGTGTGAAAGCCGTCCTTCACCTAGCTTGTTGGGAACACAAAGTTTCTTTTCAGTTGCAAACTCCACTCCATACATATATATGGGGAGGTACTAGCTCCAACCAGGTTTTACAGTGAAAACTGCTGGAACTTCAAACCGGCACTAGGAAACAGACTGAGAAACCAGAGTAAAAGTTTCTCCTGCAACCCGTTCCCTTTATGCTAGATGAACGAACGTCTCTCCACATGCTCAGTTCTGAGAGATAAGTGTGTGTGAAAGCCGTCCTTCACCTAGCTTGTTGGGAACACAAAGTTTCTTTTCAGTTGCAAACTCCACTCCATACATATATATGGGGAGGTACTAGCTCCAACCAGGTTTTACAGTGAAAACTGCAGGAACGTCAAACCGGCACTAGGAAACAGACTGAGAAACCAGAGTAAAAGTTTTTCCTGCAACCCGTTCCCTTTCTGCTAGATGAACGAACGTCTCTCCACATGCTCACTTCAGAGAGATTAGTGTGTGTGAAAGCCGTACTTCACCTAGCTTGATGGGAACACAAAGTTTCTTTTCAGTTGCAAACTCCACTCCATACATATATATGGAAAGGTACTAGCTCCAACCAGGTTTTACAGTGAAAACGGCAGGAACTTCAAACCGGCACTAGGAAACAGACTGAGAAACCAGAGTAAAAGTTTCTCCTGCAACCCGTTCCCTTTGTGCTAGATGAACGAAAGTCTCTCCACATGCTCAGTTCTGAGAGATAAGTGTGTGTGAAAGCCGTCCTTCACCTAGCTTGTTGGGAACACAAAATTTCTTTTCAGTTGCAAACTCCACTCCATACATATATATGGGGAGGTACTAGCTCCAACCAGGTTTTACAGTGAAAACTGCAGGAACTTCAAACCGGCACTAGGAAACAGACTGAGAAACCGGAGTAAAAGTTTCTCCTGCAAACCGTTCCCTTTGTGCTAGATGAACGAACGTCTCTCCACATGCTCAGTTCTGAGAGATAAGTGTGTGTGAAAGCCGTCCTTCACATAGCTTGTTGGGAACATAAAGTTTCTTTTCATTTGTAAACTCCACTCCATACATATATATGGGGAGGTACTAGCTCCAACCAGGTTTTACAGTGAAAACTGCAGGAACTTCAAACCGGCACTAGGAAACAGACTGAGAAACCAGAGTAAAAGTTTCTCCTGCAACCCGTTTCCTTTGTGCTAGATGAACGAACGTCTCTCCACATGCTCAGTTCTGAGAGATAAGTGTGTGTGAAAGCCGTCCTTCACATAGCTTGTTGGGAACATAAAGTTTCTTTTCATTTGTAAACACCACTCCATACATATATATGGGGAGGTACTAGACCCAACTCGGTTTTACAGTGAAAACTGCAGGAACTTCAAACCGGCACTAGGAAACAGACTGAGAAACCAGAGTAAAAGTTTTTCCTGCAACCAGTTCCCTTTGTGCTAGATGAACGAACGTCTCTCCACATGTTCAGTTCTGAGAGATAAGTGTGTGTGAAAGCCGTCCTTCACCTAGCTTGTTGGGAACACAAAGTTTCTTTTCAGTTGCAAACTCCACTCCATACATATATATGGGGAGGTACTAGCTCCAACCAGGTTTTACAGTGAAAACTGCAGGAACTTCAAACCGGCACTAGGAAACAGACTGAGAAACCAGAGTAAAAGTTTCTCCTGCAACCCGTTCCCTTTGTGCTAGATGAACGAACGTCTCTCCACATGCTCAGTTCTGAGAGATAAGTGTGTGTGAAAGCCGTCTTTCAGCCAGCTTGTTGGGAACACAAAGTTTCTATTCAGTTGCAAACTCCACTCCATACAAATATATGGGGAGGTACTACCTCCAACCAGGATTTACAGTGAAAACTGCAGGAACTTCAAACCGGCACTAGGAAACAGACTGAGAAACCAGAGTAAAAGTTTCTCCTGCAACCCGTTCCCTTTGTGCTAGATGAACGAACGTCTCTCCACATGCTCAGTTCTGATAGATAAGTGTGTGAAAGCCGTCCTTCACCTAGCTTATTGGGAACACAGTGTTTGTTTTCAGTTGCAAACTCCACTCCATACATATATATGAGGAGGTACTAGCTCCAACTCGGTTTTACAGTGAAAACTGCTGGAACTTCAAACCGGCACTAGGAAACAGACTGAGAAACCAGAGTAAAAGTTTCTCCTGCAAACCGTTCCCTTTGTGCTAGATGAACGAACGTCTCTCCACATGCTCAGTTCTGAGAGATAAGTGTGTGTGAAAGCCGTCCTTCACCTAGCTTGTTGGGAACACAAAGTTTCTTTTCATTTGTAAACTCCAATCCATACATATATATGGGGAGTTACTAGCTCCAACTCGGTTTTAAAGTGAAAACTGCTGGAACTTCAATCCGGCACTAGGAAACAGACTGAGAAACCAGAGTAAAAGTTTCTCCTGCAACCCGTTCCCTTTGTGCTAGATGAACGAACGTCTCTCCACATGCTCAGTTCTGAGAGATAATTGTGTGTGAAAGCCGTCCTTCACCTAGCTTGTTGGGAACACAAAGTTTCTTTTCAGTTGCAAACTCCACTCCATACATATATATGGGGAGGTACTAGCTCCAACCAGGTTTTACAGTGAAAACTGCAGGAACTTCAAACCGGCACTAGGAAACAGACTGAGAAACCAGAGTAAAAGTTTCTCCTGCAACCCGTTCCCTTTGTGCTAGATGAACGAACGTCTCTCCACATGCTCACTTCAGAGAGATAAGTGTGTGTGAAAGCCGTCCTTCACCTAGCTTGTTGGGAACACAAAGTTTCTTTTCATTTGTAAACTCCGCTCCATACATATATATGGGGAGGTACTAGCTCCAACTCGGTTTTACAGTGAAAACTGCTGGAACTTCAAACCGGCACTAGGAAACAGAGTGAGAAACCAGAGTAAAAGTTTCTCCTGCAACCCGTTCCCTTTCTGCTAGATGAACGAACGTCTCTCCACATGCTCAGTTCTGAGAGATAAGTGTGTGTGAAAGCCAACCTTCACCTAGCTTGTTGGGAACACAAAGTTTCTTTTCAGTTGCAAACTCCACTCCATACATATATATGGGGAGGTACTAGCTGCAACCAGGTTTTACAGTGAAAACTGCAGGAACTTCAAAACGGCACTAGGAAACAGACTGAGAAACCAGAGTAAAAGTTTCTCCTGCAACCTGTTCCCTTTGTGCTAGATGAACGAACGTCTCTCCACATGCTCAGTTCTGAGAGATGTGTGTGTGTGAAAGCCGTCCTTCACCTAACTTTTTGGGAACACAAAGTTTCTTTTCATTTGTAAACTCCACTCCATACATATTTATGGGGAGGTACTAGCTCCAACTCGGTTTTACAGTGAAAACTGCTAGGAACTTCAAACCGGCACTAGGAAACAGACTGAGAAACCAGAGTAAAAGTTTCTCCTGCAACCCGTTCCCTTTGTGCTAGATGAACTAACGTCTCTCCACATGCTCAGTTCTGAGAGATAAGTGTGTGTGAAAGCCGTCCTTCACCTAGCTTGTTGGGAACACAAAGTTTCTTTTCAGTAGCAAACTCCACTCCATACATATATATGGGGAGGTACTAGCTATGACCAGGTTTTACAGTGAAAACTGCAGGAACTTCAAACCGGCACTAGGAAACAGACTGAGAAACCAGAGTAAAAGTTTCTCCTGCAACCCGTTCCCTTTGTGCTAGATGAACGAACGTCTCTCCACATGCTCACTTCTGAGAGATAAGGGTGTGTGAAAGCCGTCCTTCACCTAGCTTGTTGGGAACACAAAGTTTCTTTTCAGTTGCAAACTCCACTCCATACATATATATGGGGAGGTACTAGCTCCAACCAGGTTTTACAGTGAAAACTGCAGGAACTTCAAACCGGCACTAGGAAACAGACTGAAAAACCAGAGTAAAAGTTTCTCCTGCAAACCGTTCCCTTTGTGCTAGATGAACGAACGTCTCTCCACATGCTCACTTCAGAGAGATTAGTGTGTGTGAAAGCCGTACTTCACCTAGCTTGTTGGGAACACAAATTTTCTTTTCAGTTGCAAACTCCACTCCATACATATATATGGAAAGGTACTAGCTCCAACCAGGTTTTACAGTGAAAACGGCAGGAACTTCAAACCGGCACTAGGAAACAGACTGAGAAACCAGAGTAAAAGTTTCTCCTGCAACCCTTTCCCTTTGTGCTAGATGAACGAAAGTCTCTCCACATGCTCAGTTCTGAGAGATAAGTGTGTGTGAAAGCCGTCCTTCACCTAGCTTGTTGGGAACACAAAGTTTCTTTTCAGTTGCAAAGTCCACTCCATACATATATATGGGGAGGTACTAGCTCCAACCAGGTTTTACAGTGAAAACTGCAGGAACTTCAAACCGGCACTAGGAAACAGACTGAGAAACCAGAGTAAAAGTTTCTCCTGCAACCCGTTCCCTTTGTGCTAGATGAACGAACGTCTCTCCACATGCTCACTTCTGAGAGATGTGTGTGTGTGAAAGCCGTCCTTCAACTAGCTTGTTGGGAACACAAAGTTTCTTTTCAGTTGCAAACTCCACTCCATACAAATATATGGGGAGGTACTAGCTTCAACCAGGTTTTACAGTGAAAACTGCAGGAACTTCAAACCGGCACTAGGAAACAGACTGAGAAACCAGAGTAAAAGTTTCTCCTGCAACCCGTTCCCATTGTGCTAGATGAACGAACGTCTCTCCACATGCTCAGTTCTGATAGATAAGAGTGTGAAAGCCGTCCTTCACCTAGCTTATTGGGAACACAGTGTTTCTTTTCAGTTGCAAACTCCACTCCATACATATATATGGGGAGGTACTAGTTCCAACTCGGTTTTACAGTGAAAACTGCTGGAACTTCAAACCGGCACTAGGAAACAGACTGAGAAACCAGAGTAAAAGTTTCTCCTGCAACCCGTTTCCTTTGTGCTAGATGAACGAACGTCTCTCCACATGCTCAGTTCTGAGAGATAAGTGTGTGTGAAAGCCGTCCTTCACATAGCTTGTTGGGAACATAAAGTTTCTTTTCATTTGTAAACACCACTCCATACATATATATGGGGAGGTACTAGACCCAACTCGGTTTTACAGTGAAAACTGCAGGAACTTCAAACCGGCACTAGGAAACAGACTAAGAAACCAGAGTAAAAGTTTTTCCTGCAACCCGTTCCCTTTGTGCTAGATGAACGAACGTCTCTCCACATGCTCAGTTCTGAGAGATAAGTGTGTGTGAAAGCCGTCCTTCACCTAGCTTGTTGGGAACACAAAGTTTCTTTTCAGTTGCAAACTCCACTCCATACATATATATGGGGAGGTACTAGCTCCAACCATGTTTTACAGTGAAAACTGCAGGAACTTCAAACCGGCACTAGGAAAAAGACTGAGAAACCAGAGTAAAAGTTTCTCCTGCAACCCGTTCCCTTTGTGCTAGATGAACGAACGTCTCTCCACATGCTCAGTTCTGAGAGATAAGTGTGTGTGAAAGCCGTCCTTCACCTAGCTTTTTGGGAACACAAAGTTTCTTTTCATTTGTAATCTCCACTCCATACATATATATGGGGAGGTACTAGCTCCAACTCGGTTTTACAGTGAAAACTGCTGGAACTTCTAACCGACACTAGGAAACAGACTGAGAAACCAGAGTAAAAGTTTCTCCTGCAACCCGTTCCCTTTTTGCTAGATGAACGAACGTCTCTCCACATGCTCAGTTCTGAGAGATAAGTGTGTGTGAAAGCCGTCCTTCAGCTAGCTTGTTGGGAACACAAAGTTTCTTTTCAGTTGCAAACTCCACTCCATACAAATATATGGGGAGGTACTAGCTCCAACCAGGATTTACAGTGAAAACTGCAGGAACTTCAAACCGGCACTAGGAAACAGACTGAGAAACCAGAGTAAAAGTTTCTCCTGCAAACCGTTCCCTTTGTGCTAGATGAACGAACGTCTCTCCACATGCTCAGTTCTGATAGATAAGTGTGTGAAAGCCGTCCTTCACCTAGCTTATTGGGAACACAGTGTTTCTTTTCAGTTGCAAACTCCACTCCATACATATATATGAGGAGGTACTAGCTCCAACTCGGTTTTACAGTGAAAACTGCTGGAACTTAAAACCGGCACTAAGAAACAGACTGAGAAACCAGAGTAAAAGTTTCTCCTGCAACCCGTTCCCTTTGTGCTAGATGAACGAACGTCTCTCCACATGCTCAGTTCTGAGAGATGTGTGTGTGTGAAAGCCGTCCTTCATCTAGCTTTTTGGGAACACAAAGATTCTTTTCATTTGTAAACTCCAATCCATACATATATATGGGGAGTTACTAGCTCCAACTCGGTTTTAAAGTGAAAACTGCTGGAACTTCAATCCGGCACTAGGAAACAGACTGAGAAACCAGAGTAAAAGTTTCTCCTGCAACCCGTTCCCTTTGTGCTAGATGAATGAACGTCTCTCCACATGCTCAGTTCT
The DNA here is from genome assembly GCF_048773025.1 of Camelus bactrianus. Classification (NCBI taxonomy): domain Eukaryota; kingdom Metazoa; phylum Chordata; class Mammalia; order Artiodactyla; family Camelidae; genus Camelus; species Camelus bactrianus. The sequence continues at coordinate 2,195,153 of NW_027413946.1, read as the reverse complement.
GAGAGATAAGTGTGTGTGAAAGCCGTCCTTCACCTAGCTTGTTGGGAACACAAAGTTTCTTTTCAGTTGCAAACTCCACTCCATACATATATATGGGGAGGTACTAGCTCCAACCAGGTTTTACAGTGAAAACTGCAGGAACTTCAAACCGGCACTAGGAAACAGACTGAGAAACCAGAGTAAAAGTTTCTCCTGCAACCCGTTCCCTTTGTGCTAGATGAACGAACGTCTCTCCACATGCTCACTTCAGAGAGATAAGTGTGTGTGAAAGCCGTCCTTCACCTAGCTTGTTGGGAACACAAAGTTTCTTTTCATTTGTAAACTCCGCTCCATACATATATATGGGGAGGTACTAGCTCCAACTCGGTTTTACAGTGAAAACTGCTGGAACTTCAAACCGGCACTAGGAAACAGACTGAGAAACCAGAGTAAAAGTTTCTCCTGCAAACCGTTCCCTTTGTGCTAGATGAACGAACGTCTCTCCACATGCTCACTTCTGAGAGATGTGTGTGTGTGAAAGCCGTCCTTCACCTAGCTTGTTGGGAACACAAAGTTTCTTTTCAGTTGCAAACTCCACTCCATACATATATATGGAAAGGTACTAGCTCCAACCAGGTTTTACAGTGAAAACTGCTGGAACTTCAAACCGGCACTAGGAAACAGACTGAGAAACCAGAGTAAAAGTTTCTCCTGCAAACCGTTCCCTTTGTGCTAGATGAACGAACGTCTCTCCACATGCTCAGTTCTGAGAGATTAGTGTGTGTGAAAGCCGTCCTTCAACTAGCTTGTTGGGAACACAAAGTTTCTTTTCAGTTGCAAACTCCACTCCATACATATATATGGGGAGGTACTAGCTCCAACCAGGTTTTACAGTGAAAACTGCTGGAACTTCAAACCGGCACTAGGAAACAGACTGAGAAACCAGAGTAAAAGTTTCTCCTGCAACCCGTTCCCTTTATGCTAGATGAACGAACGTCTCTCCACATGCTCAGTTCTGAGAGATAAGTGTGTGTGAAAGCCGTCCTTCACCTAGCTTGTTGGGAACACAAAGTTTCTTTTCAGTTGCAAACTCCACTCCATACATATATATGGGGAGGTACTAGCTCCAACCAGGTTTTACAGTGAAAACTGCAGGAACGTCAAACCGGCACTAGGAAACAGACTGAGAAACCAGAGTAAAAGTTTTTCCTGCAACCCGTTCCCTTTCTGCTAGATGAACGAACGTCTCTCCACATGCTCACTTCAGAGAGATTAGTGTGTGTGAAAGCCGTACTTCACCTAGCTTGATGGGAACACAAAGTTTCTTTTCAGTTGCAAACTCCACTCCATACATATATATGGAAAGGTACTAGCTCCAACCAGGTTTTACAGTGAAAACGGCAGGAACTTCAAACCGGCACTAGGAAACAGACTGAGAAACCAGAGTAAAAGTTTCTCCTGCAACCCGTTCCCTTTGTGCTAGATGAACGAAAGTCTCTCCACATGCTCAGTTCTGAGAGATAAGTGTGTGTGAAAGCCGTCCTTCACCTAGCTTGTTGGGAACACAAAATTTCTTTTCAGTTGCAAACTCCACTCCATACATATATATGGGGAGGTACTAGCTCCAACCAGGTTTTACAGTGAAAACTGCAGGAACTTCAAACCGGCACTAGGAAACAGACTGAGAAACCGGAGTAAAAGTTTCTCCTGCAAACCGTTCCCTTTGTGCTAGATGAACGAACGTCTCTCCACATGCTCAGTTCTGAGAGATAAGTGTGTGTGAAAGCCGTCCTTCACATAGCTTGTTGGGAACATAAAGTTTCTTTTCATTTGTAAACTCCACTCCATACATATATATGGGGAGGTACTAGCTCCAACCAGGTTTTACAGTGAAAACTGCAGGAACTTCAAACCGGCACTAGGAAACAGACTGAGAAACCAGAGTAAAAGTTTCTCCTGCAACCCGTTTCCTTTGTGCTAGATGAACGAACGTCTCTCCACATGCTCAGTTCTGAGAGATAAGTGTGTGTGAAAGCCGCCCTTCACATAGCTTGTTGGGAACATAAAGTTTCTTTTCATTTGTAAACACCACTCCATACATATATATGGGGAGGTACTAGACCCAACTCGGTTTTACAGTGAAAACTGCAGGAACTTCAAACCGGCACTAGGAAACAGACTGAGAAACCAGAGTAAAAGTTTTTCCTGCAACCAGTTCCCTTTGTGCTAGATGAACGAACGTCTCTCCACATGTTCAGTTCTGAGAGATAAGTGTGTGTGAAAGCCGTCCTTCACCTAGCTTGTTGGGAACACAAAGTTTCTTTTCAGTTGCAAACTCCACTCCATACATATATATGGGGAGGTACTAGCTCCAACCAGGTTTTACAGTGAAAACTGCAGGAACTTCAAACCGGCACTAGGAAACAGACTGAGAAACCAGAGTAAAAGTTTCTCCTGCAACCCGTTCCCTTTGTGCTAGATGAACGAACGTCTCTCCACATGCTCAGTTCTGAGAGATAAGTGTGTGTGAAAGCCGTCTTTCAGCTAGCTTGTTGGGAACACAAAGTTTCTATTCAGTTGCAAACTCCACTCCATACAAATATATGGGGAGGTACTAGCTCCAACCAGGATTTACAGTGAAAACTGCAGGAACTTCAAACCGGCACTAGGAAACAGACTGAGAAACCAGAGTAAAAGTTTCTCCTGCAACCCGTTCCCTTTGTGCTAGATGAACGAACGTCTCTCCACATGCTCAGTTCTGATAGATAAGTGTGTGAAAGCCGTCCTTCACCTAGCTTATTGGGAACACAGTGTTTGTTTTCAGTTGCAAACTCCACTCCATACATATATATGAGGAGGTACTAGCTCCAACTCGGTTTTACAGTGAAAACTGCTGGAACTTCAAACCGGCACTAGGAAACAGACTGAGAAACCAGAGTAAAAGTTTCTCCTGCAAACCGTTCCCTTTGTGCTAGATGAACGAACGTCTCTCCACATGCTCAGTTCTGAGAGATAAGTGTGTGTGAAAGCCGTCCTTCACCTAGCTTGTTGGGAACACAAAGTTTCTTTTCATTTGTAAACTCCAATCCATACATATATATGGGGAGTTACTAGCTCCAACTCGGTTTTAAAGTGAAAACTGCTGGAACTTCAATCCGGCACTAGGAAACAGACTGAGAAACCAGAGTAAAAGTTTCTCCTGCAACCCGTTCCCTTTGTGCTAGATGAACGAACGTCTCTCCACATGCTCAGTTCTGAGAGATAATTGTGTGTGAAAGCCGTCCTTCACCTAGCTTGTTGGGAACACAAAGTTTCTTTTCAGTTGCAAACTCCACTCCATACATATATATGGGGAGGTACTAGCTCCAACCAGGTTTTACAGTGAAAACTGCAGGAACTTCAAACCGGCACTAGGAAACAGACTGAGAAACCAGAGTAAAAGTTTCTCCTGCAACCCGTTCCCTTTGTGCTAGATGAACGAACGTCTCTCCACATGCTCACTTCAGAGAGATAAGTGTGTGTGAAAGCCGTCCTTCACCTAGCTTGTTGGGAACACAAAGTTTCTTTTCATTTGTAAACTCCGCTCCATACATATATATGGGGAGGTACTAGCTCCAACTCGGTTTTACAGTGAAAACTGCTGGAACTTCAAACCGGCACTAGGAAACAGAGTGAGAAACCAGAGTAAAAGTTTCTCCTGCAACCCGTTCCCTTTCTGCTAGATGAACGAACGTCTCTCCACATGCTCAGTTCTGAGAGATAAGTGTGTGTGAAAGCCAACCTTCACCTAGCTTGTTGGGAACACAAAGTTTCTTTTCAGTTGCAAACTCCACTCCATACATATATATGGGGAGGTACTAGCTGCAACCAGGTTTTACAGTGAAAACTGCAGGAACTTCAAAACGGCACTAGGAAACAGACTGAGAAACCAGAGTAAAAGTTTCTCCTGCAACCTGTTCCCTTTGTGCTAGATGAACGAACGTCTCTCCACATGCTCAGTTCTGAGAGATGTGTGTGTGTGAAAGCCGTCCTTCACCTAACTTTTTGGGAACACAAAGTTTCTTTTCATTTGTAAACTCCACTCCATACATATTTATGGGGAGGTACTAGCTCCAACTCGGTTTTACAGTGAAAACTGCTAGGAACTTCAAACCGGCACTAGGAAACAGACTGAGAAACCAGAGTAAAAGTTTCTCCTGCAACCCGTTCCCTTTGTGCTAGATGAACTAACGTCTCTCCACATGCTCAGTTCTGAGAGATAAGTGTGTGTGAAAGCCGTCCTTCACCTAGCTTGTTGGGAACACAAAGTTTCTTTTCAGTAGCAAACTCCACTCCATACATATATATGGGGAGGTACTAGCTATGACCAGGTTTTACAGTGAAAACTGCAGGAACTTCAAACCGGCACTAGGAAACAGACTGAGAAACCAGAGTAAAAGTTTCTCCTGCAACCCGTTCCCTTTGTGCTAGATGAACGAACGTCTCTCCACATGCTCACTTCTGAGAGATAAGGGTGTGTGAAAGCCGTCCTTCACCTAGCTTGTTGGGAACACAAAGTTTCTTTTCAGTTGCAAACTCCACTCCATACATATATATGGGGAGGTACTAGCTCCAACCAGGTTTTACAGTGAAAACTGCAGGAACTTCAAACCGGCACTAGGAAACAGACTGAAAAACCAGAGTAAAAGTTTCTCCTGCAAACCGTTCCCTTTGTGCTAGATGAACGAACGTCTCTCCAAATGCTCAGTTCTGAGAGATGTGTGTGTGTGAAAGCCGTCCTTCACCTAGTTTTTGGGAACACAAAGTTTCTTTTCATTTTAAACTCCACTCCATACATATATATGGGGAGGTACTAGCTCCAACTCGGTTTTACAGTGAAAACTGCTGGAACTTCAAACCGGCACTAGGAAACAGACTGAGAAACCAGAGTAAAAGTTTCTCCTGCAACCCGTTCCCTTTGTGCTAGATGAACGAACGTCTCTCCACATGCTCAGTTCTGAGAGATAAGTGTGTGTGAAAGCCGTCCTTCACCTAGCTTGTTGGGAACACAAAGTTTCTTTTCAGTTGCAAAGTCCACTCCATACAAATATATGGGGAGGTACTAGCTCCAACCAGGTTTTACAGTGAAAACTGCAGGAACTTCAAACCGGCACTAGGAAACAGACTGAGAATCCAGAGTAAAAGTTTCTCCTGCAACCTGTTCCCTTTGTGCTAGATGAACGAACGTCTCTCCACATGCTCAGTTCTGAGTGATGTGTGTGTGTGAAAGCCGTCCTTCACCTAGCTTTTTGGGAACTCAAAGTTTCTTTTCATTTGTAAACTCCACTCCATACATATATATGGGGAGGTACAAGCTCCAACCAGGTTTTACAGTGAAAACTGCTTGAACTTCAAACCGGCACTAGGAAAAAGACTGAGAAACCAGAGTAAAAGTTTCTCCTGCAACCCGTTCCCTTTCTGCTAGATGAACGAACGTCTCTCCACATGCTCAGTTCTGAGAGATAAGTGTGTGTGAAAGCCGTCCTTCACCTAGCTTGTTGGGAACACAAAGTTTTTTTCAGTTGCAAACTCCAATCCATACATATATATGGGGAGGTACTAGCTCCAACCAGGTTTTACAGTGAAAACTGCAGGAACTTCAAACCGGCACTAGGAAACAGACTGAGAAACCAGAGTAAAAGTTTCTCCTGCAACCCGTTCCCTTTGTTCTAGATGAACGAACTTCTCTCCACATGCTCAATTCAGAGAGATAAGTGTGTGTGAAATCCGTCCTTCACCTAGCTTGTTTTGAACACAAAGTTTCTTTTTAGTTGCAAACTCCACTCCATACATATATATGGGGAGGTACTAGCTCCAACCATGTTTTACAGTGAAAACTGCAGGAACTTCAAACCGGCACTAGGAAACAGACTGAGAAACCAGAGTAAAAGTTTCTCCTGCAACCCGTTCCCTTTGTGCTAGATGAACGAACGTCTCTCCACATGCTCAGTTCTGAGAGATGTGTGTGTGTGAAAGCCGTCCTTCACCTAGCTTTTTGGGAACACAAATTTCTTTTCATTTGTAAACTCCACTCCATACATATATATGGGGAGGTACTAGCTCCTACTCGGTTTTACAGTGAAAACTGCTGGAACTTCAAACCGGCACTAGGAAACAGACTGAGAAACCAGAGTAAAAGTTTCTCCTGCAACCCGTTCCCTTTGTGCTAGATGAACGAACGTCTCTCCACATGCTCAGTTCTGAGAGATAAGTGTGTGTGAAAGCCGTCCTTCAGCTAGCTTGTTGGGAACACAAAGTTTCTTTTCAGTTGCAAACTCCACTCCATACATATATATGGGGAGGTACTAGCTCCAACCAGGTTTTACAGTGAAAACTGCAGGAACTTCAAACCGGCACTAGGAAACAGACTGAGAAACCAGAGTAAAAGTTTCTCCTGCAACCCGTTCCCTTTGTGCTAGATGAACGAACGTCTCTCCACATGCTCAGTTCTGAGAGATGTGTGTGTGTGAAAGCCGTCCTTCACCTAGCTTGTTGGGAACACAAAGTTTCTTTTCAGTTGCAAACTCCACTCCATACATATATATGGGGAGGTACTAGCTCCAATTCTGTTTTACAGTGAAAACTGCAGGAACTTCAAACCGGCACTAGGAAACAGACTGAGAAACCAGAGTAAAAGTTTCTCCTGCAAACCGTTCCCTTTGTGCTAGATGAACGAACGTCTCTCCACATGCTCACTTCTGAGAGATGTGTGTGTGTGAAAGCCGTCCTTCACCTAGCTTGTTGGGAACACAAAGTTTCTTTTCAGTTGCAAACTCCACTCCATACAAATATATGGGGAGGTACTAGCTTCAACCAGGTTTTACAGTGAAAACTGCAGGAACTTCAAACCGGCACTAGGAAACAGACTGAGAAACCAGAGTAAAAGTTTCTCCTGCAACCCGTTCCCTTTGTTCTAGATGAACGAACGTCTCTCCACATGCTCAGTTCTGATAGATAAGAGTGTGAAAGCCGTCGTTCACCTAGCTTATTGGGAACACAGTGTTTCTTTTCAGTTGCAAACTCCACTCCATACATATATATGGGGAGGTACTAGTTCCAACTCGGTTTTACAGTGAAAACTGCTGGAACTTCAAACCGGCACTAGGAAACAGACTGAGAAACCAGAGTAAAAGTTTCTCCTGCAACCCGTTTCCTTTGTGCTAGATGAACGAACGTCTCTCCACATGCTCAGTTCTGAGAGATAAGTGTGTGTGAAAGCCGTCCTTCACATAGCTTGTTGGGAACATAAAGTTTCTTTTCATTTGTAAACACCACTCCATACATATATATGGGGAGGTACTAGACCCAACTCGGTTTTACAGTGAAAACTGCAGGAACTTCAAACCGGCACTAGGAAACAGACTGAGAAACCAGAGTAAAAGTTTTTCCTGCAACCAGTTCCCTTTGTGCTAGATGAACGAACGTCTCTCCACATGTTCAGTTCTGAGAGATAAGTGTGTGTGAAAGCCGTCCTTCACCTAGCTTGTTGGGAACACAAAGTTTCTTTTCAGTTGCAAACTCCACTCCATACATATATATGGGGAGGTACTAGCTCCAACCAGGTTTTACAGTGAAAACTGCAGGAACTTCAAACCGGCACTAGGAAACAGACTGAGAAACCAGAGTAAAAGTTTCTCCTGCAACCCGTTCCCTTTGTGCTAGATGAACGAACGTCTCTCCACATGCTCACTTCTGAGAGATAAGGGTGTGTGAAAGCCGTCCTTCACCTAGCTTGTTGGGAACACAAAGTTTCTTTTCAGTTGCAAACTCCACTCCATACATATATATGGGGAGGTACTAGCTCCAACCAGGTTTTACAGTGAAAACTGCAGGAACTTCAAACCGGCACTAGGAAACAGACTGAAAAACCAGAGTAAAAGTTTCTCCTGCAAACCGTTCCCTTTGTGCTAGATGAACGAACGTCTCTCCAAATGCTCAGTTCTGAGAGATGTGTGTGTGTGAAAGCCGTCCTTCACCTAGTTTTTGGGAACACAAAGTTTCTTTTCATTTTAAACTCCACTCCATACATATATATGGGGAGGTACTAGCTCCAACTCGGTTTTACAGTGAAAACTGCTGGAACTTCAAACCGGCACTAGGAAACAGACTGAGAAACCAGAGTAAAAGTTTCTCCTGCAACCCGTTCCCTTTGTGCTAGATGAACGAACGTCTCTCCACATGCTCAGTTCTGAGAGATAAGTGTGTGTGAAAGCCGTCCTTCACCTAGCTTGTTGGGAACACAAAGTTTCTTTTCAGTTGCAAAGTCCACTCCATACAAATATATGGGGAGGTACTAGCTCCAACCAGGTTTTACAGTGAAAACTGCAGGAACTTCAAACCGGCACTAGGAAACAGACTGAGAATCCAGAGTAAAAGTTTCTCCTGCAACCTGTTCCCTTTGTGCTAGATGAACGAACGTCTCTCCACATGCTCAGTTCTGAGTGATGTGTGTGTGTGAAAGCCGTCCTTCACCTAGCTTTTTGGGAACTCAAAGTTTCTTTTCATTTGTAAACTCCACTCCATACATATATATGGGGAGGTACAAGCTCCAACCAGGTTTTACAGTGAAAACTGCTTGAACTTCAAACCGGCACTAGGAAAAAGACTGAGAAACCAGAGTAAAAGTTTCTCCTGCAACCCGTTCCCTTTCTGCTAGATGAACGAACGTCTCTCCACATGCTCAGTTCTGAGAGATAAGTGTGTGTGAAAGCCGTCCTTCACCTAGCTTGTTGGGAACACAAAGTTTTTTTCAGTTGCAAACTCCAATCCATACATATATATGGGGAGGTACTAGCTCCAACCAGGTTTTACAGTGAAAACTGCAGGAACTTCAAACCGGCACTAGGAAACAGACTGAGAAACCAGAGTAAAAGTTTCTCCTGCAACCCGTTCCCTTTGTTCTAGATGAACGAACTTCTCTCCACATGCTCAATTCAGAGAGATAAGTGTGTGTGAAATCCGTCCTTCACCTAGCTTGTTTTGAACACAAAGTTTCTTTTTAGTTGCAAACTCCACTCCATACATATATATGGGGAGGTACTAGCTCCAACCATGTTTTACAGTGAAAACTGCAGGAACTTCAAACCGGCACTAGGAAACAGACTGAGAAACCAGAGTAAAAGTTTCTCCTGCAACCCGTTCCCTTTGTGCTAGATGAACGAACGTCTCTCCACATGCTCAGTTCTGAGAGATGTGTGTGTGTGAAAGCCGTCCTTCACCTAGCTTTTTGGGAACACAAATTTCTTTTCATTTGTAAACTCCACTCCATACATATATATGGGGAGGTACTAGCTCCTACTCGGTTTTACAGTGAAAACTGCTGGAACTTCAAACCGGCACTAGGAAACAGACTGAGAAACCAGAGTAAAAGTTTCTCCTGCAACCCGTTCCCTTTGTGCTAGATGAACGAACGTCTCTCCACATGCTCAGTTCTGAGAGATAAGTGTGTGTGAAAGCCGTCCTTCAGCTAGCTTGTTGGGAACACAAAGTTTCTTTTCAGTTGCAAACTCCACTCCATACATATATATGGGGAGGTACTAGCTCCAACCAGGTTTTACAGTGAAAACTGCAGGAACTTCAAACCGGCACTAGGAAACAGACTGAGAAACCAGAGTAAAAGTTTCTCCTGCAACCCGTTCCCTTTGTGCTAGATGAACGAACGTCTCTCCACATGCTCAGTTCTGAGAGATGTGTGTGTGTGAAAGCCGTCCTTCACCTAGCTTGTTGGGAACACAAAGTTTCTTTTCAGTTGCAAACTCCACTCCATACATATATATGGGGAGGTACTAGCTCCAATTCTGTTTTACAGTGAAAACTGCAGGAACTTCAAACCGGCACTAGGAAACAGACTGAGAAACCAGAGTAAAAGTTTCTCCTGCAAACCGTTCCCTTTGTGCTAGATGAACGAACGTCTCTCCACATGCTCACTTCTGAGAGATGTGTGTGTGTGAAAGCCGTCCTTCACCTAGCTTGTTGGGAACACAAAGTTTCTTTTCAGTTGCAAACTCCACTCCATACAAATATATGGGGAGGTACTAGCTTCAACCAGGTTTTACAGTGAAAACTGCAGGAACTTCAAACCGGCACTAGGAAACAGACTGAGAAACCAGAGTAAAAGTTTCTCCTGCAACCCGTTCCCTTTGTTCTAGATGAACGAACGTCTCTCCACATGCTCAGTTCTGATAGATAAGAGTGTGAAAGCCGTCGTTCACCTAGCTTATTGGGAACACAGTGTTTCTTTTCAGTTGCAAACTCCACTCCATACATATATATGGGGAGGTACTAGTTCCAACTCGGTTTTACAGTGAAAACTGCTGGAACTTCAAACCGGCACTAGGAAACAGACTGAGAAACCAGAGTAAAAGTTTCTCCTGCAACCCGTTTCCTTTGTGCTAGATGAACGAACGTCTCTCCACATGCTCAGTTCTGAGAGATAAGTGTGTGTGAAAGCCGTCCTTCACATAGCTTGTTGGGAACATAAAGTTTCTTTTCATTTGTAAACACCACTCCATACATATATATGGGGAGGTACTAGACCCAACTCGGTTTTACAGTGAAAACTGCAGGAACTTCAAACCGGCACTAGGAAACAGACTGAGAAACCAGAGTAAAAGTTTTTCCTGCAACCAGTTCCCTTTGTGCTAGATGAACGAACGTCTCTCCACATGTTCAGTTCTGAGAGATAAGTGTGTGTGAAAGCCGTCCTTCACCTAGCTTGTTGGGAACACAAAGTTTCTTTTCAGTTGCAAACTCCACTCCATACATATATATGGGGAGGTACTAGCTCCAACCAGGTTTTACAGTGAAAACTGCAGGAACTTCAAACCGGCACTAGGAAACAGACTGAGAAACCAGAGTAAAAGTTTCTCCTGCAACCCGTTCCCTTTGTGCTAGATGAACGAACGTCTCTCCACATGCTCAGTTCTGAGAGATAAGTGTGTGTGAAAGCCGTCCTTCACCTAGCTTTTTGGGAACACAAAGTTTCTTTTCATTTGTAAACTCCACTCCATACATATATATGGGGAGGTACTAGCTCCAACTCGGTTTTACAGTGAAAACTGCTGGAACTTCTAACCGGCACTAGGAAACAGACTGAGAAACTAGAGTAAAAGTTTCTCCTGCAACCCGTTCCCTTTGTGCTAGATGAACGAACGTCTCTCCACATGCTCAGTTCTGAGAGATAAGTGTGTGAGAAAGCCGTCTTTCAGCTAGCTTGTTGGGAACACAAAGTTTCTTTTCAGTTGCAAACTCCACTCCATACAAATATATGGGGAGGTACTAGCTCCAACCAGGATTTACAGTGAAAACTGCAGGAACTTCAAACCGGCACTAGGAAACAGACTGAGAAACCAGAGTAAAAGTTTCTCCTGCAACCCGTTCCCTTTGTGCTAGATGAACGAACGTCTCTCCACATGCTCAGTTCTGATAGATAAGTGTGTGAAAGCCGTCCTTCACCTAGCTTATTGGGAACACAGTGTTTGTTTTCAGTTGCAAACTCCACTCCATACATATATATGAGGAGGTACTAGCTCCAACTCGGTTTTACAGTGAAAACTGCTGGAACTTCAAACCGGCACTAGGAAACAGACTGAGAAACCAGAGTAAAAGTTTCTCCTGCAAACCGTTCCCTTTGTGCTAGATGAACGAACGTCTCTCCACATGCTCAGTTCTGAGAGATAAGTGTGTGTGAAAGCCGTCCTTCACCTAGCTTGTTGGGAACACAAAGTTTCTTTTCATTTGTAAACTCCAATCCATACATATATATGGGGAGTTACTAGCTCCAACTCGGTTTTAAAGTGAAAACTGCTGGAACTTCAATCCGGCACTAGGAAACAGACTGAGAAACCAGAGTAAAAGTTTCTCCTGCAACCCGTTCCCTTTGTGCTAGATGAACGAACGTCTCTCCACATGCTCAGTTCTGAGAGATAATTGTGTGTGAAAGCCGTCCTTCACCTAGCTTGTTGGGAACACAAAGTTTCTTTTCAGTTGCAAACTCCACTCCATACATATATATGGGGAGGTACTAGCTGCAACCAGGTTTTACAGTGAAAACTGCAGGAACTTCAAAACGGCACTAGGAAACAGACTGAGAAACCAGAGTAAAAGTTTCTCCTGCAACCTGTTCCCTTTGTGCTAGATGAACGAACGTCTCTCCACATGCTCAGTTCTGAGAGATGTGTGTGTGTGAAAGCCGTCCTTCACCTAACTTTTTGGGAACACAAAGTTTCTTTTCATTTGTAAACTCCACTCCATACATATTTATGGGGAGGTACTAGCTCCAACTCGGTTTTACAGTGAAAACTGCTAGGAACTTCAAACCGGCACTAGGAAACAGACTGAGAAACCAGAGTAAAAGTTTCTCCTGCAACCCGTTCCCTTTGTGCTAGATGAACTAACGTCTCTCCACATGCTCAGTTCTGAGAGATAAGTGTGTGTGAAAGCCGTCCTTCACCTAGCTTGTTGGGAACACAAAGTTTCTTTTCAGTAGCAAACTCCACTCCATACATATATATGGGGAGGTACTAGCTATAACCAGGTTTTACAGTGAAAACTGCAGGAACTTCAAACCGGCACTAGGAAACAGACTGAGAAACCAGAGTAAAAGTTTCTCCTGCAACCCGTTCCCTTTGTGCTAGATGAACGAACGTCTCTCCACATGCTCACTTCTGAGAGATAAGTGTGTGTGAAAGCCGTCCTTCACCTAGCTTGTTGGGAACACAAAGTTTCTTTTCAGTTGCAAACTCCACTCCATACATATATATGGGGAGGTACTAGCTCCAACCAGGTTTTACAGTGAAAATTGCAGGAACTTCAAACCGGCACTAGGAAACAGACTGAAAATCCAGAGTAAAAGTTTCTCCTGCAAACCGTTCCCTTTGTGCTAGATGAACGAACGTCTCTCCAAATGCTCAGTTCTGAGAGATGTGTGTGTGTGAAAGCCGTCCTTCACCTAGTTTTTGGGAACACAAAGTTTCTTTTCATTTGTAAACTCCACTCCATACATATATATGGGGAGGTACTAGCTCCAACTCGGTTTTACAGTGAAAACTGCTGGAACTTCAAACCGGCACTAGGAAACAGACTGAGAAACCAGAGTAAAAGTTTCTCCTGCAACCCGTTCCCTTTGTGCTAGATGAACGAACGTCTCTCCACATGCTCAGTTCTGAGAGATAAGTGTGTGTGAAAGCCGTCCTTCACCTAGCTTGTTGGGAACACAAAGTTTCTTTTCAGTTGCAAAGTCCACTCCATACAAATATATGGGGAGGTACTAGCTCCAACCAGGTTTTACAGTGAAAACTGCAGGAACTTCAAACCGGCACTAGGAAACAGACTGAGAATCCAGAGTAAAAGTTTCTCCTGCAACCTGTTCCCTTTGTGCTAGATGAACGAACGTCTCTCCACATGCTCAGTTCTGAGTGATGTGTGTGTGTGAAAGCCGTCCTTCACCTAGCTTTTTGGGAACTCAAAGTTTCTTTTCATTTGTAAACTCCACTCCATACATATATATGGGGAGGTACTAGCTCCAACCAGGTTTTACAGTGAAAACTGCTTGAACTTCAAACCGGCACTAGGAAAAAGACTGAGAAACCAGAGTAAAAGTTTCTCCTGCAACCCGTTCCCTTTCTGCTAGATGAACGAACGTCTCTCCACATGCTCAGTTCTGAGAGATAAGTGTGTGTGAAAGCCGTCCTTCACCTAGCTTGTTGGGAACACAAAGTTTTTTTCAGTTGCAAACTCCAAACCATACATATATATGGGGAGGTACTAGCTCCAACCAGGTTTTACAGTGAAAACTGCAGGAACTTCAAACCGGCACTAGGAAACAGACTGAGAAACCAGAGTAAAAGTTTCTCCTGCAACCCGTTCCCTTTGTTCTAGATGAACGAACTTCTCTCCACATGCTCAATTCAGAGAGATAAGTGTGTGTGAAATCCGTCCTTCACCTAGCTTGTTTTGAACACAAAGTTTCTTTTTAGTTGCAAACTCCACTCCATACATATATATGGGGAGGTACTAGCTCCAACCATGTTTTACAGTGAAAACTGCAGGAACTTCAAACCGGCACTAGGAAACAGACTGAGAAACCAGAGTAAAAGTTTCTCCTGCAACCCGTTCCCTTTGTGCTAGATGAACGAACGTCTCTCCACATGCTCAGTTCTGAGAGATGTGTGTGTGTGAAAGCCGTCCTTCACCTAGCTTTTTGGGAACACAAATTTCTTTTCATTTGTAAACTCCACTCCATACATATATATGGGGAGGTACTAGCTCCTACTCGGTTTTACAGTGAAAACTGCTGGAACTTCAAACCGGCACTAGGAAACAGACTGAGAAACCAGAGTAAAAGTTTCTCCTGCAACCCGTTCCCTTTGTGCTAGATGAACGAACGTCTCTCCACATGCTCAGTTCTGAGAGATAAGTGTGTGTGAAAGCCGTCCTTCAGCTAGCTTGTTGGGAACACAAAGTTTCTTTTCAGTTGCAAACTCCACTCCATACATATATATGGGGAGGTACTAGCTCCAACCAGGTTTTACAGTGAAAACTGCAGGAACTTCAAACCGGCACTAGGAAACAGACTGAGAAACCAGAGTAAAAGTTTCTCCTGCAACCCGTTCCCTTTGTGCTAGATGAACGAACGTCTCTCCACATGCTCAGTTCTGAGAGATGTGTGTGTGTGAAAGCCGTCCTTCACCTAGCTTGTTGGGAACACAAAGTTTCTTTTCAGTTGCAAACTCCACTCCATACATATATATGGGGAGGTACTAGCTCCAATTCTGTTTTACAGTGAAAACTGCAGGAACTTCAAACCGGCACTAGGAAACAGACTGAGAAACCAGAGTAAAAGTTTCTCCTGCAACCCGTTCCCTTTGTGCTAGATGAACGAACGTCTCTCCACATGCTCAGTTCTGATAGATAAGTGTGTGAAAGCCGTCCTTCACCTAGCTTATTGGGAACACAGTGTTTGTTTTCAGTTGCAAACTCCACTCCATACATATATATGAGGAGGTACTAGCTCCAACTCGGTTTTACAGTGAAAACTGCTGGAACTTCAAACCGGCACTAGGAAACAGACTGAGAAACCAGAGTAAAAGTTTCTCCTGCAAACCGTTCCCTTTGTGCTAGATGAACGAACGTCTCTCCACATGCTCAGTTCTGAGAGATAAGTGTGTGTGAAAGCCGTCCTTCACCTAGCTTGTTGGGAACACAAAGTTTCTTTTCATTTGTAAACTAAAATCCATACATATATATGGGGAGTTACTAGCTCCAACTCGGTTTTAAAGTGAAAACTGCTGGAACTTCAATCCGGCACTAGGAAACAGACTGAGAAACCAGAGTAAAAGTTTCTCCTGCAACCCGTTCCCTTTGTGCTAGATGAACGAACGTCTCTCCACATGCTCAGTTCTGAGAGATAATTGTGTGTGAAAGCCGTCCTTCACCTAGCTTGTTGGGAACACAAAGTTTCTTTTCAGTTGCAAACTCCACTCCATACATATATATGGGGAGGTACTAGCTCCAACCAGGTTTTACAGTGAAAACTGCAGGAACTTCAAACCGGCACTAGGAAACAGACTGAGAAACCAGAGTAAAAGTTTCTCCTGCAACCCGTTCCCTTTGTGCTAGATGAACGAACGTCTCTCCACATGCTCACTTCAGAGAGATAAGTGTGTGTGAAAGCCGTCCTTCACCTAGCTTGTTGGGAACACAAAGTTTCTTTTCATTTGTAAACTCCGCTCCATACATATATATGGGGAGGTACTAGCTCCAACTCGGTTTTACAGTGAAAACTGCTGGAACTTCAAACCGGCACTAGGAAACAGACTGAGAAACCAGAGTAAAAGTTTCTACTGCAACCCGTTCCCTTTCTGCTAGATGAACGAACGTCTCTCCACATGCTCAGTTCTGAGAGATAAGTGTGTGTGAAAGCCAACCTTCACCTAGCTTGTTGGGAACACAAAGTTTCTTTTCAGTTGCAAACTCCACTCCATACATATATATGGGGAGGTACTAGCTGCAACCAGGTTTTACAGTGAAAACTGCAGGAACTTCAAAACGGCACTAGGAAACAGACTGAGAAACCAGAGTAAAAGTTTCTCCTGCAACCTGTTCCCTTTGTGCTAGATGAACGAACGTCTCTCCACATGCTCAGTTCTGAGAGATGTGTGTGTGTGAAAGCCGTCCTTCAGCTAACTTTTTGGGAACACAAAGTTTCTTTTCATTTGTAAACTCCACTCCATACATATTTATGGGGAGGTACTAGCTCCAACTCGGTTTTACAGTGAAAACTGCTAGGAACTTCAAACCGGCACTAGGAAACAGACTGAGAAACCAGAGTAAAAGTTTCTCCTGCAACCCGTTCCCTTTGTGCTAGATGAACTAACGTCTCTCCACATGCTCAGTTCTGAGAGATAAGTGTGTGTGAAAGCCGTCCTTCACCTAGCTTGTTGGGAACACAAAGTTTCTTTTCAGTTGCAAACTCCACTCCATACATATATATGGGGAGGTACTAGCTATAACCAGGTTTTATAGTGAAAACTGCAGGAACTTCAAACCGGCACTAGGAAACAGACTGAGAAACCAGAGTAAAAGTTTCTCCTGCAACCCGTTCCCTTTGTGCTAGATGAACGAACGTCTCTCCACATGCTCACTTCTGAGAGATAAGTGTGT
The DNA here is from genome assembly GCF_048773025.1 of Camelus bactrianus. Lineage (NCBI taxonomy): Eukaryota > Metazoa > Chordata > Mammalia > Artiodactyla > Camelidae > Camelus > Camelus bactrianus. The sequence goes on along the minus strand of NW_027413946.1, from coordinate 2,178,473 downwards.
GTGAAAGCCGTCCTTCACCTAGCTTGTTGGGAACACAAAGTTTCTTTTCAGTTGCAAACTCCACTCCATACATATATATGGGGAGGTACTAGCTCCAACCAGGTTTTACAGTGAAAACTGCAGGAACTTCAAACCGGCACTAGGAAACAGACTGAAAAACCAGAGTAAAAGTTTCTCCTGCAAACCGTTCCCTTTGTGCTAGATGAACGAACGTCTCTCCAAATGCTCAGTTCTGAGAGATGTGTGTGTGTGAAAGCCGTCCTTCACCTAGATTTTGGGAACAAAAAGTTTCTTTTCATTTGTAAACTCCACTCCATACATATATATGGGGAGGTACTAGCTCCAACTCGGTTTTACAGTGAAAACTGCTGGAACTTCAAACCGGCACTAGGAAACAGACTGAGAAACCAGAGTAAAAGTTTCTCCTGCAACCCGTTCCCTTTGTGCTAGATGAACGAACGTCTCTCCACATGCTCAGTTCTGAGAGATAAGTGTGTGTGAAAGCCGTCCTTCACCTAGCTTGTTGGGAACACAAAGTTTCTATTCAGTTGCAAAGTCCAATCCATACAAATATATGGGGAGGTACTAGCTCCAACCAGGTTTTACAGTGAAAACTGCAGGAACTTCAAACCGGCACTAGGAAACAGACTGAGAATCCAGAGTAAAAGTTTCTCCTGCAACCTGTTCCCTTTGTGCTAGATGAACGAACGTCTCTCCACATGCTCAGTTCTGAGTGATGTGTGTGTGTGAAAGCCGTCCTTCACCTAGCTTTTTGGGAACTCAAAGTTTCTTTTCATTTGTAAACTCCACTCCATACATATATATGGGGAGGTACTAGCTCCAACTCGGTTTTACAGTGAAAACTGCTGGAACTTCAAACCGGCAATAGGAAAAAGACTGAGAAACCAGAGTAAAAGTTTCTCCTGCAACCCGTTCCCTTTCTGCTAGATGAACGAACGTCTCTCCACATGCTCAGTTCTGAGAGATAAGTGTGTGTGAAAGCCGTACTTCACCTAGCTTGTTGGGAACACAAAGTTTCTTTTCAGTTGCAAACTCCACTCCATACATATATATGGGGAGGTACTAGCTCCAACCAGGTTTTACAGTGAAAACTGCTTGAACTTCAAACCGGCACTAGGAAAAAGACTGAGAAACCAGAGTAAAAGTTTCTCCTGCAACCCGTTCCCTTTCTGCTAGATGAACGAACGTCTCTCCACATGCTCAGTTCTGAGAGATAAGTGTGTGTGAAAGCCGTCCTTCACCTAGCTTGTTGGGAACACAAAGTTTCTTTTCAGTTGCAAACTCCAATCCATACATATATATGGGGAGGTACTAGCTCCAACCAGGTTTTACAGTGAAAACTGCAGGAACTTCAAACCGGCACTAGGAAACAGACTGAGAAACCAGAGTAAAAGTTTCTCCTGCAACCCGTTCCCTTTGTTCTAGATGAACGAACTTCTCTCCACATGCTCAATTCAGAGAGAAAAGTGTGTGTGAAATCCGTCCTTCACCTAGCTTGTTTTGAACACAAAGTTTCTTTTTAGTTGCAAACACCACTCCATACATATATATGGGGAGGTACTAGCTCCAACCATGTTTTACAGTGAAAACTGCAGGAACTTCAAACCGGCACTAGGAAACAGACTGAGAAACCAGAGTAAAAGTTTCTCCTGCAACCCGTTCCCTTTGTGCTAGATGAACGAACGTCTCTCCACATGCTCAGTTCTGAGAGATAAGTGTGTGTGAAAGCCGTCCTTCAGCTAGCTTGTTGGGAACACAAAGTTTCTTTTCAGTTGCAAACTCCACTCCATACATATATATGGGGAGGTACTAGCTCCAACCAGGTTTTACAGTGAAAACTGCAGGAACTTCAAACCGGCACTAGGAAACAGACTGAGAAACCAGAGTAAAAGTTTCTCCTGCAACCCGTTCCCTTTGTGCTAGATGAACGAACGTCTCTCCACATGCTCAGTTCTGAGAGATGTGTGTGTGTGAAAGCCGTCCTTCACCTAGCTTGTTGGGAACACAAAGTTCTTTTCAGTTGCAAACTCCACTCCATACATATATATGGGGAGGTACTAGCTCCAATTCTGTTTTACAGTGAAAACTGCAGGAACTTCTAACCGGCACTAGGAAACAGACTGAGAAACCAGAGTAAAAGTTTCTCCTGCAACCCGTTCCTTTGTGCTAGATGAACGAACGTCTCTCCACATGCTCAGTTCTGAGAGATGTGTGTGTGTGAAAGCCGTCCTTCACCTAGCTTGTTGGGAACACAAAGTTTCTTTTCAGTTGCAAACACCACTCCATACATATATATGGGGAGGTACTAGCTCCAATTCTGTTTTACAGTGAAAACTACAGGAACTTCAAACCGGCACTAGGAAACAGACTGAGAAACCAGAGTGAAAGTTTTTTCTGCAACCCGTTCCCTATCTGCTAGATGAAAGAACGTCTCTCCACATGCTCAGTTCTGAGAGATAAGTGTGTGTGAAAGCCGTCCTTCACCTAGCTTGTTGGGAACACAAAGTTTCTTTTCAGTAGCAAACTCCACTCCATACATATATATGGGGAGGTACTAGCTCCAACCAGGTTTTACAGTGAAAACTGCAGGAACTTAAAACCGGCACTAGGAAACAGACTGAGAAACCAGAGTAAAAGTTTCTCCTGCAACCCGTTCCCTTTGTGCTAGATGAACGAACGTCTCTCCACATGCTCAGTTCTGAGAGATGTGTGTGTGTGAAAGCCATCCTTCACCTAGCTTGTTGGGAACACAAAGTTTCTTTTCATTTGTAAACTTCACTCCATACATATATATGGGGAGGTACTAGCTCCAACTCGGTTTTACAGTGAAAACTGCTGGAACTTCAAACCGGCACTAGGAAACAGACTGAGAAACCAGAGTAAAAGTTTCTCCTGCAACCCGTTCCCTTTGTGCTAGATGAACGAACGTCTTTCCACATGCTCAGTTCTGAGAGATAAGTGTGTGTGAAAGCCATCCTTCACCAAGCTTGTTGGGAACACAAAGTTTCTTTTCAGTTGCAAACTCCACTCCATACATATATATGGGGAGGTACTAGCTCCAACCAGGTTTTACAGTGAAAACTGCAGGAACTTCAAACCGGCACTAGGAAACAGACTGAGAAACCAGAGTAAAAGTTTCTCCTGCAACCCGTTTCCTTTCTGCTAGATGAACGAACGTCTCTAAAAATGCTCACTTCTGAGAGATATGTGTGTGTGAAAGCCGTCCTTCACCTAGCTTGTTGGGAACACAAAGTTTCTTTTCAGTTGCAAACTCCATTCCATACATATATATGGGGAGGTACTAGCTCCAACCATGTTTTACAGTGAAAACTGCAGGAACTTCAAACCGGCACTAGGAAACAGACTGAGAAACCAGAGTAAAAGTTTCTCCTGCAACCCGTTCCCTTTGTGCTAGATGAACGAACGTCTCTCCACATGCTCAGTTCTGAGAGATAATTGTGTGTGAAAGCCGTCCTTCACCTAGCTTGTTGGGAACACAAAGTTTCTTTTCATTTGTAAACTCCACTCCATACATATATATGGGGATTTACTAGCTCCAACTCGGTTTTACAGTGAAAAATGCTGGAACTTCAAACCGGCACTAGGAAACAGACTGAGAAACCAGAGTAAAAGTTTCTCCTGCTACCCGTTCCCTTTGTGCTAGATGAACGAACGTCTCTCCACATGCTCAGTTCTGAGAGATAATTGTGTGTGAAAGCCGTCCTTCACCTAGCTTGTTGGGAACACAAAGTTTCTTTTCAGTTGCAAACTCCACTCCATACATATATATGGGGAGGTACTAGCTCCAACCAGGTTTTACAGTGAAAACTGCAGGAACTTCAAACCGGCACTAGGAAACAGACTGAGAAACCAGAGTAAAAGTTTCTCCTGCAACCTGTTCCCTTTGTGCTAGATGAACGAACGTCTCTAAATATCCTCACTTCTGAGAAATAAGTGTGTGTGAAAGCCGTCCTTCACTTAGCTTGTTGGGAACACAAAGTTTCTTTTCAGTTGCAAACTCCACTCCATACATATATATGGGGAGGTACTAGCTCCAAATCGGTTTTACAGTGAAAACTGATGGAACTTCAAACCGGCACTAGGAAACAGACTGAGAAACCACAGTAAAAGTTTCTCCTGCAACCCGTTCCCTTTCTGCTAGATGAACGAACGTCTCTCCACATGCTCAGTTCTGAGAGATAAGTGTGTGTGAAAGCCAACCTTCACCTAGCTTGTTGGGAACACAAAGTTTCTTTTCAGTTGCAAACTCCACTCCATACATATATATGGGGAGGTACTAGCTGCAACCAGGTTTTACAGTGAAAACTGCAGGAACTTCAAAACGGCACTAGGAAACAGACTGAGAAACCAGAGTAAAAGTTTCTCCTGCAACCTGTTCCCTTTGTGCTAGATGAACGAACGTCTCTCCACATGCTCAGTTCTGAGAGATGTGTGTGTGTGAAAGCCGTCCTTCACCTAACTTTTTGGGAAAACAAAGTTTCTTTTCATTTGTAAACTCCACTCCATACATATATATGGGGAGGTACTAGCTCCAACTCGGTTTTACAGTGAAAACTGCTGGAACTTCAAACCGGCACTAGGAAACAGACTGAGTAACCAGAGTAAAAGTTTCTCCTGCAACCCGTTCCCTTTGTGCTAGATGAACTAACGTCTCTCCACATGCTCAGTTCTGAGAGAAAAGTGTGTGTGAAAGCCGTCCTTCACCTAGCTTGTTGGGAACACAAAGATTCTTTTCAGTTGCAAACTCCACTCCATACATATATATGGGGAGGTACTAGCTATAACCAGGTTTTACAGTGAAAACTGCAGGAACTTCAAACCGGCACTAGGAAACAGACTGAGAAAGCAGAGTAAAAGTTTCTCCTGCAACCCGTTCCCTTTGTGCTAGATGAACGAACGTCTCTCCACATGCTCACTTCTGAGAGATAAGTGTTTGTGAAAGCCGTACTTCACCTAGCTTGTTGGGAACACAAAGTTTCTTTTCAGTTGCAAACTCCACTTTATAAATATATATGGGGAGGTACTAGCTCCAACCAGGTTTTACAGTGAAAACTGCAGGAACTTCAAACCGGCACTAGGAAACAGACTGAAAAACCAGAGTAAATGTTTCTCCTGCAAACCGTTCCCTTTGTGCTAGATGAACGAACGTCTCTCCAAATGCTCAGTTCTGAGAGATGTGTGTGTGTGAAAGCCGTCCTTCACCTAGTTTTTGGGAACACAAAGTTTCTTTTCATTTGTAAACTCCACTCCATACATATATATGGGGAGGTACTAGCTCCAACTCGGTTTTACAGTGAAAACTGCTGGAACTTCAAACCGGCACTAGGAAACAGACTGAGAAACCAGAGTAAAAGTTTCTCCTGCAACCCGTTCCCTTTTTGCTAGATGAACGAACGTCTCTCCACATGCTCAGTTCTGAGAGATAAGTGTGTGTGAAAGCCGTCCTTCACCTAGCTTGTTGGGAACACAAAGTTTCTTTTCAGTTGCAAAGTCCACTCCATACAAATATATGGGGAGGTACTAGCTCCAACCAGGTTTTACAGTGAAAACTGCAGGAACTTCAAACCGGCACTAGGAAACAGACTGAGAAACCAGAGTAAATGTTTCTCCTGCAACCTGTTCCCTTTGTGCTAGATGAACGAACGTCTCTCCACATGCTCAGTTCTGAGAGATGTGTGTGTGTGAAAGCCGTCCTTCACCTAGCTTTTTGGGAACACAAAGTTTCTTTTCATTTGTAAACTCCACTCCATACATATATATGGGGAGGTACTAGCTCCAACTCGGTTTTACAGTGAAAACTGCTGGAACTTCAAACCGGCACTAGGAAACAGACTGAGAAACCAGAGTATAAGTTTCTCCTGCAACCCGTTCCCTTTGTGCTAGATGAACGAACGTCTCTCCACATGCTCAGTTCTGAGAGATAAGTGTGTGTGAAAGCCGTCCTTCACCTAGCTTGTTGGGAACACAAAGTTTCTTTTCAGTTGCAAACTCCACTCCATACATATATATGGGGAGGTACTAGCTCCAACCAGGTTTTACAGTGAAAACTGCTTGAACTTCAAACCGGCACTAGGAAAAAGACTGAGAAACCAGAGTAAAAGTTTCTCCTGCAACCCGTTCCCTTTCTGCTAGATGAACGAACGTCTCTCCACATGCTCAGTTCTGAGAGATAAGTGTGTGTGAAAGCCGTCCTTCAACTAGCTTGTTGGGAACACAAAGTTCTTTTCAGTTGCAAACTCCAATCCATACATATATATGGGGAGGTACTAGCTCCAACCAGGTTTTACAGTGAAAACTGCAGGAACTTCAAACCGGCACTAGGAAACAGACTGAGAAACCAGAGTAAAAGTTTCTCCTGCAACCCGTTCCCTTTGTTCTAGATGAACGAACTTCTCTCCACATGCTCAATTCTGAGAGATAATTGTGTGTGAAATCCGTCCTTCACCTAGCTTGTTTTGAACACAAAGTTTCTTTTCAGTTGCAAACTCCACTCCATACATATATATGGGGAGGTACTAGCTCCAACCATGTTTTACAGTGAAAACTGCAGGAACTTCAAACCGGCACTAGGAAACAGACTGAGAAACCAGAGTAAAAGTTTCTCCTGCAACCCGTTCACTTTGTGCTAGATGAACGAACGTCTCTCCACATGCTCAGTTCTGAGAGATGTGTGTGTGTGAAAGCCGTCCTTCACCTAGCTTTTTGGGAACACAAATTTCTTTTCATTTGTAAACTCCACTCCATACATATATATGGGGAGGTACTAGCTCCTACTCGGTTTTACAGTGAAAACTGCTGGAACTTCAAACCGGCACTAGGAAACAGACTGAGAAACCAGAGTAAAAGTTTCTCCTGCAACCCGTTCCCTTTCTGCTAGATGAACGAACGTCTCTCCACATGCTCAGTTCTGAGAGATAAGTGTGTGTGAAAGCCGTCCTTCAACTAGCTTGTTGGGAACACAAAGTTCTTTTCAGTTGCAAACTCCAATCCATACATATATATGGGGAGGTACTAGCTCCAACCAGGTTTTACAGTGAAAACTGCAGGAACTTCAAACCGGCACTAGGAAACAGACTGAGAAACCAGAGTAAAAGTTTCTCCTGCAACCCGTTCCCTTTGTTCTAGATGAACGAACTTCTCTCCACATGCTCAATTCTGAGAGATAATTGTGTGTGAAATCCGTCCTTCACCTAGCTTGTTTTGAACACAAAGTTTCTTTTCAGTTGCAAACTCCACTCCATACATATATATGGGGAGGTACTAGCTCCAACCATGTTTTACAGTGAAAACTGCAGGAACTTCAAACCGGCACTAGGAAACAGACGGAGAAACCAGAGTTAAAGTTTCTCCTGCAACCCGTTCCCTTTGTGCTAGATGAACGAACGTCTCTCCACATGCTCAGTTCTGAGAGATGTGTGTGTGTGAAAGCCGTCCTTCACCTAGCTTTTTGGGAACACAAATTTCTTTTCATTTGTAAACTCCACTCCATACATATATATGGGGAGGTACTAGCTCCTACTCGGTTTTACAGTGAAAACTGCTGGAACTTCAAACCGGCACTAGGAAACAGACTGAGAAACCAGAGTAAAAGTTTCTCCTGCAACCCGTTCCCTTTGTGCTAGATGAACGAACGTCTCTCCACATGCTCAGTTCTGAGAGATAAGTGTGTGTGAAAGCCGTCCTTCAGCTAGCTTGTTGGGAACACAAAGTTTCTTTTCAGTTGCAAACTCCACTCCATACATATATATGGGGAGGTACTAGCTCCAACCAGGTTTTACAGTGAAAACTGCAGGAACTTCAAACCGGCACTAGGAAACAGACTGAGAAACCAGAGTAAAAGTTTCTACAGCAACCCGTTCACTTTGTGCTAGATGAACGAACGTCTCTCCACATGCTCAGTTCTGAGAGATGTGTGTGTGTGAAAGCCGTCCTTCACCTAGCTTGTTGGGAACACAAAGTTTCTTTTCAGTTGCAAACTCCACTCCATACATATATATGGGGAGGTACTAGCTCCAATTCTGTTTTACAGTGAAAACTGCAGGAAATTCAAACCGGCACTAGGAAACAGCCTGAGAAACCAGAGTGAAAGTTTTATCTGCAACCCGTTCCCTTTCTGCTAGATGAAAGAACGTCTCTCCACATGCTCAGTTCTGAGAGATAAGTGTGTGTGAAAGCCGTCCTTCACCTAGCTTGTTGGGAACACAAAGTTTCTTTTCAGTAGCAAACTCCACTCCATACATATATATGGGGAGGTACTAGCTCCAACCAGGTTTTACAGTGAAAACTGCAGGAACTTAAAACCGGCACTAGGAAACAGACTGAGAAACCAGAGTAAAAGTTTCTCCTGCAACCCGTTCCCTTTGTGCTAGATGAACGAACGTCTCTCCACATGCTCAGTTCTGAGAGATGTGTGTGTGTGAAAGCCATCCTTCACCTAGCTTGTTGGGAACACAAAGTTTCTTTTCATTTGTAAACTTCACTCCATACATATATATGGGGAGGTACTAGCTCCAACTCGGTTTTACAGTGAAAACTGCTGGAACTTCAAACCGGCACTAGGAAACAGACTGAGAAACCAGAGTAAAAGTTTCACCTGCAACCCGTTCCCTTTGTGCTAGATGAACGAACGTCTCTCCACATGCTCAATTCTGAGAGATAAGTGTGTGTGAAAGCCGTCCTTCACCTAGCTTGTTGGGAACACAAAGTTTCTTTTCAGTTGCAAACTCCAATCCATACATATATAAGGGGAGGTACTAGCTCCAACCAGGTTTTACAGAGAAAACTGCAGGAACTTCAAACCGGCACTAGGAAACAGACTGAGAAACCAGAGTAATAGTTTCTCCTGCAACCCGTTCCCTTTGTGCTAGATGAACGAACGTCTCTCCACATGCTCATTTCTCAGAGATGTGTGTGTGTGAAAGCCGTCCTTCACCTAGCTTTTTGGGAACACAAAGTTTCTTTTCATTTGTAAACTCCACTCCATACATATATATGGGGAGGTACTAGCTCCAACTCGGTTTTACAGTGCAAATTGCTGGAACTTCAAACCGGCACTAGAAAACAGACTGAGAAACCAGAGTAAAAGTTTCTCCTGCAACCCGTTCCCTTTGTGCTAGATGAACGAACGTCTCTCCACATGCTCAGTTCTGAGAGATAAGTGTGTGTGAAAGCCGTCCTTCAGCTAGGTTGTTGGGAACACAAAGTTTCTTTTCAGTTGCAAACTCCAATCCATACATATATATGGGGAGGTACTAGCTCCAACCAGGTTTTACAGTGAAAACTGCAGGAACTTCAAACCGGCACTAGGAAACAGACTGAGAAACCAGAGTAAAAGTTTCTCCTGCAACCCGTTCCCTTTGTGCTAGATGAACGAACGTCTCTCCACATGCTCAGTTCTGAGAGATGTGTGTGTGTGAAAGCCGTCCTTCACCTAGCTTGTTGGGAACACAAAGTTTCTTTTCAGTTGCAAACTCCACTCCATACATATTTATGGGGAGGTACTAGCTCCAATTCTGTTTTACAGTGAAAACTGCTGGAACTTCAAACCGACACTAGGAAACAGACTGAGAAACCAGAGTAAAAGTTTCTCCTGCAACCCGTTCCCTTTCTGCTAGATGAACGAACGTCTCTCCACATGCTCATTTCTGAGAGATGTGTGTGTGTGAAAGCCGTCCTTCACCTAGCTTGTTGGGAACACAAAGTTTCTTTTCAGTTGCAAACTCCACTCCATACATATTTATGGGGAGGTACTAGCTCCAATTCTGTTTTACAGTGAAAACTGCTGGAACTTCAAACCGACACTAGGAAACAGACTGAGAAACCAGAGTAAAAGTTTCTCCTGCAACCCGTTCCCTTTCTGCTAGATGAACGAACGTCTCTCCACATGCTCAGTTCTGAGAGATAAGTGTGTGTGAAAGCCGTCCTTCACCTAGCTTGTTGGGAACACAAAGTTTCTTTTCAGTTGCAAACTCCACTCCATACATATATATGGGGAGGTACTAGCTCCAACCAGGTTTTACAGTGAAAACTGCAGGAACTTCAAACCGGCATTAGGAAACAGACTGAGAAACCAGAGTAAAAGTTTCTCCAGCAACCCGTTCCCTTTGTGCTAGATGAACGAACGTCTCTCCACATGCTCAGTTCTGAGAGATGTGTGTGTGTGAAAGCCGTCCTTCACCTAGCTTTTTGGGAACACAAAGTTTCTTTTCATTTGTAAACTCCACTCCATACATATATATGGGGAGGTACTAGCTCCAACTCGGTTTTACAGTGAAACTGCTGGAACTTCAAACTGGCACTAGGAAACAGACTGAGAAACCAGAGTAAAAGTTTCTCCTGCAACCCGTTCCCTTTGTGCTAGATGAACGAACGTCTCTCCACATGCTCAGTTCTGAGAGATAAGTGTGTGTGAAAGCCGTCCTTCACCTAGCTTGTTGGGAACACAAAGTTTCTTTTCAGTTGCAAACTCCACTCCATACATATATATGGGGAGGTACTAGCTCCAACCAGGTTTTACAGTGAAAACTGCAGGAACTTCAAACCGGCACTAGGAAACAGACTGAGAAACCAGAGTAAAAGTTTCTCCTGCAACCCGTTCCCTTTGTGCTAGATGAACGAACGTCTCTCCACATGCTCAGTTCTGAGAGATAAGTGTGTGTGAAAGCCGTCCTTCACCTAGCTTGTTGGGAACACAAAGTTTCTTTTCAGTTGCAAACTCCACTCCATACATATATATGGGGAGGTACTAGCTCCAACCAGGTTTTACAGTGAAAACTGCAGGAACTTCAAACCGGCACTAGGAAACAGACTGAGAAACCATAGTAAAAGTTTCTCCTGCAAACCGTTCCCTTTGTGCTAGATGAACGAACGTCTCTCCACATGCTCAGTTCGGAGAGATGTGTGTGTGTGAAAGCCGTCCTTCACCTAGCTTTTTGGGAACATAAAGTTTCTTTTCAGTTGCAAACTCCACTCCATACATATATATGGGAAGGTACTAGCTCCAAGCAGGTTTTACAGTGAAAACTGCAGGAAATTCAAACCGGCACTAGGAAACAGACTGAGAAACCAGAGTAAAAGTTTCTCCTGCAACCTGTTCCTTTTGTGCTAGATGAACGAACGTCTCTCCACATGCTCAGTTCTGAGAGATGTGTGTGTGTGAAAGCCGTCCTTCACCTAGCTTTTTGGGAACACAAATTTCTTTTCATTTGTAAACTCCACTCCATACATATATATGGGGAGGTACTAGCTCCAACTCGGTTTTACAGTGAAAATTGCTGGAACTTCAAACCGACACTAGGAAACAGACTGAGAAACCAGAGTAAAAGTTACTCCTGCAACCCGTTCCCTTTGTGCTAGATGAACGAACGTCTCTCCACATGCTCAGTTCTGAGAGATAAGTGTGTGTGAAAGCCGTCCTTCACCTAGCTTGTTGGGAACACAAAGTTACTTTTCAGTTGCAAACTCCACTCCATAAAAATATATGGGGAGGTACTATCTCCAACCAGGTTTTACAGTGAAAATTGCAGGAACTTCAAACCGGCACTAGGAAACAGACTGAGAAACCAGAGTAAAAGTTTCTCCTGCAACCTGTTCCCTTTGTGCTAGATGAACGAACGTCTCTCCACATGCTCAGTTCTGAGAGATGTGTGTGTGTGAAAGCCGTTCTTCACCTAGCTTTTTGGGAACACAAAGTTTCTTTTCATTTGTAAACTCCAATCCATACATATATATGGGGAGGTACTAGCTCCAACTCGGTTTTACAGTGATAACTACTGGAACTTCAAACCGGCACTAGGAAACAGACTGAGAAACCAGAGTATAAGTTTCTCCTGCAACCCGTTCCCTTTGTGCTAGATGAACGAACGTCTCTCCACATGCTCAGTTCTGAGAGATAAGTGTGTGTGAAAGCCGTCCTTCACCTAGCTTGTTGGGAACACAAAGTTTCTTTTCAGTTGCAAACTCCACTCCATACATATATATGGGGAGGTACTAGCTCCAACCAGGTTTTACAGTGAAAACTGCTTGAACTTCAAACCGGCACTAGGAAAAAGACTGAGAAACCAGAGTAAAAGTTTCTCCTGCAACCCGTTCCCTTTCTGCTAGATGAACGAACGTCTCTCCACATGCTCAGTTCTGAGAGATAAGTGTGTGTGAAAGCCGTCCTTCAACTAGCTTGTTGGGAACACAAAGATTGTTTTCAGTTGCAAACTCCACTCCATACATATATATGGGGAGGTACTAGCTATAACCAGGTTTTACAGTGAAAACTGCAGGAACTTCAAACCGGCACTAGGAAACAGACTGAGAATCCAAAGTAAAAGTTTCTCCTGCAACCCGTTCCCTTTGTGCTAGATGAACGAACGTCTCTCCACATGCTAACTTCTGAGAGATGTGTGTGTGTGAAAGCCGTCCTTCACCTAGCTTTTTGGGAACATAAAGTTTCTTTTCAGTTGCAAACTCCACTCCATACATATATATGGGAAGGTACTAGCCCCAAACAAGTTTTACAGTGGAAAATGCAGGAACTTCAAACCGGCACTAGGAAACAGACTGAGAAACCAGAGTAAAAGTTTCTCCTGCAACCTGTTCCCTTTGTGCTAGATGAACGAACGTCTCTCCACATGCTCAGTTCTGAAAGATGTGTGTGTGTGAAAGCCGTCTTTCACCTAGCTTTTTGGGAACACAAAGTTTCTTTTCATTTGTAAACTCCACTCCATACATATATATGGGGAGGTACTAGCTCCAACTCGATTTTACAGTGAAAACTGCAGGAACTTAAAACCGGCACTAGGAAACAGACTGAGAAACCAGAGTAAAAGTTTCTCCTGCAACCAGTTCCCTTTGTGCTAGATGAACGAACGTCTCTCCACATGCTCAGTTCTGAGAGATGTGTGTGTGTGAAAGCCGTCCTTCACCTAGCTTTTTGGGAACACAAAGTTTCTTTTCATTTGTAATCTCCACTCCATACATATATATGGGGTGGTACTAGCTCCAACTCGGTTTTACAGTGAAAACAGCTGGAACTTCAAACCTGCACTAGGAAACAGACTGAGAAACCAGAGTAAAAGTTTCTCCTGCAACCCGTTCCCTTTGTTCTAGATGAACGAACGTCTCTCCACATGCTCAGTTCTGAGAGATAAGTGTGTGTGAAAGCCGTCCTTCACCTAGCTTGTTGGGAACACAAAGTTTCTTTTCAGTTGCAAACTCCACTCCAAACATATATATGGGGAGTTACTAGCTCCAACCAGGTTTTACAGTGAAAACTGCAGGAACTTCAAACCGGCACTAGGAAACAGACTGAGAAACCAGAGTAAAAGTTTCTCCTGCAACCCGTTCCCTCTGTGCTAGATGAACGAACGTCTCTCCACATGCTCAGTTCTGATAGATGTGTGTGTGTGAAAGCCGTCCTTCAACTAGCTTTTTGGGAACACAAAGTTTCTTTTCATTTGTAAACTCCACTCCATACATATATATGGGGAGGTACTAGCTCCAACTCGGTTTTACAGTGAAAACTGCTGGAACATCAAACCGGCACTAGGAAACAGACTGAGAAACCAGAGTAAAAGTTTCTCCTGCAACCTATTCCTTTTGTGCTAGATGAGCGAACGTCTCTCCACATGCTCAGTTCTGAGAGATGTGTGTGTGTGAAAGCCGTCCTTCACCTAGCTTTTTGGGAACACAAAGTTTCTTTTCATTTGTAAACTCCACTCCATACATATATATGGGGAGGTACTAGCTCCAACTCGGTTTTACAGTGAAAACTGCTGGAACTTCAAACCGGCACTAGGAAACAGACTGAGAAACCAGAGTAAAAGTTTCTCCTGCAACCCGTTCCCTTTGTGCTAGATGAACGAACGTCTCTCCACATGCTCAGTTCTGAGAGATAAGTGTGTGTGAAAGCCGTCCTTTACCTAGCTTGTTGGGAACACAAAGTTTCTTTTCAGTTGCAAACTCCACTCCATACATATATATGGGGAGGTACTAGCTCCAAACATATTTTACAGTGAAAACTGCAGGAACTTCAAACCGGCACTAGGAAACAGACTGAGAAACCAGAGTAAAAGTTTCTCCTGCAACCTATTCCCTTTGTGCTAGATGAACGAACGTCTCTCCACATGCTCAGTTCTGAGAGATGTGTGTGTGTGAAAGCCGTCCTTCACCTAGCTTTTTGGGAACACAAAGTTTCTTTTCATTTGTAAACTCCACTCCATACATATATATGGGGTGGTACTAGCTCCAACTCGGTTTTACAGTGAAAACTGCTGGAACTTCAAACCGGCACTAGGAAACAGACTGAGAAACCAGAGTAAAAGTTTCTCCTGCAACCCGTTCCCTTTGTGCTAGATGAACGAACGTCTCTCCACATGCTCAGTTCTGAGAGATAAGTGTGTGTGAAAGCCGTCCTTCACCTAGCTTGTTGGGAACACAAAGTTTCTTTTCAGTTGCAAACTCCACTCCATACATATATATGGGGAGGTACTAGCTCCAAAAGTATTTTACAGTGAAAACTGCAGGAACTTCAAACCGGCACTAGGAAACAGACTGAGAAACCAGAGTAAAAGTTTCTCCTGCAAACCGTTCCCTCTGTGCTAGATGAACGAACGTCTCTCCACATGCTAAGTTCTGAGAGATGTGTGTGTGTGAAAGCCGTCCTTCACCTAGCTTTTTGGGAACACAAATTTTCTTTTCATTTGTAAACTCCACTCCATACATATATATGGGGAGGTACTAGCTCCAACTCGGTTTTACAGTGAAAACTGCTGGAACATCAAACCGGCACTAGGAAACAGACTGAGAAACCAGAGTAAAAGTTTCTCCTGCAACCCGTTCCCTTTGTGCTAGATGAACGAACGTCTCTCCACATGCTCAGTTCTGAGAGATAAGTGTGTGTGAAAGCCGTCCTTCACCTAGCTTGTTGGGATCACAAAGTTTCTTTTCAGTTGCAAACTCCACTCCATACATATATATGGGGAGGTACTAGCTCCAACCATGTTTTACAGTGAAAACTGCAGGAACTTCAAACCGGCACTAGGAAACAGACTGAGAAACCAGAGTAAAAGTTTCTCCTGCAACCCGTTCCCTTTGTGCTAGATGAACGAACGTCTCTCCACATGCTCACTTCTGAGAAATAAGTGTGTGTGAAATCCGTCCTTCACCTAGCTTGTTGGGAACACAAAGTTTCTTTTCAGTTGCAAACTCCACTCCATACATATATATGGGTAGGTACTAGCGCCAACCAGGTTTTACAGTGAAAACTGCAGGAACTTCAAACCGGCACTAGGAAACAGACTGAGAAACCAGAGTAAAAGTTTCCCCTGCAACCCGTTCCCTTTGTGCTAGATGAACGAACGTCTTTCCACATGCTCAGTTCTGAGAGATGTGTGTGTGTGAAAGCCGTCCTTCTCCTAGCTTTTTGGGAACACAAAGTTTCTTTTCATTTGTAAACTCCACTCCATACATATATATGGGGAGGTACTAGCTCCAACTCGGTTTTACAGTGAAAACTGCTGGAACTTCAAACCGGCACTAGGAAACAGACTGAGAAACCAGAGTAAAAGTTTCTCCTGCAACCCGTTCCCTTTGTGCTAGATGAACGAACATCTCTCCACATGCTCAGTTCTGAGAGACAATTGTGTGTGAAAGCCGTCCTTCACCTAGCTTGTTGGGAACACAAAGTTTCTTTTCAGTTGCAAACTTCACTCCATACATATATATGGGGAGGTACTAGCTCCAACTCGGTTTTACAGTGAAAACTGCTGCAACTTCAAACCGGCACTAGGAAACAGACTGAGAAACCAGAGTAAAAGTTTCTCCTGCAACCCGTTCCCTTTGTGCTAGATGAACGAACCTCTCTCCACATGCTCAGTTCTGAGAGATGTGTGTGTGTGAAAGCCGTCCTTCACCTAGCTTGTTGGGAACACAAAGTTTCTTTTCAGTTGCAAACTCCACTCCATACATATATATGGGGAGGTACTAGCTCCAACCAGGTTTTACAGTGAAAACTGCAGGAACTTCATACCGGCACTAGGAAACAGACTGAGAAACCAGAGTAAAAGTTTCTCCTGCAACCCGTTCCCTTTGTGCTAGATGAACGAACGTCTCTCCACATGCTCAGTTCTGAGAGATGTGTGTGTGTGAAAGCCGTCCTTCACCTAGCTTGTTGGGAACACAAAGTTTCTTTTCAGTTGCAAACTCCACTCCATACATATATATGGGGAGGTACTAGCTCCAACCAGGTTTTACAGTGAAAACTGCAGGAACTCCAAACCGGCACTAGGAAACAGACTGAGAAACCAGAGTAAAAGTTTCTCCTGCAACCTGTTCCCTTTGTGCTAGATGAACGAACGTCTCTCAACATGCTCAGTTCTGAGAGATGTGTGTGTGTGAAAGCCGTCCTTCACCTAGCTTTTTGGGAACACAAAGTTTCTTTTCATTTGTAAACTCCACTCCATACATATATATGGGGAGGTACTAGCTCCAACTCGGTTTTACAGTGAAAACTGCTGGAACTTCAAACCGGCACTAGGAAACAGACTGAGAAACCAGAGTAAAAGTTTCTCCTGCAATCCGTTCCCTTTATGCTAGATGAACGAACGTCTCTCCACATGCTCAGTTCTGAGAGATAAGTGTGTGTGAAAGCCGTCCTTCACCTAGCTTGTTGGGAACACAAAGTTTCTTTTCAGTTGCAAACTCCATTCCATACATATATATGGGGAGGTACTAGCTCCAACCAGGTTTCACTGTGTAAACTGCAGGAACTTCATACCGGCACTAGGAAACAGACTGAGAAACCAGAGTAAAAGTTTCTCCTGCAACCCGTTCCCTTTGTGCTAGATGAACGAACGTCTCTCCACATGCTCAGTTCTGAGAGATAAGTGTGTGTGAAAGCCGTCCTTCACCTAGCTTTTTGGGAACATAAAGTTTCTTTTCATTTGTAAACTCCACTCCATACATATATATGGGGAGGTACTAGCTCCAACTCGGTTTTACAGTGAAAACTGCTGGAACTTCAAACCGGCACTAGGAAACAGACTGAGAAACCAGAGTAAAAGTTTCTCCTGCAACCCGTTCCTTTGTGCTAGATGAACGAACGTCTCTCCACATGCTCAGTTCTGAGAGATAAGTGTGTGCGAAAGCCGTCCTTCACCTATCTTGTTGGGAACACAAAGTTTTTTTCAATTGCAAACTCCACTCCATACATATATATGGGGAGGTACTAGCTCCAAATCGGTTTTACAGTGCAAACTGCAGGAACTTCAAACCGGCACTAGGAAACAGACTGAGAAACCAGAGTAAAAGTTTCTCCTGCATCCAGTTCCCTTTCTGCTAGATGACCGAACATCTCTCCACATGCTCAGTTCTGAGAGATAAGTGTGTGTGAAAGCAACCTTCACCTAGCTTGTTGGGAACACAAAGTTTCTTTTCAGTTGCAAACTCCACTCCATACATATATATGGGGAGGTACAAGCTCCAAACAGATTTTACAGTGAAAACTGCAGGAACTTCAAACCGGCACTAGGAAACACACTGAGAAACCAGAGTTAAAGTTTTTCCTGCAACCCGTTCCCTTTGTGCTAGATGAAAGAACGTCTCTCCACATGCTCAGTTCTGAGAGATAAGTGTGTGTGAAAGCCGTCCTTCACCTAGCTTGTTGGGAACACAAAGCTTCTTTTCAGTTGCAAACTCCACTCCATACATATATATGGGTAGGTACTAGCTCCAAATCGGATTTACAGTGAAAACTGCAGGAACTTCAAACCGGCACTAGGAAACAGACTAAGAAACCAGAGTAAAAGTTTCTCCTGCAAACCGTTCCCTTTGTGCTAGATGAACGAACGTCTCTGCACATGCTCAGTTCTGAGAGATAAGTGTGTGTGAAAGCCGTCCTTCACCTAGCTTGTTGGGAACACAAAATTACTTTTCAGTAGCAAACTCCACTCCATACATATATATGGGGAGGTACTAGCTCCAACCAGGTTTTACAGTGAAAACTGCAGTAACTTCAAACCGGCACTAGGAAACAGACTGAGAAACCAGAGTAAAAGTTTCTCCTGCAACCTGTTCCCTTTGTGCTAGATGAACGAACGTCTCTCCACATGATCAGTTCTGAGAGATGTGTGTGTGTGAAAGCCGTACTTCACCTAGCTTTTTGGGAACATAAATTTTCTTTTCATTTGTAAACTCCACTCCATACATATATATGGGGAGGTACTAGCTCCAACTCGGTTTTACAGTGAAAACTGCTGGAAATTCAAACCGGCAGTAGGAAACAGACTGAGAAACCAGAGTAAAATTTTCTCCTGCAACCCGTTCTATTTGTGCTAGATGAACGAACGTCTCTCCACATGCTCAGTTCTGAGAGATAAGTGTGTGTGAAACCCGTCCTTCACCTAGCTTGTACCGAAAACAAAGTTTCTTTTCAGTTGCAAACTCCACTCCATACATATATATGGGGAGGTACTTGCTCCAACCAGGTTTTACAGTGAAAACTGCAGGAACTTCAAACCGGCACTAGGAACCAGAATGAGAAACCAGAGTAAAAGTTTCTCCTGCAACCCATTCCATTTGTGCTAGATGAACGAACGTCTCTCCACATGCTCAGTTCTGAGAGATAAGTGTGTGTGAAAGCCGTCCTTCACCTAGCTTGTTGGGAAACCCAAAGTTTCTTTTCAGGTGCAAACTCCAATCCATACAAATATATGGGGAAGTACTAGCTCCAACCAGGTTTTACAGTGAAAACTGCAGGAACTTCAAACCGGCACTAGGAAACAGACTGAGAAACCAGAGTAAAAGTTTCTCCTGCAACCTGTTCCCTTTGTGCTAGATGAACGAACGTCTCTCCACATGCTCAGTTCTGAGAGATGTGTGTGTGTGAAAGCCGTCCTTCACCTAGCTTTTTGGGAACATAAAGATTCTTTTCATTTTTAAACTCCACTCCATACATATATATGGGGAGGTAGTAGCTCCAACTCGGTTTTACAGTAAAAACTGCAGGAACTTCAAACCGGCACTAGGAAACAGACTGAGAAACCAGAGTAAAAGTTTCTCCTGCAACCCGTTCCCTTTGTGCTAGATGAACGAAAGTCTCTCCACATGCTCAGTTCTGAGAGATAAGTGTGTGTGAAAGCCGTCCTTCACCTAGCTTGTTGGGAACACAAAGTTTCTTTTCAGTTGCAAACTCCACTCCATACATATATATGGGGAGGTACACGCTCCAACCAGGTTTTACAGTGAAAACTGCAGGAACTCCAAACCGGCACTAGGAAACAGACTGAGAAACCAGAGTAAAAGTTTCTCTTGCAACCCGTTCCCTTTGTGCTAGATGAACGAACGTCTCTCCACATGCTCATTTCTGAGAGATGTGTGTGTGTGAAAGCCGTGCTTCACCTAGCTTTTTGGGAAAACAAAGTTTCTTTTCAGTTGCAATATCCACTCCATACATATATATGGGGAGGTACTTGCTCCAACCAGGTTTTACAGTGAAAACTGCTGGAAATTCCAACCGGCTCTAGGAAACAAATTGAGAAACCAGAGTAAAAGTTTCTCCTGCAAACCGTTCCTTTTCTGCTAGATGAACGATCGTCTCTCCACATGCTCAGTTCTGAGAGATAAGTGTGTGTGAAAGCCGTCCTTCACCTAGCTTTTTGTGAATATAAAGTTTCTTTTCAGTTGCAAACTCCACTCCATACATATATATGGGGAGGTACTAGCTTCAACCAGGTTTTACAGTGAAAACTGCAGGAACTTCAAACCGGCACTAGGAAACAGACTTAGAAACCAGAGTAAAAGTTTCTCCTGCAACCCGTTCCATTTGTGCTAGATGAACGAACGTCTCTCCACATGCTCACTTCTGAGACATATGTGTGTGTGAAAGCCGTCCTTCACCTAGCTTGTTGGGAACACAAAGTTTCTATTCAGTTGCAAACTCCACTCCATACATATATATGGGGAGGTACTAGCTCCAACCAGGTTTTACAGTGAAAACTGCAGGAACTTCAAACCGGCACTAGGAAACAGACTGAGAAACCAGAGTAAAAGTTTCTCCTGCAACCCGTTCCCTTTGTGCTAGATGATCGAACGTCTCTCCACATGCTCAGTTCTGATAGATAAGTGTGTGTGAAAGCCGTCCTTCACCTAGCTTGTTGGGAACACAAAGTTTCTTTTCAGTTGCAAACTCCACTCCATACATATATATGGGGAGGTACTATCTCCAACCATGTTTTACAGTGAAAACTGCAGGAACTTCAAACCGGCACTAGGAAACAGACTGAGAACCCAGAGTAAAAGTTTCTCCTGCAACCCTTTCCCTTTCTGCTAGATGAACGAACGTCTCTCCACATGCTCAGTTCTGAGAGATAAGTGTGTGTGAAAGAAGTCCTTCACCTAGCTTGTTGGGAACACAAAGTTTCTTTTCAGTTGCAAACTCCACTCCATACATATATATGGGGAGGTATTAGCTCCAACCAGGTTTTACAGTGAAAACTGCAGGAACTTCAAACCGGCACTAGGAAACAGACTGAGAAACCAGAGTAAAAGTTTCTCCTGCAACCCGTTCCCTTTGTGCTAGATGAACGAACGTCTCTCCACATGCTCAGTTCTGAGAGATGTGTGTGCGTGAAAGCCGTCCTTCACCTAGCTCTTTGGGAACACAAAGTATCTTTTCATTTGTAAACTCCACTCCATACATATATATGGGGAGGTACTAGCTCCAACTCGGTTTTACAGTGAAAACTGCTGGAACATCAAACCGGCACTAGGAAACAGACTGAGATACCAGAGTAAAAGTTTCCCCTGCAACCCGTTCTCTTTGTGCTAGATGAACGAAAGTCTCTCCACATGCTCAGTTCTGAGAGATAAGTGTGTGTGAAAGCCGTACTTCACCTAGCTTGTTGGGAACACAAAGTTTCTTTTCAGTTGAAAACTCCACTCCATACATATATATGGGGAGGTACTAGCTCCAAATCGGTTTTACAGTGAAAACTGCAGGAACTTCAAACAGGCACTAGGAAACAGACTGAGAAACCAGAGTAAAAGTTTCTCCTGCAACCCTTTCCCTTTGTTCTAGATGAACGAACGTCTCTCCACATGCTCAGTTCTGAGAGATAAGTGTGTGTGAAAGCCGTCCTTCACCTAGCTTGTTCCGAACACAAATTTTCTTTTCCATTGCAAACTCCACTCCATACATATATATGGGGAGGTACTAGCTCCAACCAGGTTTTACAGTGAAAAATGCAGGAACTTCAAACCGGCACTAGGAAACAGACTGAGAAACCAGAGTAAAAGTTTCTCCTGCAACCCGTTCCCTTTGTGCTAGATGAACGAACGTCTCTCCACATGCTCAGTTCTGAGAGATAAGTGTGTGCGAAAGCCGTCCTTCACCTAGCTTGTTGAGAACACAAAGTTTCTTTTCAATTGTAAACTCCACTCCATACATATATATGGGGAGGTACAAGATCCAAATCGGTTTTACAGTGAAAACTGCAGGAACTTCAAACCGGCACTAGGAAACAGACTGAGAAACCAGAGAAAAAGTTTCTCCTGCAACCCGTTCCCTTTGTGCTAGATGAACGAACGTCTCTCCACATGCTCAGTTCTGAGAGATAAGTGTGTGTGAAAGCCGTTCTTTAGCTAGCTTGTTGGGAACACAAAGTTTCTTTTCAGTTGCAAACTCCACTCCATACATATATATGGGGAGGTACAAGCTCCAACTCGGTTTTAAAATGAAAACTGCTGGAACTTCAAACCGGCACTAGGAAACACACTGAGAAACCAGAGTAAAAGTTTCTCCTGCAACCCGTTCCCTTTTTGCTAGATGAACGAACGTCTCTCCACATGCTCAGTTCTGAGAGATAAGTGTGTGTGAAAGCCGTCCTTCACCTAGCTTGTTGGGAACACAAAGTTTCTTTTCAGTTGCAAACTCCACTCCATACATATATATGGGGAGGTACTAGCTCCAACCAGGTTTTACAGTGAAAACTGCAGGAACTTCAAACCGGCACTAGGAAACAGACTGAGAAACCAGAGTAAAAGTTTCTCCTGCAACCCGTTCCCTTTGTGCTAGATGAACGAACGTCTCTCCACATGCTCATTTCTGAGAGATGTGTGTGTGTGAAAGCCGTCCTTCACCTAGCTTTTTGGGAAAACAAAGTTTCTTTTCATTTGTAAACTCCACTCCGTACATATATATGGGGAGGTACTAGCTCCAACTCGGTTTTACAGTGAAAACTGCTGGAAATTCAAACCGGCACTAGGAAACAAATTGAGAAACCAGAGTAAAAGTTTCTCCTGCAACCCGTTCCCTTTCTGCTAGATGAACGAACGTCTCTCCACATGCTCAGTTCTGAGAGATAAGTGTGTGTGAAAGCCGTCCTTCACCTAGCTTTTTGTGAATATAAAGTTTCTTTTCAGTTGCAAACTCCACTCCATACATATATATGGGTTGGTACAAGCTCCAACCAGGTTTTACAGTGAAAACTGCAGGAACTTCAAACCGGCACTAGGAAACAGACTTAGAAACCAGAGTAAAAGTTTCTCCTGCAACCCGTTCCATTTGTGCTAGATGAACGAACGTCTCTCCACATGCTCACTTCTGAGAGATAATTGTGTGTGAAAGACGTCCTTCACCTAGCTTGTTGGGAACACAAAGTTTCTTTTCAGTTGCAAACTCCACTCCATACATATATATGGGGAGGTACTAGCTCCAACGAGGTTTTACAGTGAAAACTGCAGGAACTTCAAACCGGCACTAGGAAACAGACTGAGAAACCAGAGTAAAAGTTTCTCCTGCAACCCTTTCCCTTTGTGCTAGATGAACGAACATCTCTCCACATGCTCAGTTCTGAGAGATGTGTGTGCGTGAAAGCCGTCCTTCACCTAGCTCTTTGGGAACACAAAGTATCTTTTCATTTGTAAACTCCACTCCATACATATATAAGGGGAGGTACTAGCTCCAACTCGGTTTTACAGTGAAAACTGCTGGAACTTCAAACCTGCACTAGAAAACAGACTTAGAAACCAGAGTAAAAGTTTTTCCTGCAACACGTTCCGTTTGAGCTAGATGAACGAACGTCTCTCCACATGCTCAGTTCTGAGAGATAAGTGTGTGTGAAAGCCGTCCTTCACCTAGCTTGTTGGGAACACAAAGTTTCTTTTCAGTTGCAAACTCCACTCCATACAAATATATGGGGAGGTACTAGCTCCAACCAGGTTTTACAGTGAAAACTGCAGGAACTTCAAACCGGCACTAGGAAACAGACTGAGAAACCAGAGTAAAAGTTTCTCCTGCAACCCGTTCCCTTTCTGCTAGATGAACGAACGTCTCTCCACATGCTCAGTTCTGAGTGATAAGTGTGTGTGAAAGACGTCCTTCAACTAGCTTGTTGGGAACACAAATTTTCTTTTCAGTTGCTATCTCCACTCCATACATATATATGGGGAGGTACTAGCTGCAACCATATTTTACAGTGAAAACTGCAGGAACTTCAAACCGGCACTAGGAAACAGACTGAGAATCCAGAGTAAAAGTTCCTCCTGCAACCCGTTCCCTTTGTGCTAAATTAACGAACGTCTCTCCACATGCTCACTTCTGAGAGATAAGTGTGTGTGAAAGCCGTACTTCACCTAGCTTGTTGGGAACACAAAGTTTCTTTTCAGTTGCAAACTCCACTCCATACATATATATGGGTAGGTACTAGCTTCAACAAGGTTTTACAGTGAAAACTGCAGGAACTTCAAACCGGCACTAGGAAACAGACTGAGAAACCAGAGTAAAAGTTTCTCCTGCAACCCGTTCCCTTTGTGCTAGATGAACGAACGTCTCTCCACATGCTCAGTTCTGAGAGATAAGTGTGTGCGAAAGCCGTCCTTCACCTAGCTTGTTGAGAACACAAAGTTTCTTTTCAATTGTAAACTCCACTCCATACATATATATGGGGAGGTACAAGATCCAAATCGGTTTTACAGTGAAAACTGCAGGAACTTCAAACCGGCACTAGGAAACAGACTGAGAAACCAGAGAAAAAGTTTCTCCTGCAACCCGTTCCCTTTGGGCTAGATGAACGAACGTCTCTCCACATGCTCAGTTCTGAGAGATAAGTGTGTGTGAAAGCCGTTCTTTAGCTAGCTTGTTGGGAACACAAAGTTTCTTTTCAGTTGCAAACTCCACTCCATACATATATATGGGGAGGTACAAGCTCCAACTCGGTTTTACAATGAAAACTGCTGGAACTTCAAACCGGCACTAGGAAACACACTGAGAAACCAGAGTAAAAGTTTCTCCTGCAACCCGTTCCCTTTTTGCTAGATGAACGAACGTCTCTCCACATGCTCAGTTCTGAGAGATAAGTGTGTGTGAAAGCCGCCCTTCACCTAGCTTGTTGGGAACACAAAGTTTCTTTTCAGTTGCAAACTCCACTCCATACATATATATGGGGAGGTACTAGCTCCAACGAGGTTTTACAGTGAAAACTGCAGGAACTTCAAACCGGCACTAGGAAACAGACTGAGAAACCAGAGTAAAAGTTTCTCCTGCAACCCTTTCCCTTTGTGCTAGATGAACGAACATCTCTCCACATGCTCAGTTCTGAGAGATGTGTGTGCGTGAAAGCCGTCCTTCACCTAGCTCTTTGGGAACACAAAGTATCTTTTCATTTGTAAACTCCACTCCATACATATATAAGGGGAGGTACTAGCTCCAACTCGGTTTTACAGTGAAAACTGCTGGAACTTCAAACCTGCACTAGAAAACAGACTTAGAAACCAGAGTAAAAGTTTCTCCTGCAACACGTTCCGTTTGAGCTAGATGAACGAACGTCTCTCCACATGCTCAGTTCTGAGAGATAAGTGTGTGTGAAAGCCGTCCTTCACCTAGCTTGTTGGGAACACAAAGTTTCTTTTCAGTTGCAAACTCCACTCCATACATATATATGGGGAGGTACTAGCTCCAACCAGGTTTTACAGTGAAAACTGCAGGAACTTCAAACCGGCACTAGGAAACAGACTGAGAAACCAGAGTAAAAGTTTCTCCTGCAACCCGTTCCCTTTCTGCTAGATGAACGAACGTCTCTCCACATGCTCAGTTCTGAGTGATAAGTGTGTGTGAAAGACGTCCTTCAACTAGCTTGTTGGGAACACAAATTTTCTTTTCAGTTGCTATCTCCACTCCATACATATATATGGGGAGGTACTAGCTGCAACCATATTTTACAGTGAAAACTGCAGGAACTTCAAACCGGCACTAGGAAACAGACTGAGAATCCAGAGTAAAAGTTCCTCCTGCAACCCGTTCCCTTTGTGCTAAATTAACGAACGTCTCTCCACATGCTCACTTCTGAGAGATAAGTGTGTGTGAAAGCCGTACTTCACCTAGCTTGTTGGGAACACAAAGTTTCTTTTCAGTTGCAAACTCCACTCCATACATATATATGGGTAGGTACTAGCTTCAACAAGGTTTTACATTGAAAACTGCAGGAACTTCAAACCGGCACTAGGAAACAGACTGAGAAACCAGAGTAAAAGTTTCTCCTGCAACCTGTTCCCTTTGTGCTAGATGAACGAACGTCTCTCCACATGCTCAGTTCTGAGAGATAAGTGTGTGCGAAAGCCGTCCTTCACCTAGCTTGTTGAGAACACAAAGTTTCTTTTCAATTGTAAACTCCACTCCATACATATATATGGGGAGGTACAAGATCCAAATCGGTTTTACAGTGAAAACTGCAGGAACTTCAAACCGGCACTAGCAAACAGACTGAGAAACCAGAGTAAATGTTTCTCCTGCAACAGGTTCCCTTTGTGCTAGATGAACGAACGTCTCTCCACATGCTAACTTCTGAGAGATAAGTGTGTGTGAAAGCCGTCTTTCAATTAGCTTGTTGGGAACACAAAGTTTCTTTTCAGTTGCAAACTCCACTCCATACATATATATGGGGAGGTACTAGCTCCAAATCGGTTTTACAGTGAAAACTGCAGGAACTTCAAACCGGCACTAGGAAACAGACTGAGAAATCAGAGTAAAAGTTTCTCCTGCAACCCTTTCCCTTTCTGCTAAATGAACGAACGTCTCTCCACATGCTCAGTTGTGAGAGATAAGTGTGTGTGAAAGCCGTCCTTCACCTAGCTTGTTGGGAACACAAAGATTCTTTTCAGTTGCAAACTCCACTCCATAAATATATATATGGGGATGTACTAGCTCCAACCAGGTTTTACAGTGAAAACAGCAGGAACTTCAAACCGGCACTAGGAAACAGACTGAGAAACCAGAGGAAAAGTTTCTACTGCAACCTATTCCCTTTGTGCTAGATGAACGAACGTCTCTCCATATGCTCAGTTTTGAGAGATATGTGTGTGTGAAAGCCGTCTTTCTCCTAGCTTTTTGGGAACATAAAGTTTCTTTTCGTTTGTAAACTCCACTCCATACATATATATGGGGAGGTAGAAGTTCCAACTCGGTTTTACAGTGAAAACTGCAGGAACTTCAAACCGGCACTAGGAAACAGACTGAGAAACCAGAGTAAAAGTTTCTCCTGCAACCCGTTCCGTTTGTGCTAGATGAACGAACGTCTCTCCACATGCTCAGTTCTGAGAGATAAGTGTGTGCGAAAGCCGTCCTTCACCTAGCTTGTTGGGAACACAAAGTTTCTTTTCAATTGCAAACTCCACTCCATACATATATATGGGGAGGTACTAGCTCCAAATCGGTTTTACAGTGAAAACTGCAGGAACTTCAAACCGGCACTAGGAAACAGACTGAGAAACCAGAGTAAAAGTTTCTCCTGCAACCCGTTCCCTTTGTGCTAGATGAACGAAATTCTCTCCACATGCACATTTCTGAGAGATAAGTGTGTGTGAAAGCCGTCCTTCAACTAGCTTGTTGGGAACACAAAGTTTCTTTTCAGTTGCAAACTCCACTCCTTACATATATATGGGGAGGTACTAGCTCCAACTCGGTTTTACAGTGAAAACTGCAGGAACTTCAAACCGGCACTAGGAAACAGACTGAGAATCCAGAGTAAAAGTTTCTCCTGCAACCCGTTCCCTTTGTGCTAGATGAACGAACGTCTCTCCACATGCTCAGTTCTGAGAGATGTGTGTGTGTGAAAGCCGTCCTTCACCTAGCTTTTTGGGAACATAAAGTTTCTTTTCATTTGTAAACTCCACTCCATACATATATATGGGGAGGTACTAGCTCCAACTCGGTTTTACAGTGAAAACTGCTGGAACTTCAAACCGGCACTAGGAAACAGACTGAGAAACCAGAGTAAATGTTTCTCCTGCAACCCGTTCCCTTTGTGCTAGATGAACGAACGTCTCTAAACATGCTCAGTTCTGAGAGATTAGTGTGTGTGAAAGCCGTCCTTCACCTAGCTTGTTGGGAACATAAAGTTTCTTTTCATTTGTAAACTCCACTCCATACATATATATGGGGAGGTACTAGCTCCAAATCGGTTTTACAGTGAAAACTGCAGGAAATTCAAACCGGCACTAGGAAACAGACTGAGAAACCAGAGTAAAAGTTTCTCCTGCAAACCGTTCCCTTTGTGCTAGATGAACGAACGTCTCTCCACATGCTCAGTTCTGAGAGATAAGTGTGTGTGAAAGCCGTCCTTCACCTAGCTTGTTGGGAACACAAAGTTTCTTTTCAGTTGCAAACTCCACTCCATACATATATATGGGAAGGTACTAGCTCCAACCAGGTTTTACAGTGAAAACTGCAGGAACTTCAAACCGGCACTAGGAAACAGACTGAGAAACCAGAGTAAAAGTTTCTCCTGCAACCTGTTCCCTTTGTGCTAGATGAACGAACGTCTCTCCACATGCTCAGTTCTGAGAGATGTGTGTGTGTGAAAGCCGTCCTTCACCTAGCTTTTTGGGAACATAAAGTTTCTTTTCATTTGTAAACTCCACTCCATACATATATATGGGGAGGTACTAGCTCCAACTCGGTTTTACAGTGAAAACTGCTGGAACTTCAAACCGGCACTAGGAAACAGACTGAGAAACCAGAGTAAAAGTTTCTCCTGCAACCCGTTCCCTTTCTGCTAGATGAACGAACGTCTCTCCACATGCTCAGTTCTGAGAGATAAGTGTGTGTGAAAGCCGTACTTCACCTAGCTTGTTGGGAACACAAAGTTTCTTTTCAGTTGCAAACTCCACTCCATACATATATATGGGGAGGTACTAGCTCCAAATCGGTTTTACACTGAAAACTGCAGGAACTTCAAACCGACACTAGGAAACAGACTGAGAAACCAGAGTAAAAGTTTCTCCTGCAACCCGTTCCCTTTGTGCTAGATGAACGAACGTCTCTCCACATGCTCAGTTCTGAGAGGTATGTGTGTGTGAAAGCCGTCCTTCACCTAGCTTGTTGGGAACACAAAGTTTCTTTTCAGTTGCAAACTCCACTCCATACATATATATGGGGAGGTACTAGCTCCAAATCGGTTTTACAGTGAAAACTGCAGGAGCTTCAAACCGACACTAGGAAACAGACTGAGAAAACAGAGTAAAAGTTTCTCCTGCAACCCGTTCCCTTTGTGCTAGATGAACGAACGTCTCTCCACATGCTCAGTTCTGAGAGGTAAGTGTGTGTGAAAGCCGTCCTTCACCTAGCTTGTTGGGAACACAAAGTTTCTTTTCAGTTGCAAACTCCACTCCATACATATATATGGGGAGGTACTAGCTCCAAATCTGTTTTACAGTGAAAACTGCAGGAACTTAAAACCGGCACTAGGAAACAGACTGAGAAACCAGAGTAAAAGTTTCTCCTGCAACCCGTTCCCTTTCTGCTAGATGAACGAACGTCTCTCCACATGCTCAGTTCTGAGAGATAAGTGTGTGTGAAAGCCGTACTTCACCTAGCTTGTTGGGAACACAAAGTTTCTTTTCATTTGCAAACTCCACTCCATACATATATATGGAGAGGTACTAGCTCCAACCAGGTTTTACAGTGAAAACTGCAAGAAATTCAACCCGGCACTAGGAAACAGACTGAGAAACCAGAGTAAAAGTTTCTCCTGCAACCTGTTCCCTTTGTGCTAGATGAACTAACGTCTCCCCACATGCTCAGTTCTGAGAGATGTGTGTGTGTGAAAGCCGTCCTTCACCTAGCTTTTTGGGAACATAAAGTTTCTTTTCATTTGTAAACTCCACTCCATACATATATATGGGGAGGTACTAGCTCCAACTCGGTTTTACAGTGAAAACTGCTGGAACTTCAAACCGGCACTAGGAAACAGACTGAGAAACCAGAGTAAAAGTTTCTCCTGCAACCCGTTCCCTTTCTGCTAGATGAACGAACGTCTCTCCACATGCTCAGTTCTGAGAGATAAGTGTGTGTGAAAGCCGTCCTTCACCTAGCTTGTTGGGAACACAAAGTTTCTTTTCAGTTGCAAACTCCACTCCATACATATATATGGGGAGGTACTAGCTCCAAATCGGTTTTACAGTGAAAACTGCAGGAGCTTCAAACCGACACTAGGAAACAGACTGAGAAAACAGAGTAAAAGTTTCTCCTGCAACCCGTTCCCTTTGTGCTAGATGAACGAACGTCTCTCCACATGCTCAGTTCTGAGAGGTAAGTGTGTGTGAAAGCCGTCCTTCACCTAGCTTGTTGGGAACACAAAGTTTCTTTTCAGTTGCAAACTCCACTCCATACATATATATGGGGAGGTACTAGCTCCAAATCTGTTTTACAGTGAAAACTGCAGGAACTTAAAACCGGCACTAGGAAACAGACTGAGAAACCAGAGTAAAAGTTTCTCCTGCAACCCGTTCCCTTTCTGCTAGATGAACGAACGTCTCTCCACATGCTCAGTTCTGAGAGATAAGTGTGTGTGAAAGCCGTACTTCACCTAGCTTGTTGGGAACACAAAGTTTCTTTTCATTTGCAAACTCCACTCCATACATATATATGGAGAGGTACTAGCTCCAACCAGGTTTTACAGTGAAAACTGCAAGAAATTCAACCCGGCACTAGGAAACAGACTGAGAAACCAGAGTAAAAGTTTCTCCTGCAACCTGTTCCCTTTGTGCTAGATGAACGAAAGTCTCTCCACATGCTCAGTTTTGAGAGATGTGTGTGTGTGAAAGCCGTCCTTCACCTAGCTTTTTGGGAACGTAAAGTTTCTTTTCATTTGTAAACTCCACTCCATACATATTTATGGGGATGTACTAGCTCCAACTCGGTTTTACAGTGAAAACTGCTGGAACTTCAAACCGGCACTAGGAAACAGACTGAGAAACCAGAGTAAAAGTTTCTCCTGCAACCCGTTCCATTTGTGCTAGATGAACGAACGTCTCTCCACATGCTCAGTTCTGAGAGATAAGTGTGTGTGAAAGCCGTACTTCACCTAGCTTGTTGGGAACACAAAGTTCCTTTTCAGTTGCAATCTCCACTCCATAAATATATATGGGGAGGTACTAGCTCCAAATCGGTTTTACAGTGAAAACTGCAGGAACTTCAAACCGGCACTAGGAAACAGACTGAGAAACCAGAGTAAAAGTTTCTCCTGCAAACCGTTCCCATTGTGCTAGATGAACGAATGTCTCTCCACATGCTCAGTTCTGAGAGATAAGTGTGTGTGAAAGCCGTCCTTCACCTAGCTTGTTGGGAACACAAAGTTTCTTTTCAGTTGCAAACTCCACTCCATACATATATATGGGGAGGTACTAGCTCCAACCAGGTTTTACAGTGAAAACTGCAGGAACTTCAAACCGGCACTAGGAAACAGACTGAGAAACCAGAGTAAAAGTTTCTCCTGCAACCTGTTCCATTTGTGCTAGATGAACGTACGTCTCTCCACATGCTCTGTTCTGAGAGATGTGTGTGTGTGAAAGCCGTCCTTCACAAAGCTTTTTGGGAACATAAAGTTTCTTTCCATTTGTAAACTCCACTCCATACATATATATGGGGAGGTACTAGCTCCAACTCGGTTTTACAGTGAAAACTGCTGGAACTTCAAACCGGCACTAGGAAACAGACTGAGAAACCAGAGTAAAAGTTTCTCCTGCAACCCGTTCCCACTGTGCTAGATGAACGAACGTCTCTCCACGTGCTAAGTTCTGAGAGATATGTGTGTGTGAAAGCCGTCCTTCACCTAGCTTGTTCCGAACACAAAATTTCTTTTCAGTAGCAAACTCCACTCCATACATATATATGGGGAGGTACTAGCTCCAAATCGGTTTTACAGTGAAAACTGCAGGAACTTCAACCCGGCACTAGGAAACAGACTGAGAAACCAGAGTAAAAGTTTCTCCTGCAACCCGTTCCTTTTGTGCTAGATGAACGAACGTCTCTCCACATGCTCAGTTCTGAGAGATAAGTGTGTGTGAAAGCCGTCCTTCACCTAGCTTGTTGGGAACACAAAGTTTCTTTTCAGTTGCAAACTCCACTCCATACATATATATGGGGAGGTACTAGCTCCAACCATGTTTTACAGTGAAAACTGCAGGAACTTCAAACCGGCATTAGGAAACAGACTGAGAAACCAGAGTAAAAGTTTCTCCTGCAAACTGTTCCCTTTGTGCTAGATGAACGAACGTCTCTCCACATGCTCAGTTCTGAGAGATGTGTATGTGTGAAAGCCGTCCTTCACCTAGCTTTTTGGGAACATAAAGTTTCTTTTAATTTGTAAACTCCACTCCATACATATATATGGGGGGGTACTAGCTCCAACTCGGTTTTACAGTGAAAACTGCTGGAACTTCAAACCGGCACTAGGAAACAGACTGAGAAACCAGAGTAAAAGTTTCTCCTGCAACCCGTTCCCTTTGTGCGAGATGAACGAACGTATCTCCACATGCTCAGTTCTGAGAGATAAGTGTGTGTGAAAGCCGTCCTTCACCTAGCTTGTTGGGAACACAAAGTTTCTTTTCAGTTGCAAACTCCACTCCATACATATATATGGGGAGGTACTAGCTCCAAATCGGTTTTACAGTGAAAACTGCAGGAACTTCAAACCGGCACTAAGAAACAGACTGAGAAACCAGAGTAAAAGTTTCTCCTACAACCCGTTCCCATTTTGCTAGATGAACGAAAGTCTCTCCACATGCTCAGTTCTGAGAGATAAGTGAGTGTGAAAGCCGTCCTTCACCTAGATTGTTGGGAACACAAAGTTTCTTTTCAGTTGCAAACTCCACTCCATACATATATATGGGGAGGTACTAGCTCCAACCAGGTTTTACAGTGAAAACTGCAGGAACTTCAAACTGGCACTAGGAAACAGACTGAGAAACCAGAGTAAAAGTTTCTCCTGCAACCAGTTCCCTTTGTGCTAGATGAACGAACGTCTCTCCACATGCTCAGTTCTGAGAGATGTGTGTGTGTGAAAGCCGCCATTCAAGTAGCTTTTTGGGAACATAAAGTTTCTTTTCATTTGTAAACTCCACTCCATACATATATATGGGGAGTTACAAGCTCCAACTCGGTTTTACAGTGAAAACTGCTGGAACTTCAAACCGGCACTAGGAAACAGACTGAGAAACCAGAGTAAATGTTTCTCCTGCAACCCGTTCCCTCTGTGCTAGATGAACGATCGTCTCTCCACATGCTCAGTTCTGAGAGATAAGTGTTTGTGAAAGCAGTCCTTCACCTAGCTTGTTGGGAACACAAAGTTTCTTTTCAGTTGCAAACTCCACTCCATACATATATATGGGGAGGTACTAGCTCCAAATCGGATTTACAGTGAAAACTGCAGGAAATTCAAACCGGCACTAGGAAACAGACTGAGAAACCAGAGTAAAAGTTTCTCCTGCATCCTGTTCCCTTTGTGCTAGATGAACGAACGTCTCTCCACATGCTCAATTCTGAGCGATGTGTGTGTGTGAAAGCCGTCCTTCACCTAGCTTTTTGGAAACATAAAGTTTCTTTTCATTTGTAAACTCCACTCCATAAATATTTATGGGGAGGTACTAGCCCCAACTCGGTTTTACAGTGAAAACTGCTGGAACTTCAAACCGGCACTAGGAAACAGACTGAGAAACCAGAGTAATAGTTTCCCCAGCAAACCGTTCCCTTTGTGCTAGATGAACGAACGTCTCTCCACATGCTCAGTTCTCAGAGATAAGTGTGTTTGAAAGCCGTCCTTCACCTAGCTTGTTGGGAACACAAAGTTTCTTTTCAGTTGCACACTCCACTCCTTACATATATATGGTGAGGTACTAGCTCAAACCAGGTTTTACAGTGAAAACTGCAGGAACTTCAAACCGGCACTAGGAAACAGACTGAGAAACCAGAGTAAAAGTTTCTCCTGCATCCCGTTCCCTTTGTGCTAGATGAACGAACGTCTCTCCACATGCTCAGTTCTGAGAGATAAGTGTGTGTGAAAGCCGTCCTTCACCTAGCTTGTTGGGAACACAAAGTTTCTTTTCAGTTGCAAACTCCACTCCATACATATATATGGGGAGGTACTAACTCCAACCAGGTTTTACAGTGAAAACTGCAGGAATTTCAAACCGGCCCTAGGAAACAGACTGAGAAATCAGGGTAAAAGTTTCTCCTGCAACCTGTTCCCTTTTTGCTAGATGAACGAACGTCTCTCCACATGCTCAGTTCTGAGAGATGTGTGTGTGTGAAAGCCGTCCTTCACCTAGCTTTTTGGGAACATAAAGTTTCTTTTCATTTGTAAACTCCACTCCATACATATATATGGGGAGGTACTAGATCCAACTCCGTTTTACAGTGAAAACTGCAGGAACTTCAAACCGGCACTGGGAAACAGACTGAGAAACCAGAGTAAAAGTTTCTCCTGCAACCCGTTCCTTTTGTGCTACATGAACGAACGTCTCTCCACATGCTCAGTTCTGAGAGATGTGTGTGTGTGAAAGCCGTACTTCACCTAGCTTTTTGGGAACATAAAGTTTCTTTTCATTTGTAAACTCCACTCCACACATATATATGGGGAGGTACTAGCTCCAACTGGGTTTTACAGTGAAAACTGCTGGAACTTCAAACCGGCACTAGGAAACAGACTGAGAAACCAGAGTAAAAGTTTCTCCTGCATCCCGTTCCCTTTGTGCTAGATGAACGAACGTCTCTCCACATGCTCAGTTCTGAGAGAAAAGTGTGTGTGAAAGCCGTCCTTCACCTAGCTTGTTGGGAACACAAAGTTTCTTTTCAGTTGCAAACTCCACTCCATACATATATATGGGTAGGTACTAGCTCAAATCGGTTTTACAGTGAAAACTGCAGGAACTTCAAACCGGCACTAGGAAACAGACTGAGAAAACAGAGTAAAAGTTTCTCCTGCAACCCGTTCCCTTTGTGCGAGATGAACGAACGTCTCTCCACATGCTCAGTTCTGAGAGAAAAATGTGTGTGAAAGCCGTCCTTCACCTAGCTTGTTGGGAACTCAAAGTTTCTTTTCAGTTGCAAACTCCACTCCATACATATATATGGGGAGGTACTAGCTCCAACCAGGTTTTACAGTGAAAACTGCAGGAACTTCAAACCGGCCCTAGGAAACAGACTGAGAACCAGAGTAAAAGTTTCTCCAGCAACCTGTTCCCTTTGTGCTAGATGAACGAACGTCTCTCCACATGCTCAGTTCTGAGAGATGTGTGTGTGTGAAAGCCGTCCTTCACCTAGCTTTTTGGGAACATAAAGTTTCTTTTCATTTGTAAACTCCACTCCATACATATATATGGGGAGGTACTAGCTCCAACCAGGTTTTACAGTGAAAACTGCAGGAACATCAAACCGGCACTAGGAAACAGACTGAGAAACCAGAGTAAAAGTTTCTCCTGCAACCCGTTCCTTTTGTGCTACATGAACGAACGTCTCTCCACATGCTCAGTTCTGAGAGATGTGTGTGTGTGAAAGCAGTACTTCACCTAGCTTTTTGGGAACATAAAGTTTCTTTTCATTTGTAAACTCCACTCCACACATATATATGGGGACGTACTAGCTCCAACTGGGTTTTACAGTGAAAACTGCTGGAACTTCAAACCGGCACTAGGACACAGACTGAGAAACCAGAGTAAAAGTTTCTCCTGCAACCCGTTCCCTTTGTGCTAGATGAACGAACGTCTCTCCACATGCTCAGGTCTGAGAGAAAAGTGTGTGTGAAAGCCGTCCTTCACCTAGCTTGTTGGGAACACAAAGTTTCTTTTCAGTTGCAAACTCCACTCCATACATATATATGGGTAGGTACTAGCTCAAATCGGTTTTACAGTGAAAACTGCAGGAACTTCAAACCGGCACTAGGAAACAGACTGAGAAACCAGAGTAAAAGTTTCTCCTGCAACCCGTTCCCTTTGTGCTAGATGAACGAACGTCTCTCCACATGCTCAGTTCTGAGAGATAAGTGTGTGTGAAAGCCGTCCTTCACTTAGCTTGTTAGGAACACAAAGTTTCTTTTCATTTGCAAACTCCACTCCATACATATATATGGAGAGGTACTAGCTCCAACCAGGTTTTACAGTGAAAACTGCAAGAACTTCAACCCGGCACTAGGAAACAGACTGAGAAACCAGAGTAAAAGTTTCTCCTGCAACCCGTTCCCTTTGTGCTAGATGAATGAAAGTCTCTCCACATGCTCAGTTCTGAGAGATGTGTGTGTGTGAAAGCCGTCCTTCACCTAGCTTTTTGGGAACATAAAGTTTATTTTCATTTGTAAACTCCACTCCATACATATATATGGGGAGGTACTAGTTCCAACTCGGTTTTACAGTGAAAATTGCTGGAACTTCAAACCGGCACTAGGAAACAGACTGAGAAACCAGAGTAAAAGTTTCTCCTGCAACCCGTTTCCTTTGTGCTAGATGAACGAACGACTCCCCACATGCTCAGTTCTGAGAGATAAGTGTGTGTGAAAGCCGTCCTTCACCTAGCTTGTTGGGAACACAAAGTTTCTTTTCAGTTGCAAACTCCACTCCATACATATAATTGGGTAGGTAGTAGCTCCAAATCGGTTTTACAGTGAAAACTGCAGGAACTTCAAACCGGCCCTAGGAAACAGACTGAGAAACCAGAGTAAAAGTTTCTCCTGCAACCCGTTCCTTTTGTGCTAGATGAACGAACGTCTCTCCACATGCTAAGTTCTGAGAGATGTGTGTGTGTGAAAGCCGTCCTTCACCTAGCTTTTTGGGAACATAAAGTTTCTTTTCATTTGTAAACTCCACTCCATACATATATATGGGGAGGTACTAGATCCAACTCGGTTTTACAGTGAAAACTGCTGGAACTTCAAACCGGCACTAGGAAACAGACTGAGAAACCAGAGTAAATG
Organism: Camelus bactrianus; assembly: GCF_048773025.1. NCBI lineage: Eukaryota > Metazoa > Chordata > Mammalia > Artiodactyla > Camelidae > Camelus > Camelus bactrianus. The sequence continues at coordinate 2,142,210 of NW_027413946.1, read as the reverse complement.
TTTCTCCTGCAACCCGTTCCCTTTGTGCTAGATGAACGAACGTCTCTCCACATGCTCAGTTCTGAGAGATGTGTGTGTGTGAAAGCCGTCCTTCATCTAGCTTGTTGGGAACACAAAGTTTCTTTTCAGTTGCAAACTCCACTCCATACATATATATGGGGAGGTACTAGCTCCAACCAAGTTTTACAGTGAAAACTGCAGGAACTTCAAACCGGCACTAGGAAACAGACTGAGAAACCAGAGTAAAAGTTTCTCCTGCAACCCTTTCCCTTTGTGCTAGATGAACGAACATCTCTCCACATGCTCAGTTCTGAGAGATGTGTGTGCGTGAAAGCCGTCCTTCACCTAGCTCTTTGGGAACACAAAGTATCTTTTCATTTGTAAACTCCACTCCATACATATATAAGGGGAGGTACTAGCTCCAACTCGGTTTTACAGTGAAAACTGCTGGAACTTCAAACCTGCACTAGAAAACAGACTTAGAAACCAGAGTAAAAGTTTCTCCTGCAACACGTTCCGTTTGAGCTAGATGAACGAACGTCTCTCCACATGCTCAGTTCTGAGAGATAAGTGTGTGTGAAAGCCGTCCTTCACCTAGCTTGTTGGGAACACAAAGTTTCTTTTCAGTTGCAAACTCCACTCCATACATATATATGGGGAGGTACTAGCTCCAAATCGGTTTTACAGTGAAAACTGCAGGAACTTCAAACCGGCACTAGGAAACAGACTGAGAAATCAGAGTAAAAGTTTCTCCTGCAACCCTTTCCCTTTCTGCTAAATGAACGAACGTCTCTCCACATGCTCAGTTGTGAGAGATAAGTGTGTGTGAAAGCCGTCCTTCACCTAGCTTGTTGGGAACACAAAGATTCTTTTCAGTTGCAAACTCCACTCCATAAATATATATATGGGGATGTACTAGCTCCAACCAGGTTTTACAGTGAAAACTGCAGGAACTTCAAACAGGCACTAGGAAACAGACTGAGAAACCAGAGGAAAAGTTTCTACTGCAACCTATTCCCTTTGTGCTAGATGAACGAACGTCTCTCCATATGCTCAGTTTTGAGAGATATGTGTGTGTGAAAGCCGTCTTTCTCCTAGCTTTTTGGGAACATAAAGTTTCTTTTCGTTTGTAAACTCCACTCCATACATATATATGGGGAGGTAGAAGTTCCAACTCGGTTTTACAGTGAAAACTGCAGGAACTTCAAACCGGCACTAGGAAACAGACTGAGAAACCAGAGTAAAAGTTTCTCCTGCAACCCGTTCCGTTTGTGCTAGATGAACGAACGTCTCTCCACATGCTCAGTTCTGAGAGATATGTGTGTGCGAAAGCCGTCCTTCACCTAGCTTGTTGGGAACACAAAGTTTCTTTTCAATTGCAAACTCCACTCCATACATATATATGGGGAGGTACTAGCTCCAAATCGGTTTTACAGTGAAAACTGCAGGAACTTCAAACCGGCACTAGGAAACAGACAGAGAAACCAGAGTAAAAGTTTCTCCTGCAACCCGTTCCCTTTGTGCTAGATGAACGAAATTCTCTCCACATGCACATTTCTGAGAGATAAGTGTGTGTGAAAGCCGTCCTTCAACTAGCTTGTTGGGAACACAAAGTTTCTTTTCAGTTGCAAACTCCACTCCATACATATATATGGGGAGGTACTAGCTCCAACTCGGTTTTACAGTGAAAACTGCAGGAACTTCAAACCGGCACTAGGAAACAGACTGAGAATCCAGAGTAAAAGTTTCTCCTGCAACCCGTTCCCTTTGTGTTAGATGAACGAACGTCTCTCCACATGCTCAGTTCTGAGAGATGTGTGTGTGTGAAAGCCGTCCTTCACCTAGCTTTTTGGGAACATAAAGTTTCTTTTCATTTGTAAACTCCACTCCATACATATATATGGGGAGGTACTAGCTCCAACTCGGTTTTACAGTGAAAACTGCTGGAACTTCAAACCGGCACTAGGAAACAGACTGAGAAACCAGAGTAAATGTTTCTCCTGCAACCCGTTCCCTTTGTGCTAGATGAACGAACGTCTCTAAACATGCTCAGTTCTGAGAGATTAGTGTGTGTGAAAGCCGTCCTTCACCTAGCTTGTTGGGAACATAAAGTTTCTTTTCATTTGTAAACTCCACTCCATACATATATATGGGGAGGTACTAGCTCCAAATCGGTTTTACAGTGAAAACTGCAGGAAATTCAAACCGGCACTAGGAAACAGACTGAGAAACCAGAGTAAAAGTTTCTCCTGCAAACCGTTCCCTTTGTGCTAGATGAACGAACGTCTCTCCACATGCTCAGTTCTGAGAGATAAGTGTGTGTGAAAGCCGTCCTTCACCTAGCTTGTTGGGAACACAAAGTTTCTTTTCAGTTGCAAACTCCACTCCATACATATATATGGGAAGGTACTAGCTCCAACCAGGTTTTACAGTGAAAACTGCAGGAACTTCAAACCGGCACTAGGAAACAGACTGAGAAACCAGAGTAAAAGTTTCTCCTGCAACCTGTTCCCTTTGTGCTAGATGAACGAACGTCTCTCCACATGCTCAGTTCTGAGAGATGTGTGTGTGTGAAAGCCGTCCTTCACCTAGCTTTTTGGGAACATAAAGTTTCTTTTCATTTGTAAACTCCACTCCATACATATATATGGGGAGGTACTAGCTCCAACTCGGTTTTACAGTGAAAACTGCTGGAACTTCAAACCGGCACTAGGAAACAGACTGAGAAACCAGAGTAAAAGTTTCCCCTGCAACCCGTTCCCTTTCTGCTAGATGAACGAACGTCTCTCCACATGCTCAGTTCTGAGAGATAAGTGTGTGTGAAAGCCGTACTTCACCTAGCTTGTTGGGAACACAAAGTTTCTTTTCAGTTGCAAACTCCACTCCATACATATATATGGGGAGGTACTAGCTCCAAATCGGTTTTACACTGAAAACTGCAGGAACTTCAAACCGACACTAGGAAACAGACTGAGAAACCAGAGTAAAAGTTTCTCCTGCAACCCGTTCCCTTTGTGCTAGATGAACGAACGTCTCTCCACATGCTCAGTTCTGAGAGGTAAGTGTGTGTGAAAGCCGTCCTTCACCTAGCTTGTTGGGAACACAAAGTTTCTTTTCAGTTGCAAACTCCACTCCATACATATATATGGGGAGGTACTAGCTCCAACTCGGTTTTACAGTGAAAACTGCAGGAACTTAAAACCGGCACTAGGAAACAGACTGAGAAACCAGAGTAAAAGTTTCTCCTGCAACCCGTTCCATTTGTGCTAGATGAACGAACGTCTCTCCACATGCTCAGTTCTGAGAGATAAGTGTGTGTGAAAGCCGTCCTTCACTTAGCTTGTTGGGAACACAAAGTTTCTTTTCAGTTGCAAACTCCACTCCATACATATATATGGAGAGGTACTAGCTCCAACCAGGTTTTACAGTGAAAACTGCAGGAACTTCAACCCGGCACTAGGAAACAGACTGAGAAACCAGAGTAAAAGTTTCTCCTGCAACCTGTTCCCTTTGTGCTAGATGAACGAACGTCTCCCCACATGCTCAGTTCTGAGAGATGTGTGTGTGTGAAAGCCGTCCTTCACCTAGCTTTTTGGGAACATAAAGTTTCTTTTCATTTGTAAACTCCACTCCATACATATATATGGGGAGGTACTAGCTCCAACTCGGTTTTACAGTGAAAACTGCTGGAACTTCAAACCGGCACTAGGAAACAGACTGAGAAACCAGAGTAAAAGTTTCTCCTGCAACCCGTTCCCTTTCTGCTAGATGAACGAACGTCTCTCCACATGCTCAGTTCTGAGAGATAAGTGTGTGTGAAAGCCGTCCTTCACCTAGCTTGTTGGGAACACAAAGTTTCTTTTCAGTTGCAAACTCCACTCCATACATATATATGGGGAGGTACTAGCTCCAAATCGGTTTTACAGTGAAAACTGCAGGAGCTTCAAACCGACACTAGGAAACAGACTGAGAAAACAGAGTAAAAGTTTCTCCTGCAACCCGTTCCCTTTGTGCTAGATGAACGAACGTCTCTCCACATGCTCAGTTCTGAGAGGTAAGTGTGTGTGAAAGCCGTCCTTCACCTAGCTTGTTGGGAACACAAAGTTTCTTTTCAGTTGCAAACTCCACTCCATACATATATATGGGGAGGTACTAGCTCCAAATCTGTTTTACAGTGAAAACTGCAGGAACTTAAAACCGGCACTAGGAAACAGACTGAGAAACCAGAGTAAAAGTTTCTCCTGCAACCCGTTCCCTTTCTGCTAGATGAACGAACGTCTCTCCACATGCTCAGTTCTGAGAGATAAGTGTGTGTGAAAGCCGTACTTCACCTAGCTTGTTGGGAACACAAAGTTTCTTTTCAGTTGCAAACTCCACTCCATACATATATATGGGGAGGTACTAGCTCCAAATCGGTTTTACACTGAAAACTGCAGGAACTTCAAACCGACACTAGGAAACAGACTGAGAAACCAGAGTAAAAGTTTCTCCTGCAACCCGTTCCCTTTGTGCTAGATGAACGAACGTCTCTCCACATGCTCAGTTCTGAGAGGTAAGTGTGTGTGAAAGCCGTCCTTCACCTAGCTTGTTGGGAACACAAAGTTTCTTTTCAGTTGCAAACTCCACTCCATACATATATATGGGGAGGTACTAGCTCCAACTCGGTTTTACAGTGAAAACTGCAGGAACTTAAAACCGGCACTAGGAAACAGACTGAGAAACCAGAGTAAAAGTTTCTCCTGCAACCCGTTCCATTTGTGCTAGATGAACGAACGTCTCTCCACATGCTCAGTTCTGAGAGATAAGTGTGTGTGAAAGCCGTCCTTCACTTAGCTTGTTGGGAACACAAAGTTTCTTTTCAGTTGCAAACTCCACTCCATACATATATATGGAGAGGTACTAGCTCCAACCAGGTTTTACAGTGAAAACTGCAGGAACTTCAACCCGGCACTAGGAAACAGACTGAGAAACCAGAGTAAAAGTTTCTCCTGCAACCTGTTCCCTTTGTGCTAGATGAACGAACGTCTCCCCACATGCTCAGTTCTGAGAGATGTGTGTGTGTGAAAGCCGTCCTTCACCTAGCTTTTTGGGAACATAAAGTTTCTTTTCATTTGTAAACTCCACTCCATACATATATATGGGGAGGTACTAGCTCCAACTCGGTTTTACAGTGAAAACTGCTGGAACTTCAAACCGGCACTAGGAAACATACTGAGAAACCAGAGTAAAAGTTTCTCCTGCAACCCGTTCCCTTTCTGCTAGATGAACGAACGTCTCTCCACATGCTCAGTTCTGAGAGATAAGTGTGTGTGAAAGCCGTCCTTCACCTAGCTTGTTGGGAACACAAAGTTTCTTTTCAGTTGCAAACTCCACTCCATACATATATATGGGGAGGTACTAGCTCCAAATCGGTTTTACAGTTAAAATTGCAGGAGCTTCAAACCGACACTAGGAAACAGACTGAGAAAACAGAGTAAAAGTTTCTCCTGCAAACCGTTCCCTTTGTGCTAGATGAACGAACGTCTCTCCACATGCTCAGTTCTGAGAGGTAAGTGTGTGTGAAAGCCGTCCTTCACCTAGCTTGTTGGGAACACAAAGTTTCTTTTCAGTTGCAAACTCCACTCCATACATATATATGGGGAGGTACTAGCTCCAAATCTGTTTTACAGTGAAAACTGCAGGAACTTAAAACCGGCACTAGGAAACAGACTGAGAAACCAGAGTAAAAGTTTCTCCTGCAACCCGTTCCCTTTCTGCTAGATGAACGAACGTCTCTCCACATGCTCAGTTCTGAGAGATAAGTGTGTGTGAAAGCCGTACTTCACCTAGCTTGTTGGGAACACAAAGTTTCTTTTCATTTGCAAACTCCACTCCATACATATATATGGAGAGGTACTAGCTCCAACCAGGTTTTACAGTGAAAACTGCAAGAAATTCAACCCGGCACTAGGAAACAGACTGAGAAACCAGAGTAAAAGTTTCTCCTGCAACCTGTTCCCTTTGTGCTAGATGAACGAAAGTCTCTCCACATGCTCAGTTTTGAGAGATGTGTGTGTGTGAAAGCCGTCCTTCACCTAGCTTTTTGGGAACGTAAAGTTTCTTTTCATTTGTAAACTCCACTCCATACATATTTATGGGGAGGTACTAGCTCCAACTCGGTTTTACAGTGAAAACTGCTGGAACTTCAAACCGGCACTAGGAAACAGACTGAGAAACCAGAGTAAAAGTTTCTCCTGCAACCCGTTCCCTTTGTGCTAGATGAACGAACGTCTCTCCACATGCTCAGTTCTGAGAGATAAGTGTGTGTGAAAGCCGTACTTCACCTAGCTTGTTGGGAACACAAAGTTCCTTTTCAGTTGCAATCTCCACTCCATAAATATATATGGGGAGGTACTAGCTCCAAATCGGTTTTACAGTGAAAACTGCAGGAACTTCAAACCGGCACTAGGAAACAGACTGAGAAACCAGAGTAAAAGTTTCTCCTGCAAACCGTTCCCATTGTGCTAGATGAACGAATGTCTCTCCACATGCTCAGTTCTGAGAGATAAGTGTGTGTGAAAGCCGTCCTTCACCTAGCTTGTTGGGAACACAAAGTTTCTTTTCAGTTGCAAACTCCACTCCATACATATATATGGGGAGGTACTAGCTCCAACCAGGTTTTACAGTGAAAACTGCAGGAACTTCAAACCGGCACTAGGAAACAGACTGAGAAACCAGAGTAAAAGTTTCTCCTGCAACCTGTTCCATTTGTGCTAGATGAACGTACGTCTCTCCACATGCTCAGTTCTGAGAGATGTGTGTGTGTGAAAGCCGTCCTTCACAAAGCTTTTTGGGAACATAAAGTTTCTTTCCATTTGTAAACTCCACTCCATACATATATATGGGGAGGTACTAGCTCCAAATCGGTTTTACAGTGAAAACTGCTGGAACTTCAAACCGGCACTAGGAAACAGACTGAGAAACCAGAGTAAAAGTTTCTCCTGCAACCCGTTCCCACTGTGCTAGATGAACGAACGTCTCTCCACGTGCTAAGTTCTGAGAGATATTTGTGTGTGAAAGCCGTCCTTCACCTAGCTTGTTCCGAACACAAAATTTCTTTTCAGTAGCAAACTCCACTCCATACATATATATGGGGAGGTACTAGCTCCAAATCGGTTTTACAGTGAAAACTGCAGGAACTTCAACCCGGCACTAGGAAACAGACTGAGAAACCAGAGTAAAAGTTTCTCCTGCAACCCGTTCCTTTTGTGCTAGATGAACGAACGTCTCTCCACATGCTCAGTTCTGAGAGATAAGTGTGTGTGAAAGCCGTCCTTCACCTAGCTTGTTGGGAACACAAAGTTTCTTTTCAGTTGCAAACTCCACTCCATACATATATATGGGGAGGTACTAGCTCCAACCATGTTTTACAGTGAAAACTGCAGGAACTTCAAACCGGCATTAGGAAACAGACTGAGAAACCAGAGTAAAAGTTTCTCCTGCAAACTGTTCCCTTTGTGCTAGATGAACGAACGTCTCTCCACATGCTCAGTTCTGAGAGATGTGTATGTGTGAAAGCCGTCCTTCACCTAGCTTTTTGGGAACATAAAGTTTCTTTTAATTTGTAAACTCCACTCCATACATATATATGGGGAGGTACTAGCTCCAACTAGGTTTTACTTGAAAACTGCTGGAACTTCAAACCGGCACTAGGAAACAGACTGAGAAACCAGAGTAAAAGTTTCTCCTGCAACCCGTTCCCTTTGTGCGAGATGAACGAACGTATCTCCACATGCTCAGTTCTGAGAGATAAGTGTGTGTGAAAGCCGTCCTTCACCTAGCTTGTTGGGAACACAAAGTTTCTTTTCAGTTGCAAACTCCACTCCATACATATATATGGGGAGGTACTAGCTCCAAATCGGTTTTACAGTGAAAACTGCAGGAACTTCAAACCGGCACTAAGAAACAGACTGAGAAACCAGAGTAAAAGTTTCTCCTACAACCCGTTCCCATTTTGCTAGATGAACGAAAGTCTCTCCACATGCTCAGTTCTGAGAGATAAGTGAGTGTGAAAGCCGTCCTTCACCTAGATTGTTGGGAACACAAAGTTTCTTTTCAGTTGCAAACTCCACTCCATACATATATATGGGGAGGTACTAGCTCCAACCAGGTTTTACAGTGAAAACTGCAGGAACTTCAAACTGGCACTAGGAAACAGACTGAGAAACCAGAGTAAAAGTTTCTCCTGCAACCTGTTCCCTTTGTGCTAGATGAACGAACGTCTCTCCACATGCTCAGTTCTGAGAGATGTGTGTGTGTGAAAGCCGCCATTCAAGTAGCTTTTTGGGAACATAAAGTTTCTTTTCATTTGTAAACTCCACTCCATACATATATATGGGGAGTTACAAGCTCCAACTCGGTTTTACAGTGAAAACTGCTGGAACTTCAAACCGGCACTAGGAAACAGACTGAGAAACCAGAGTAAATGTTTCTCCTGCAACCCGTTCCCTCTGTGCTAGATGAACGATCGTCTCTCCACATGCTCAGTTCTGAGAGATAAGTGTTTGTGAAAGCCGTCCTTCACCTAGCTTGTTGGGAACACAAAGTTTCTTTTTAGTTGCAAACTCCACTCCATACATATATATGGGGAGGTACTAGCTCCAAATCGGATTTACAGTGAAAACTGCTGGAACTTCAAACCGGCACTAGGAAACAGACTGAGAAACCAGAGTAAAAGTTTCTCCTGCATCCTGTTCCCTTTGTGCTAGATGAACGAACGTCTCTCCACATGCTCAATTCTGAGCGATGTGTGTGTGTGAAAGCCGTCCTTCACCTAGCTTTTTGGAAACATAAAATTTCTTTTCATTTGTAAACTCCACTCCATAAATATTTATGGGGAGGTACTAGCCCCAACTCGGTTTTACAGTGAAAACTGCTGGAACTTCAAACCGGCACTAGGAAACAGACTGAGAAACCAGAGTAATAGTTTCCCCAGCAAACCGTTCCCTTTGTGCTAGATGAACGAACGTCTCTCCACATGCTCAGTTCTCAGAGATAAGTGTGTTTGAAAGCCGTCCTTCACCTAGCTTGTTGGGAACACAAAGTTTCTTTTCAGTTGCACACTCCACTCCTTACATATATATGGGGAGGTACTAGCTCAAACCAGGTTTTACAGTGAAAACTGCAGGAACTTCAAACCGGCACTAGGAAACAGACTGAGAAACCAGAGTAAAAGTTTTTCCTGCATCCCGTTCCCTTTGTGCTAGATGAACGAACGTCTCTCCACATGCTCAGTTCTGAGAGATAAGTGTGTGTGAAAGCCGTCCTTCACCTAGCTTGTTGGGAACACAAAGTTTCTTTTCAGTTGCAAACTCCACTCCATACATATATATGGGGAGGTACTAACTCCAACCAGGTTTTACAGTGAAAACTGCAGGAATTTCAAACCGGCCCTAGGAAACAGACTGAGAAATCAGGGTAAAAGTTTCTCCTGCAACCTGTTCCCTTTTTGCTAGATGAACGAACGTCTCTCCACATGCTCAGTTCTGAGAGATGTGTGTGTGTGAAAGCCGTCCTTCACCTAGCTTTTTGGGAACATAAAGTTTCTTTTCATTTGTAAACTCCACTCCATACATATATATGGGGAGGTACTAGATCCAACTCCGTTTTACAGTGAAAACTGCAGGAACTTCAAACCGGCACTAAGAAACAGACTGAGAAACCAGAGTAAAAGTTTCTCCTACAACCCGTTCCCATTTTGCTAGATGAACGAAAGTCTCTCCACATGCTCAGTTCTGAGAGATAAGTGAGTGTGAAAGCCGTCCTTCACCTAGATTGTTGGGAACACAAAGTTTCTTTTCAGTTGCAAACTCCACTCCATACATATATATGGGGAGGTACTAGCTCCAACCAGGTTTTACAGTGAAAACTGCAGGAACTTCAAACTGGCACTAGGAAACAGACTGAGAAACCAGAGTAAAAGTTTCTCCTGCAACCTGTTCCCTTTGTGCTAGATGAACGAACGTCTCTCCACATGCTCAGTTCTGAGAGATGTGTGTGTGTGAAAGCCGCCATTCAAGTAGCTTTTTGGGAACATAAAGTTTCTTTTCATTTGTAAACTCCACTCCATACATATATATGGGGAGTTACAAGCTCCAACTCGGTTTTACAGTGAAAACTGCTGGAACTTCAAACCGGCACTAGGAAACAGACTGAGAAACCAGAGTAAATGTTTCTCCTGCAACCCGTTCCCTCTGTGCTAGATGAACGATCGTCTCTCCACATGCTCAGTTCTGAGAGATAAGTGTTTGTGAAAGCCGTCCTTCACCTAGCTTGTTGGGAACACAAAGTTTCTTTTTAGTTGCAAACTCCACTCCATACATATATATGGGGAGGTACTAGCTCCAAATCGGATTTACAGTGAAAACTGCAGGAACTTCAAACCGGCACTAGGAAACAGACTGAGAAACCAGAGTAAAAGTTTCTCCTGCATCCTGTTCCCTTTGTGCTAGATGAACGAACGTCTCTCCACATGCTCAATTCTGAGCGATGTGTGTGTGTGAAAGCCGTCCTTCACCTAGCTTTTTGGAAACATAAAATTTCTTTTCATTTGTAAACTCCACTCCATAAATATTTATGGGGAGGTACTAGCCCCAACTCGGTTTTACAGTGAAAACTGCTGGAACTTCAAACCGGCACTAGGAAACAGACTGAGAAACCAGAGTAATAGTTTCCCCAGCAAACCGTTCCCTTTGTGCTAGATGAACGAACGTCTCTCCACATGCTCAGTTCTCAGAGATAAGTGTGTTTGAAAGCCGTCCTTCACCTAGCTTGTTGGGAACACAAAGTTTCTTTTCAGTTGCACACTCCACTCCTTACATATATATGGGGAGGTACTAGCTCAAACCAGGTTTTACAGTGAAAACTGCAGGAACTTCAAACCGGCACTAGGAAACAGACTGAGAAACCAGAGTAAAAGTTTCTCCTGCATCCCGTTCCCTTTGTGCTAGATGAACGAACGTCTCTCCACATGCTCAGTTCTGAGAGATAAGTGTGTGTGAAAGCCGTCCTTCACCTAGCTTGTTGGGAACACAAAGTTTCTTTTCAGTTGCAAACTCCACTCCATACATATATATGGGGAGGTACTAACTCCAACAAGGTTTTACAGTGAAAACTGCAGGAATTTCAAACCGGCCCTAGGAAACAGACTGAGAAATCAGGGTAAAAGTTTCTCCTGCAACCTGTTCCCTTTTTGCTAGATGAACGAACGTCTCTCCACATGCTCAGTTCTGAGAGATGTGTGTGTGTGAAAGCCGTCCTTCACCTAGCTTTTTGGGAACATAAAGTTTCTTTTCATTTGTAAACTCCACTCCATACATATATATGGGGAGGTACTAGATCCAACTCCGTTTTACAGTGAAAACTGCAGGAACTTCAAACCGGCACTGGGAAACAGACTGAGAAACCAGAGTAAAAGTTTCTCCTGCAACCCGTTCCTTTTGTGCTACATGAACGAACGTCTCTCCACATGCTCAGTTCTGAGAGATGTGTGTGTGTGAAAGCCGTACTTCACCTAGCTTTTTGGGAACATAAAGTTTCTTTTCATTTGTAAACTCCACTCCACACATATATATGGGGAGGTACTAGCTCCAACTGGGTTTTACAGTGAAAACTGCTGGAACTTCAAACCGGCACTAGGAAACAGACTGAGAAACCAGAGTAAAAGTTTCTCCTGCATCCCGTTCCCTTTGTGCTAGATGAACGAACGTCTCTCCACATGCTCAGTTCTGAGAGAAAAGTGTGTGTGAAAGCCGTCCTTCACCTAGCTTGTTGGGAACACAAAGTTTCTTTTCAGTTGCAAACTCCACTCCATACATATATATGGGTAGGTACTAGCTCAAATCGGTTTTACAGTGAAAACTGCAGGAACTTCAAACCGGCACTAGGAAACAGACTGAGAAAACAGAGTAAAAGTTTCTCCTGCAACCCGTTCCCTTTGTGCTAGATGAAAGAACGTCTCTCCACATGCTCAGTTCTGAGAGAAAAATGTGTGTGAAAGCCGTCCTTCACCTAGCTTGTTGGGAACTCAAAGTTTCTTTTCAGTTGCAAACTCCACTCCATACATATATATGGGGAGGTACTAGCTCCAACCAGGTTTTACAGTGAAAACTGCAGGAACTTCAAACCGGCCCTAGGAAACAGACTGAGAACCAGAGTAAAAGTTTCTCCAGCAACCTGTTCCCTTTGTGCTAGATGAACGAACGTCTCTCCACATGCTCAGTTCTGAGAGATGTGTGTGTGTGAAAGCCGTCCTTCACCTAGCTTTTTGGGAACATAAAGTTTCTTTTCATTTGTAAACTCCACTCCATACATATATATGGGGAGGTACTAGCTCCAACCAGGTTTTACAGTGAAAACTGCAGGAACATCAAACCGGCACTAGGAAACAGACTGAGAAACCAGAGTAAAAGTTTCTCCTGCAACCCGTTCCTTTTGTGCTACATGAACGAACGTCTCTCCACATGCTCAGTTCTGAGAGATGTGTGTGTGTGAAAGCAGTACTTCACCTAGCTTTTTGGGAACATAAAGTTTCTTTTCATTTGTAAACTCCACTCCACACATATATATGGGGACGTACTAGCTCCAACTGGGTTTTACAGTGAAAACTGCTGGAACTTCAAACCGGCACTAGGACACAGACTGAGAAACCAGAGTAAAAGTTTCTCCTGAAACCCGTTCCCTTTGTGCTAGATGAACGAACGTCTCTCCACATGCTCAGGTCTGAGAGAAAAGTGTGTGTGAAAGCCGTCCTTCACCTAGCTTGTTGGGAACACAAAGTTTCTTTTCAGTTGCAAACTCCACTCCATACATATATATGGGTAGGTACTAGCTCAAATCGGTTTTACAGTGAAAACTGCAGGAACTTCAAACCGGCACTAGGAAACAGACTGAGAAACCAGAGTAAAAGTTTCTCCTGCAACCCGTTCCCTTTGTGCTAGATGAACGAACGTCTCTCCACATGCTCAGTTCTGAGAGATAAGTGTGTGTGAAAGCCGTCCTTCACTTAGCTTGTTAGGAACACAAAGTTTCTTTTCATTTGCAAACTCCACTCCATACATATATATGGAGAGGTACTAGCTCCAACCAGGTTTTACAGTGAAAACTGCAAGAACTTCAACCCGGCACTAGGAAACAGACTGAGAAACCAGAGTAAAAGTTTCTCCTGCAACCCGTTCCCTTTGTGCTAGATGAATGAAAGTCTCTCCACATGCTCAGTTCTGAGAGATGTGTGTGTGTGAAAGCCGTCCTTCACCTAGCTTTTTGGGAACATAAAGTTTATTTTCATTTGTAAACTCCACTCCATACATATATATGGGGAGGTACTAGTTCCAACTCGGTTTTACAGTGAAAATTGCTGGAACTTCAAACCGGCACTAGGAAACAGACTGAGAAACCAGAGTAAAAGTTTCTCCTGCAACCCGTTTCCTTTGTGCTAGATGAACGAACGACTCCCCACATGCTCAGTTCTGAGAGATAAGTGTGTGTGAAAGCCGTCCTTCACCTAGCTTGTTGGGAACACAAAGTTTCTTTTCAGTTGCAAACTCCACTCCATACATATAATTGGGTAGGTAGTAGCTCCAAATCGGTTTTACAGTGAAAACTGCAGGAACTTCAAACCGGCCCTAGGAAACAGACTGAGAAACCAGAGTAAAAGTTTCTCCTGCAACCCGTTCCTTTTGTGCTAGATGAACGAACGTCTCTCCACATGCTAAGTTCTGAGAGATGTGTGTGTGTGAAAGCCGTCCTTCACCTAGCTTTTTGGGAACATAAAGTTTCTTTTCATTTGTAAAATCCACTCCATACATATATATGGGGAGGTACTAGATCCAACTCGGTTTTACAGTGAAAACTGCTGGAACTTCAAACAGGCACTAGGAAACAGACTGAGAAACCAGAGTAAAAGTTTCTCCTGCAACCCGTTCCCTTTGTGCTAGATGAACGAACGTCTCTCCACATGCTCAGTTCTGAGAGATGTGTGTGTGTGAAAGCCGTCCTTCACCTAGCTTGTTGGGAACACAAAGTTTCTTTTCAGTTGCAAACTCCACTCCATACATATATATGGGGAGGTACTAGCTCCAACCAAGTTTTACAGTGAAAACTGCAGGAACTTCAAACCGGCACTAGGAAACAGACTGAGAAACCAGAGTAAAATTTCCCTGCAACCCGTTCCCTTTGTGGTAGATGAACGAATGTCTCTCCACATGCTCAGATCTGAGAGATAAGTGTGTGTGAAAGCCGTCCTTCAACTAGCTTGTTGGGAACACAAAGTTTCTTTTCAGTTGCAAACTCCACTCCATACATATATATGGGGAGGTACGAGCTCCAACCAGGTTTTACAGTAAAAACTGCAGGAACTTCAAACCGGCACTAGGAAACAGACTGAGAAACCAGAGTAAAAGTTTCTCCTGCAACCCGTTCCCTTTGTGCTAGATGAACGAACGTCTCTCCACAAGCTCAGTTCTGAGAGATGTGTGTGTTAAAGCCGTCCTTCACCTAGCTTTTTGGGAACATAAAGTTTCTTTTCATTTGTAAACTCCACTCCATACATATATATGGGGAGGTACTATCTCCAACTCGGTTTTACAGTGAAAACTGCAGGAAATTCAAACCGGCACTAGGAAACAGACTGAGAAACCAGAGTAAAAGTTTCTCCTGCAACCCGTTCCCTTTCTGCTAGATGAACGAACGTCTCTCCACATGCTCAGTTCTGAGAGATAAGTTTGTGTGAAAGCCGTCCTTCACCTAGCTTGTTGGGAACACAAAGTTTCTTTTCAGTTGCAAACTCCACTCCATACATATATATGGGGAGGTACTAGCTCCAACTCGGTTTTACAGTGAAAATTGCAGGAACTTCAAACCGGCACTAGGAAACAGTCTGAGAAACCAGAGTAAAAGTTTCTCCTGCATCCCTTTCCCTTTGTGCTAGATGAACGAACGTCTCTCCACATGCTCATTTCTGAGAGATTAGTGTGTGTGAAAGCCGTCCTTCACCTAGCTTGTTGGGAACACAAAGTTTCTTTTTAGTTGCAAACTCCACTCCATACATATATATGGGGAGGTACTAGCTCCAACTCGGTTTTACAGTGAAAACTGCAGGAACTTCAAACCGGCACTAGGAAACGGACTGAGAAACCAGAGTAAAAGTTTCTCCTGCAACCCGTTCCCTTTGTGCTAGATGAATGAAAGTCTCTCCACATGCTCAGTTCTGAGAGATAAGTGTGTGTGAAAGCCGTCCTTCACCTAGCTTGTTGGGAACACAAAGTTTCTTTTCAGTGGCAAACTCCACTCCATACATATATATGGGGAGGTACTAGCTCCAACCAGGTTTTACAGTGAAAACTGCAGGAACTTCAAACCGGCACTAGGAAACAGACTGAGAAAGCAGAGTAAATTTCTCCTGCAACCCTTTCCCTTTCTGCTAGATGAACGAACGTCTCTCCACATGCTCAGTTCTGAGAGATAAATGTGTGTGAAAGCCGTCCTTCACCTATCTTGTTGGGAACACAAAGATTCTTTTCAGTTGCAAACTCCACTCCATACATATATATGGGGAGATACTAGCTCCAACCAGGTTTTACAGTGAAAACTGCAGGAACTTCAAACCGGCACTAGGAAACAGACTGAGAAGCCACAGTAAATGTTTCTCCTGCAACCTGTTCCCTTTTTGCTAGATGAACGAACGTCTCTCCACATGCTCAGTTCTGAGAGATATGTGTGTGTGAAAGCCGTCCTTCACCTAGCTTTTTGGGAACATAAAGTTTCTTTTCATTTGTAAACTCCACTCCATACATATATATGGGGAGGTACTAGCTCCAACTGGGTTTTACAGTGAAAACTGCTGGAAATTCAAACCGGCACTAGGAAACAGACTGAGAAACCAGAGTATAGTTTCTCCTGCAACCCGTTCCCTTTGTGCTAGATGAACGAACGTCTCTCCACATGCTCAGTTATGAGAGAAAATTGTGTGTGAAAGCCGTCCTTCACCTAGCTTGTTGGGAACACAAAGTTTCTTTTCAGTTGCAAACTCCACTCCATACATATATATGGGGAGGTACTAGCTCCAACCAGGTTTTACAGTGAAAACTGCAGGAACTTCAAACCGGCCCTAGGAAACAGACTGAGAAACCAGAGTAAAAGTTTCTCCTGCAACCCGTTCCCTTTGTTCTACATGAACGAACGTCTCTCCACATGCTCAGTTCTGAGAGATAAGTGTGTGTGAAAGCCGTCCTTCACCTAGCTTGTTGGGAAAACAAAGTTTCTTTTCAGTTGCAAACTCCACTCCATACATATATATGGGGAGGTACTGGCTCCAACCAGGTTTAACAGTGAAAACTGCAGGAACTTCAAACCGGCACTAGGAAACAGACTGAGAAACCAGAGTAAAAGTTTCTCCTGCAACCTGTTCCCTTTGTGCTAGATGAACGAACGTCTCTCCACATGCTCAGTTCTGAGAAATGTGTGTGTGTGAAAGCCATCCTTCACCTAGCTTTTTGGGAACATAAAGTTTCTTTTCATTTGTAAACTCCACTCCATACATATATATGGGGAGGTACTAGCTCCAACTCGGTTTTACAGTGAAAACTGCTGGAACTTCAAACCGGCACTAGGAAACAGACTGAGAAATCAGAGTAAAATTTCCCCTGCAACCCGTTCCCTTTGTGCTAGATGAACGAACGTCTCTCCACATGCTCAGTTCTGAGAGATAAGTGTGTGTGAAAGCCGTCCTTCACCTAGCTTGTTGGGAACACAAAGTTTCTTTTCAGTTGCAAACTCCAATCCATACATATATATGGGGAGGTACTAGCTCCAAATCGGTTTTACAGTGAAAACTGCAGGAAATTCAAACCGGCACTAGGAAACAGACTGAGAAACCAGAGTAAAAGTTTCTCCTGCAACCCGTTCCCTTTTTGCTAGATGAACGAACGTCTCTCCACATGCTCAGTTCTAAGAGATAAGTGTGTGTGAAAGCCGTCCTTCACCTAGCTTGTTGGGAACACAAAGTTTCTTTTCAGTTGCAAATCCACTCCATACATATATATGGGGAGGTACTAGCTCCAACTCGGTTTTACAGTGAAAACTGCAAGAACTTCAAACCGGCACTAGGAAACAGACTGAGAAACCAGTGTAAAAGTTTCTCCTGCAACCCGTTACCTTTGTGCTAGATGAATGAAAGTCTCTCCACATGCTCAGTTCTGAGAGATAAGTGTGTGTGAAAGTCGTCCTTCACCTAGCTTTTTGGGAACAAAAAAGTTTCTTTTCAGTGGCAAACTCCACTCCATACATATATATGGGGAGGTACTAGCTCCAACCAGGTTTTACAGTGAAAACTGCAGGAACTTCAAACCGGCACTAGGAAACAGACTGAGAAACCAGAGTAAAGTTTCTCCTGCAACCCGTTCCCTTTCTGCTAGATGAACGAACGTCTCTCCACATGCTCAGTTCTGAGAGATAAATGTGTGTGAAAGCCGTCCTTCACCTATCTTGTTGGAAACACAAAGATTCTTTTCAGTTGCAAATTCTACTCCATACATATATATGGGGAGGTACTAGCTCCAAACATTTTTTACAGTGAAAACTGCAGGAACTTCAAACCGGCACTAGGAAACAGACTGAGAAACCACAGTAAAAGTTTCTCCTGCAACCTGTTCCCTTTTTGCTACATGAACGAACGTCTCTCCACATGTTCAGTTCTGAGAGATGTGTGTGTGTGAAACCCGTACTTCACCTAGCTTTTTGGGAACATAAAGTTTATTTTCATTTGTAAACTCCACTCCATACATATATATGGGGAGGTACTAGCTCCAACTCGGTTTTGCAGTGAAAATTGCTGGAACTTCAAACCGGCACTAGGAAACAGACTGAGAAACCAGAGTAAAAGTTTCTCCTGCAACCCGTTCCCTTTGTGCTAGATGAACGAACGACTCTCCACATGCTCATTTCTGAGAGATAAGTGTGTGTGAAAGCCGTCCTTCACCTAGCTTGTTGGGAACACAAAGTTTCTTTTCAGTTACAAACTCCACTCCATACATATAATTGGGTAGGTAGTAGCTCCAAATCGGTTTTACAGTGAAAACTGCAGGAACTTCAAACCGGCCCTAGGAAACAGACTGAGAAACCAGAGTAAAAGTTTCTCCTGCAACCCGTTCCCTTTGTGCTAGATGAACGAACGTCTCTCCACATGCTCAGTTCTGAGAGATAAGTGTGTGTGAAAGCCGTCCTTCACCTATCTTGTTGGGAACACAAAGATTCTTTTCAGTTGCAAAATCCACTCCATACATATATATGGGGAGGTACTAGCTCCAACCAGGTTTTACAGTGAAAACTGCAGGAACTTCAAACCAGCACTAGGAAACAGACTGAGAAACCACAGTAAAAGTTTCTCCTGCAACCTGTTCCCTTTTTGCTAGATGAACGAACGTCTCTCCACATGCTCAGTTCTGAGAGATGTGTGTGTGTGAAAGCCGTCCTTCACCTAGCTTTTTGGGAACATAAAGTTTATTTTCATTTGTAAACTCCACTCCATACATATATATGGGGAGGTACTAGTTCCAACTCGGTTTTACAGTGAAAACTGCTGGAACTTCAAACCGGCTCTAGGAAACAGACTGAGAAACCAGAGTAAAAGTTTCTCCTGCAAACCGTTCCATTTGTGCTAGATGAACGAACGACTCTCCACATGCTCAGTTCTGAGAGATAAGTGTGTGTGAAAGCCGTCCTTCACCTAGCTTGTTGGGAACACAAAGTTTCTTTTCAGTTGCAAACTCCACTCCATACATATAATTGGGTAGGTAGTAGCTCCAAATCGGTTTTACAGTGAAAACTGCAGGAACTTCAAACCGGCCCTAGGAAACATACTGAGAAACCAGAGTAAAAGTTTCTCCTGCAACCCGTTCCCTTTGTGCTAGATGAACGAACGTCTCTCCACATGCTAAGTTCTGAGAGATGTGTGTGTGTGAAAGCCGTCCTTCACCTAGCTTTTTGGGAACATAAAGTTTCTTTTCATTTGTAAACTCCACTCCATTCATATATATGGGGAGGTACTAGCTCCAACTCGGTTTTACAGTGAAAACTGCTGGAACTTCAAACCGGCACTAGGAAACAGACTGAGAAACCAGAGTAAAAGTTTCTCCTGCAACCCGTTCCCTTTGTGCTAGATGAACGAACGTCTCTCCACATGCTCAGTTCTGAGAGATAAGTGTGTGTGAAAGCCGTCCTTCACCTAGCTTGTTGGGAACACAAAGTTTCTTTTCAGTTGCAAACTCCACTCCATACATATATATGGGGAGGTACTAGCTCCAACCAGGTTTTACAGTGAAAACTGCAGGAACTTCAAACCGGCACTAGGAAACAGACTGAGAAACCAGAGAAAAATTTCCCTGCAACCCGTTCCATTTGTGCTAGATGAAGGAACGTCTCTCCACATGCTCAGTTCTGAGAGATAAGTGTGTGTGAAAGCCGTCCTTCACCTAGCTTGTTGGGAACACAAAGTTTCTTTTCAGTTGCAAACTCCACTCCATACATATATATGGGGAGGTACAAGCTCCAACCAGGTTTTACAGTGAAAACTGCAGGAACTTCAAACCTGCACTAGGAAACAGACTGAGAAACCAGAGTAAAAGTTTCTCCTGCAACCCGTTCCCTTTGTGCTAGATGAACGAACGTCTCTCCACATGCTCACTTCTGAGAGATAAGTGTGTGTGAAAGCCGTCCTTCACCTAGCTTGTTGGGAACACAAAGTTTCTTTTCAGTTGCAAACTCCACTCCATACATATATACGGGGAGGTACTAGCACCAACCAGGTTTTACAGTGAAAACTGCAGGAACTTCAAACCGGCTCTAGGAAACAGTCTGAGAAACCAGAGTAAAAGTTTCTCCTGCAATCTGTTCCCTTTGTGCTAGATGAACGAACGTCTCTCCACAAGCTCAGTTCTGAGAGATGTGTGTGTTAAAGCCGTCCTTCACCTAGCTTTTTGGGAACATAAAGTTTCTTTTCATTTGTAAACTCCACTCCATACATATATATGGGGAGGTACTAGCTCCAACTCGGTTTTACAGTGAAAACTGCAGGAACTTCAAACCGGCACTAGGAAACAGACTGAGAAACCAGAGTAAAAGTTTCTCCTGCAACCCGTTCCGTTTGTGCTACATGAACGAACGTCTCTCCACATGCTCAGTTCTGAGAGATGTGTGTGTGTGAAAGCCGTCCTTCACCTAGCTTTTTGGGAACATAAAGTTTCTTTTCATTTGTAAACTCCACTCCATACATATATATGGGGAGATACCAGCTCCAACTCGTTTTTACAGTGCAAACTGCTGGAACTTAAAACCGGCACTAGGAAACAGACTGAGAAGCCAGAGTAAAAGTTTCTCCTGCAACCCGTTCCATTTGTGCTAGATGAACGAACGTCTCTCCACATGCTCAGTTCTGAGTGATAAGTGTGTGTGAAAGCCGTCCTTCACCTAGCTTGTTGGGAACACAAAGTTTCTTTTCAGTTGCAAACTCCACTCCATACGTATATATGGGGAAGTACTTGCTCCAAATAGGTTTTACAGTGAAAATTGCAGGAACTTCAAACCGGCACTAGGAAACAGTCTGAGAAACCAGAGTAAAAGTTTCTCCTGCAACCCGTTCCCTTTGTGCTAGATGAACGAACGTCTCTCCACATGCTCAGTTCTTAGAGATAAGTGTGTGTGAAAGCCGTCCTTCACCTAGCTTTTTGGGAACACAAAGTTTCTTTTTAGTTGCAAACTCCACTCCATACATATATATGGGGAGGTACTAGCTCCAACTCGGTTTTACAGTGAAAACTGCAGGAACTTCAAACCGGCACTAGGAAACGGACTGAGAAACCAGAGTAAAAGTTTCTCCTGCAACCCGTTCCCTTTGTGCTAGATGAATGAAAGTCTCTCCACATGCTCAGTTCTGAGAGATAAGTGTGTGTGAAAGCCGTACTTCACCTAGCTTGTTGGGAACACAAAGTTTCTTTTCAGTGGCAAACTCCACTCCATACATATATATGGGGAGGTACTAGCTCCAACCAGGTTTTACAGTGAAAACTGCAGGAACTTCAAACCGGCACTAGGAAACAGACTGAGAAACCAGAGTAAAGTTTCTCCTGCAAACCTTTCCCTTTCTGCTAGATGAACGAACGTCTCTCCACATGCTCAGTTCTGAGAAATAAATGTGTGTGAAAGCCGTCCTTCACCTATCTTGTTGGGAACACAAAGATTCTTTTCAGTTACAAACTCCACTCCATACATATATATGGGGAGGTACTAGCTCCAACCAGGTTTTACAGTGAAAACTGCAGGAACTTCAAACCGGCACTAGGAAACAGACTGAGAAACCACAGTAAAAGTTTCTCCTGCAACCTGTTCCCTTTGTGCTAGATGAACGTACGTCTCTCCACATGCTCAGTTCTGAGAGATGTGTGTGTGTGAAAGCCGTCCTTCACCTAGCTTTTTGGGAACATAAAGTTTCTTTTCATTTGTAAACTCACCTCCATACATATATATGGGGAGGTACTAGCTCCAACTCGGTTTTACAGTGAAAATTGCTGGAACTTCAAACCGGCACTAGGAAACAGACTGAGAAACCAGAGTAAAAGTTTCTCCTGCAACCCGTTCCCTTTGTGCTAGATGAACGAACGTCTCTCCACATGCTCAGTTCTGAGAGATAAGTGTGTGTGAAAGCCGTCCTTCACCTCGCTTGTTGGGAACACAAAGTTTCTTTTCAGTTGCAAACTCCACTCCATACATATATATGGGGAGGTACTAGCTCCAACCAGGTTTTACAGAGAAAACTGCAGGAACTTCAAACCGGCACTAGGAAACAGACTGAGAATACAGAGTAAAAGTTTCTCTTGCAAACCGTTCCCTTTCTGCTACATGAACGAACGTCTCTCCACATGATCAGTTCTGAGTTGTAAGTGTGTGTGAAAGCCGTCCTTCACCTAGCTTGTTGGGAACACAAAGTTTCTTTTCAGTTGTAAACTCCACTCCATACTTATATATGGGGAGGTACTAGATCCAACCAGGTTTTACAGTGATAACTGCAGGAACTTCAAACCGGCACTAGGAAACAGACTGAGAAACCAGAGTAAAAGTTTCTCCTGCAACCTGTTCCCTTTGTGCTAGATGAACGAACGTCTCTCCACATGCTCAGTTCTGAGAGATGTGTGTGTGTGAAAGCCGTCCTTCACCTAGCTTTTTGGGAACATAAAGTTTCTTTTCATTTGTAAACTCCACTCCATACATATATATGGGGAGGTACTAGCTCCAACTGGGTTTTACAGTGAAAACTGCTGGAAATTCAAACCGGCACTAGGAAACAGACTGAGAAACCAGAGTATAGTTTCTCCTGCAACCCGTTCCCTTTGTGCTAGATGAACGAACGTCTCTCCACATGCTCAGTTATGAGAGAAAATTGTGTGTGAAAGCCGTCCTTCACCTAGCTTGTTGGGAACACAAAGTTTCTTTTCAGTTGCAAACTCCACTCCATACATATATATGGGGAGGTACTAGCTCCAACCAGGTTTTACAGTGAAAACTGCAGGAACTTCAAACCGGCCCTAGGAAACAGACTGAGAAACCAGAGTAAAAGTTTCTCCTGCAACCCGTTCCCTTTGTTCTACATGAACGAACGTCTCTCCACATGCTCAGTTCTGAGAGATAAGTGTGTGTGAAAGCCGTCCTTCACCTAGCTTGTTGGGAAAACAAAGTTTCTTTTCAGTTGCAAACTCCACTCCATACATATATATGGGGAGGTACTGGCACCAACCAGGTTTAACAGTGAAAACTGCAGGAACTTCAAACCGGCACTAGGAAACAGACTGAGAAACCAGAGTAAAAGTTTCTCCTGCAATCTGTTCCCTTTGTGCTAGATGAACGAACGTCTCTCCACATGCTCAGTTCTGAGAAATGTGTGTGTGTGAAAGCCATCCTTCACCTAGCTTTTTGGGAACATAAAGTTTCTTTTCATTTGTAAACTCCACTCCATACATATATATGGGGAGGTACTAGCTCCAACTCGGTTTTACAGTGAAAACTGCTGGAACTTCAAACCGGCACTAGGAAACAGACTGAGAAATCAGAGTAAAATTTCCCCTGCAACCCGTTCCCTTTGTGCTAGATGAACGAACGTCTCTCCACATGCTCAGTTCTGAGAGATAAGTGTGTGTGAAAGCCGTCCTTCACCTAGCTTGTTGGGAACACAAAGTTTCTTTTCAGTTGCAAACTCCAATCCATACATATATATGGGGAGGTACTAGCTCCAAATCGGTTTTACAGTGAAAACTGCAGGAAATTCAAACCGGCACTAGGAAACAGACTGAGAAACCAGAGTAAAAGTTTCTCCTGCAACCCGTTCCCTTTTTGCTAGATGAACGAACGTCTCTCCACATGCTCAGTTCTAAGAGATAAGTGTGTGTGAAAGCCGTCCTTCACCTAGCTTGTTGGGAACACAAAGTTTCTTTTCAGTTGCAAATCCACTCCATACATATATATGGGGAGGTACTAGCTCCAACTCGGTTTTACAGTGAAAACTGCAGGAACTTCAAACCGGCACTAGGAAACAGACTGAGAAACCAGTGTAAAAGTTTCTCCTGCAACCCGTTACCTT
The DNA here is from genome assembly GCF_048773025.1 of Camelus bactrianus. Taxonomy (NCBI): domain Eukaryota; kingdom Metazoa; phylum Chordata; class Mammalia; order Artiodactyla; family Camelidae; genus Camelus; species Camelus bactrianus. The sequence continues at coordinate 2,118,551 of NW_027413946.1, read as the reverse complement.
TGTGCTAGATGAATGAAAGTCTCTCCACATGCTCAGTTCTGAGAGATAAGTGTGTGTGAAAGCCGTCCTTCACCTAGCTTTTTGGGAACAAAAAAGTTTCTTTTCAGTGGCAAACTCCACTCCATACATATATATGGGGAGGTACTAGCTCCAACCAGGTTTTACAGTGAAAACTGCAGGAACTTCAAACCGGCACTAGGAAACAGACTGAGAAACCAGAGTAAAGTTTCTCCTGCAACCCGTTCCCTTTCTGCTAGATGAACGAACGTCTCTCCACATGCTCAGTTCTGAGAGATAAATGTGTGTGAAAGCCGTCCTTCACCTATCTTGTTGGAAACACAAAGATTCTTTTCAGTTGCAAACTCTACTCCATACATATATATGGGGAGGTACTAGCTCCAAACATTTTTTACAGTGAAAACTGCAGGAACTTCAAACCGGCACTAGGAAACAGACTGAGAAACCACAGTAAAAGTTTCTCCTGCAACCTGTTCCCTTTTTGCTACATGAACGAACGTCTCTCCACATGTTCAGTTCTGAGAGATGTGTGTGTGTGAAACCCGTACTTCACCTAGCTTTTTGGGAACATAAAGTTTATTTTCATTTGTAAACTCCACTCCATACATATATATGGGGAGGTACTAGCTCCAACTCAGTTTTGCAGTGAAAATTGCTGGAACTTCAAACCGGCACTAGGAAACAGACTGAGAAACCAGAGTAAAAGTTTCTCCTGCAACCCGTTCCCTTTGTGCTAGATGAACGAACGACTCTCCACATGCTCATTTCTGAGAGATAAGTGTGTGTGAAAGCCGTCCTTCACCTAGCTTGTTGGGAACACAAAGTTTCTTTTCAGTTACAAACTCCACTCCATACATATAATTGGGTAGGTAGTAGCTCCAAATCGGTTTTACAGTGAAAACTGCAGGAACTTCAAACCGGCCCTAGGAAACAGACTGAGAAAACAGAGTAAAAGTTTCTCCTGCAACCCGTTCCCTTTGTGCTAGATGAACGAACGTCTCTCCACATGCTCAGTTCTGAGAGATAAGTGTGTGTGAAAGCCGTCCTTCACCTATCTTGTTGGGAACACAAAGATTCTTTTCAGTTGCAAAATCCACTCCATACATATATATGGGGAGGTACTAGCTCCAACCAGGTTTTACAGTGAAAACTGCAGGAACTTCAAACCAGCACTAGGAAACAGACTGAGAAACCACAGTAAAAGTTTCTCCTGCAACCTGTTCCCTTTTTGCTAGATGAACGAACGTCTCTCCACATGCTCAGTTCTGAGAGATGTGTGTGTGTGAAAGCCGTCCTTCACATAGCTTTTTGGGAACATAAAGTTTATTTTCATTTGTAAACTCCACTCCATACATATATATGGGGAGGTACTAGTTCCAACTCGGTTTTACAGTGAAAACTGCTGGAACTTCAAACCGGCTCTAGGAAACAGACTGAGAAACCAGAGTAAAATTTCCCCTGCAACCCGTTCCCTTTGTGCTAGATGAACGAACGTCTCTCCACATGCTCAGTTCTGAGAGATAAGTGTGTGTGAAAGCCGTCCTTCACCTAGCTTGTTGGGAACACAAAGTTTCTTTTCAGTTGCAAACTCCAATCCATACATATATATGGGGAGGTACTGGCTCCAAATCGGTTTTACAGTGAAAACTGCAGGAAATTCAAACCGGCACTAGGAAACAGACTGAGAAACCAGAGTAAAAGTTTCTCCTGCAACCCGTTCCCTTTTTGCTAGATGAACGAACGTCTCTCCACATGCTCAGTTCTAAGAGATAAGTGTGTGTGAAAGCCGTCCTTCACCTAGCTTGTTGGGAACACAAAGTTTCTTTTCAGTTGCAAATCCACTCCATACATATATATGGGGAGGTACTAGCTCCAACTCGGTTTTACAGTGAAAACTGCAGGAACTTCAAACCGGCACTAGGAAACAGACTGAGAAACCAGTGTAAAAGTTTCTCCTGCAACCCGTTACCTTTGTGCTAGATGAATGAAAGTCTCTCCACATGCTCAGTTCTGAGAGATAAGTGTGTGTGAAAGCCGTCCTTCACCTAGCTTTTTGGGAACAAAAAAGTTTCTTTTCAGTGGCAAAGTCCACTCCATACATATATATGGGGAGGTACTAGCTCCAACCAGGTTTTACAGTGAAAACTGCAGGAACTTCAAACCGGCACTAGGAAACAGACTGAGAAACCAGAGTAAAGTTTCTCCTGCAACCCGTTCCCTTTCTGCTAGATGAACGAACGTCTCTCCACATGCTCAGTTCTGAGAGATAAATGTGTGTGAAAGCCGTCCTTCACCTATCTTGTTGGAAACACAAAGATTCTTTTCAGTTGCAAATTCTACTCCATACATATATATGGGGAGGTACTAGCTCCAAACATTTTTTACAGTGAAAACTGCAGGAACTTCAAACCGGCACTAGGAAACAGACTGAGAAACCACAGTAAAAGTTTCTCCTGCAACCTGTTCCCTTTTTGCTACATGAACGAACGTCTCTCCACATGTTCAGTTCTGAGAGATGTGTGTGTGTGAAACCCGTACTTCACCTAGCTTTTTGGGAACATAAAGTTTATTTTCATTTGTAAACTCCACTCCATACATATATATGGGGAGGTACTAGCTCCAACTCGGTTTTGCAGTGAAAATTGCTGGAACTTCAAACCGGCACTAGGAAACAGACTGAGAAACCAGAGTAAAAGTTTCTCCTGCAACCCGTTCCCTTTGTGCTAGATGAACGAACGACTCTCCACATGCTCATTTCTGAGAGATAAGTGTGTGTGAAAGCCGTCCTTCATCTAGCTTGTTGGGAACACAAAGTTTCTTTTCAGTTACAAACTCCACTCCATACATATAATTGGGTAGGTAGTAGCTCCAAATCGGTTTTACAGTGAAAACTGCAGGAACTTCAAACCGGCCCTAGGAAACAGACTGAGAAACCAGAGTAAAAGTTTCTCCTGCAACCCGTTCCCTTTGTGCTAGATGAACGAACGTCTCTCCACATGCTCAGTTCTGAGAGATAAGTGTGTGTGAAAGCCGTCCTTCACCTATCTTGTTGGGAACACAAAGATTCTTTTCAGTTGCAAAATCCACTCCATACATATATATGGGGAGGTACTAGCTCCAACCAGGTTTTACAGTGAAAACTGCAGGAACTTCAAACCAGCACTAGGAAACAGACTGAGAAACCACAGTAAAAGTTTCTCCTGCAACCTGTTCCCTTTTTGCTAGATGAACGAACGACTCTCCACATGCTCAGTTCTGAGAGATAAGTGTGTGTGAAAGCCGTCCTTCACCTAGCTTGTTGGGAACACAAAGTTTCTTTTCAGTTGCAAACTCCACTCCATACATATAATTGGGTAGGTAGTAGCTCCAAATCGGTTTTACAGTGAAAACTGCAGGAACTTCAAACCGGCCCTAGGAAACATACTGAGAAACCAGAGTAAAAGTTTCTCCTGCAACCCGTTCCCTTTGTGCTAGATGAACGAACGTCTCTCCACATGCTAAGTTCTGAGAGATGTGTGTGTGTGAAAGCCGTCCTTCACCTAGCTTTTTGGGAACATAAAGTTTCTTTTCATTTGTAAACTCCACTCCATACATATATATGGGGAGGTACTAGCTCCAACTCGGTTTTACAGTGAAAACTGCTGGAACTTCAAACCGGCACTAGGAAACAGACTGAGAAACCAGAGTAAAAGTTTCTCCTGCAACCCGTTCCCTTTGTGCTAGATGAACGAACGTCTCTCCACATGCTCAGTTCTGAGAGATAAGTGTGTGTGAAAGCCGTCCTTCACCTAGCTTGTTGGGAACACAAAGTTTCTTTTCAGTTGCAAACTCCACTCCATACATATATATGGGGAGGTACTAGCTCCAACCAGGTTTTACAGTGAAAACTGCAGGAACTTCAAACCGGCACTAGGAAACAGACTGAGAAACCAGAGTAAAATTTCCCTGCAACCCGTTCCATTTGTGCTAGATGAACGAACGTCTCTCCACATGCTCAGTTCTGAGAGATAAGTGTGTGTGAAAGCCGTCCTTCAACTAGCTTGTTGGGAACACAAAGTTTCTTTTCAGTTGCAAACTCCACTCCATACATATATATGGGGAGGTACAAGCTCCAACCAGGTTTTACAGTGAAAACTGCAGGAACTTCAAACCTGCACTAGGAAACAGACTGAGAAACCAGAGTAAAAGTTTCTCCTGCAACCCGTTCCCTTTGTGCTAGATGAACGAACGTCTCTCCACATGCTCACTTCTGAGAGATAAGTGTGTGTGAAAGCCGTCCTTCACCTAGCTTGTTGGGAACACAAAGTTTCTTTTCAGTTGCAAACTCCACTCCATACATATATACGGGGAGGTACTAGCACCAACCAGGTTTTACAGTGAAAACTGCAGGAACTTCAAACCGGCTCTAGGAAACAGACTGAGAAACCAGAGTAAAAGTTTCTCCTGCAATCTGTTCCCTTTGTGCTAGATGAACGAACGTCTCTCCACAAGCTCAGTTCTGAGAGATGTGTGTGTTAAAGCCGTCCTTCACCTAGCTTTTTGGGAACATAAAGTTTCTTTTCATTTGTAAACTCCACTCCATACATATATATGGGGAGGTACTAGCTCCAACTCGGTTTTACAGTGAAAACTGCAGGAACTTCAAACCGGCACTAGGAAACAGACTGAGAAACCAGAGTAAAAGTTTCTCCTGCAACCCGTTCCGTTTGTGCTACATGAACGAACGTCTCTCCACATGCTCAGTTCTGAGAGATGTGTGTGTGTGAAAGCCGTCCTTCACCTAGCTTTTTGGGAACATAAAGTTTCTTTTCATTTGTAAACTCCACTCCATACATATATATGGGGAGATACCAGCTCCAACTCGTTTTTACAGTGCAAACTGCTGGAACTTAAAACCGGCACTAGGAAACAGACTGAGAAGCCAGAGTAAAAGTTTCTCCTGCAACCCGTTCCATTTGTGCTAGATGAACGAACGTCTCTCCACATGCTCAGTTCTGAGTGATAAGTGTGTGTGAAAGCCGTCCTTCACCTAGCTTGTTGGGAACACAAAGTTTCTTTTCAGTTGCAAACTCCACTCCATACGTATATATGGGGAAGTACTTGCTCCAAATAGGTTTTACAGTGAAAATTGCAGGAACTTCAAACCGGCACTAGGAAACAGTCTGAGAAACCAGAGTAAAAGTTTCTCCTGCAACCCGTTCCCTTTGTGCTAGATGAACGAACGTCTCTCCACATGCTCAGTTCTTAGAGATAAGTGTGTGTGAAAGCCGTCCTTCACCTAGCTTTTTGGGAACACAAAGTTTCTTTTTAGTTGCAAACTCCACTCCATACATATATATGGGGAGGTACTAGCTCCAACTCGGTTTTACAGTGAAAACTGCAGGAACTTCAAACCGGCACTAGGAAACGGATTGAGAAACCAGAGTAAAAGTTTCTCCTGCAACCCGTTCCCTTTGTGCTAGATGAATGAAAGTCTCTCCACATGCTCAGTTCTGAGAGATAAGTGTGTGTGAAAGCCGTACTTCACCTAGCTTGTTGGGAACACAAAGTTTCTTTTCAGTGGCAAACTCCACTCCATACATATATATGGGGAGGTACTAGCTCCAACCAGGTTTTACAGTGAAAACTGCAGGAACTTCAAACCGGCACTAGGAAACAGACTGAGAAACCAGAGTAAAGTTTCTCCTGCAAACCTTTCCCTTTCTGCTAGATGAACGAACGTCTCTCCACATGCTCAGTTCTGAGAAATAAATGTGTGTGAAAGCCGTCCTTCACCTATCTTGTTGGGAACACAAAGATTCTTTTCAGTTACAAACTCCACTCCATACATATATATGGGGAGGTACTAGCTCCAACCAGGTTTTACAGTGAAAACTGCAGGAACTTCAAACCGGCACTAGGAAACAGACTGAGAAACCACAGTAAAAGTTTCTCCTGCAACCTGTTCCCTTTGTGCTAGATGAACGTACGTCTCTCCACATGCTCAGTTCTGAGAGATGTGTGTGTGTGAAAGCCGTCCTTCACCTAGCTTTTTGGGAACATAAAGTTTCTTTTCATTTGTAAACTCACCTCCATACATATATATGGGGAGGTACTAGCTCCAACTCGGTTTTACAGTGAAAATTGCTGGAACTTCAAACCGGCACTAGGAAACAGACTGAGAAACCAGAGTAAAAGTTTCTCCTGCAACCCGTTCCCTTTGTGCTAGATGAACGAACGTCTCTCCACATGCTCAGTTCTGAGAGATAAGTGTGTGTGAAAGCCGTCCTTCACCTCGCTTGTTGGGAACACAAAGTTTCTTTTCAGTTGCAAACTCCACTCCATACATATATATGGGGAGGTACTAGCTCCAACCAGGTTTTACAGAGAAAACTGCAGGAACTTCAAACCGGCACTAGGAAACAGACTGAGAATACAGAGTAAAAGTTTCTCTTGCAAACCGTTCCCTTTCTGCTACATGAACGAACGTCTCTCCACATGATCAGTTCTGAGTTGTAAGTGTGTGTGAAAGCCGTCCTTCACCTAGCTTGTTGGGAACACAAAGTTTCTTTTCAGTTGTAAACTCCACTCCATACTTATATATGGGGAGGTACTAGATCCAACCAGGTTTTACAGTGATAACTGCAGGAACTTCAAACCGGCACTAGGAAACAGACTGAGAAACCAGAGTAAAAGTTTCTCCTGCAACCTGTTCCCTTTGTGCTAGATGAACGAACGTCTCTCCACATGCTCAGTTCTGAGAGATGTGTGTGTGTGAAAGCCGTCCTTCACCTAGCTTTTTGGGAACATAAAGTTTCTTTTCATTTGTAAACTCCACTCCATACATATATATGGGGAGGTACTAGCTGCAACTCGGTTTTACAGTGAAAATTGCTGGAACTTCAAACCGGCACTAGGAAACAGACTGAGAAACCAGAGTAAAAGTTTCTCCTGCAACCCGTTCCCTTTGTGCTAGATGAACGAACGTCTCTCCACATGCTCAGTTCTGAGAGATAAGTGTGTGTGAAAGCCGTCCTTCACCTCGCTTGTTGGGAACACAAAGTTTCTTTTCAGTTGCAAACTCCACTCCTTACATATATATGGGGAGGTACTAGCTCCAACCAGATTTTACAGAGAAAACTGCAGGAACTTCAAACCGGCACTAGGAAAAAGACTGAGAATACAGAGTAAAAGTTTCTCCTGCAAACCGTTCCCTTTCTGCTACATGAACGAACGTCTCTCCACATGATCAGTTCTGAGTTGTAAGTGTGTGTGAAAGCCGTCCTTCACCTAGCTTGTTGGGAACACAAAGTTTCTTTTCAGTTGCAAACTCCACTCCATACATATATATGGGGAGGTACAAGCTCCAAACGGTTTTTACAGTGAAAACTGCAGGAACTTCAAACCGGCACTAGGAAACAGACTGAGAAACCAGAGTAAAAATTTCTCCTGCAACCCGTTCCTTTTGTGCTAGATGAACGAACGTCTCTCCACATGCTCACTTCTGAGAGATAAGTGTGTGTGAAAACCGTCCTTCACCTAGCTTGTTGGGAACACAAAGTTTCTTTTCAGTTGCAAACTCCACTCCATACATATATACGGGGAGGTACTAGCTCCAACCAGGTTTTACAGTGAAAACTGCAGGAACTTCAAACCAGCCCTAGGAAACAGACTGAGAAACCAGAATAAAAGTTTCTCCTGCAACCTGTTCCCTTTGTGCTAGATGAACGAACGTCTCTCCACATGCTCAGTTCTGAGAGATGTTTGTGTGTGAAAGCCGTCCTTCACCTAGCTTTTTGGGAACATAAAGTTTCTTTCCATTTGTAAACTCCACTCCATACATATATATGGGGAGGTACTAGCTCCAACTCGGTTTTACAGTGAAAACTGCAGGAACTTCAAACCGGCACTAGGAAACAGACTGAGAAACCAGAGTAAAAGTTTCTCCTGCAACCCGTTCCCTTTGTGCTACATGAACGAACGTCTCTCCACATGCTCAGTTCTGAGAGATGTGTGTGTGTGAAAGCCGTCCTTCACCTAGCTTTTTAGGAACATAAAGTTTCTTTTCATTTGTAAACTCCACTCCACACATATATATGGGGAGGTACTAGCTCCAACCAGGTTTTACAGTGAAAACTGCTGGAACTTCAAACCGGCACTAGGAAACAGACTGAGAAACCAGAGTAAAAGTTTCTCCTGCAACCTGTTCCCTTTGTGCTAGATGAACGAACGTCTCTCCACATGCTCAGTTCTGAGAAATGTGTGTGTGTGAAAGCCGTCCTTCACCTAGCTTTTTGGGAACATAAAGTTTCTTTTCATTTGTAAACTCCACTCCATACATATATATGGGGAGGTACTAGCTCCAACTCGGTTTTACAGTGAAAACTGCTGGAACTTCAAACCGGCACTAGGAATCAGTCTGAGAAACCAGAGTAAAATTTCTCCTGCAAACCGTTCCCTTTGTGCTAGATGAACGAACGTCTCTCCACCTTCACAGATCTGAGAGATAAGTGTGTGTGAAAGCCGTCCTTCACCTAGCTTGTTGGGAACACAAAGTTTCTTTTCAGTTGCAAACTCCACTCCATACATATATATGTGGAAGTACTAGCTCCAACTCGGTTTTACAGTGAAAACTGCAGGAACTTCAAACCGGCACTAGGAAACAGACTGAGAAACCAGAGTAAAAGTTTCTCCTGCAACCCGTTCCCTTTGTGTTAGATTAACGAACGTCTCTCCACATGCTCAGTTCTGAGAGATAAGTGTGTGTGAAAGCCGTCCTTCAATTAGCTTGTTGGGAACACAAAGTTTCTTTTGAGTTGCAAACTCCACTCCATACATATATATGGGGAGGTACTAGCTCCAAACAGGTTTTACAGTGAAAACTGCAGGAACTTCAAACCGGCACTAGGAAACAGACTGAGAAACCAGAGTAAAAGTTTCTCCTGCAACCCGTTCCCTTTCTGCTAGATGAAAGAACTTCTCTCCACATGCTCAGTTCTGAGAGATAAGTGTGTGTGAAAGCCGTCCTTCACCTAGCTTGTTGGGAACATAAAGTTTCTTGTTAGTTGCAAACTCCACTCCATACATATATATGGGAAGGTACCAGCTCCAAATCGGTTTTACAGTGAAAACTGCAGGAACTTCAAACCGGCACTAGGAAACAGACTGAGAAACCAGAGTAAAAGTTTCTCTTGCAACCCGTTCCCTTTGTGCTAGATGAACGAATGTCTCTCGACATGCTCAGTTCTTAGAGAAAAGTGTGTGTGAAAGCCGTCCTTCACCTAGCTTGTTGGGAACACAAAGTTTCTTTTCAGTTGCAAACTCCACTCCATACATATATATGGGGATGTACTAGCTCCAACTCGGTTTTACAGTGAAAACTGCAGGAACTTCAAACCGGCACTAGGAAACAGACTGAGAAACCAGAGTAAAAGTTTCTCCTGCAACCTTTTCCCTTTTTGCTAGATGAACGAACGTCTCTCCACATGCTCAGTTCTGAGAGATGTGAGTGTGTGAAAGCCGTCCTTCACCTAGCTTGTTGGGAACACAAAGTTTCTTTTCAGTTGCAAACTCCACTCCATACATATATATGGGGAGGTACTAGCTCCAACCAGGTTTTACAGTGAAAACTGCAGGAACTTCAAACCGGCACTAGGAAACAGACTGAGAAACCAGAGTAAAAGTTTCTCCTGCAACGCGTTCCCTTTGTGCTAGATGAACGAACGTCTCTCCACATGCTCAGTTCTGAGAGATAAGTGTGTGTGAAAGCCGTCCTTCACCTAGCTTGTTGGGAACACAAAGTTTCTTTTCATTTGCAAACTCCACTCCATACATATATATGGGGAGGTACTAGCTCCAACCAGGTTTTACAGTGAAAACTGCAGGAACTTCAAACCGGCACTAGGAAACAGACTGATAATCCAGAGTAAATGTTTCTCCTGCAACATGTTCCTTTTGTGCTAGATGAACGAACGTCTCTCCACATGCTCAGTTCTGAGAGATGTGTGTGTGTGAAAGCCGTCCTTCACCTAGCTTTTTGGGAACATAAAGTTTCTTTTCATTTGTAAACTCCACTCCATACATATATATGGGGAAGTACTAGCTCCAACTCGGTTTTACAGTGAAAACTGCTGGAACTTCAAACCGGCACTAGGAAACAGACTGAGAAACCAGAGTAAAAGTTTCTCCTGCAATCCGTTCCCTTTGTGCTAGATGAACGAACGTCTCTCCACATGCTCAGTTCTGAGAGAAAAGTGTGTGTGAAAGCCGTCCTTCACCTAGCTTGTTGGGAATACAAAGTTTCTTTTCAGTTGCCAACTACACTCCATACATATATATGGGGAGGAACTAGCTCCAAATCGGTTTTACAGTGAAAACTGCAGGAACTTCAAACCGGCACTAGGAAACAGACTGAGAAACCAGAGAAAAAGTTTCTCCTGCAACCCGTTCCCTTTGTGCTATATGAACGAACGTCTCTCCACATGCTAAGTTCTGAGAGATAAGTGTGTGTGAAAGCCGTCCTTCACCTAGCTTGTTGGGAACACAAAGTTTCTTTTCAGTTGCAAACTCCACTCCATACATATATATGGGGAGGTACTGGCTCCAACCATGTTTTACAGTGAAAACTGCAGGAACTTCAAACCGGCACTAGGAAACAGACTGAGAAACCAGAGAAAAAGTTTCTCCTGCAACCTGTTCCCTTTGTGCTAGATGAACGAACGTCTCTCCACATGCTCAATTCTGAGAAATGTGTGTGTGTGAAAGCCGTCCTTCACCTAGCTTTTTGGGAACATAAAGTTTCTTTTCATTTGTAAACTCCACTCCATACATATATATGGGGAAGTACTAGCTCCAACTCGGTTTTACAGTGAAAACTGCTGGAACTTCAAAACGGCACTAGGAAACAAACTGAGAAACAAGAGTAAAATTTCTCCTGCAACCCGTTCCCTTTGTGCTAGATGAACGAACGTCTCTCCACCTGCTCAGATCTGAGAGATAAGTGTGTGTGAAAGCCGTCCTTCACCTATCTTGTTGGGAACACAAAGTTTCTTTTCAGTTGCAAAGTCCACTCCATACATATATATGGGGAGGTACTAGCTCCAACCATGTTTTACAGTGAAAACTGCAGGAACTTCAAACCGGCACTAGGAAACAGACTGAGAAACCAGAGTAAAAGTTTCTCCTGCAACCTGTTCCCTTTGTGCTAGATGAACGAACGTCTCTCCACATGCTCAGTTCTGAGAGATGTGTGTGTGTGAAAGCCGTCCTTCAACTAGCTTTTTGGGAACATATAGTTTCTTTTCATTTGTAAACTCCACTCCATACATATATATGGGGAGGTACTAGCTCCAACTCGGTTTTACAGTGCAAACTGCTGGAACTTCAAACCAGCACTAGGAAACAGACTGAGAAACCAGAGTAAAAGTTTCTCCTGCAACCAGTTCCCTTTGTGCTAGATGAACGAACGTCTCTCCACATGCTCAGTTCTGAGTGATAAGTGTGTGTGAAAGCCGCCCTTCAACTAGCTTGTTGGGAACACAAAGTTTCTTTTCAGTTGCAAACTCCACTCCATACATATATATGGGGAGGTACTAGCTTCAACTCGGTTTTGCAGTGAAAACTGCAGGAACTTCAAACCGGCACTAGGAAACAGACTGGGAAACCAGAGTAAAAGTTTCACCTACAACCCGTTCCCTTTGTGCTAGATGAACGAACGTCTCTCCACATGCTCAGTTCTGAGAGATAAGTGTGTGTGAAAGCAGTACTTCACCTAGCTTGTTGGGAACACAAAGTTTCTTTTCAGTTGCAAACTCCACTCCATACATTTATATGGGGAGGTACTAGCTCCAACCAGGTTTTACAGTGAAAACTGCAGGAACTTCAAACCGGCACTAGGAAACAGACTGAGAAACCAGAGTAAAATTTCTCCTGCAACCCGTTCCCTTTGTGCTAGATGAACGAACGTCTCTCCACCTTCACAGATCTGAGAGATAAGTGTGTGTGAAAGCCGTCCTTCACCTAGCTTGTTGGGAACACAAAGTTTCTTTTCAGTTGCAAACTCCACTCCATATATATATATGTGGAAGTACTAGCTCCAACTCGGTTTTACAGTGAAAACTGCAGGAACTTCAAACCGGCACTAGGAAACAGACTGAGAAACCAGAGTAAAAGTTTCTCCTGCAACCCGTTCCCTTTGTGTTAGATTAACGAACGTCTCTCCACATGCTCAGTTCTGAGAGATAAGTGTGTGTGAAAGCCGTCCTTCAATTAGCTTGTTGGGAACACAAAGTTTCTTTTCAGTTGCAAACTCCACTCCATACATATATATGGGGAGGTACTAGCTCCAAACAGGTTTTACAGTGAAAACTGCAGGAACTTCAAACCGGCACTAGGAAACAGACTGAGAAACCAGAGTAAAAGTTTCTCCTGCAACCCGTTCCCTTTCTGCTAGATGAACGAACTTCTCTCCACATGCTCAGTTCTGAGAGATAAGTGTGTGTGAAAGCCGTCCTTCACCTAGCTTGTTGGGAACATAAAGTTTCTTGTTAGTTGCAAACTCCACTCCATACATATATATGGGAAGGTACTAGCTCCAAATCGGTTTTACAGTGAAAACTGCAGGAACTTCAAACCGGCACTAGGAAACAGACTGAGAAACCAGAGTAAAAGTTTCTCTTGCAACCCGTTCCCTTTGTGCTAGATGAACGAATGTCTCTCGACATGCTCAGTTCTTAGAGAAAAGTGTGTGTGAAAGCCGTCCTTCACCTAGCTTGTTGGGAACACAAAGTTTCTTTTCAGTTGCAAACTCCACTCCATACATATATATGGGGAGGTACTAGCTCCAACTCGGTTTTACAGTGAAAACTGCAGGAACTTCAAACCGGCACTAGGAAACAGACTGAGAAACCAGAGTAAAAGTTTCTCCTGCAACCTGTTCCCTTTGTGCTAGATGAACGAACGTCTCTCCACATGCTCAGTTCTGAGAGATGTGTGTGTGTGAAAGCCGTCCTTCACCTAGCTTGTTGGGAACACAAAGTTTCTTTTCAGTTGCAAACTCCACTCCATACATATATATGGGTAGGTACTAGCTCCAACCAGGTTTTACAGTGAAAACTGCAGGAACTTCAAACCGGCACTAGGAAACAGACTGAGAAACCAGAGTAAAAGTTTCTCCTGCAACGCGTTCCCTTTGTGCTAGATGAACGAACGTCTCTCCACATGCTCAGTTCTGAGAGATAAGTGTGTGTGAAAGCCGTCCTTCACCTAGCTTGTTAGGAACACAAAGTTTCTTTTCATTTGCAAACTCCACTCCATACATATATATGGGGAGGTACTAGCTCCAACCAGGTTTTACACTGGAAACTGCAGGAACTTCAAACCGGCACTAGGAAACAGACTGATAATCCAGTGTAAATGTTTCTCCTGCAACATGTTCCTTTTGTGCTAGATGAACGAACGTCTCTCCACGTGCTCAGTTCTGAGAGATGTGTGTGTGTGAAAGCCGTCCTTCACCTAGCTTTTTGGGAACATAAAGTTTCTTTTCATTTGTAAACTCCACTCCATACATATATATGGGGAGGTACAAGCTCCAACTCGGTTTTACAGTGAAAACTGCTGGAACTTCAAACCGGCACTAGGAAACAGACTGAGAAACCAGAGTAAAAGTTTCTCCTGCAATCCGTTCCCTTTGTGCTAGATGAACGAACGTCTCTCCACATGCTCAGTTCTGAGAGAAAAGTGTCTGTGAAAGCCGTCCTTCACCTAGCTTGTTGGGAACACAAAGTTTCTTTTCAGTTGCCAACTCCACTCCATACATATATATGGGGAGGAACTAGCTCCAAATCGGTTTTACAGTGAAAACTGCAGGAACTTCAAACCGGCACTAGGAAACAGACTGAGAAACCAGAGAAAAAGTTTCTCCTGCAACCTGTTCACTTTGTGCTATATGAACGAACGTCTCTCCACATGCTACGTTCTGAGAGATAAGTGTGTGTGAAAGCCGTCCTTCACCTAGCTTGTTGGGAACACAAAGTTTCTTTTCAGTTGCAAACTCCACTCCATACATATATATGGGGAGGTACTGGCTCCAACCATGTTTTACAGTGAAAACTGCAGGAACTTCAAACCGGCACTAGGAAACAGACTGAGAAACCAGAGAAAAAGTTTCTCCTGCAACCTGTTCCCTTTGTGCTAGATGAACGAACGTCTCTCCACATGCTCAATTCTGAGAAATGTGTGTGTGTGAAAGCCGTCCTTCACCTAGCTTTTTGGGAACATAAAGTTTCTTTTCATTTGTAAACTCCACTCCATACATATATATGGGGAAGTACTAGCTCCAACTCGGTTTTACAGTGAAAACTGCTGGAACTTCAAAACGGCACTAGGAAACAAACTGAGAAACAAGAGTAAAATTTCTCCTGCAACCCGTTCCCTTTGTGCTAGATGAACGAACGTCTCTCCACCTGCTCAGATCTGAGAGATAAGTGTGTGTGAAAGCCGTCCTTCACCTAGCTTGTTGGGAACACAAAGTTTCTTTTCAGTTGCAAAGTCCACTCCATACATATATATGGGGAGGTACTAGCTCCAACCATGTTTTACAGTGAAAACTGCAGGAACTTCAAACCGGCACTAGGAAACAGACTGAGAAACCAGAGTAAAAGTTTCACCTACAACCTGTTCCCTTTGTGCTAGATGAACGAACGTCTCTCCACATGCTCAGTACTGAGAGATGTGTGTGTGTGAAAGCCGTCCTTCAACTAGCTTTTTGGGAACATATAGTTTCTTTTCATTTGTAAACTCCACTCCATACATATATATGGGGAGGTTCTAGCTCCAACTCGGTTTTACAGTGCAAACTGCTGGAACTTCAAACCAGCACTAGGAAACAGACTGAGAAACCAGAGTAAAAGTTTCTCCTGCATCCAGTTCCCTTTGTGCTAGATGAACGAACGTCTCTCCACATGCTCAGTTCTGAGTGATAAGTGTGTGTGAAAGCCGTCCTTCAACTAGCTTGTTGGGAACACAAAGTTTCTTTTCAGTTGCAAACTCCACTCCATACATATATATGGGGAGGTACTAGCTTCAACTCGGTTTTGCAGTGAAAACTGCAGGAACTTCAAACCGGCACTAGGAAACAGACTGAGAAACCAGAGTAAAAGTTTCACCTACAACCCGTTCCCTTTGTGCTAGATGAACGAACGTCTCTCCACATGCTCAGTTCTGAGAGATAAGTGTGTGTGAAAGCAGTCCTTCACCTAGCTTGTTGGGAACACAAAGTTTCTTTTCAGTTGCAAACTCCACTCCATACATTTATATGGGGAGGTACTAGCTCCAACCAGGTTTTACAGTGAAAACTGCAGGAACTTCAAACCGGCACTAGGAAACAGACTGAGAAACCAGAGTAAAAGTTTCTCCTGCAACCCGTTCCCTTTCTGCTAGATGAACGAACGTCTCTCCACATGCTAAGTTCTGAGAGATAAGTGTGTGTGAAAGCCGTCCTTCACCTAGCTTGTTGGGAACACAAAGTTTCTTGTCAGTTGCAAACTCCACTCCATACATATATATGGGAAGGTACTAGCTCCAAATCGGTTTTACAGTGAAAACTGCAGGAACTTCAAACCGGCACTAGGAAACAGACTGAGAAACCAGAGTAAAAGTTTCTCTTGCAACCCGTTCCCTTTGTGCTAGATGAACGAATGTCTCTCCACATGCTCAGTTCTTAGAGATAAGTGTGTGTGAAAGCCGTCCTTCACCTAGCTTGTTGGGAACACAAAGTTTCTTTTCTGTTGCAAACTCCACTCCATACATATATATGGGGAGGTACTAGCTCCAACTCGGTTTTACAGTGAAAACTGCAGGAACTTCAAACCGGCACTAGGAAACAGACTGAGAAACCAGAGTAAAAGTTTCTCCTGCAACCTGTTCACTTTGTGCTAGATGAACGAACGTCTCTCCACATGCTCAGTTCTGAGAGATGTGTGTGTGTGAAAGCCGTCCTTCACCTAGCTTGTTGGGAACACAAAGTTTCTTTTCAGTTGCAAACTCCACTCCATACATATATATGGGGAGGTACTAGCTCCAACTCGGTTTTACAGTGAAAACTGCAGGAACTTCAAACCGGCACTAGGAAACAGACTGAGAAACCAGAGTAAAAGTTTCTCCTGCAACCGGTTCCCTTTGTGCTAGATGAACGAATGTCTCTCCACATGCTCAGTTCTTAGAGATAAGTGTGTGTGAAAGCCGTCCTTCACCTAGCTTGTTGGGAACACAAAGTTTCTTTTCAGTTGCAAACTCCACTCCATACATATATATGGGGAGGTACTAGCTCCAACTCGGTTTTACAGTGAAAACTGCAGGAACTTCAAACCGGCACTAGGAAACAGACTGAGAAACCAGAGTAAAAGTTTCTCCTGCAACCTGTTCCCTTTGTGCTAGATGAACGAACGTCTCTCCACATGCTCAGTTCTGAGAGATGTGTGTGTGTGAAAGCCGTCCTTCACCTAGCTTGTTGGGAACACAAAGTTTCTTTTCAGTTGCAAACTCCACTCCATACATATATATGGGGAGGTACTAGCTCCAACCAGGTTTTACAGTGAAAACTGCAGGAACTTCAAACCGGCACTAGGAAACAGACTGAGAAACCAGAGTAAAAGTTTCTCCTGCAACCCGTTCCCTTTGTGCTAGATGAACGAACGTCTCTCCACATGCTCACTTCAGAGAGATATGTGTGTGTGAAAGCCGTCCTTCACCTAGCTTGTTGGGAACACAAAGTTTCTTTTCAGTTGCAAACTCCACTCCATACATATGTATGGGGAAGTACTAGCTCCAACCAGGTTTTACAGTGAAACCTGCAGGAACTTCAAACCGGCACTAGGAAACAGACTGATAATCCAGAGTAAAAGTTTCTCCTGCAACCTGTTCCCTTTGTGCTAGATGAACGAACGTCTCTCCACATGCTCAGTACTGAGAGATGTGTGTGTGTGAAAGCCGTCCTTCAACTAGCTTTTTGGGAACATATAGTTTCTTTTCATTTGTAAACTCCACTCCATACATATATATGGGGAGGTACTAGCTCCAACTCGGTTTTACAGTGCAAACTGCTGGAACTTCAAACCAGCACTAGGAAACAGACTGAGAAACCAGAGTAAAAGTTTCTCCTGCATCCAGTTCCCTTTGTGCTAGATGAACGAACGTCTCTCCACATGCTCAGTTCTGAGTGATAAGTGTGTGTGAAAGCCGTCCTTCAACTAGCTTGTTGGGAACACAAAGTTTCTTTTCAGTTGCAAACTCCACTCCATACATATATATGGGGAGGTACTAGCTTCAACTCGGTTTTGCAGTGAAAACTGCAGGAACTTCAAACCGGCACTAGGAAACAGACTGAGAAACCAGAGTAAAAGTTTCACCTACAACCCGTTCCCTTTGTGCTAGATGAACGAACGTCTCTCCACATGCTCAGTTCTGAGAGATAAGTGTGTGTGAAAGCAGTCCTTCACCTAGCTTGTTGGGAACACAAAGTTTCTTTTCAGTTGCAAACTCCACTCCATACATTTATATGGGGAGGTACTAGCTCCAACCAGGTTTTACAGTGAAAACTGCAGGAACTTCAAACCGGCACTAGGAAACAGACTGAGAAACCAGAGTAAAAGTTTCTCCTGCAACCCGTTCCCTTTCTGCTAGATGAACGAACGTCTCTCCACATGCTAAGTTCTGAGAGATAAGTGTGTGTGAAAGCCGTCCTTCACCTAGCTTGTTGGGAACACAAAGTTTCTTGTCAGTTGCAAACTCCACTCCATACATATGTATGGGGAGGTACTAGCTCCAAATCGGTTTTACAGTGAAAACTGCAGGAACTACAAACCGGCACTAGGAAACAGACTGAGAAACCAGAGTAAAAGTTTCTCTTGCAACCCGTTCCCTTTGTGCTAGATGAACGAATGTCTCTCCACATGCTCAGTTCTTAGAGATAAGTGTGTGTGAAAGCCGTCCTTCACCTAGCTTGTTGGGAACACAAAGTTTCTTTTCTGTTGCAAACTCCACTCCATACATATATATGGGGAGGTACTAGCTCCAACTCGGTTTTACAGTGAAAACTGCAGGAACTTCAAACCGGCACTAGGAAACAGACTGAGAAACCAGAGTAAATGTTTCTCCTGCAACCTGTTCACTTTGTGCTAGATGAACGAACGTCTCTCCACATGCTCAGTTCTGAGAGATGTGTGTGTGTGAAAGCCGTCCTTCACCTAGCTTGTTGGGAACACAAAGTTTCTTTTCAGTTGCAAACTCCACTCCATACATATATATGGGGAGGTACTAGCTCCAACCAGGTTTTACAGTGAAAACTGCAGGAACTTCAAACCGGCACTAGGAAACAGACTGAGAAACCAGAGTAAAAGTTTCTCCTGCAACCGGTTCCCTTTGTGCTAGATGAACGAATGTCTCTCCACATGCTCAGTTCTTAGAGATAAGTGTGTGTGAAAGCCGTCCTTCACCTAGCTTGTTGGGAACACAAAGTTTCTTTTCAGTTGCAAACTCCACTCCATACATATATATGGGGAGGTACTAGCTCCAACTCGGTTTTACAGTGAAAACTGCAGGAACTTCAAACCGGCACTAGGAAACAGACTGAGAAACCAGAGTAAAAGTTTCTCCTGCAACCTGTTCCCTTTGTGCTAGATGAACGAACGTCTCTCCACATGCTCAGTTCTGAGAGATGTGTGTGTGTGAAAGCCGTCCTTCACCTAGCTTGTTGGGAACACAAAGTTTCTTTTCAGTTGCAAACTCCACTCCATACATATATATGGGGAGGTACTAGCTCCAACCAGGTTTTACAGTGAAAACTGCAGGAACTTCAAACCGGCACTAGGAAACAGACTGAGAAACCAGAGTAAAAGTTTCTCCTGCAACCCGTTCCCTTTGTGCTAGATGAACGAACGTCTCTCCACATGCTCACTTCAGAGAGATATGTGTGTGTGAAAGCCGTCCTTCACCTAGCTTGTTGGGAACACAAAGTTTCTTTTCAGTTGCAAACTCCACTCCATACATATGTATGGGGAGGTACTAGCTCCAACCAGGTTTTACAGTGAAACCTGCAGGAACTTCAAACCGGCACTAGGAAACAGACTGATAATCCAGAGTAAAAGTTTCTCCTGCAACATGTTCCTTTTGTGCTAGATGAACGAACGTCTCTCCACATGCTCAGTTCTGAGAGATAAGTGTGTGTGAAAGCAGTCCTTCACCTAGCTTGTTGGGAACACAAAGTTTCTTTTCAGTTGCAAATTCCACTCCATACATTTATATGGGGAGGTACTAGCTCCAACCAGGTTTTACAGTGAAAACTGCAGGAACTTCAAACCGGCACTAGGAAACAGACTGAGAAACCAGAGTAAAAGTTTCTCCTGCAACCCGTTCCGTTTCTGCTAGATGAAAGAACGTCTCTCCACATGCTCAGTTCTGAGAGATAAGTGTGTGTGAAAGCCGTCCTTCACCTAGCTTGTTGGGAACACAAAGTTTCTTGTCAGTTGCAAACTCCACTCCATATATATATATGGGGAGGTACTAGCTCCAAATCGGTTTTACAGTGAAAACTGCAGGAACTTCAAACCGGCACTAGGA
Source organism: Camelus bactrianus (assembly GCF_048773025.1). Classification (NCBI taxonomy): domain Eukaryota; kingdom Metazoa; phylum Chordata; class Mammalia; order Artiodactyla; family Camelidae; genus Camelus; species Camelus bactrianus. Next base: position 2,098,940 of record NW_027413946.1, on the reverse strand, counting down.
AACAGACTGAGAAACCAGAGTAAAAGTTTTTCCTGCAACCTGTTCCCTTTGTGCTAGATGAACGAACGTCTCTCCACATGCTAAGTTCTGAGAGATGTGTGTGTGTGAAAGCCGTCCTTCACCTGGCTTGTTGGGAACACAAAGTTTCTTTTCAGTTGCAAACTCCACTCCATACATATATATGGGGAGGTACTAGCTCCAACCAGGTTTTACAGTGAAAACTGCAGGAACTTCAAACCGGCACTAGGAAACAGACTGAGAAACCAGAGTAAAAGTTTCTCCTGCAACCCGTTCCCTTTGTGCTAGATGAACGAACGTCTCTCCACATGCTCAGTTCTGAGAGATAAGTGTGTGTGAAAGCCGTACTTCACCTAGCTTGTTGGGAACACAAAGTTTCTTTTCAGTTGCAAACTCCACTCCATACATATATATGGGGAGGTACTAGCTCCAACCAGGTTTTACAGTGAAAACTGCAGGAACTTCAAACCTGCACTAGGAAACAGACTGAGAATCCAGAGTAAAAGTTTCTCCTGCAACCTGTTCCTTTTGTGCTAGATGAACGAACGTCTCTCCACATGCTCATTTCTGAGAGATGTGTGTGTGTGAAAGCCGTCCTTCACCTAGCTTTTTGGGAACATAAAGTTTCTTTTCATTTGTAAACTACACTCCATACATATATATGGGGAGATTCTAGATCCAACTCGGTTTTACAGTGAAAACTGCTGGAACTTCAAACCGGGACTAGGAAACAGACTGAGAAACCAGAGTAAAAGTTTCTATTGCAACCCGTTCCCTTTGTGCTAGATGAACGAACGTCTCTCCACATGCTCACTTCTGAGAGATAAGTGTGTGTGAAAGCCGTCCTTCACCTAGCTTGTTGGGAACACAAAGTTTCTTTTCAGTTGCAAACTCCACTCCATACATATATATGGGGAGGTACTAGCTCCAACCAGGTTTTACAGTGAAAACTGCAGGAACTTCAAACCGGCCCTAGGAAACAGACTGATAAACCACAGTAAAAGTTTCTCCTGCAACCTGTTCCCTTTTTGCTAGATGAACGAACGTCTCTCCACATGCTCAGTTCTGAGAGATAAGTGTGTGTGAAAGCCATCCTTCACCTAGCTTGTTGGGAACACAAAGTTTCTTTTCAGTTGCAAACTCCACTCCATACATATATATGGGGAGGTACTAGCTCCAACTCGGATTTACAGTGAAAACTGCAGGAACTTCAAACCGGCACTAGGAAACAGACTGAGAAACCAGAGTAAAAGTTTCTCCTGCAACCCGTTCCCTTTGTGCAAGATGAACGAACGTCTCTCCACATGCTCAGTTCTGAGAGATAAGTGTGTGTGAAAGCCGTACTTCACTTAGCTTGTTGGGAACACAAAGTTTCTTTTCAGTTGCAAACTCCACTCCATACATATATATGGGGAGGTACTAGCTTCAACCAGGTTTTACAGTGAAAAATGCAGGAACTTCAAACCGGCACTAGGAAACAGACTGAGAAACCAGAGTAAAAGTTTCTCCTGCAAACCGTTCCCTTTCTGCTAGATGAACGAAAGTCTCTCCACATGCTCAGTTCTTAGAGATAAGTGTGTGTGAAAGCCGTCCTTCACCTAGCTTGTTGGGAACACAAAGTTTCTTTTCAGTTGCAAACTCCACTCCATACATATATATGGGGAGGTACTAGCTCCAACTCGGTTTTACAGTTAAAACTGCAGGAACTTCAAACCGGCACTAGGAAACAGACTGAGAAACCAGAGTAAAAGTTTTTCCTGCAACCTGTTCCCTTTGTGCTAGATGAACGAACGTCTCTCCACATGCTCAGTTCAGAGATGTGTGTGTGTGAAAGCCGTTCTTCACCTAGTTTGTTGGGAACACAAATTTTCTTTTCAGTTGCAAACTCCACTCCATACATATATATGGGTAGGTACTAGCTCCAACCAGGTTTTACAGTGAAAACTGCAGGAACTTCAAACCGGCACTAGGAAACAGACTGAGAAACCAGAGTAAAAGTTTCTCCTGCAACCCGTTCCCTTTGTTCTAGATGAACGAACGTCTCTCCACATGCTCAGTTCTGAGAGATAAGTGTGTTTGAAAGCCGTCCTTCACCTAGCTTGTTGGGAACACAAAGTTTCTTTTCAGTTGCAAACTCCACTCCATACATATATATGGGGAGGTACTAGCCCCAACCAGGTTTTACAGTGAAAACTGCAGGAACTTCAAACCGGCACTAGGAAACAGACTGAGAATCCAGAGTAAAAGTCTCTCCTGCAACATCTTCCTTTTGTGCTAGATGAACGAACGTCTCCCCACATGCTCAGTTCTGAGAGATGTGTGTGTGTGAAAGCCGTCCTTCACCTAGCTTTTTGGGAACATAAAGTTTCTTTTCATTTGTAAACTCCACTCCATACATATATATGGGGAGGTACTAGCTCCAACTCGGTTTTACAGTGAAAACTGCTGGAACTTCAAACCGGGACTAGGAAACAGACTGAGAAACCAAAGTAAAAGTTTCTCCTGCAACCCGTTCCCTTTGTGCTAGATGAACGAACGTCTCTCCACATGCTCAGTTCTGAGAGATAATTGTGTGTGAAAGCCGTCCTTCACCTAGCTTGTTGGGAACACAAAGTTTCTTTTCAGTTGCCAACTCCACTCCATACATATATATGTGGATGTACAAGCTCCAACCAGGTTTTACAGTGAAAACTGCAGGAACTTCAAACCGGCACTAGGAAACAGACTGAGAAACCAGAGTAAAAGTTTCTCCTACAACTCGTTCCCTTTGTGCTAGATGAACGAACGTCTCTCCACATGCTCAGTTCTGAGAGATAAGTGTGTGTGAAAGCCGTCCTTCATCTAGCTTGTTGGGAACACAAAGTTTCTTTTCAGTTGCAAACTCCACTCCATACATATATATGGGGAGGTACTAGCTCCAACCAGGTTTTACAGTGAAAACTGCAGGAACTTCAAACCGGCACTAGGAAACAGACTGAGAAACCAGAGTAAAATTTTCTCCTGCAACCCGTTCCCTTTGTGCTAGATGAACGAACGTCTCTCCACATGCTCAGTTCTGAGAGATATGTGTGTGTGAAAGCCGTCCTTCATCTAGCTTGTTGGGAACACAAAGTTTCTTTTCAGTTGCAAACTCCACTCCATACATATATATGGGGAGGTACAAGCTCCAACCAGGTTTTACAGTGAAAACTGCAGGAACTTCAAACCGGCACTAGGAAACAGACTGAGAAACCAGAGTAAAAGTTTCTCCTACAACCCGTTCCCTTTGTGCTAGATGAACGAACGTCTCTCCACATGCTCAGTTCTGAGAGATATGTGTGTGTGAAAGCCGTCCTTCAAATAGCTTGTTGGGAACACAAAGTTTCTTTTCAGTTGCAAACTCCATTCCATACATATATATGGGGAGGTACTAGCTCCCACCAGGTTTTACAGTGAAAACTGCAGGAATTTCAAACCGACACTAGGAAACATACTGAGAAACCAGAGTAAAAGTTTCTCCTGCAACCCGTTCCCTTTCTGCTAGATGAAGGAACGTCTCTCCACATGCTCAGTTCTGAGAGATAAGTGTGTGTGAAAGCCGTCCTTCACCTAGCTTGTTGGGAACACAAAGTTTCTTGTCAGTTGCAAACTCCACCCCATACATATATATGGGGAGGTACTAGCTCCAAATCGGTTTTACAGTGAAAACTGCAGGAACTTCAAACCGGCACTAGGAAACAGACAGAGAAATCAGAGTAAAAGTTTCTCCTGCAACACTTTCCCTTTGTGCTAGTTGAACGAACGTCTCTCCACATGCTCAGTTCTGAGAGATAAGTGTGTGTGAAAGCCGTCCTTCACCTAGCTTGTTGGGAACACAAAGTTTCTTTTCAGTTGCAAACTCCACTCCATACATATATATGGGTAGGTACTAGCTCCAAATCGGTTTTACAGTGAAAACTGCAGGAACTTCAAACCGGCACTAGGAATCAAACTGAAACCAGAGTAAAAGTTTCTCCTGCAACCCGTTCCCTTTGTGCTAGATGAACGAACGTCTCTCCACATGCTCAGTTCTGAGAGATATGTGTGTGTGAAAGCCGTCCTTCACCTAGCTTGTTGGGAACACAAAGTTTCTTTTCAGTTGCAAACTCCACTCCATACATATATATGGGGAGGTACTAGTTCCAACAAGGTTTTACAGTGAAAACTGCAGGAACTTCAAACCGGCACTAGGAAATAGACTGAGAATCCAGAGTAAAATTTCTCTTGCAACCTGTTCCTTTGGACTAGATGAACGAACGTCTCTCCACATGCTCATTTCTGAGAGATGTGTGTGTGTTAAAGCCGTCCTTCACCTAGCTTTTTGGGAACATAAAGTTTCTTTTCGTTTGTAAACTCCTCTCCATACATATATATGGGGAGGTACTAGCTCCAACTCGGTTTTACAGTGAAAACTGCTGGAACTTCAAACCGGGTCTAGGAAACAGACTGAGAAACCAGAGTAAAAGTTTCCCCTGCAACCCGTTCCCTTTGTTCTATATGAACGAACGTCTCTCCACATGCTCAGTTCTGAGAGATAAGTGTGTGTGAAAGCCGTACTTCACCTAGCTTGTTGGGAACACAAAGTTTCTTTTCAGTTGCAAACTCCACTCCATACATATATATGGGGAGGTACAAGCTCCAACCAGATTTTACAGTGAAAACTGCAGGAACTTCAAACCGGCACTAGGAAACAGACTGAGAAACCAGAGTAAAAGTTTCTCCTACAACCAGTTCCCTTTGTGCTAGATGAACAAACGTCTCTCCACATGCTCAGTTCTGAGAGATGTGTGTGTGTGAAAGCCGTCCTTCACCTAGCTTGTTGGGAACACAAAGTTTCTTTTCAGTTGCAAACTGCACTCCATACATATATATGGGGAGGTACTAGCTCCAACCAGGTTTTACAGTGAAAACTGCAGGAACTTCAAACCGGCACTAGGAAACAGACTGAGAAACCAGAGTAAAAGTTTCTCCTGCAACCCGTTCCCTTTGTGCTAGATGAACGAACGTCTCCCCACATGCTCAGTTCTGAGAGATGTGTGTGTGTGAAAGCCGTCCTTCACCTAGCTTTTTGGGAACATAAAGTTTCTTTTCATTTGTAAACTCCACTCCATACATATATATGGGGAGGTACTAGCTCCAACTCGGTTTTACAGTGAAAACTGCTGGAACTTCAAACCGGGACTAGGAAACAGACTGAGAAACCAAAGTAAAAGTTTCTCCTGCAACCCGTTCCCTTTGTGCTAGATGAACGAACGTCTCTCCACATGCTCAGTTCTGAGAGATAATTGTGTGTGAAAGCCGTCCTTCACCTAGCTTGTTGGGAACACAAAGTTTCTTTTCAGTTGCCAACTCCACTCCATACATATATATGTGGATGTACAAGCTCCAACCAGGTTTTACAGTGAAAACTGCAGGAACTTCAAACCGGCACTAGGAAACAGACTGAGAAACCAGAGTAAAAGTTTCTCCTACAACTCGTTCCCTTTGTGCTAGATGAACGAACGTCTCTCCACATGCTCAGTTCTGAGAGATAAGTGTGTGTGAAAGCCGTCCTTCACCTAGCTTGTTGGGAACACAAAGTTTCTTTTCAGTTGCAAACTCCACTCCATACATATATATGGGGAGGTACTAGCTCCAACCAGGTTTTACAGTGAAAACTGCAGGAACTTCAAACCGGCACTAGGAAACAGACTGAGAAACCAGAGTAATATTTTCTCCTGCAACCCGTTCCCTTTGTGCTAGATGAACGAACGTCTCTCCACATGCTCAGTTCTGAAAGATATGTGTGTGTGAAAGCCGTCCTTCATCTAGCTTGTTGGGAACACAAAGTTTCTTTTCAGTTGCAAACTCCACTCCATACATATATATGGGGAGGTACAAGCTCCAACCAGGTTTTACAGTGAAAACTGCAGGAACTTCAAACCGGCACTAGGAAACAGACTGAGAAACCAGAGTAAAAGTTTCTCCTACAACCCGTTCCCTTTGTGCTAGATGAACGAACGTCTCTCCACATGCTCAGTTCTGAGAGATATGTGTGTGTGAAAGCCGTCCTTCAAATAGCTTGTTGGGAACACAAAGTTTCTTTTCAGTTGCAAACTACATTCCATACATATATATGGGGAGGTACTAGCTCCCACCAGGTTTTACAGTGAAAACTGCAGGAATTTCAAACCGACACTAGGAAACATACTGAGAAACCAGAGTAAAAGTTTCTCCTGCAACCCGTTCCCTTTCTGCTAGATGAAGGAACGTCTCTCCACATGCTCAGTTCTGAGAGATAAGTGTGTGTGAAAGCCGTCCTTCACCTAGCTTGTTGGGAACACAAAGTTTCTTGTCAGTTGCAAACTCCACCCCATACATATATATGGGGAGGTACTAGCTCCAAATCGGTTTTACAGTGAAAACTGCAGGAACTTCAAACCGGCACTAGGAAACAGACAGAGAAATCAGAGTAAAAGTTTCTCCTGCAACCCTTTCCCTTTGTGCTAGTTGAACGAACGTCTCTCCACATGCTCAGTTCTGAGAGATAAATGTGTGTGAAAGCCGTTCTTCACCTAGCTTGTTGGGAACACAAAGTTTCTTTTCAGTTGCAAACTCCACTCCATACATATATATGGGTAGGTACTAGCTCCAAATCGGTTTTACAGTGAAAACTGCAGGAACTTCAAACCGGCACTAGGAATCAAACTGAAACCAGAGTAAAAGTTTCTCCTGCAACCCGTTCCCTTTGTGCTAGATGAACGAACGTCTCTCCACATGCTCAGTTCTGAGAGATATGTGTGTGTGAAAGCCGTCCTTCACCTAGCTTGTTGGGAACACAAAGTTTCTTTTCAGTTGCAAACTCCACTCCATACATATATATGGGGAGGTACTAGTTCCAACCAGGTTTTACAGTGAAAACTGCAGGAACTTCAAACCGGCACTAGGAAATAGACTGAGAATCCAGAGTAAAATTTCTCTTGCAACCTGTTCCTTTGGACTAGATGAACGAACGTCTCTCCACATGCTCATTTCTGAGAGATGTGTGTGTGTTAAAGCCGTCCTTCACCTAGCTTTTTGGGAACATAAAATTTCTTTTCGTTTGTAAACTCCTCTCCATACATATATATGGGGAGGTACTAGCTCCAACTCGGTTTTACAGTGAAAACTGCTGGAACTTCAAACCGGGTCTAGGAAACAGACTGAGAAACCAGAGTAAAAGTTTCCCCTGCAACCCGTTCCCTTTGTTCTATATGAACGAACGTCTCTCCACATGCTCAGTTCTGAGAGATAAGTGTGTGTGAAAGCCGTACTTCACCTAGCTTGTTGGGAACACAAAGTTTCTTTTCAGTTGCAAACTCCACTCCATACATATATATGGGGAGGTACAAGCTCCAACCAGATTTTACAGTGAAAACTGCAGGAACTTCAAACCGGCACTAGGAAACAGACTGAGAAACCAGAGTAAAAGTTTCTCCTACAACCAGTTCCCTTTGTGCTAGATGAACAAACGTCTCTCCACATGCTCAGTTCTGAGAGATGTGTGTGTGTGAATGCCGTCCTTCACCTAGCTTGTTGGGAACACAAAGTTTCTTTTCAGTTGCAAACTGCACTCCATACATATATATGGGGAGGTACTAGCTCCAAACAGGTTTTACAGTGAAAACTGCAGGAACTTCATACCGGCACTAGGAAACAGACTGAGAAACCAGAGTAAAAGTTTCTCCTGCAACCCGTTCCCTTTGTGCTAGATGAACGAACGTCTCTCCACATGCTCAGTTCTGAGAGATAAGTGTGTGTGAAAGCCGTCCTTCACCTAGCTTGTTGGGAACACAAAGTTTCTTTTCAGTTGCAAACTCCACTCCATACATATATATGGGGAGGTACAAGCTCCAACCAGGTTTTACAGTGAAAACTGCAGGAACTTCAAACCGGCACTAGGAAACAGACTGAGAAACCAGAGCAAAAGTTTCTCCTACAACCCGTTCCCTTTGTGCTAGATGAACGAACGTCTCTCCACATGCTCAGTTCTGAGAGATAAGTGTGTGTGAAAGCCGTCCTTCACCAAGCTTGTTGGGAACACATAGTTTCTTTTCAGTTGCAAACTCCACTCCATACATATATATGGGGAGGTACTAGCTCCAACCAGGTTTTACAGTGAAAACTGCAGGAACTTCAAACCGGCACTAGGAAACAGACTGAGAAACCAGAGTAAAAGTTTCCCCTGCAACCCGTTCCCTTTGTGCTAGATGAACGGTCGTCTCTCCACATGCTCAGTTCTGAGAGATAAGTGTGTGTGAAAGCCGTACTTCACCTAGCTTGTTGGGAACACAAAGATTCTTTTCAGTTGCAAAGTCCACTCCATACATATATATGGGAGGTACTAGCTCCAACTCGGTTTTACAGTGAAAACTGCAGGAACTTCAAACCGGCACTAGGAATCAAACTGAGAAACCAGAGTAAAAGTTTCTCCTGCAACCTGTTCCCTTTGTGCTAGATGAACGAACGTCTCTCCACATGTTAACTTCTGAGAGATAAGTGTGTGTGAAAGCCGTCCTTCACCTAGCTTGTTGGGAACACAAAGTTTCTTTTCAGTTGCAAACTCCACTCCATACATATATATGGGGAGGTACTAGCTCCAACCAGGTTTTACAGTGAAAACTGCAGGAACTTCAAACCGGCACTAGGAAACAGACTGAGAATCCAGAGTAAAAGTTTCTCCTGCAACCTGTTCCTTTTGGGCTAGATGAACGAACGTCTCTCCACATGCTCAGTTCTGAGAGATGTGTGTGTGTGAAAGCCGTCCTTCACCTAGCTTTTTTGAACATAAAGATTCTTTTCATTTGTAAACTCCACTCCATACATATATATGGGGTGGTACTAGCTCCAACTCGGTTTTACAGTGAAAACTGCTGGAACTTCAAACCGGGACTAGGAAACAGACTGAGAAACCAGAGTAAAAGTTTCTCCTGCAACCCGTTCCCTTTGTGCTAGATGAACGAACGTCTCTCCACATGCTCAGTTCTGAGAGATAATTGTGTGTGAAAGCCGTCCTTCACCTCGCTTGTTGGGAACACAAAGTTTCTTTTCAGTTGCAAACTCCACTCCATACATATATATGGGTAGGTACAAGCTCCAACCAGGTTTTACAGTGAAAACTGCAGGAACTTCAAACCGGCACTAGGAAAAAGACTGAGAAACCAGAGTAAAAGTTTCTCCTGCAACCCGTTCCCTTTGTGCTAGATGAACGAACGTCTCTCCACATGCTCACTTCTGAGAGATAAGTGTGTGTGAAAGCCGTCCTTCACCTAGCTTGTTGGGAACACAAAGTTTCTTTTCAGTTGCAAACTCCACTCCATACATGTATATGGGGAGGTACTAGCTCCAACCAGGTTTTACAGTGAAAACTGCAGGAACATCAAACCGGCCCTAGGAAACAGACTGAGAAACCAGAGTAAAAGTTTCTCCTGCAACCTGTTCCCTTTTTGCTAGATGAACGAACGTCTCTCCACATGCTCAGTTCTGAGAGATGTGTGTGTGTGAAAGCCGTCTTTCACCTAGCTTTTTCTGAACATAAAGTTTCTTTTCATTTGTAAACTCCACTCCATACATATATATGGGGAGGTACTAGCTCCAACTCGGCTTTACAGTGAAAACTGCAGGAACTTCAAACCGGCACTAGGAAACAGACTGAGAAACCAGAGTAAAAGTTTCTCCTGCAACCCGTTCCCTTTGTGCTAGATGAACGAACGTCTCTCCACATGCTCAGTTCTGAGAGATGTGTGTGTGTGAAAGCCGTCCTTCACGTAGCTTTTTGGGAACATAAAGTTTCTTTTCATTTGTAAACTCCACTCCACACATATATATGGGGAGGTACTAGCTCCAACTCGGTTTTACAGTGAAAATTGCTGGAACTTCAAACCGGCACTAGGAAACAGACTGAGAAACCAGAGTAAAAATTTCTCCTGCAGCCCGTTCCCTTTGTGCTAGATGAACGAACGTCTCTCCACATGCTCAGTTCTGAGAGAAATGTGTGTGTGAAAGCCGTCCTTCACCTAGCTTGTTGGGAACACAAAGTTTCTTTTCAGTTGCAAACTCCACTCCATACATATATATGGGGAGGTACTAGCTCCAAATCGGTTTTACAGTGAAAACTGCAGGAACTTCAAACCGGCACTAGGAAACAGACTGAGAAACCAGAGTAAAAGTTTCTCCTGCAACCCGTTCCCTTTGTGCTAGATGAACGAACGTCTCTCCACATGCTCAGTTCTGAGAGATAAGTGTGTGTGAAAGCCGTCCTTCACCTAGCTTGTTGGGAACACAAAGTTTCTTTTCAGTTGCAAACTCCACTCCATACATATATATGGGGAGGTACTGGCTCCAAACAGGTTTTACAGTGAAAACTGCAGGAACTTCAAACCGGCACTAGGAAACAGACTGAGAAACCAGAGTAAAAGTTTCTCCTGCAACCTGTTCCCTTTGTGCTAGATGAACGAACGTCTCTCAACATGCTCAGTTCTGAGAGATAAGTGTGTGTGAAAGCTGTCCTTCACCTAGCTTTTTGGGAACATAAAGTTTCTTTTCATTTGTAAACTCCACTCCATACATATATTTGGGGAGGTACTAGCTCCAACTCGTTTCTACAGTGAAAACTGCTGGAACTTCAAACCGGCACTAGGAAACAGACTGAGAAACCAGAGTAAAATTTCTCCTGCAACCCGTTCCCTTTGTGCTAGATGAACGAACGTCTCTCCACATGCTCATTTCTGAGAGATAAGTGAGTGTGAAAGCCGTCCTTCACCTAGCTTGTTGGGAACACAAAGTTTCTTTTCAGTTGCAAACTCCACTCCATACATATATATGGGGAGGTACTAGCTCCAACCAGGTTTTACAGTGAAAACTGCAGGAACTTCAAATCGGCACTAGGAAAAAGAGTGAGAAACCAGAGTAAAAGTTTCTCCTGCAACCTGTTCCCTTTGTGCTAGATGAACGAACGTCTCTCCACATGCTCAGTTCTGAGAGATTTGTGTGTGTGAAAGCCGTCCTTCACATAGCTTTTTGGTAACATAAAGTTTCTTTTCATTTGTAAACTCCACTCCATACATATATATGGGGAGGTACTAGATCCAACTCGGTTTTACAGTGCAAACTGCTGGAACTTCAAACAGGCACTAGGAAACAGAATGAGAAACCAGAGTAAAAGTTTCTCCTGCAACCCGTTCCCTTTGTGCTAGATGAACGAACGTCTCTCCACATGCTCAGTTCTGAGAGATAAGTGTGTGTGTAAGCCGTCCTTCACCTAGCTTGTTGGGAACACAAAGTTTCTTTTCAGTTGCAAACTCCACTCCATACATATATATAGGGAAGTACCAGCTCCAAATAAGTTTTACAGTGAAAACTGCAGGAACTTCAAACCGGCACTAGGAAATAGACCTAGAAAACAGAGTAAAAGTTTCTCCTGCAAACCGTTCCCTTTCTGCTAGATGAACGAACGTCTCTTCACATGCTCAGTTCTGAGAGATAAGTGTGTGTGAAAGCCGTCCTTCACGTGGCTTGTTGGGAACACAAAGTTTCTTTTCAGTTGCAAACTCCTCTCCATACATATATATGGGGAACTACTAGCTCCAAATCGGTTTTACAGTGAAAACTGCAGGAACTTCAAACCGGCACTAGGAAACAGACTGAGAAACCAGAGTAAAAGTTTCTCCTGCAACCCGTTCCCTTTGTGCTAGATGAACGAACGTCTCTCCACATGCTCAGTTCTGAGAGATAAGTGTGTGTGAAAGCCGTCCTTCACCTAGCTTGTTGGGAACACAAAGTTTCTTTTCAGTTGCAAACTCCACTCCATACATATATATGGGGAGGTACTAGCTCCAATTCGGTTTTACAGTGAAAACTGCAGGAACTTCAAACCGGCACTAGGAAACACACTGAGAAACCAGAGTAAAAGTTTCTCCTGCAACCCGTTTAATTTGTGCTAGATGAACGAACGTATCTCCACATGCTCAGTTCTGAGAGATAAGTGTGTGTGAAAGCCGTCCTTCACCTAGCTTGTTGGGAACACAAAGTTTCTTTTCAGTTGCCAACTCCACTCCATACATATATATGGGGAGGCACTAGCTCCAAACATGTTTTACAGTGAAAACTGCAGGAACTTCAAACCGGCACTAGGAAACAGACTGAGAAACCAGAGTAAAAGTTTCTCCTGCAACCCGTTCCCTTTGTGCTAGATGAACGAACCACTCTCCACATGCTCAGTTCTGAGAGATAAGTGTGTTTGAAAGCCGTCCTTCACCTAGCTTGTTGGGAACACAAAGTTTCTTTTCAGTTGCAAACTCCACTCCATACATATAATTGGGGAGGTAGTAGCTCCAAATCGGTTTTACAGTGAAAACTGCAGGAACTTCAAACCGGCACTCGGAAACAGACTGAGAAACCAGAGTAAAAGTTTCTCCTGCAACCCGTTCCCTTTCTGCTAGATGAACGAACGTCTCTCCACATGCTCAGTTCTGAGAGATAAGTGTGTGTGAAAGCCGTCCTTCACCTAGCTTGTTGGGAACACAAAGTTTCTTTTCAGTTGCAAACTCCACTCCATACATATATATGGGGAGGTACTAACTCCAACCAGGTTTTACAGTGAAAACTGCAGGAACTTCAAACCGGCACTAGGAAACAGACTGAGAAACCAGAGTAAAAGTTTCTCCTGCAACCCGTTCCCTTTCTGCTAGATGAACGAACGTCTCTCAACATGTTCAGTTCTGAGAGATAAGTGTGTGTGAAAGCCGTCCTTCACCTAGCTTGTTGGGAACACAAAGTTTCTTTTCAGTTGCAAACTCCACTCCATACATATATATGGGGAGGTACTAGCTCCAAATCTGTTTTACAGTGAAAACTGCAGGAACTTCAAACAGGCACTAGGAAACAGAATGAGAAACCAGAGTAAAAGTTTCTTCTGCAACCTGTTCCCTTTCTGCTAGATGAACGAACGTCTCTCCACATGCTCAGTTCTGAGAGATAAGTGTGTGTGAAAGCCGTCCTTCACCTAGCTTGTTGGGAACACAAAGTTTCTTTTAAGTTGCAAAATCCACTCCATACATATATATGGGGAGGTACTAGCTCCAACTCGGTTTTACATTGAAAACTGCAGGAACTTCAAACCGGCACTAGGAAACACACTGAGAAACCAGAGTAATAGTTTCTCCTGCAACCTGTTCCCTTTGTGCTAGATGAACGAACGTCTCTCCACATGCTCAGTTCTGAGAGATGTTTGTGTGTGAAAGCCGTCCTTCACCTAGCTTGTTGGGAACACAAAGTTTCTTTTCAGTTGCGAACTCCACTCCATACATATATATGGGAGCTACTAGCTCCAACTCGGTTTTACAGTGAAAACTGCTGGAACTTCAAACCGGCACTGGGAAACAAACTGAGAAACCAGAGTAAAAGTTTCTCTTGCAACCCGTTCCCTTTGTGCTAGATGAACGAACGTCTCTCCACATGCTCAGTTCTGAGAGATAAGTGTGTGTGAAAGCCGTCCTTCACCTAGCTTGTTGGGAACACAAAATTTCTTTTCAGTTGCAAACTCCACTCCATACATATATATGGGGAGGTACTAGCTCCAACCAGGTTTTACAGTGAAAACTGCAGGAACTTCAAACCGGCACTAGGAAACAGACTGAGAAACCAGAGTAAAAGTTTCTCCTGCAACCTGTTCCCTTTGTGCTAGATGAACGAACGTCTCTCCACATGCTCAGTTCTGAGAGATAAGTGTGTGTGAAAGCCGTCCTTCACCTATCTTGTTGGGAACACAAAGTTTCTTTTCAGGTGCAAACTACACTCCATACATGTATATGGGGAGGTACTAGCTCCAACCAGGTTTTACAGTGAAAACTGCAGGAACTTCAAACCGGCACTAGGAAAAAGACTGAGAAACCAGTGTAAAAGTTTCTCCTGCAACCCGTTCCCTTTGTTCTACATGAACGAACGTCTCTCCACATGCTCAGTTCTGAGAGATAATTGTGTGTGAAAGCCGTCCTTCACCTAGCTTGTTGGGAACACAAAGTTTCTTTTCAGTTGCAAATTCCACTCCATACATATATATGGGGAGGTACTAGCTCCAACCAGGTTTTACAGTGAAAACTGCAGGAACTTCAAAACGGCACTAGGAAACAGACTGAGAAACCAGAGTAAAAGTTTCTCCTGCAACCCGTTCCCTTTGTGCTACAAGAACGAACTTCTCTCCACATGCTCAGTTCTGAGAGATAAATGTGTGTGAAAGCCGTCCTTCACCTAGCTTGTTGGGAACACAAAGTTTCTTTTCAGTTGCTAACTCCACTCCATACATTTATATAGGGAGGTACTAGCTCCAACCACGTTTTACAGTGAAAACTGCAGGAACTTCAAACCGGCACTAGGAAACAGACTGAGAAACCAGAGAAAAAGTTTCTCCTGCAACCCGTTCCCTTTCTGCTAGATGAATGAACGTCTCTCCACATGCTCAGTTCTGAGAGATAAGTGTGTGTGAAAGCCGTACTTCACCTAGCTTGTTGGGAACACAAAGTTTCTTTTCACTTGCAAACTCCACTCCATTCATATATATGGGGAGGTACTAGCTTCAACCAGGTTTTACAGTGAAAACTGCAGGAACTTCAAACCGGCACTAGGAAACAGACTTAGAAACCAGAGTAAAAGTTTCTCCTGCAACCCGTTCCCTTTGTGCTAGATGAACGAACGTCTCTCCACATGCTCAGTTCTGAGAGATAAGTGTGTGTGAAATCCGTCCTTCACCTAGCTTGTTGGGAACACAAAGTTTCTTTTCAGTTGCAAACTCCACTCCATAAAATTATATGGGGAGGTACTAGCTCCAACCAGGTTTTACAGTGAAAACTGCAGGAACTACAAACCGGCACTAGAAAAAAGACTGAGAAACCAGAGTAAAAGTTTCTCCTGCAACCCGTTCCCTTTGTGCTACATGAACGAACGTCTCTCCACATGCTCAGTTCTGAGTGATAATTGTGTGTGAAAGCAGTCCTTCACCTAGCATGTTGGGAACACAAAATTTCTTTTCAGTTGCAAACTCCACTCCATACATATATATGGGGAGGTACTAGCTCCAACCATGTTTTACAGTGAAAACTGCAGGAACTACAAACCGGCACTAGAAAAAAGACTGAGAAACCAGAGTAAAAGTTTCACCTGCAACCTGTTCCCTTTGTGCTAGATGAACGAACGTCTCTCCACATGCTCAGTTCTGAGAGAAAAGTGTGTGTGAAAGCCGTCCTTCACCTAGCTTGTTGGG